>NC_134098.1:44967681-45595181 GCF_000715075.1 Nicotiana tabacum
TCTGCAAGTTCTGGTGCATCATCATGTTGCCTCTGCCAACTCCCTTCAACAATTTAGCTTGTTGTTGAGATTGTGACTGCTGGCGCTGTGGAGGATGGTGCCTGCCTGCTTGTTGAAGCTGCTGCTGCCCTATCTGACGTTGCCTTTGCTTGGTCATCTGAGTAGTTACGGTGCTGCCCCCAGTTTGAGCAGTCCGTGCAAGCCCATGATTTGGCAATGCATGATGTTGCGGCATTGGGGTCATTGAGGTGGGGGACGTCAAAGGAGAAAGTGATACCGGCGGAGAAGAAGATTGTGATGTGGTCTTGGGACTATTTTGCAAAGAAGATGAAATAGGAAGTTGGGGCTGCGAATGTGAAAATTGTTGTTGCACCAGTCGCTGCTGCAGGTGCCTCTCTTTAGCTAATCGAATAGCATAAGCTTGTTGCTGTGAGTTGGTGGCATGATTAGCCCCTTGAAGATGAGGACGATGAGGGCTAAGCATAGGTGGCTGATGTGATTGCCGATGATGAAGTGGATACGATGTGACGGGAGAGGCAGACTGGTTGGGGAAAGAGGAACTTAACCCACCAAATGGAGAGACCACTTGGCTGTTTCCTTGAAGCTCGGGAAGCATCATTTGCCTCTGAACTTCCTGATTCTGTGGAGGCTGTAAGAGGAGGACACCGGGATGGTGTCATTGAATTAAACATGTAAGGAATATACAAGATACCGCAGAATTGAAAATTAGATGTTCATAACATGCTCCTATATATATGTATCAGCAACCACAAAAAGAGCAGAAAATGATGCAGACACTAGCGCCAAGTAACAACATAACAACCAAACACGGAAGGAGTTGCTAGACAAAGTATACAAGCTTGGAATGCATCAAAATTGCAGATTGGAAAGTTAGATGTCCATAACATACTCTTATAATCAGCAACCACAAACAATCTTTATCTTCGCACGGCAGTTTAGGTCCCGCACCCGTGTCGACACGACATTAGTATGGGTGTGGGTTTGGGATCTACCGGATCTGGTCAAACAATTTTGGGTACTTTGACCACGACGGAAGGAAAAATTCGAGACAAGATACAATTTGATTCCCGAAATCAGTACCAAAACTAGGGTAAATTTGAAGAAAATAATATACCTTATCTAGGAAATCAATCCTTTAGTTATCTACAACTTGAGAATAAAAAAGAAATCCACTTTACAAGCTATATGTAAGTATTCCACAAAATTTCTCGTAATTTAGAGATATTTTTATATTTTTTTGAATTATTTTTAGTCGGATTCTCGCACCTGTATCCGTACTAGGATCCTATCCCCGAATCTTAGAATTTATATTTCAAAGGATCCGACCTCTAGATCCGCACCCGTGTCTGAGCAACTTAGGATGCAGAAACTAGCGACAAGTAACAAAAATTGTGTTAGTACATAATCTTCATAGGACACTCAAAGTTTATCCCTTCAGTATATAAAAGTGCATCTACTCTCCTAACGAAATCGGGAAAACTTATATTTGAATGCAATTTATTGAAAGCTAAACAATCTTAATCTTCGCAGGTTGTCTTTTCTGGATTTAGCTATAGCTGTGATTTTGTAAGCATTCAGTACATCTTTTATCCATTAGATTAGAAATAAAAAAATGAACATCGTTCAGACACTTCTAATTGAGGACATGCTTTACACGTCAAAATTTGCAAGTTTGCCTAATTGAACTGTTAGGTTCACGTGTTCTCCAACCAAGATCATGTGGACTCTACTCTCTAAGAGCAAAGTGACAACAGACAAGATTGTAACAAAGTCTTACAGGTTACAGTTAAGAGAGAGAGAGAGAGAGAGAGAGAGAGAGAGAGAGAGAGATGGCTGTAACAAAATAGCAGAGAGTTATTTAAATCGTCTCACGAGGTACTAGCAATCCTTTGGATCGACTCAACAAGGAAAGTTTTCCATATAGCAACTTCACCAATGGACCGAATGAGAGCAACAAAAGAGAAGCAATCAAAACCCAGCAGCTAACTAACCCGAATCATGTGCAAACCATCGTGAGGTCTCATCATTGAGTTCACCTGATTAGAGCTCACTCCAGAATGCATATTCACAGTGTTTGGCATTGCTCCCATCCCGGAGGAAAGCATGCTTCCAGAATTCAATATAGACGATGATGCAACTCCTTGAAACCCAGGCCTTGCCATTGGAATACCTCTATTGATCCCACACATCATGCCCGTACTATTGCCACTGGAAAGTATACGAGCACCACCACGATCAGTGGCTGCAAGAACTCCAGGAGCAGCCATATTGGATTGCATATTTCTCATTTGATTATACTGCTGAAATCTCTGCTGTTCATCAACTGGAAGAGATGCAGATCTAGGAACAATATATCTACCATCCCTGGGAGCAAAATTACCCAAATTGGAACATGACGAGAACAAGCCAACACATTATTTTAAGCATAACCCATTCATTACCTAACAGATGCATTGAGGGGACTTGACGGAAAGTTGTTTCCACTAATCATATTGGACGACCCCTGGACTGCGGAGTTTGCACCAGACGCTGGGAGCACTGAGTTTAATGCACACTGACTTGAGATAGATAATTCACTTGGGTGCGGACCTTGGCATCCAACAGAAAGATAGTCTGGACTCGAGGGCGCATCACATAGGTCCAAAGGTCTTCATATAACATACAGAATGAACCAATAAAGGAAAAGAATTATTAAGAGTTAGCTAAGCTTTAGTAACAACCGAACTTGAGAAGTGTCCAACTCTTATTAAGCATTGCAGAAAGACTTACGTAAAAATAGGGCCTCCGTTCAGATTATTTGTACAATGTTTGGAAAGAACATGTGTGTGAGAATCATGTGGTTGCTGGAGATGTCTCGGATCATGTTTATAACCCTAAATTGAAACAGGAATGTATACATCAACTTGGCGCTCAGATGTATAAAAGCAAACAAACAGAGAATAAATTCCTGCTTTGCACACATATGATACTTTTAAAATGAATTTCAACATTCTCCTGGCTACCTAAAACTGCTAATATTGTCTCACCTTTTTTTTGTTGGGGGTGTTTGGGGGGGGGGGGGTTTGAATGTAATGCAGGGACTGAGAATCCTGTACAAAATTTACATCGAAACAAAAAGACAAGCTATAAGCATTCATATTCAAGGTATGCAAGGGTCTTCCTTCTCAGAAAATATCGCATTTCCTCTCTACCTAGACTACCCATAAATACAAAGTGGAATGGACTCCAATGAAGAACAGATTTGCTCATTTGAAATATTGGTATATTAGAAGAATGGTTTAGTTCCTTGTCTCTGGTACCCCAAATTATAATGCACTAACCCAAATGGCATATTCTTCAAATTTGATATGCATTACCTTTATCCCAGAATTGATATCAACCATTATCAACCATTCATTTTGAGGTACCAAATAAAAAAATTATGTAGTGTATCGATATCACACAAAATAGCACAAACAGTCCTGGATAGCCACTCTACACTTATCAATAATCTCTCTTTTTCACTCTATAAAAACAAACATGTTCACAATTTCTTCTTCCCTAATTTGCATAAAACAAGACATATCAGATCTAATTTAATTGTGTTAAATAAACATAGACATTTGATTGGGACAAAGAGGTAATATCAATACACGTTTAGGGAAATATAAATTCAGTGACATAGTAAGCAAATATTACAGTGACTAACTAGAGTTATGATAACTTTCCAATAACAGACAATGCGGGACAAAACAATAATACAATCGCCTCCCGCTCCCCTTCCCCTCCTCAAAAATAATCTGTCCTATTTTCTATGATAGAGTTACATAGACATAAAATAACCAAAACTTTTGGAACAATAGCAACTATGCCTCGGTCCCAAACAAATTGGAGTCCGCTATATGAATTCTCACAGATCAAGTTCTCCATTTAAATTCATCTCAAGCCAACATTATACAAAATAGAACAAAAATAAAAAGGACTAAAAGTTCTATCTATCTCCCACTGGAATAAGAATCTCTAATAGGGCTAAATTCATCTCAAACCAATATTAAAAAAAATAAAAATAAAACTGAAAAGTAAAAAAGTTCTCTATATTTTCTACTGGAATAAGAATCACTAATAGGGCCAAAAGACTCCTAGAAAGCACAGGACCTAAAGCAAACATATTAACATGACTAATACATATTCTCAATTAATTGATTTCGCTTATATTAAATCTTTTTCTTTCAGTGTGTCCATCTTTTGCTAAGCATGCATTGATTCCAAGAGATTGTAGGTCTTTCGAGACAACCTCCTTCCATGAGATGGGTCTATCTCGTTCCTTTTTAACACCTTCATTCACCATGATTTTACACTTAAGGATCGGTGCATCTGGAGATCGATATGGCCAAACCATCATGAACTACCTTCTCTCATTTTATCGTCAATGCGTGCTACATGCACCTTCTAGCAAATGCTGTCACTTTTAATCTTGTATGACTAAACATGCATCTTAGCATCCCCATCTCTGTAACAGTCATCTCGTGGATGTGCTACTTTAGCAGCCCAAGGCTCACATTTTTAGTCTAATAACCGTTCCATAGAACTCACCTTTTACTTTGGCGGGCATCCACCTATCACATTATATCCCATAACACTCTTTCCATTTCAGCCATCCGATTTTGATTCGATGTGTACCCTAAAGTTAAGTCCCAAAGCTGTTTAGCAACCCAACAGCGCAGAAATAAGTGGCATCCGTTCTCTTCCTGTTTGTTGCATAAGTAGCACCTATTGCACAATGCAAAGCCTCTTCTTTGGGGGTTAGATTGTGTTAGACCAGCATCATGAATCACTTCCCACAAAAAGCATGAATCTTTATGGGGAGCTTTTGATTTCCATATGCTTTTCCATGGCCATGGTTGAAAATTGTTGACACCATTGTTGATCTAGCAGTAGCAAGAATTTACAAGATTTTACAGAGGATAGACCTTGACTTAAACCTTCCAAAGAAGAGAGCTTCCAGATTTTAAGATACTCCATCAATATCACGTACTCCCTCCATTTCAATCTAGATGATGTAGTTTGACTTGGCACAAAGTTTAAGAAAAAAAAGAAGACTTTTGAAACATGTGGTGCTAAAAACTTAAGGGGCAAAATCTTAGTGGGGTCATAATATTTGTGTGGCTATAAAAGCTTCTCGTTAAGGGTAAAGTGAGTAGAATAAAAAATTTAAAGTTAAATTATTTCTAAATATAGAAATGTGCCGTTCTTTTTGGAACAGACTAATAAGAAAAGTGTGTCATCTGAATTGAAACAAAGGGAGTAACAGTTTGGCCAGTCTTGGAATCTCCAATCAGAACATTGCCAGTCTAAAATTAAAACAGCAATCTCCATTGTTCCAGCACTGTTGTACAGACTTTCAAGTATCCAAAGAAAGCTAAAAAGGTCAGGAAAAGTGTCTTTTAAAGAGGATTGCTATAACCATTCGTCAGGCCAAAAAAAGTCTTCCTTCCATCACCTAGCTTTATTGCTGTGTGTCACATGGGCGTGGTTTCTATCCGTCGAAACCTGCCTGTGCGGCAGCCAAGTCTCACACTTGACTTCAGCCTATCCAACACTCGGCCAAAATTACAACAACTTTGGACTTAGAATATTTTCGGGCAGCTTCAACGTAGTAAGCTTTAGAACTGATTTAGGCAACGAATTAAAAGTAAGGCAACGGTAAATTGACAAGAACACAACGCACAATATACAGGAAACTCTTTTCCCAACTTTGTATTTATAACTCGAGTATACAAAGAAACTCAACTCTAAGTACTCCGCGTACAAAAGAAGATCACTCTTGACCCTCGGGTTTTCTCTCAAAGACTACTCTTAGCCTTGGGTGTTTTCACTCTTGAAAACAGACTTAGGAACTCTTTCCTAAGATAAACATGCACTCTTACACGTTTTTAGGACTCTTTTAAGACTACTCTTAGTCTTTAGATCTCAAGACTCCTCTCTCTTCTCTTGATCACGAAATGCCCCATATATATAGATATATGGGCTATCACTGGCAGATTTGAAGGGGCAACTTACAAAAGGGCAGTCCATTTCTAGTGCTTTTCTCAGGCAAAGCACTAAATAAGCACTTAACCATTTAATGGGGCACTCACCCACGAAATGACCCTCTTCAGCACTTAGCTCTGTTTTGTGGAGCACTCAGCCCTCATTCTGGAGCACTTGGCCCTTTGGTGGATCACTGGCCCCACCATCCACTGAAACAAGCCTGTCACACAGCATTGCTAAATTTGTCCTAACTTGTAGTTGACATCCCCCAACTACTTAGGCCTTTACACGAAATAATAATACAAGAACTACACAGACATGGGTACAAGTTATTACAACAAGGTAAACGCCCTCTACCTTGGCATGTGCACTACATGTGCCTGATTTACTTGGTCAGCTGTTGCACGCCCTAAGGCTGGCATTTTGCCCAGCCTTGGCGCCTTTTGACATTGCTCCGCACCAATGCCTTGTCCGCAACATGCTACCCATGATTTTGCCGCACACGCCCGACACTCTTGTCGTACGCACATTGCCTTAGCCGCGTTTCTACCTTGTCTTTGTCAATACTTGTCTTACCCGTGCCATTGCTTGTCTTTTGCCTCACATAGCTTTGCCTTAGCTATTGAGACCCCTCGCTATCATTCCACGCTATCTTGATTTAGCATGCCTGTACTTGCCGCTACCACAAACCGAATTGCCCGTCCTTTGTCTTTGGCGCGCATGTTGTGCCATGCTGCACCAATTTGCCCACACTGCCTTGTCAAGCCTTTGCCAAGCATGTCTTGCCTGTCTCAAGACCTTGTCCATCGCTTGCCCATTTCTCGTTTGCCTTGGTGCTATTTCGCGCACCTTAGCTTGGCAACACTCCTGCTGCCTTGACAACACTCTCGTTGCCAACTCAATCCCAAAGCGGCGGAGGGCTAACACTGTGCCACCTTGTAATTGAGGCCAAAGACTCTAGATATGTTTCCAAAACCAAAAGATGAGGGGAGTTAAAATTGAGGGGAGTTGATAAAAGATGAGGGGATCTCATCTTGTACTGTGTTTGTTAGCCATTCATAACTGGGTTAAACAAGTATGGGCTCAATGCCAATCCTTGGTGTTAACCCACGGTTATAGGAACTCATTTGTATCTCCTACTACTTTTCTCAAACTAGTGGCAACTCCTTCATACATATTGCTTATGCCGTTCATACATTTAAAAATGAATTTCTTTCTTCTCCAACAGACACCAAAGGACCTTTCCTGCTACTCTATCATATGCTTTCTCTAGGTCAATGAACACCATGCTTAAATCTTCTTTCTCTAGGTTAATGAACACCATGCATAGATCTTTTTTTCTCACGCAATAAATATTCATCAATCTTCTCAGTAAGAATATGGCTTATGTTGCAGATCTACCGAGCATGACTCAACACTGCTTCTCAGTCACTCTTATAGTGTCTCTAAGTCTAGGCTCTATTACTCTTTCCAGAGTTTCCTTATATGAATCATAAGTTTAATTCCACGATAGTTCGCAAAACTTTGAAGTGATGTAAAATTTTCAGTACCCAGAGGAGACATCAATTTAGTAGTTATAAGGTTTCGATGTAGAATCACACCACGCTTCTGTTCAATTGCTTTGAAATCTAAAGTTTTAAACTAGTCCCAACAAGTACATTATTCTTATTGTAAAATATGCCAAATTCAGTAAAATTTGTTTTCCCTTTTCCTTCTATAAGTGATATAGCGAAATGTCCTGTCAAAGTCCGCTAAGCAAGGAAATACACATGTTTTATGCATAAGACAATGATTTTTCCTTTACTGATGAATCGACTTGGGACCTCACAAGTAGTAACATATCCAGCAACTACTTTCTATGCAAGAATATATTAAACTATTCTTCACGCAAATACCATGCAGTCAGTTTTCCATCATTCATAAATTATTTCCCTTATGAAAAGATCAAGCTAGGTGTTTGGTTTCATTAAATGTCTCAAAGTGCACTCTTACATTTTGTGGATGTTTGGGACATTAGTAAACCCGTATTACTGCAAAGACTTAACAATTCTGATCCATCAGGTATTGAAGCTCTATTGTTTTGAGCAATGCATTGCAGAAAATCTAATCCCCTTTTGGTCCTAGTATGATAGAAACCGAATGGCCGCCCCAATTACCAAAGACACCTAATATAGTAATTTCATCAACACGTAATATGAGGGAAGAAAATAAAGTTGCCATATGTATACTAAGCAGGCAGATAACAAACCAGCAAACTGCAGTTCAACGACCACAAAATAGGGGCTCTCACTCTAATATGGCGAAGAAGCTAGACAAATTTTATGGAGAAATGCTAATGCAAGAATATACCTGATTCTTCCGTAAAAGATATTTCTGCCCGATCAAGATCATTTTCTCAAAATGAGATCTAAGTGTATCCTCTTCCATTGGCCCCTGCAAACGCTGAAACAGTTGCCTAGCACTTCCCTGAATGATGTTTAGCATGTTTATTCAAATTACAGAAAAAGGGTAAAGAAGTTTTGACATCAAAGTACTAGAGAAAGCAAAAGCAATCCTGAACCTTGGGAATGCCAGGTAATGTTGAAGGATAAGGTTGAGAAGATCCTGAATCATCAGCACTATCAGCACCATCACCACTACTTCTGTCCATCAGTATTTTGTGTCGTTCTTTGCATTCTTTTGGCTTGCGGTAGATACACTGTATTTACTCAAGACAATTCTTTAGGAGCAAGCAGTGAAAAGATAAGGTAAAAGAAAATTTAGAAAAGAAAACTAGAAAGCAGTAAAGAAAGTGTAAATATAGGAAAGATTTATAATCATCGACTGCTAGAGTTGTCTGGCTAAAAGACGCTAAGAAACCTCATGACTATGCTCACCTTGAATTGTAAAGTACTGTTGAAAGCATCACTTACAAGCTCCCAGTTTGGACCCATGTCATGCACCAGGACCACGAGCGCCTAAAATTTTGAAGTCAAATCCATTTATACACCTCACGCCAGAAGAACTACAATGAAAAAAGAAACAGAAGTAGGTACATTATCAGATAAAAAAGAAACCAACCTGGTCCTCGAATAGCGACCATGGACTTCCTGAACCTGGTTGTCCAGCAGACGTCTGCATGAGATTTTAACAAGCAAATTCATTCTTTTAGCGGATAGATCTTCAGATAATCATTCTTTTCTTACAAATAAAAGCAAATTTGAATAAAACAACATATTCTAGCATAAATAAGCACCTTCAAAGTTTTGCCTCTCCTACCCTGGTCCCTACCACTAAGCATTCTTATAAGTTTATTTGGGTTGGACATGTTACTCATCTGGGAAGCCGCTGGAGATGGGACAAATCCACCACCAGCACCTATATTTTCAAAAGAATTTTCAAGTGATTGCCTCATCATCTTTGGCTTCTTTGTGATATGTTGACCGACTAAACCTTCAAAAGAGAGAGTGCCGTTATACAAGAAGAATATTTAGTATCAAGCTCTAAAACTGATGCAAAGTTAATAAAAGCCGTACCGTTACTACCATTAGAATCAAGTTGATGGCTCTCCAATCTCTTTCTGGAAAAGTCCCTCTGAAACCAAACAAATTATAAACAATCACAAAATTGTTACAGAAATGTGTTTGTGTGCAAGAGATCCAGTTATCAAGGTACATCAGCATTGCCATTCTTAAAACTGTCAAAAGGATGATATAGTACATACTTCTCCAACATGCTGTAGATTGAGTCATCAACAGCACAGAAGTATCTGTTGCATATAACTTGGATTTTGCTAAAGCAAGCATATTCAAATACTTCAACAGCAAGATCAACAAAGAACATGAAGTTTTTCCCCCCTCCCCAAGAAAAAGGAAATAAAATGAAAATAACCACACATAAGGAAAGAAATATATCAATGCCCAGTAAATAATCAAGAAACATAGTTGTTTCGAGCTTCCAGAGATATGCAGGAAAAGAGAACAAGACCAAAAGATCAAGACCTCTGTAAACTAGCGTCCAATACTAACAGGAAAAAAAACTAACTAATAAATCAAGCCGCTATGTGAAAAAAAGAAAGAATAATTTGACAAGCTATTGAGAAACACCTGTAAGTGGATCACTTCCCTAACTGAGCTCCAATTGGGAAGTGCAAAAGCTTTACAGTAAAGTGCAGTCAGATTCACAGTGAATAAGAAAAAGGAAATCACCTGCTCCTTTTGAAAATTAGAATCAGCCTTCCATCGCTGTTCATATGCTCCCTGCATCAACGAGAATGCAGTCATCAAGAAAACTGAACATTGAGATGCTTCTAAACCAAAAAACAGTTGTTTACTGAGGATATAGCAATTTATCAAGTACCAGAATCTTTGATTTTTTCTTCTTTTTAGGTTTTGAAACTTCACTGGAGTCAAATGGTAAATGCTTTTCGAAATCGCCAACTGACTCAACGTCCAAACTATTTGGCATATGTGATCCCCCATGCAAAGTACTCTGATCATCCTGAAATGAACTGGTATCACCACTTGAAGCATCAGTTTTGATTGGCAACTGAGCACATCCAGATGTTGTTGCACTGTAAGGACTAAGAACTCTTTGCCTAGAAGCAGTACGCATACGCTTTGTTGGAATAGACACATTAAGATTGCTTGCTGGCCGTTTGCCCAGTTGCATAGATTGATGAGTACCAAGTTTGTTTTCCACACGTTGTGTAAATGGTACATCAGTGTGAACATCATATGATCGTCCATTATATGCCTTTATGAGGATCTTCCTTTTCTTCTGGGAAAATCTTGACAATTTGTTACCTTCAATGGCAACTGATATGTCATATGGACTTGTCTCTCCTTCATCCTCTTCAAATGCATAGTCTTGAGATCCAAAGTCTGCTTAGACATACAGCAAGAAATATGACCAACTAGAAAGAACAGTACCAGGAGGCAACAAACTCCCAACAACATAAAAAATAAAAAGAGAACAGAAAAAGAAAGGAAACCTGGAACTGTAATGCATGCAGATGTCTCCACCTCTTCATGCATACCAAATTTCTGAAATTTCAAATAATGGACTAGCATCAACAAGCGAGATTAGAACACAAAAACATACTGCTAAAGCCAACAAGGACAGTGTTGGCTACAAGGTCGCACTGAATATATCTGAAATGCAACTCTTACTATTCCCTTTATCAGTCAAAAGCACCTGGCATGTTGATGTCTATTGTTGTGTAAAAATAAATAAGAACAAGCAATATATCAATCATGAATTCAAAGTACGGCAGCACCTGTACGTAATTTTTTTATAAAGTAATAAATTTCATTAAAGAAAGGGCAAAAGCGTGCCCGCATACAAGAAGTATACCAAAAAGTAGAAGACCTCATAAAAAAGGCAGCACCACTACGTAGTTTTAGATACTTCCCCTGTACCGAATAATTTGTCCTACTTTCTATTAGGATTATGGCAAAATTGTCTAAGGAAACTTACTCCATGCACAATTCAATACTTCCCAATATTCTAATCATAAAAAAGGTGCTACAGGGCCCACTTTCAAACTAGGAATTATTCAAACAGTTGAAAGAACAGCTTACACTTTGGACGGCATACTGTTCAAATTTATAATAACATTCTTTACATAGGAAGTATATGCAGAATGCTCAAGAAAACAACTTCATTCCAAAAACAATTTACATCGAAAGAACAACTTCCCCCATTAACTAACGACCTAACTAACACAATCATCATATGTTGTAAATTCCATGTTAAGGAAGTGCTGCAACAAATCCATAGGAGGAAAACTGCCAAACTGCACATTCTTTTCTTCCCCAAAATCCATTTAGTATTTAGTATTTATCCCCTTAGGCAGCAAAAGGAAAAAGCCAATAAAGGATGACTATTAGAAGTTATACCAAAGAGAATAACAGAACACCAATTACGGACAATTAGACACAACTCAGAGTACCCGAGAACACTGCACTTGTAACAAATGTTCAATTAAGTTATTACATTCACTTCCTGACTAGACCTTGAATATAATAGAGTTAAGTTCTATTAGGATCTCATAATACTTTTATCTAGGCCAAGGTCAACCAACTGTGTTGGATGAAACCAGTAATTTGCAACTCAACAAGTCAGAACATGTAAAATCAAGCATTGGCGAAATAGTGATTCTCGATATATTACCTCATAGTGCAGCACATGAGATTCGATGGACTTTCTGTAAGCATCCATTGCTCCAAGGGAGACAGCATAGAAGAGGTTCTCCTGCATGAAGGCATGAGGATCACTTAGAAGGATTTACCTTTTGCTGAATAAAAAACATAAACAAATAAAAGAGCAACAAGTATCACCCCAGAAAATGAAATAGATTAGCATTCAAAAGATCCCCAAAAATATGTTCACTGAGAAAAATTTAAAGACCAGAGATCAGAAGACAGTGACGTTTAAAGCATACATACTTCTCTAAAATGATCTTCCTGGGGCGCATCAATGATTCCAGCATCAGACACCCTCTCTGGAGTCACCGGAGCTTCAGCAAGGCTTTGTGGAACATCAGAGTCATTGTATTTCAGAAATCTCATGGCATATTCCCTAATAGCAAGGGTATGACCCTTTCTAAAGATCGGCAGCTCCAGTTTTTTGCTTTTCCCCTGCCAGGAGAATCACAAACTACGAATTAAGGGACAAAGATCTCCTCTCCAGCCTTTCATTGGAAGCAAGTACACAGGGAAAAACAGAAGTTAATTGGAATTAGTAGATTCTGAAGCATTGTCATTTGTTCTAATGGTTGCCCTATTTAATTATTACCAACAAAATTTAAAAATTTTCTTGCTAGAGAACAACCATTATACTTTTCCCAACTTTAATTTAATTGCATTGAGATCGCATACATCAAGGCAGCTCTTCAACCCAACCAGCTTATGTATATACAAGTTCAAATTAGTACATTCTCTTAGAAATGTTTGCTGCTTACCCAATGCTTATGTGAGAAATGAATCACATAATTGATAATTCTCGGTTCAATCATACTATGAAGCTCATACAATGCAATGGAAAATTGCTGCAAACGCTGTCTAGCCTAATAAAAGAGCTCATTAATTTCATTGTTGGAATACAAGAGTATATATATAAGTATGTATCCAGCAATTACATGAAAATAACTATTTAACTTTTAACCACTGGGTTCACCCTTCTATCCCCATATAAATTTAGAGGGGGGCCTTTGATCAGATAATGATACAAGCCTCTATCTGCATATAGAAGAACTACAATAAAAAAGTAAATGAACATACACACACACACATAAATACACATATGTGTGAGCTTCTGTGTCTATGTATGTGTGCGTATCAGATCAGTATAGTGTATCACTTATTCCATACCCAGATGTTCATTTACAAAAGAAAGGGGTTATGGCATTCCATAAACCAACAGGCAGATAAATCCATGCCAACTGCCAATGGACAAAAGAATTGCTCAACCAGGGAAGAAAAAAAACCAGGGCATGATTAGTTACCCCTTCATAGAAAACTTGTTTTTCAACAAAGGAAGGAAAAGCAAAAACATAACAAAAAAAGAAATACTACTTCATATCTATATACCTCAATAGACTGCCAGAAACCCATGACAGCTTTGGCCATAATATGAGCTACCTTTTTTAGCTCCCAACTACTATTTTGTTCTTGGAATCGTGACCGCGCGGTAAAAGCCACCCGGTGACACATTTGAGCAGCTGCAGTCATTTTCCAAAGACGTTCCTACATGATGAGAGACTTTTGAATAAGTGGCTAAGTTTGGAGAAACAGACTGGACAAATTTCCAGTAAGTTTGGAGAAACAGACTGAACAAATTCCAGAACCTAAATGAAAATTTAATCATGTTTCAACCATTCAGTTATGGAACTCATAAAAAAAGCTACTACAAAATCAAAAATGAAAGTGGCTCTAATTGAAAACAAAGATCCAGAACCTTCATGAAAATTCAATCAAGTTTCAACCATTCAGTTCGGCATTAAAAAAAAGCTATTAGAAAAGCAAGAATGAAAGTGGCTCTAACGGCAAGGGTCAATTAAGTCACACCTGAGCAAAATCATTTGCCAGCCAAACCATTTCCTCAAGTACATAATCCCAGTGGGATTTGCGACGATTCTCCACTGGAAAGGTCACTGCAGATAACTCTGCAATCCTTTTACGTTTCGCCTGTTTGTTAAATTAAACATTAGATCTTTACAGCCAAATAACGAACTCATAGCAAGATTTTTACAAGCCCGACCAGAAGAAGATGTGAATTAGTTTAAAGATTAAAGCAAAAACCTCTATAATCTGTGCCTCTTTCAAGATTGAGTCTTCATCACCCCTGGTAGCAAGTTTAACGTTGATCCCAGATGCTTGTGCCTCAGGGGAAAGATTTGAAACTCCATGTGGTGATACATGCTGAGAAGGCTCAGGTATTCTGGACTCAACTGAAGCCTGACGTCCAATAATACAAGCATTTCCTTTTTGGAGGTTGGAACTATCACTTGTATTTGCACTGGGTTTCCTCTCAGTTTCTGACGGAGATGGGCCAACTGCTTCCACTATGGTGGTAATATTATCTTTTACCTCACAAGGCAAATTAGGTTCACTGCTAACAAATTCTTCCTGTGATGTATCGAGAAAATAATTTTGGTGCTTTTTGGGGCCAGAATTGCATACTTCATTGGTCAAACCACAACCGTCACCAGCTTTCACCTCTTTCTGTTCTTTAAGATTGCTTTCGATAATGGGTGTTCCCTCTGGCACCGACATTTGTTCCTTCAAGTCACCTTTGGAGTCCAAGTTTTTTGGGTTCATAATCATTTCCCTATCATTATTTCGATCTAGAGTAGTCCGGGTGCAAGAAGATTCTGAATCTAAACCCTTTGTGCCCAATGCTGCACCACTGCTTTGAGCATCATTTGGTATGCTTTTCTGGTCACTCTTCCCACAACTGAACCCATTTATTTGGCTGGAACTAGCTTGCTTCCCAAGGCCTGCTGCAGCTGTACATGACTGACCTTCCTGGCCAGCAGAACTTACCGCTTCTTCTCCCAGTGACGATGGAAGCCTTTCAGGACCTTCCTGAATAGACATTTCCTTAACACCTGTGTGTGAGTTCTGATCATGTTGGTTATCCAGCAAATCTCTGGAAGCACTAGCTTCAGGAATGCTATCTGCCAGATCATCCGTCTTCAAGTAAGTAGTTGACTCTGCAGCTTTAACACCATCTACTTCAGAAGCCAGAGTCTTCACAGGCATACAACCCTTTGGACTAGAAGGCACTGCAATGTTCAAAGAAGAGTTCTGGTCTTTTGGATTTTCTCCATCAGAAACCAGTCCTTTTACATCATTAGGCCGGGACCTGTATCTTCGCTTGTAAGCTTTTCTAGGGACACCAAAAGCAGCAGAATCACCCAATTCTTTTGCATTGCGACTTCTATCCAACATAAATGACTGCTCTGATGGAGTAAGATTGCTCCTACCGGGGTGTCTAGAAGACCTATCACCTTCAGTGAATTCATTTTCACCATCAAATAGCATGAGATTGTCAGCACTGTTGGGTTCACAAAGTTGAGGAGCCCCAAGTCGACCACTACTTTCAACTGAGTCTCCATGAGGAGAAGCAGTAATTGCAAAACTACCTTTTGCTTCACTAGAGCGCAGAAAGAAAATTAGGCAAGCATAATAAGGATTAGAAAACCAACAGAACTCTGAGAAATTACCTGGTCACAAGCTTATCGGGATGTTGATCTGTCAGAGAAGTGGACTGAACACTAAGTGAAGCAGCATTCCCGAATTTGAAATCCAGCGGATCACCACCCTGCAATAAGAAGAATCAAGTCCTGCCAAAAATGCAAGCGGATAATTTCTGAAAATCTAATAATAACTGGTCCAACCAACATACTTTCTCAAGAAATTCTAATTCTCTTCTCTTTTCCTCTAGGAAACAATACTCCTGCCTGTTAACAACAACAAATCTCACCATAAGTATAGAGGAAGTACTGAAATCATTAAATTCCATATAGGCAGGACAAGGAAGTGAAGTAGCACGCTAGCATTACCTAAGCTCAAGTTGAACCTCCTCAATTGCTGATCTCCGCGGAGAAGTTATGTTACCAATACCAACTCCACCTTCAAGAACTCCTCCCATCGAATCAACCTCGGCATTGACTACGGGATCAGATTCCGCACCACATCCATGCATTCCCACCTTAAAAGCTACAGGGTGTTCCCTCCATCAGCACAAGCCTCGATCAAATTCCTGAAGACAAGACAACACTTAGACATCATGCAGGAACTGAAATACCAACAAAAGTAGTAACAACTGATATTAGTACATAGATGGTTATCAAAAATAACAGATATTAGTACATGGATATCAGAAGATGTATACCCCTTGTTTGGATATGGGTAAGTATCTTTTGTAGCATACATACAAGAATTCAGTTTATTACCTTTTGTACTTCTACGAACTTAGGACACTATCTGGTTGCAGCCCCAATCACGTTCCTCTCTTTCTTGAACAAATGCAAAAGAAAAAAGAAAATTAACCCTGCTTCGTAAACAGTCTACTACGAGTAGAAGTGAAACATATAACTGCAGAAAAAGGAATATGGCACAAGAGAATCCAGGTCTCTTGCCAAAAGAAAGCAACTTCACAAGTAGGATCATCGGGATTCAGTTATGTTGGAAACAAGAAAATATATGTTGCCAAGGTAACATCCCTAGATACAGAACCACCAGACACATATTACTGGCTAGATGAACAGTTACTTTGAAGAGGAAGATAGTGGCATTAGTATACCTTATCAGGGCTTCTATAGAAGATACGGGAAAAATATATAGGCCTCGATAAACTATGTTAATGCCTCTTAATACTTTACATACTTATAGGTTTAAAGTGGGGCAAGACAGGCTCCACCAACTGGTCTGCAAATGTAAGAAACTACGTAACATGGACCAATGCTGGGGCAGAGAATTGCACTGCCTCAGCTCCTTTCTCACCTCACCTTCTTTCTAGAAAATTTTCAAGATCTACCTGGCTCTAAATTAAAGTTCTTATGCAATAGTTACTAGGCAAAAACTGAACTGATCGAGTAAGCTCCTACTGGAGGATCCACATTGATCTTTCCTCTTAGGCAATTGTAGATGGTTTCATCATGTAACAGCAAGCGTATAATAGAAAAGACAAAATTTTCCCGTCAACATCCATAATATCCATGGGGACTCTTTGTACAAATTAACAGTACACAAGATGAAAGAGTTCACATTGGAGCATAAGCTGCTTGAGAAAGAACACATCTAAATCTAAACAGCAATGTAACAAAAATGGGTAAGTTACTGCCCATGCACTCTGTCAATGGTTTTCCTTTTCACATTTTGATTATATGTATCCAAGATAAAATGAATATCCCATGTTCCACTGCAAGTGCCTTCGTGTGAGTGTAATTGCTTGTAGCCTATACTCATCCATTAAGTATAGTATGTGAACCATTCATCAATCAGTAACTAACAACTTGGTCTCTAGAATGTAGCTATCCAAAAAAAAGTTCATTGCACCCAAGGAAGTAGCCTAGTGGTCAATGGAGTAGGTGAGAACCATGAGGTTTCAGGTTCAAATCCCAACGGAGGCAAAAACACTACGTGATTTCTTCTCATCCATCCAAATCTTGGTAGACAGAGTTACCTGGTACCTGTTGTTGGTACATGTTGCTGGTGGGAGGTATCCCTTGAAACTAGTCGAGTGAAACTAGTCGAGGTGAGCGCAAGCTGGCCCGGACACCACGGTTATAAAAAAAAGGTCCATGCATGATTGCATGTCAACTCAGTTGTTCGCACGACTAGGCAGCACAAATAAAATTCAAATATTAAAGATGCCTGAAAAGGGGGGAAGCTTTTTTGCATACATTCATCCATATCTTACTCATTTGCACAGAAGCACATAATTCGGTGATCACCAGCTTCAAACAATTCGAATGAGAAGAAAAACAAGCTCAGAGCGAACATTAGTTTCATTTCATGACATGCAGAACAACAATAACTTGTCACGTAAAATTGAGCTACTCTTAACAGTTTAAGCAATATGCAACCCCATATGCAAATTCTCAATTTCACATTCCCTTCTTATGAAATAACCCCAAAATGAACAATATGAACTCTAGGGTTTGCACGAAAATGAACAAAAGTCCAAATTCTAGGGTTTGTAAAGCTTAGGATTCAAAAGGAATACCTCAATTGTGAATACTAATGCCCGAATTGCATCTAGGGTTAGCAATGCGTCACCCCTGTAAGTTTCTCCTGGTTCTAGGGTTTTTTCTTACCTCAATTCAAAGCAAAAGGTATTTTTGCCCTAGAATATCTGAAGCAGGGAATGCATTTGAATCTCGTACAATATGTCCCTCGGCTTGTACAATATGAGACAACAAGTGCCTATATTGACATAAATACGTATGTATTTGTCGAGTAAAATAAGGTTCCTGGTTCTGTCTTCGTGCTCCTTCGTTCTTCCCCCAAACTTTCTCTCTCTAAACAGTATTGTTTTTCTCTCTCTAAAGCTCATAAACTATTCGTCCTCGCACGAGTAGTGGGCTTGGACATGCAGACGACGAACCAAGTCTATAGCAATTTTAGTCCATTTGGGCTTCTTATTTTTTTCCTGATTGGAGAAAGATTCTAATTTCCAAAGGAACATATTTCTTATATTGGTTTGGTAATTGCTAGTTGCTACTGAGACGATTTAATGATACTAATCGAAGTCAAAGTATAGAAAAGGAAACTCTAGAGTCCTCGTTAATTTTATCCATAATCATGTAAACGATCGAAGCCGACCGACTTGTTTATCTATACAAGAAGATTCAGATAAGGCCTAAACTAGTAATCTTAATAATAGTTCATGATACTTTAAATTTAAATGTTCAGGCATGTACAAAGTTGGTAAATCACATCACCAACAACTTGTTTCAACAGTTATTACATGTCATTTCATAATATATCATATTATATTATATTATATAATTTGGATAAATATAATATTTGGATAGATTGCATTGCTTCCCGTCGTTTCATGATGTCATGCACCAACAATATGAAAAATAAACTTGCAATATTACAAAAATAAGTACGATACAATGTAGAATTATTATATAAAAAGTAGAATAAATGATAGAATAGGATTATTTAATAATAGAAAAAGGGCAAGATGAGAGAAAAAAAATTAGGTAACGACGCGACCATACTAAATCGGTCGTTACATAAAATGACATTTTTCGCCATTACATACCAACGAATTTAACGATACAATATAATAAAATTAAAGTAACAATCAAAACAAATATTGTATTTAAAATGACAATATGATACAATACAATACGAAACAACTATCCAAACAAGTTGTAAATCTAGCTGAGATTGAGTTACCATTTTTTTTTTAAAGAAAATACAAGAAGAATAAGATGGTCTATGTTCTTTTTCTTATTATTTAAAAATATTTTTGTTAGATCTACAAAATTTGAATCTTCTTTGTTTCCTTTTTGAAACTTTTTGGAGCAGGGAATGTTTGGATATTTTACACCTTCTAGAAATTTGTTGTTATAGATTTACGTATGAGCAACTACTTACTTCTCTAATATGATGCCTTTAAAACTAATAATATTCGTCTATATATTTGTTAGTGAATATTCTTTTATATTTTGGAATTATGCTAATATCATATGATTTATCACATTCAATTTTATAGTGCACTTTCAATGTGAGGACTTAAGGTTATCCATATTGGGTAGTGAAAAGAAAGTAGCATCGTACGCTTATGTAATTTAGATATTTAAATTAAATTTTTGGCTCATTTGGAAATATAAGTGCAGTGCATATTATCAATGTACAGGTTTATATTGCAATCCTTAACCAAGTGAAGAATAAATAACGAAAACATACGAGAAGTAACTAAAATTTTAAGGATGGTAACAAGTCACCATCTCAAGTATTGAACATGTGTGACTTTCACATAGAAGGAAATGTAGGCTTGAGATATGAGGACGACATCGTCGAGGCCACCTATACATGAACCCACTTTGCATGGAGGCCACACTTTCCTCCGTGACAATAGGCTCATCACATTAATCGGTAAGCATTCAGCAAGTCATTAATTATATATTTTTGAATCTGAATTTAGATCTAAAATTTTCTAACTTCAGAAATTTACATTTGAAAATTCTCAATTTCAGATATTTATTGAAAGTTCCTAATATCTAAATGAGTTGTATTTACTTTTGCTAAACTAAAGGTTTCCCGCACAGTAAGAAAGAGTAAAGAGAACATACGCTAAATGGAGCATAAGAGAAGCACAATTATTTCCAACAATAAGTCATTTGAAACTTTTCCTCCCACATTAGAAGAATCATTCATATTCATTCATATTTATCTATCTATATATAATATAAAAGAGGAAATAAGAATGCTTATGTGGCACCTCTCTTGGGCTTGAAAAGATATTTATCTTTTTTATCTTTTTTGTTCTTTTCTCTCATTTATCCATTTTAAATATCTGTTTTTTCCTTATGTGTAACCGTTCCAACCCTCCAACTAATGAAAACATATTTTTGCACAAATTTCAGTTACAAATTCCATGCTTATTTAGTTTCGTTTTCCTATTCAAATCAGTTACAAAATAAGTTCTCATCTTACCCAATTTTCTTTTAATCCCTGACTCATCTTCCTTTTTTGCTAATTCCCTCCTATATTCTTTACTAACCAAGTCTTTCTTCCAAATTTCTTTTTCGACCATGATGACGACAAGCCTTATGCTATTAAATTGTCATTTTTATCTCTCTTTATTTTTCATTTTAGTTTTATAATTCCACTTTTTTATGCCAAATTGGTGTGAATAATTACCCGGATCACTAAAAAGGAAAAAGTGTAGGAAAATTCTTCCACAATTCATTTTTCGTTTGAGGTTAGTAATTTCTTTTATGAAGTTAAAATTTCTATTACGGATTCTAATGCTTTAATTTAATAATTTTGAAGATTTCAATAGCTTTGATAATTGCCTTACTTTTGGGATATACGAAACATTGTTATGGAGAAACACTTGATGAAATTTTGATAGTTTGTTAGTAGTTGTATTAAAATTTGCTTTGATTTCAAAGCAAGATTATACAAGATATTTCATCAGTATTTTAATTTATTCATGGCAATTGTGCCCGTTGACATGGCCAAAAGTGCATAATTTTGAGTGTATTTTCATCTCATTTGTCGTGTGAGTTGCGGGAGATTACATGATTTTTGAAGTGAATTATACTCATTACGTATATCTTATTTGTAGGAGTGAGCTTGAATGATAATGGATCAAAAGATATCAAATTATTGCGAAAAGGAGAAAAATGAAAGGATTGGAAGCTCGTCTATTCTCGTGCGTGGCACGAAAACGGACGCGAAAAGGACAAAAGTGAAGGCGCAAAACAACAAAGTGAAGCAAAGGCACGGATCGCTTCGCGAAATGAAA
The DNA here is from genome assembly GCF_000715075.1 of Nicotiana tabacum. NCBI lineage: Eukaryota > Viridiplantae > Streptophyta > Magnoliopsida > Solanales > Solanaceae > Nicotiana > Nicotiana tabacum. The sequence goes on from NC_134098.1 coordinate 44,989,195, forward strand.
GAATTTCAAAAGCTGAATCCGCGTCCATAGGCGTGCGACGCGCGAGATGCAGATTCCAGCTTTTCCCATCCGAAGTTGGATTGAAAAGTTCTGCCCCTCATCAACCCTAAGTGATATACATACATCAAAGAATGACTTTTTAAGGGTTACACAACATCTTTGAAGGCAAGAATATTATATTTCTACTTCTTTTTTCTATTATTAGTGATGAATTCTTATATTGTAGTTGTGTAAATGATTATGAGTAGCTAAACTCTTTATTCTAGGGTTTGATGGAACCTCTTGGAGATGAATTTTTGTTGCATTTAATATAAGTTTGCCATTGGATTTTCTCTACTTGTTCAACTACGTGATTATTGTGGTAATTGAATGGCCCTCAATTGACTATGCCTATTTAGTGTATGTTACTTGGAAAATGGTACATATTTAGGTAGTTGTTGAACAACATCACTCCTAACGTATATGAGGGATCAATACGAAGGGTTTAAAGGTGGGATTGGGAATAACGAAACCTTGGTGTGAACTTAGTGACCGGTGAACTAATGTCAGCTAGCGTAGTTTGGAAGAATACGTCTAATAAATTATTATAGTTGTTCATAAGAGAATTACGACACCTAAAGTGCTCACAATTGGTAGAGAATATCTAGGCAAATTTATAGGAGACGTAGCGGGGAGGATTTCGATAAGAGGGAAAATCGTAACCCTAGATCTTTCCAATCTTGTCTACAACATTTACTTTGTTAGTAATAAAATTATAGCTTTTTAATTACATTTCTTTTAGTTAGTAAACACTCAACTCATTATTTAATATTTTTAGAAGTTAATTACTTGAATTCTTGCGAAACTAGCAATTGTTATTAGTAGGTTAATTTCCTGTGAGATTCGACTCCAGACTTATAAAGCGGATTGCATTGCAATGACCGCTTAGTCCTTTTTGTAAGGCATAGTTGGGCGTGATAAAATTTTAGCTCCGTTACCAGGGAATTAATGGTGTTATTAATTACAGCTAGAAGAATTGCTAGGATTTTTAGTTTAGTCAATTTTCTTCATTTTGTAAATCCATTATACTGAAAGTCTAACGTTTGTAGTCTTGTGTGTTACAGGTGCATGCCTAGAAAATTTTCAAGAACTGGTAAATTGTTTGAAGCATTACCGGATCTTGAGAAAGCTTTCAAGGCATTAAATCATGCAAACAAGAAGGACAAACGATAATAAAATCTAACAGAACATATCGAACTAGACATGGGAGATGTCATACACAACCAAAATAATGAAACAATAGGGATGACCCGAACAATCAGGGTGTGGCACCTCTTGTGCTAGAAGCAGCCTTGTATGATTGGGCACAACCCACTGCTGAAAATCTGGCAACCGCAATTGTAGTCCCTCAGATACAAGCAGAGTCATTTCACATCACAAACAACATGCTACATCTGCCGCAGAACAAGGGACTGTTCTCCGGGTCTTACATTGAAGATCCACAACAGCATCTGAAAAACTTTTTGTCAATTTGTGTCATTCAAAGGCAACCGAATGTGACACCGGAAGCAATCAGACTGTTATTGTTTCCATTCTCAGTGACTAGAGAAGTTCAGACTTGGCTTAATTCGCTCCCCATAAACTCCATCACCATTTGGGAGGAATTAGTCAAGTAGTTTTTGAACAAGTTCTACCCACCCAATAAGACTGCCAAGCAAGTTGATGAGATATTGAGCTTCAGGTAGAAACCAGATGAAACACTATAAGAAACGTGGGAGAGGTTCAAAGGGATGCTGGTTAAGTGTCCACATCATGGCATTTTAGATCAGATGTTGGGACAAAGGTTTTATATGGGATTGGCAGATAGCTCGAAGGCCAAGGTTGATGCTTCAGTAAGTGGAGCATTTGTGAGCAAATCATTTAGAGAGTGTAAGGTCCTGCTGGATAAAATGGCTCAAAATTCAGGATGGATGACAAGAGACACTACAATGAGCTTTGTAGTTCACTCAGTAGCTTTGGACCCAAACAACTCTATAGCCGAGAATATGGCCACTCTGATGACGCAAATGAGTATCCTCACCAAGAAGATCGATGAATCAGGTAGAAGCAGGTACACATAGTTGACACGACTAATGGAGGCTTATGCATATCATGCATTAACCAACCATATGTGTGCTCGTGGAGCGGTAAAAATGACAACCAGAACTATCAGGAGAATATGAACTATGTGGGCAACTATGGAGGCGAGAGGGCAAGGTGGTCAAAATTAGGGGCAGCAGAATAGACCAACACAACAACAGTACAATAACAACAACAATCCTAGAGTTATGCGACCATATGATCAAGTCATGCCTTACCAAAGGCAACAAGGATACAATCAGCAAAATCAACAGCTAGCTTATCAACGGCCTCAACAACAACAGATAGTGAGATAAGTGATGGGTTGTCTGAAATTAAAGGAATGCTGCAACAACTGATTGGGTCCAATGGAAAAATGCAAGAGAAGGTTGAAGAACATGACTCAGTGATAAAAGGCATTGGGATTCAGTTAGGTCAAATATCTATGGCTCTAAATAATCGTCCCCAAGGGACGTTACCTGCGGACACACATGTAAATCCAAAAGAGCAGGGCTCGAAGCAGCTTATGGCGATAAGTCTAAGAAATGGTAGAGATCTTGATCTAGAGCAAGAAATTACTCGTGAAAGCCGACCAACTGAGATACTTGTGCCAGTACCAATTGAGCTAAATGAGTCAACAGAGTTAACGATATAACATGCACAAGAGGAAACAAGCAAAGAAAAAGAGGTTGCAAAGGAGACTGAGAGAGTGCAAGAGACGTCATCAGAAAAAGTGTCGGAGCAGGATCTAACTCAAGTCACAGGAAGGAAGCGAACTCCAACACCCTTCCCGCAGAGGTTTGCTAAATATCAGAAGGATGAGCAGTACAAAAAATTCATGGAAATGTTGAAGCAGATTCATGTAAACATTTCACTGATTGATGCCTTGAGGGAGATGCCCGGTTATGCAAAAATGATGAAGGACTTGATGTCTCGCAAGTTCGACTTTCAAGACTTGGCAATTGTGACATTGACTCAGACTTGTAGTGTTGTTGTGACAAGACCTATAGCTGAGAAGTTATTCGACCCTGGAAGCTTCACAATTCCATGCACCATAGGTTGCTATGCATTCGCCAAAGCATTGTGTTATTTGGGGACGAGCATAAATCTGATGCCATTATCTATCTATAAAAAGTTAGGCATTGGAAGAGCAAGGCCCACATCTATGTTACTACAGCTAGCTGACCGAACAGTGAAAAGGTCATCAGGTATACTTGACGATATACTTGTGCAAGTTGGAAAGTTTATATTTCTGGCAGATTTTGTCATTCTGGACTGCCAGGTTGATAAGGAGATTCTCATAATTTTGGGAAGGTCGTTCTTGGACACAGGAAGAGCTCTGATTGATTGTGAAACTGGGGAGCTGAAGATGAGGTTGAATAATGAAGAAATAACATTTAATGTGCAAAAGCCTATGCGGCGACCTAGTGAGTTTGCAAATTGCTCTTTGATAGAAGTAGTGGATGTGATCATGGAGGAAGATGATGAGGCACTTAATGTAAAAGACCCTCTAGCAGCCTGCCTTATGACTTAGAAGAGGTAAATAGTGAGGACTTGACGGAGTAGGTGTTGGCTTTTAAAGGCCAAGGGTACTGGAAAAGAGAGCTCGAATTCGAGCCTTTATACTTAAAAGAAAGAATGACCCCTCCAGCTAAGCCATCGATCGAAGAGCCACCATAGTTGGAGCTGAAACTGCTACCATCTCACCTCAAGTATGTTTTCTTAGGACCTAACTCGACTTTACCTATTATTATCTCATCTGGTTTGTTAGATGTGCAGGTAAAACAACTTCTGCAGGTGTTGAAAGAGTGCGAGACTACAACTGGTTGGACCATTGCAGACATTAAGGGCATCAGCCTGGCCTTCTTTATGCATAAGATTCTATTAGAAAATGGGCACAAACCTTCAAGAGAACATCAAATAAGGCTGAACCCTAACATGTAAGAATTCATGAAGAAGGAAGTGATCAAGTGGTTAGATGCGGGAATTATTTTTCCCATCTCTGACAGCAACTAGGTTAGCCTAGTTCAGTGTGTGCCAGAGAAAGGTGGAATGACTGTTGTGAAAAATGAGAACAATGAGTTGATCTCAACAAGAACAGTAACGGGTTAGCGAATTTGTATGGACTATAGAAGATTGAAAAAGGCCACTCGAAAAGACCATTTTCCCTTGCCGTTCATTGATCAAATGCTAGATAGATTGGCAAGGAGGTCCCACTTTTGCTTCTTGGATGGATACTCGGGGTATAATCAAATCTCTATTGCCCCAGAAGAAAGAGAGAAAACATTATTCACCTGCCCATATGGCATTTATGCTTCTCGGAGAATATTGTTTGGCCTATGCAATGCACCCGCCACATTCCAAAGGTGCATGATAGCTATCTTCACAGATATAGTAGAGGACATAATGGAGGTTTTCATATATGATTTCTCAGTGGGGGGAAACTCGTTCGATGACTACCTTAGGAATCTGAAAAGAGTGATGCAGAGATGTATGGAAACTAATCTAGTGCTAAATTGGGAAAAATGCCATTTTATGGTAAAGTGAGGTATAGTCTTGGGACACCTAGTGTCAAGTAAGGGCATTGAGGTGGACTGTGCTAAGGTTTATGTAATAGAGAAGTTGCCACCACTCACTTCCGTCAAGGCAATAAGAAGTTTCCTTGGTCACGCCGGTTTCTACATGCAGTTTATAAAAGATTTTTCCAAGATTGCTAATCCTTTGTGTAAATTGCTTGAAAAAGATCACCCTTTTGCATTTTCTGATGATTGCAGGTTAGCATTTAAGGAATTGAAGAAGAGGCTGGTGTTTGCACCTATCATAGTTGCACCCGATTGGGAGCAACCATTTGAGCTATTATGCGATGTAAGAGATTATGTTGTGGGAGCAGTGCTGTGGCAGCGAAAGGAGAAGGTCATGCACCCAATATACTATGCAAGCAGAACCCTAAGTGGTGCCCAACTAAACTATGCAGTGACCGAGAAGGAGATGCTAGCAGTGGTGTTCGCATTTGACAAATTCAGGTCATACCTGATAGGCTCGAAGATAATTGTTTATACTGACCATGCTACTCTCAAGTACCTAATTGAGAAGAAGGAGTTAAAGCCGCGCCTAATTCGATGGGTGTTGCTACTGCAAGAATTCATCCTGGAAATCCATGACCAGAACGGAACGGAGAACCAAGTGGCTGATCACTTGTCTAGGCTGAAAGGAGCAGAGAAGAAGGTTGAGGTAGAAGATATCGTGGAGACTTTCCCGGATGAACAACTATTGGCCACAAGCCTTGAGGTAGCACCATGGTATGCATACATTGCAAATTACCTGGCGAGCGGTATTGTCCCCTATGACCTTTCCTATGTACAAAAGAAAATGTTCTTCCGTGATTGTCGCATGTACTTTTGGGATGAGCTTTATCTGTTCAGGATTTGTGTTGATAACATGATCCGGAGATGTATCCCCGAGATAAACCAATCTTCTATTTTGCAAGCTTGTCACGCATCCCTATATGGTGGTCATTTCGGGGGAGTAAGAACAACTACAAAAGTGTTGGAGTCGGGCTTCTACTGGACGACATTGTTCAAAGATGCACACTTCTGGGTGAAGGGTTGTGATGAATGCCAACGGACCGGGAATATTTCCCGCCGACATGAGATGCCCATGAACCCAATTCAGGAGGTGGAAGTATTTGATGTATGAGGAATCGATTTCATGGGGCCTTTTGTCATCTCATAACGCAATAAGTACATACTCGTTGCTGTGGACTATGTGTCAAAATGGGTGGAAGCTGTGGCACTCCCTACAAATGATGCAAATGAGGTCGTTGGTTTTTTTTAGAAAGAATATATTCACACGGTTTGGAACTCCAAGGGCAATAATCATTGATAGAGGCACTCACTTCTGCAACCGAGCCTTCGCAGAGTTGTTAGAAAAATATGGTGTTCTCCACAAGGTTGCCACCCCATATCACCCACAAACGAGTGGGCAAGTAGAGGTTTCGAACAGAGAGATAAAGAGTGTTTTGACAAAGACCGTGAATGCTACAAGAACAGATTGGGAAAGAAAGTTAGATGATGCACTCTGGGCCAATCGTACCACTTTCAAAACTCCAATTGGCATGTCGCCGTATAAATTGGTGTTTGGGAAGGCATGTCACTTACCCGTGGAGTTGGAGCATAGCGCGTTGTGGGCATTGAGGCAACTGAATTTCGATATGGAAGTTGCAGGTACAAGTAGTGTCATAGAGTTGCATGAGCTTGACGAGTTCCATTACCATGCTTTTGAGGGCACAAGGCTATACAAGGAGAGAATGAAGATGATGCATGACAAAAATATTCTTGAGCGGAGTTTAAAATCTGGAGATGTGGTATTGCTATACAATTCGAGACTGAAGTTGTTTTCAGGTAAGTTGAAGTCAAGATGGTCAGGACCATTTCGTGTGGTAGAGGTGGATTCAACTAGAGCCATCGAGATTGCATCGGAAGATGGCTCCCGCAAGTTCAAAGTTAATGGGCAAAGACTAAAACATTATCAAGGCATGGTTGAGGAAGATAAAATGATCTCAACCTTGTACTTGAAAGATCCTTGATAAGGGATATCCCGAGTCGTGCCGCGACGTTAAATCAGGCACTTCTTTGGAGGCAATCCATGGTTTTATTGTAATTCGTCATGCCGCGACGTTAAATTAAGCACTTATTGGAAGGCAACCCAATTTTCATGTTTTTCTTTATTTTACTTGTTTGATTTGGAATTGTGGAAGTATTGACATGTTTATGAATGTTGCAGGAATGCGATTGGGCAAATTGGAACGACTTGGGGTGAAGAAATCATGAGAAAAGGCCAAAAGTGGCTAAATTCGAAAAGCTGAAAAAATGGCCAGCACTAGGCTCGTCTAATTCCATGCCTTGTGCGAAGGCAGACGCGGTCCGAGGCTAGCCAAATGGAAAAAATAGTGAAGTCTGCCCATGGCGCGACTGACTTCTCGAAAATAGCAAAGCTGAAAAAAACCCCGCTAGTAAGGCCGTGTTTGCGCCCACGCGCTGCACGTAAATAGAAGCGCCAGTCATGCTGACCACTTCTTGCGGACAGTGAAGTCGGCCCATGGCACGACTGACTTCGCTAAATTGTCTTAAACTTTTTTTTCTTCTCTTTTCTATTTATTTTTTCCAATTTTTTTTTTTCCTAATAACTTAAAACCCTTCCCCCTTGTTCCCAGTTCTTATCTCTCTCTCTCTCTCTCTCTCTGTCGCGTTCAAACATCCCAAACCCACCCCTATGCCTCTACCCTTTTCCCATCATTCCCCAACTGGTAAGACCCCTCCCCTCCGTTCTTCTCTTCGGTTCGTTTCCTTCCCCCCCTCTCTTTGTTTTTCTTTTTGTTTCGCCCCACTCCCACGTAATAGTGCCCTTCCTATTTTCCCTTAGGTTAGTTTTATTTTTTATGTTTCTTTCTTATTATTGGGTATGTTGGTAGAGTAGTTAAATTTCGAATTATGGAGCATATTTTGATCAAGATTTTGTTGGTTGTTGTACATATGAGGTGGGAAACTACAATTCCCACCACCTCACTCAAATTGGGAGGGCAAAACAAATACTATCACGACCCCAATTTTCCTCTGTAGGATGTCGTGATAGAACCTAGTCTCTAAGACTAGGTAAGCCTAACAAAACATGCGGAATATAACTGAAATGAAAAATAACTCTCAAATACTCAACAATTTAACATAAAGAAACTTTGTAACTCAGTATATACATTTTTTCAAAACCCGGCGAATACAAGTCACAAGCTCTAAATAGTAGTACTGAATAATCCTATACATCAATGTCTATAAAAGGATAAGGAAAATAGAATAGTCTAGTTAGAGGGGGACTCCGAGGCCTGCGGACGTCGGCAGGTATATCTTGAAGTCTCCGAAGATGAGCTCTCGCTAGTACCTGGGCTGGTAGGAGGTACCTGGATCTGCGCAAAAAGATGTGCAGAAGCGTAGCATGAGTACACCACAACGGTACCGGTAAGTACCAAGCCTAACCTCGGTAGAGTAGTGATGAGGTCATGTCAAGGCCCTACTGGAATAAATAAGAAAAGATGTACAAGTGTATGGCAGTGCAGTAATGATAGAAATGCAATTGAAACAATAAATAATATATCAAGGTTAGCTACACGGAACTAAAGCAAATAATGCAACACAGAGAGAACAAGGAATGATATGCTAAGGAAACGAAACAACCAAAGACAAGTGCAACAATAAAGAAATACCAACAAGAGTCACTACCGAGGTACGTCCTCATAGTCTCAAATCACAAGAATAATTCACAATCATTCCTTATATCACTGCGGGAGCCTTGCATTTAGTTTTGAAAATCCTTTTCCCGAAATAGCATCCCGCATTTTAGCCTACCTTATAACACCGCGTGGCTTCTAGTAGTTCCCCTAATAGCCACGTGTATCAAGCCCACCTTATCTCACCGCAAGCGTTTCAACCCCAAAAATTTATACCACCGCAAGCGTATCAATATCACAATGTATCACAAATCGCACCTCAAGTTCTCAACATCATAACTTGCTAAAGAAATCAACAATAATAGTATTTACACAATAAAGAGCCAATGTCTCAACCACAATGTACACAAGAGTCTCAACAATAACAACCGGAAGTGAATAACTCAACATAATAGTATTTCACAACTTAACACTTTGTCTCAACGTGAATCACGATCTTTATAACTTAATACTGGTTTCATCAACAAGATATTGCAAGAATAACAACTTCAAGTAAAGAATTCACGATTAAATAATGAATAAGGAATAGAGGAAACAACAACAACTTCAACTAAACATGTAGGGCAATTAACAAGTAAGAGATAAGACAAGTAGAGCATGTGAAGATAGACTAGAAATGATGACTATAACACGTTAAGGTAACTCAATTAAGGCATGAAAGGAATCTACATAGCTAAAATTGGTAAATTTTCACATTTAGCCTGTGCACATACTCGTCACCTAGCGTACACGGACTTCCACACATCACATTTATCACGAAACAACACCAATCCTAAGGGGTAACTCCCCCACACAAACTTAGGCAAGACACTTACCTCAAAACACGCTAACTCAATCCACTAGTAGGCCTTTCCCTCGATTATCCAACTCTGAATGGCTCGAATCTAGCCAAAACAAAGAAATAAAAAGGTCAATCCAAAAAGTCAACTCGGGCCCGCGCCACGGAACACGACCAAAATTTTAAAATCTGAAGACCCATTCGTTAGCAAGTCCAATCATATAGGTATTACTCAAATTCGATCTCAAATCATCTTTCAAAATCCCAAAATTTAGTCTAGGAAGTTTTCATAATCCCCCCCCCCCCAAATTTCCAACTCAAATCGCTAATTAGATGATGAAAATAACAATAGATTCATAAATATAATCCAATTCGGGCTAGAATCACTTACCCCAATTATTTCCTTTAAATATCCTCGAAGAATTGCCTCACACCGAGCTCTCTAGGTCCAAATAAAAAAAAATGAGATGAAACCCGCGTTTTGAAACATAAATTCGGTTGCCCAGGTGTTCTTCTTCGCGAACGCGGAAAGTGCATCGCGTTTTCAAAGCATAAAATATACTATTGCCAAAATTCCTCTTATGCGAATGCGAGAACCCCCTCGCGAATGCGATGACCAAACGATCCCGAAAATGCGAAGCCTTACTCGCGAACGCATAGACCAAATGCGTGAGGTCTCCCCAGCCTACCTCCCTCCTTTGCGAACGCGGCTCCCTGCCCACGATCGCGATGCACAAACACACGTGGCCTTCTTCGCGAATGCGTAGAACAAACTTCACCTGCCTCCTTGGACTCTTCGCGAATGCGATACCTCTCTCGCGAATGCGTATAAGGACACCAGACACCAGAAAATATGCACCTCTACAAGGCCAAGTTCAATTCGTAATCAACCCAAAACTCACCCGAGACTCCCGGGACCTCAACCAAACATACCAATAAGTCCTAAAACATCATACGAACATGCTCTAAGTGTCAAATCACATCAAACAACACTAGAACCATGAATCGCACATCGATTCAAGCCTAATGTACTTATGAACATTCGAATTTCAAAATTAATGCCGATTCATACCAAAACAACTCCGATTGACTTCAAATTTTGCAAACAAGTCATAAATGACATGACAGACCTATTCTAACTTCCTGAATCGAAATCTGACCCCGATATCAATAATGTCAACTCTTGGTCATACTTTCCAATCTTCTAAACCTTTAATTTTCTAACTTTCACCAATTCACACTGAAACGACCTACAGACCTTCAAATTGACTTCCGGACATGCTCCTAATTCTAAAATCACCATACGGAGCTATTGGAACCATCAAAACTCCATTCCGGAGTCGTCTACACGAAAGTCAAACTATGGTTAACTCTTTCAACTTAAAGCTCCAACCTAGAGACTATATGTCACATTCCACTTCGAAAGTCGCCCGAAACCAAAACCAAACACCCTCAAAAAATCACATAACCATAATAAAACATAGACAAGGCAATAATTAGGGGATCGGGGCTAAAATACTCAAAATGACCGACTGACTCGTTATATCCTCCCTCTCTTAAAACAAATGTTCGTCCTCGAACGAGTATAGAAACATACTTGAAGTGGTGAAAAGATGAGGATAACGGCTACGCATATCATGCTCAGCCTCCCAAGTCGCTTCCTCGACTGGTTGACCCCTCCACTGAACCTTCACTAAAGTAATGTTCTTCGACCTCAACTTTCGCACTTGCCTGTCCAAAATGGCCACTGCTCCTCAACATAAGACAAATCCTTGTCCAACTGGACTGAGCTGAAATCCAACACATGAGACGGATCGACGTGATACTTCCAGAGCATAGAAACATGGAATACTAGATGAACTGTAGCTATACTAGGTGGTAGTGCAAGCCTGTAAGCCACCTCTCCAATCCTCTCAAGAATCTCAAAAAGTCTGATATACCTAGGACTCAACTTGCTCTTCTTTACGAACCTCATAACACGCTTCATGGGCGAAACCCGGAGCAAGACCCGCTCCCCAAACATGAATGGAATGTTGCGAACCTTCCGATCTGTATAACTCTTCTGTCTAGATTGGGTTGTGCGAAGCCGATCTTGAATCATTTAACCTTTTCCAAAGCATCCTGAACCAAGTCTATACCCAATAGCCTAGCCTCACCCGGCTCGAACCAACCCACCGGAGACCAACACCGCCTCCCATACACGGCCTCATACGGAGCCATCTGAATGCTCGATTGGTAGCTGTTGTTGTAGGCAAACTCCGGAAGTGGCAAGAACTGATTCCAAGAACACCCAAACTCCATCACACATGCACGAAGCATATCCTTCAATATCTGGATAGTGCGCTCAGACTGTCCGTCCATCTGAGGGTGAAATGTTATACTCAACTTAACCCGTATGCCTAACTCACAATGTACGGCTCTCCAGAACCATGATGTAGATTCCGTACCCCGGTCATAGATGATGGATACCGGCACGCCAAGAAGTTTGACGATCTAGCGAATATAAACTTGAGCCAGCTGCTATGAAGAATAAGTAGTCACCACTAGAATAAAATGAGCTGACTTGATCAACCTATCCACAATCACCCATACTGTATCGAACTTCTTCTGATTCCGTGGGAGCCCAACAACGAAATCCATAGTAACCCGCTCCCATTTCTGCTTTGAAATCTCTAGCCTCTGAAGTAATCCACCTGGCCGCTGATGCTCATACTTCACCTGCTGACAATTTAGGCACTGAGCTACACACTCCACTATGTCTTTCTTCATCCTCTTCTATCAATAATGCTGCCTCAAGTTTTGATACATCTTAGCGGCGCCCGGATGAATGGATTACCGTGAACTGTGGGCTTCCTGAAGAATCATCTCATGCAAACCATCTATATTGGGCACATATAGCCTATCCTACATCTGTAACACACCATCATCCCTAATAGTGACCTCATTGGGATCATCGTGCTGAACCGTGTCCTTGAGAACAAGCAGATAAGGGTCGTCATATTGACCCCCTCTGATACGATCATATAGAGACGATCGAGAAACCACATATGCCAAAACTCGAATCGGCTCCGAAACATCCAATCTAACAAACTAGTTGTTCAATGCCTGAACATCCAATGCTAATGGCCTCTCTGCTACCGGTAGATATGCTAAATTGCCCAAGTTCTTCGCCTTACGACTCAAGGCATCAGCCACTATATTGGCCTTCCCGGGATGATACAGAACGATGATATCATAGTCCTTAAGAAACTTTAACCATCTCCGCTAACGCAAGTTAAGATCCTTCTATTTGAATAGATGCTGTAGAATCCGGCGGTCGGTATAGACCTCACAAGGGGCACCGTACAACTAGTGCTGCCAAATCTTCAAGGCATGAAAAATAGCTGCTAACTCAAGGTCGTGGACATGATAGTTCTTCTCATGCACCTTCAGTTGTCTATATACGTAGGCAATCACCCTACTGTCTTGCATCAACACCGCACCGAGGCCAACACGTGACACATCATAGTATATAGTGTAAGGCCCCGAACCCATAGGCAACACCAACACTGGGGCTGTAGTCAAAGCAGTCTTGAGCTTTTGAAAGTTCTCCTCACACTCCTCAGTCCACTTGAACGGAGCACTCTTTTGGGTCAATCTAGTCATAGGTGCAACAATAGATGAGAAACTCTCTATGAATCAACGGTAATACCCTGCCAAACCAAGAAAACGCTGGATCTCAGTAGCTGAAGACGACTTGGGCCAACTCTTCACTGCTTCAATCTTCTTCGGGTCTACCTTGATCCCCTCACTCGACACTACATGACCCAAAAATGCCACCGAATCAAGCCAGAATTCACACTTTGAAAATTTTACATACAACTTCTTTTCTCTCAAGGTCTGGAGCACGGTCCTCAGGTGCTGCTCATGATCCTCCCGGTTCCGGGAGTACACCAAGATGTCGTCAATAAACACAATGAAAAATGAGTCAAGATAGGGCTAGAATACACTGTTCATTAAGTGCATGAATGCTGCTGGGGGGTTGGTCAGCCCAAATGACATCACAAAGAACTGGTAATGACCATACTGAGTCTTGAAGGTAGTCTTCGAAATATCCGGCTCCCGAATTTTCAACTGATGATAGCCTGACCGCAAATCAATCTTTGAGAACACTCTGGCACCTCGTAGTTGATCAAATGGGTCATCAATGCGTGGTAATGGATACCTATTCTTCATTGTAACCCTGTTCAGCTGTCGATAATCAATACACATGCGCATAGAACCATCCTTCTTCTTTACAAATAAGGTCGGAGCACCCCAAGGTGACATATTGGGCCGAATGAAGGAAGCCCTTATCAAGCAACTCTTGCAACTTCTCCTTTAACTCCATCAACTCTGTTGGGGCCATACGATATGGTGGAATAGAAATGGGCTGAGTGCCCGGTAACAAATCAATACTAAAATCGATATCCCTGTTGGGCAGCATGCCCGGAAGATCCGCTGGAAACACATCTGGATAGTCCCTCACTACCAGAACTGACTCAACGGTAGGAGTATCAACACTGACATCTCTCATAAAGGCTAGATATGCATCACACCCCTTCCCAACCATCCGTTGTGCCTTAGGGAAGGACACCACCCTGCTAGGAACATAATACAAGGTACCATTCTACTCCAACCACGGTAAACTTTGCATAGCCAACGTCACTGTCTTGGCGTAAATCAAGAATAACATGATAGGGCGACAACCAGTCCATGCCCAAAATAACATCAAAATCTATCATACTAAGCAACACTAGATCAGCTCTGGTCTTAAAACCACCAAGAACAACTAAACACGACCGATACACACGGTCAACAACGATGGAATCTCTCACAAGCGTGGACACATAGACAGGAGAACTCAAAGAAGTACGGGAAATACCAAAATATGGAGAAAAGTAAGATGATACATAAGAATAAGTAGAGCTTGGGTCAAATAAGACTGATGCATCTCTATGAAAAACCGGAATAATACCTCTGATAACTAAGTCAGATGCAACCGCCTCCGTCCTAGTAGGAAGAGCATAACATCTGTCCTGGCCTCCCCCTATAAGGCAACCTCTACCTGCCTGACCTCTACCTCTTGCTAGCTGTGCAGGTAGAGTGGCAACTGGTGCGGTAACCACGACCTGAGAATCCTGAGGGCCCTGTGGAATACGTGGGGCCTGAGTAGTCTGTAGAGGTGCACCCCTCCTGAGTCTGGGGCAGTCCCTCACCATATGACGAGTGTCGCCATACTCAAAACAAGCCCTCGGAGGACGTGGCTACTGGAACTGGCTCGGGCCTGATCGGTTGGACTGACCGCTGAAAGTACCCCATGCAGGAGGTGCACTAGATAGTGGCGGTGCATAATAGGTGACTTGAGACCTAGAGTGGACAGAACACCGCAGAAAGCAGGGAGTGCTGAATGAACGGGACAACTCACATAGCCTCTACCATGACGAACTGCAACTGGGGCACGAGCACCACTATATGTGCCAGAATCTCGAGTCTTCTTGGCCTCCCTCTCCTCTCTCTCCCGAGCCCCCATACCCTCAAATCTCTGAGCGACCTCCACTACCTGCTGGTATGGAATGTCAATCTCCAACTCTCCAGCCATGCTGAATCTAATACTGTGGTTGAGCCCCTCGATAATTCGACGTACTCGCTCTCTAACTGTGGAGACTAAAGTTGGTGCATGTTGGGACAACTCGCTGAACTTGACAGCATACTCTGATACGGTCATAGCACCCTGGAACAACTGCTCAAACTCTGTGCACCATTCATCACGAAGGCTCTGGGGAACAAACTCCCTCATGAACATCTCTAAGAACTGATCCCCAGTGAGTGAAGCTGCCTCGACCGGGCTACACAACTCATACGCTCGCCACCACTGATAAGCCGCTCCCTTAAGCTGGAACGTAGTGAAAGAAACCCCACTCGACTTCACAATACCATAGTACGGAGGATACAGTGGCACTCCTCAAGAAAACCTTGGGCATCCTCTAAAGTCAAACCGTTGAAAGTAGGATGGTGGTCTTCTTGTATCTCTCGAGTCTGAGCTGCTCCCCTTCAGAAGCTGCTGCCTTAACATCGGGCTGAACTGGGACAACGACTGCATTGGTATGACCTCTGGGACCTAGTCAAATTAGATCCGCCTCTCTAGGGTCCGGGCGGTGGGAGTCTGTGCTCCTCCCCCGGTCTGAGATGTGGCAGGAGCAAGTGGAATCAACATTGCTTGAGCTAGAGTGCCAAACATGCTAAAAAATTAGGCGAGGGTCTCCTGAAGTGCAGGGGCAGTAATAGGCGCATCAGATGCCTACCCTCTAACTGGAGCTATTGGCGGCTCCTCGATAGCAGCTCGAGCCAGTGCTCTGGCTGCACCACGTGTTCGGCCTCGGCCTCTGCCCTGGCCCCGGCCTCTGCCTCTGCCCTGGCCCCGGCCTCTCGCGGCTCTAGCAGGGTCGCGGGTGTCTGATCATCCGATCCAGCTGTGCGTGTCCTCACCATCTGTGGTAGAATAGAAAGACAAAGATTTAGAATTTCAAAGTCAACAAATTCGCATGATAAGGAATCAAGAAAGTGAAACGTTTCTTAACCGTTCCATATCCTCCTGAAGATAAGTACAGACGTCTCCGTACCAATCCGCGAGACTTTACTAAACCTGCATGTGACTCGGATCACCAATGAACCTAGAGCTCTGATACCAACTTGTCACGACCCCATTTTCCCTATGTAGGATGTTGTGATGACACCTAATCTCTAAGACTAGGTAAGCTTAACAAACACATGCAGAATATAACTGAAATGACAAATAACTCTCAAATACTCAACAATTTAACATAAAGAAACTCAGCAACTCCGTATATTCATTTTCCCAAAACCCGACGAATACAAGTCACAAGCTCTAAATAGTAGTATTGAATAATCCTATACATCATTGTCTATAAAAGGATAAGGAAAATAGAAGAGTCTAGGTAGAAAGGGACTCCGAGGCCTGCGAACGCCGGCAGGTATACCTTGAAGTCTCTGAAGCTGAGCTCTCGCTAGTACTTGGGCTGGTAGGAGGTACCTGGATATGCACAAAAAGATGTGTAGAAGCATAGCATGAGTATACTACAACGGTACCTAGTAAGTGCCAAGCCTAACCTCGGTAGAGTAGTGACGAGGTCAGGTCAAGGCCCTACTGGAATAAATAAGAAAAGTTGTACAAGTGTATGATAATGTAGTAATGATAACAATGAAATTGAAACAACAAATAACATATCAAGGTTAGCTACACAGAACTAAAGAAAATAATGCAACACAAAGAGAACAAGGAATGATATGCTAACCAAAGACAAGTGCAGCAATAGAGAAATACCAACAAGAGTCACTACCGAGGTACCGCCTCGTAGTCTCAAATCATAAAAATAATTCACAATCTTTCCTTATATCACTGCGGGAGCCTTGCATTTAGTTTTGAAAATCATTTTTCCGAAATAGCATCCCGCGTTTTAGCCCACTTTATCACACCGCATGGCTTCTAGTAGTTCCTCTACTAGCCACACATATCAAGCCCACCTTATCCCACCACATGCATTTCAACCCCAAAATCTTATACCACCGCATGCGTATCAATATTACAACGTATCACAAATCGTACCTCAAGTGCCCAATATCATAACTTGCCAAAGAAATCAACAATAACAATGTTTCCACAATAAAGAGACCATGGCTCAACCACAATGTACACAAGAGTCTCACCAATAACAACCGGAAGTGAATAACTCAACAGAATAGTATTTCACAACTTAACACTTTGCCTCAGTATGAATCACGACCTTTATAACTCAATACCGGTTTCATCAACAAGATATTCCAAGAATAAAAACTTCAAGTAAAGAATTCACGGTTAAATAATGAATAAGGAATAGAGGAAACAACAACAACTTCAACTAAGTTATAATATTCTCTTAGTTGAATAAGGTTATGATCTTAGCCTATAGAAAACTATTTCGAATCATAAAGTTATGATCTTAGCAAAGAAATAAAAAAGTCAACTCAAAAAGTCAACCCAAACCCATGACTCGGAGTCCGACCAAAATTATAAAATCCGAACATTCATTCGATAACGAGTCCAACCATATAAGAATTACTCAAATTTGACCTCAATTCATCTTTCAAAACCCCAAAATTTAGTGTAGGAAGTTTTCACAATTTTCCCCCAAATTTCCAACTCAAATCACTAATTAGATGATGAAAATAGCAATAGATTCATAAAATATAGTCCAATCAGGGTTAGAATGACTTACCCCAACGATTTCCTTCAAATATCCTCGAAATATCTCCTCACACCGAGCTCTCTAGGTCCAAATTATGAAAAATGAGATGAAACCCACGTTTTGAAACATAAATGTTACATCTCGCGTTTTCCGTACGTTAAAGTTTCGTCTTCAATTAATTGACATAAAACTCGGGGATGAGATTATCTTGAGGTTAGCATAGTTATGCTATTTATAACAAGCAATAAGTAAGTGCCATTAAGGAAAGGGTACATGAATTAAAGAAAATGAGTTTCGTTGAAGGTTGTCGAGGATATTATAACTTAGTTGAAGTTGTTGTTGTTTCCTCTATTCCTTATTCATTATTTAACCGTGAATTCTTTACTTGAAGTTTTTATTCTTGGAATATCTTGTTGATGAAACCGGTATTGAGTTATAAAGGTACCATATGACCGTGATTAGTATGATGTATAAAGTATATTAAAAATGAGTAGAATTTTAAGTAATTTGAGATAATTCTTAATTATGCGGGTAATTGGTTAATTACCGGGTAACGGAATATTACCCAATTAGTTAATAAATTATAAGATAAGATTACCCCAAAACGTGGCAGCAAGCCACTTTCCAAATAATTGACTCTTGGTCATTTGTGGTTAGGTGGCAACCTAATACCTTAAGATCAAGACACATTTCAGTATACTAATTTCAACTTAATACATTTCATTCTAGGATTTTACAACATTTGCATTCTCAAGACACTATAATCAGAGGTTGAGAACGTCGGCCATTCTTATAAGTTTTTAACTTTTCATTTTCAAACACTGGAATCAGATTCTAAATGTTACATTGAGCAGCGTGATTCTTCAACCAATCCAACGAAAATTATTAGAACTTTAGCAACATAAAATTTTGCGATTCTAAGGGAGTACGGTGCAACATTTTCCAAGAACATCATACGGATTTTTTCCTACTCCAGTTATGTTAAGGCTAAACCCTTCCTTTATTTTGGCATGATCTTGTAATTACACGAGTTTGATAACGAGGCACAAAGAGAAATTCATATTCCGGAATTTACGTATATTTTTCTAGTCTTGTAAGTTATAATATTCTCTTTATCGGGACTTCATATTCAATTGAATATTTCCTTTTTCCAGTCATGAGAGCATAGAATCTATATATACAGTATTACAATATTTTCATTACCATCGAGTTATAATCGATGGGCAGGCCCCTATTGGGCAACCTCTGATCAGATGGTAAGTTATATACCGAGCCTACTGTGGCCGAGCGCCTATGAGCGAGCCCAGTTGGCCGAGATACAGAGCCTAGTATGGCCGAGCGCCTATGAGCGAGCCTACTACAGCAGAGCATTTATATATACATAGCCTTATAAGGCCGGATAGCTATTTTACTTACTATATTGAGAGAGTTGAGTCAGTATAAGCAGGTGAGCATATCTTCAGATTATCTTTGACTCCCAGTTACTTTCAGTTATTATATTATCAGTTAAGTTTCAGTATCAGCAGGTAAGCATATCTTCAAATTATTATTGACTTCCAGTTGCTTTCAGTTATTATATTATCAGTTCAGTTTTAGCTTTCAATATATTTTCTTACATACTCGGTACATTATTTCGTACTGACATCCCTTTCTAGGGGCGCTGCATTTCATGCGTGCTGGTTCAGACAGACAGACGGGTAGACCTCCTCAGTAGGTATTGCCCGAGTTCAGCTTTATCGGTAAGCTCTCCGTCCTTCGGAGTTGCCGGGTCTAGAAGTTTTGTGTATATATGTAAATAGGTTATGGATAGGTTGGGGCCCTGTTCCGATCACAATACATCTATCAGTAGAGGCTTGTAGACATATCCTGTCAGTTAGTGCAGTATGTTGGGCTTGTAGGCCCTGTACGTATATTTTGTTGGCTGGTCAGTTGTAGTAATTATGACGGCCTTGCCGGCCCAACTTTATGTTGACATTTAGTCAGCGTTAGTCTCTATTCATTTTTACATTTTGCATCGCACATTATCTTGTAATGTGGCCCACGACCAAAGTATGACATTACATGTTCAGAGTCTCTTAGTCGCAAGTGGTACTCAAGGATAGGTGAGGCACTGGGTGCCGGTCTCGCCCCCAGGCTCGGGGCGTGACAATAAATTCTGCTTCCCAGGTGTTCTTCTTCGCGAACGCGGAAAGTGCCTCGCGTTCACAAAGCACGAAATATGCTGCTGCCAAATTCCTCTTACGCGAACATGAGAACCCTCTCACGAACGCAATGACCAAACAATCCCAAGCTTCAAGAATGCGAAGCCTCATTCGCCAATGCGTAGATCAAACGCGTGAAGTCCTCCAGCCAACCTCTCTCATTCGCGAACGCGACTCCCTGCCCACGATCGCGATGCACAAACACACCGAACCTTCGCGAACGCGTGGCCTTCTTCGTGAACGCGTAGAACAAACTTCACCTGCCTCCCATTTACTCTTTGCGAACGCGAGACCTCTCTCGCGAACGTGTATAAAGACATCAGACACCAGAAAATTTGCAGCTCTATAAGGCCAAGTTCAATCTGCAATCAACCCGAAACTCACCCGAGGCCCCTGAGACCTCAACCAAACATACCAACAAGTCCTAAAATATCATACGAACACGGTCGAAGAGTCAAATCACATCAAACAATACTAGAATCACGAATCACGCATCGATTCAAGCCTAATGAACTTATGAACTTCCGAATTTCAAAACTAATGCCGATTCATACCAAAACAACTCTGATTGACTTCAAATTTTGTACACAAGTCATAATTGACACGACATACATATTCCAACTTCCAGAATCGAAATCCGACCCTGATATCAATAAAGTCAACTCTCGGTCAAACTTTCCAATCTTTCAAATCTTCAATTTTCTAACTTTCGCCAATTTACGTCGAAACGACCTACAAACCTCCAAATCGACATCCACGAACGCTCCTAAGTCAAAAATCACCATACAGAGCTATTGAAACTATCAAAACTCCATTCCGGAGTCGTATGCATGATAGTCAAACTACGACTAACTCTTTCAACTTAAAACTCCAACCTAGGGACTATATGTCCCATTCTACTCGATAACTCACCCGAAAGCAAAACCAAACACCCCCGAAAAATTACATAACCATAATACAACATAGAGGAGGAAATAATTAGGGGTTCAGGGTTAAAATTCTCAAAACGAACGGCCATGTCGTTACACATACCACTTGTATTGAAATATGATGGTAAAAATTATGCATATAAGGTATTCGAATGATTGCCCGAATGCGAATGTTGATAGGTTTTGCGAAGTCTGAGTAGAAAGACTAATTTCTTTGGCAATATGAATATCTCTTGAGTGTGGGGTAGCCGTTTGGGGGTCTTTGCAGTTAAATTGCATTCGTTTTACAACGAATGTCAACCTGCGGCCAACTTAGGCACGATTTGTGAGTCGTCCTACCCACTTGATCTTCAATGATGTTAAGTAACCTTGTAATAATGAAATTCATTTGTAATAGTCAATTGTACCGTGGTTGCACACTTACGCTTTGGGGCTAAGTGTGGGGTGAGAGATGTACCTTTATGACTCTATGTTACACATTATACTAATATATATTTTGTATCTTTTGCAAGTGATATGGTTGTCTCTAAAATACCAACTAGAAGCCATGGAGCTGGTGGTAGTGGTAAGCCACCCCCAAAGAAACCACCAACTAAGGAGCCGATGGAGGTTCGAGAGGTGGCTGTTGGGGATGTTGCTCCAACTAGGGAGGGTGGGATGATAGCAGTCGTCGACACATCTGGTGTCGCATTGGAGGATCCATCAGTATTGCGGACCGAGGTTAGCTACCGGTCCTCCCCGCAACCTGAGATATAATGAGGGAGTTTCTGACACCCAATATACTATTGATCAGTTATTATATGTTTCTATGATATTGTGCAACTGGGGACAGTGCACTCTCTTAAGTGTGGGGTGGGGGTGTCAAGATTTGATTTTTGTGGCATGTGTTTAATTGCTAGTGATATATTTTTTCATGATCACACTCAAGACCATTGTATTTGTATAATTGTAGTTAGCCTTTTATTGGCGTAATCCTGAGTTTTCTTTAAACCACCGTTCTTTCTCGAGGATGTCATTTTCTTGAACTGGGTAGTATTAGGTAGTTTTTATTTCTCAAACTTTATAAAAGAATTTGTGGATTTTGCCCTACGAAGGATTGCCAAGACAGTTTTCTTGAGGGTTTAAAGTCTAAAATAAGTTTTCTATTATTTTTTTTTATTTGTTTTGAACTGATATTGGAATGGGAAGATATTGAGTATTGTGCTTCATGACATATTTTATATCGGGGCTTAGACCTGGAGTATTTATGCTTAGTTACTTTCCTCGTAATTATTGTGATTATGTGCCTTGAGAATATATGTGACTTTACTCTAACTCTTGCGCTCATCTTTTGACTCTTGTTATGTACTTCCTATATGGTTTAGTTGTATGACGACTTTGCTTAGCTGCTTTAACCTGAGAGTCGGGTCTGAGCCGTCTTGAGTAGGTCATGTGCATTGTGCGAGGTGAGAAGCTTGAGTTGTACTTTGTGCCATCCTAGGCAAGTCTAGAACTTGCCCCGTGTGTGAGTCGAAGCGAAATGATTAAGTATCGTTAGGCTAGGAGATGATATAGGCATTTCTTTGATTGACCATTGAGCCTTTTTTGTCCACTAGTGCTAATATTATCCATAGTCAACTCTTTTGAGCATGTAGACCTTTTCCTTGGCACCTACATTACAAGCTAAATACCCTTTGTTCTTAATCAAATCTTGTTCACCATTTACCCCCGAAAGAACTTAAGTCGCTATAAGAGTAAAGAGAGATACCAAGTGGCTTTTGAGTGGAACCATAGGAAGGCCGAGAAGGCGCGTTTTATTTAAATGCATTACAAGTCGGAAACACCAAAATTAAGTGGAGTGTAAAAAAAGAGATTTTGAAGTATACCTCCCATGCATTGATCCAGGCTAGTAAGCACAACTACGTGATGATATGCTTAAAGAAGAAAGGCCTAATCGTGTATTGGTTCGTGGCATGATATTGACTTGGTCGTGATGAGAAGGTGTTTGAAAGTGAAGTGTAGTATATTAAAGTGCTTAGGAGGGATATTCACTATTTTTTCCAAATATATCCTACCCGTCCCTTAGCCTACATTACAACCTATGAAGTCCTACTTGAACCGAGTCTGTGCGAACTTAAATTAGTCAAGTCTTACACTACGGTCAAGCCTATGGTATGAATTTGGGTGGCATGTGAGTTATTTTTGCGAGAATGAGTGAATTCTTTCGATTGGAGAGTCCTTAAAATATACTTAAACTTATGTTTGAGTGTGTGGACTACTTTATCTCTTTGGTTTGTTGGTGAGGGCATATGATTTATAAAGGATTGGTAAAGTCCTTAGTTTTTAAGTTGGCACAAGAAGCGATTCTTAGTTTGGGATGTATTGGAGTCAAATTTTGAGGCTAGGATGTTAGAGAGAGTCACACAATTATTTTAATTAGTGTTGGCATGATGTAAAGCTTGAGGAAAAGTATGAATAGTATTTATACTAGGTTCTAAGTGTTGATATAAATCACTGTCATTGGCGTGAGGCTTGAGTAGGTTTGGAAAATTATTTCTTGCCAATGTGCTTAATTTTATTCGCTCGAAGACAAGCAAAAGTCTAAGTGTGGGGTGGTGATAAATGGCCAAAAGTGCATAATTTTGAGTGTATTTTTATCTCATTTGTCGTGTGAGTTGCGTGAGATTACATAATTTTTGAAGTGAGTTATACTCATTATGTATTTCTTATTTGTAGGAGTGAGCTTGAATGATAATGGATCAAAAGATATCAAATTATTGCAAAAAGGAGAAAAATGGAAGAATCGGGAGCTCGTCTATTCTCGTACGTGACACGAAAACGGACGTGAAAAAGGAGAAAAGTGAAGGCACAAAACAGTAAAGTGAAGCAAAGGCACGGATCGCTTCGCGAAATGAAAGAATTTCAAAAGCTAAATTCGCGTCCATGGGCGCGCGACGCGCGAAGGTAGACGCGGATTCCAGCTTTTCCCACCCGAAGTTGGATTGAAAAGTTCCGTCCCTTATCAACCCTAAGTGATATAAATACATCAAAGAATGACTTTTTTAGGGATACACAATGCTATACCAAAAAAGGCAAGCACAAGCAAGGAGCAAGGCAGAAGATTCGGAAATGAGTTTTTATCTTACTTCTTTCTTTTTCTATTATTGGTGATGAATTCTTATATTATAGTTGTGCAAACAATTATGAGTAGCTAAATTCTTTATTCTAAGGTTTGATGGATCCTCTTGTAGGATAAATTTTTGTTGCGTTTAATATAAGTTTGCCATTGGATTTTCTCTACTTGTTCAACTACGTGATTATTGTGGTTGATTAAAGGGTCCTCAATTGACTATGCCTATTTAGTGTGTGTTACTTGGAAAAGGATACATATTTAGGTAGTTGCTGAACAACATCACTCCCAACGTATATGAGAGATCAATACGGAGGGTTTAAATGTGGGATTCGGAATAACGAAACCTTGGTGTGAACTTAATGTGCGGTGAACTAATGCCAGCTAGCGTAGTTCTGACGAATACGTCTAGTAAATTATTGTAGTTACTCGGAAGAGAATTACGACACCTAAAGTGCTCACAATCGGTAGAGAATAGGAGACGTAGCAGGGGGGAAGGAGGGATTCCGATAAGAGGGAAAATCGTAACCATAGACCTTTTCAATCTTGTCTACAACATTTGTTTTGTTAGTAATAAAATTATAGCTTTTTAATTACCTTGATTTTAGTTAGTAAACACTCAACTCATTATTCAATATTTCTAGAAGTTGATTACTTGAATTCTTGGGAAACTAGCAGTTATGATTAGTAGGTTAATTTTCTGTGGGATTCGACTCCGGGCTTGTAAATCGGATTATATTTGCAACGACCGCTTAGTCCTTTTTGGTAGGTATAGTTGGGCGTGATCACCCATATTCATGAATTATTTATCGTTATTGTAGTTTCTTAATAATGTTTTGGTAAGATATTATTGAGTTTAGTTATATTTATCTTCTAATTCTATGTTCTGATATTTTTTACTAGAATGACAAACAACTTTCTTGAAACTCCGTTATATATATATTTCTTGCTCTATTTCTAAGATTAAACCTTTTGTTTAAAATATTTTGTGCTATAATTTTTTTAATCTATTTTATATCAACTGAATTTACAAAATGAAATATTTTATCACGCGAAACACGATTCAACTAACTAGTTATATTATAATTTGGAACATCCTAACTTCAAACTTGATTTACTAAACTAACTTTTAAAAGCTGAATGACCATTTTGTCCGTGAAAAAAAAAAGAAGACCTTCCATTAAATGATTAATTTAAGCTACTTAACGTCATTACGTCAACCTACTATTTAATGAGAAGAATTTTTCATCTTCTGCTAGTTAATCTTAGCATTTTGACATGTCAGTTGCTTTTTGTTTGCTCATTTTTCAGGCCACTGATTGTTTATGATTGATTATTCCTCATTGATGCACTTCAATGATGCATTAAAAACAAATTTGAAACGTGTTGGACTAATTAGAAAAAGAGAGTGTGAAGTTGATGACACCTCTTCAAGTTTTCCTACGTTTATACATAGTTCTAATAAAATATGCTTTCAATCATTTATGAACAAAAACACTCAAATTAGTCAAGCAGGGTTGTGTATTCACTTCAACATAACAAATCTCCCTATCCGCCAGTCACGTTGAAAGAAATAAGCATATAAAACTTAAGGCAAATTTAGATGTCAAAATAACAAACATAGGGGTTCTGGACCATGCAACTATCTTGATGATGAAGATCTAGCATACTCAGAAACTAATGACCACCTTATGTGCTAGATGAATATGAAGATAAAGAGAAAGATGAGATGAAAAGAAAAGCTGGATCTCGTATTCATTTACTCCTGCTATTTGCTTTTTCGACTTTTGCCTTGGTCCTATATAGTAGTTCTGGGTTAACTTGGAAAATAAAGAGAAAGATGAGATGAAAAGAAAAGAAGAAGCCTAACTTTATCTATTTTTCTCAACTGCCTCTAAATGCCAACAAAAATCTGATTGAATTCGCATCTAGAGATAAAATTTGAACCGCAAAGAAGCATGCTAGGTATTATCCCTACTTGAGTTATTTTTCTAACATCATTGCCTCAGTCTTCTCTACCTATATATTTTTTCTATATCACTTCCTTTATGATATTCATATGGATGATGCATGGATAAAATCCAGCAATTAGAAAGATCAATTTTGATAAATAAAATCAGGTATATCTTCTTACTAATCAATTCAATTTTCGACAGGGAAAGTTTGTGCTCTATTAACGGATTTTGCTAAGTTATATCGTGTCAAATATTTCGTGAAGTGCTTTCTATGTATAGCCAACAGAGAAGCCAATTTCTTCTCCAGAAATTTTGAGAAAACCAAATATTTGGTATTTTTAGTATATTTTAAATGGGAGAATTACACATACATACAACTCACACACATATATTGTAACTAAGTGGCCTATATTTAACTTTGCAAAGCTGTAGTCTAAAAATAATAGGCTAAGATTCAACATCCAACTCCAAATAGGTTCTCGAAATTACTATTTGATTTTTTTAATGCTCAAGCTTTTAATCTAATTTTTGAATCATTAATTGTGACTCAAACATTAGTTCAACAAATCATATCCATTTGGGTGGTGAAAATTAGATTTTTAAGATAATCCATCATTGTTGAACACACTTAAATAAGTGAGTTTAAATTTCGAATATGGTTTTATGAGAAATTTGGAGTGGATTTTGTTTAAACTTGTTACAAATAGTATAAAGAAGTTGTATACAAAATTTGAAGTCATTTAATGAATATTTAGACTGGTCCACCATTGTTGAATAAGCTTAAATAAGTGGGTTTAAATTTCGAATTTGATTTTGTGAGAAATTTGGAGTGGGTGTTATCTAGACTTGTTAGAAATTGTATCGACCCGACTTGTCGTTTTAAGAATTTAAGCCCCGTCTGGCGGCATAAGGCCCTGAGCAGCTTCTTATTATGTGTATTGACTTGCGTGTGTGATTGAATTCAGTTACCGGATAATTCAGAGTGATTTGGGACACTTGGTCCCCAAAACGGAAGCTTAAGTCTTAGGATTTTTTTACTGTAGTCGAAACTGTGTGAAGACGACTCCGGAATGGAATTTTGATGATGTTAATAGCTCCGTATGGTGATTATGGACTTAGAAGCGTGTCCGAAAAATTATTTGGAGGTCTGTAGAGGAATTTGGCTTGAAATGGCGAAAAATGAATTTTTTGAAAGTTTGACCGGGTGTTGTCTTTTTGATATCGGGATAGCTTCGTTATGTCAATTATGATTTGTGTGCAAAATTTGAAGTCATTCCAGATTGATTTGATGTGTTTCGGCACAAGATATAGAATTTAAAATTTCAAAGTTTATTAGGCTTGAATTGGGGTATGATTCGTGGCTTTGATGTTGCTTGATATGATTTGAGGCCTTGAGGAGGTTCGTGTTATGTATTGGGACTGGTTGGTACGATTGGACGGGGTCCCGGGGGCCTCGGGTTTGATTCAGGGTTGTTTCGGACCAAGTTTGGGTATTTTGATGCTGCTAGTTGCTGGTTCTGGTATTGTTCTTCGCGTTCGTGAGGAGCCTCTCGCATTCACGAAGAAGGATTTTGCTGTTAGGACTTTGTTCTTCGCGTTCACGAAGAGGTTCTCGCAGTCGCGAAGAAGGAAATTTTGTTGTTCGTCATCTGATTTTAGAGCCTCATATCTCGCAATCTATAAGTAATTTGAAGATGATCCAAAAATAAAAGTTGTAGCACTTTGTGTCTAGTTTTTAGAAAGGTAAACCATTTATCATTTGGAGTTGTATACAAAAAGTTATAGTGGATATACTCTAGGCTATCCGGGAAGAGTTTGGAAATCTCTGTTGCACAGGGCTGACTTTGGAAGCTTATATCTCATAATCTATAAAGAATTGGGAGATGAGCAACAAATAAAAGTTATAGTCCTTGGAGTCTAATTTTCAGAAAGTTAAACCATTCATCATTTGGAGTTTTGTACAAACAGTTATGACCATTATATTAGAGGCTGTCTGAGAAGAGTTTGAAAATGACTTTTGAATAATTTGTTCATCGCGAACGCGAAGAACAAACCCCTGGGTAGTAGAATAAAGTCCAAATTCGTGTCATTCTTCCATTTTTAGACCAAGGAAGCTCGGGTGAGGCGGTTTTTCGAGAGTTTTTCAAGAAAAATATTGGGGTAAGAATTCCTAACTTGATTTTTGTTAAATTACATGAATCTATTGTTGTTTTTATCACTAAATTAGTGAATTGGATTGAAAAATTTAGAAAACCCTCTTGGTTTAAATTTAAGATTTGGAGGTCGATTTGTTATTGGAATTCGATAAAATTGGTATGGTTGAACTCGTATCGGAATGGGTGTTCAGATTTCATGAAAATTATGTCGGGTTCCGAGGGGAGGGCCCCGCGTTGACTTTTGTTGACTTTTTGGAATAAATTTTTAAGTCGATGTATTATTATCCAGAATTATTTTCGATGAATTTTAATGAAGTTATACAATTAATTTGGATAGATTTGAGCTGTCCGGAGGTCAATTCAAGCAAGAAGGCTATTTGGGAATATCGGCCTAACTTCAAAAAGGTAAGTGTCTTGCTTAACCTCGAGTGGGAGAATTACCCCTTAGGCATCGAGTCTTATGTGCCATTTGTGAAATATAAAAATCCGTGTACGCGAGGTGACGAGTATGTACTCGGCTTATATGTGTAAATTTTATTGAGTTAAAATCCTGAGCATATTGTGTGGTAAATTGGGTAATTGTTGGTATATATCTAATCATCTAATTGTCGTGACTAAATCCTTGTTGTTGTTGAATCTGTTGTTATATGATAATTTGATGTGATTGTTACTTGATTATTTATGTAATTCCATGAATTTGTTGGTTTGATAATTATTGGAATTTAATTTCATTATGGATTTTTCCTCTGCAAATAATTAATTAAATAAGCTTAAGAAGAGGTGTTTATATAATTATTGAAAATTTGAATCTAATGAAGACTTTGCTTTATGTTGAGTAATTTCTATTTCTATTGATTATTTTTGGGTGTTGTACACATTGTGTGGAGTTTTTGGCTATTTGTTGTGAAATTAATTGACTTGGTTGTAGCTTTGAAATTTGGTTGTGGCCATTGAGCAAATTGTGATATGAATTGATTTTGTTATGTTGCTGTGATAATTTTCCGTATAAATTGTTGTGTTGTGTGAGTTGTTATTTTGGGGAGATAAGGGTGGAATTTCACCGTTAATATTATGTGGTTATAAGGGTGGCATTTCACTATTGTGTTTGTTGGAATATTGTCTGGGCGGAGCAATAAGGGTGGCAATAGGAGCGATAATGGTGGCTATTGGTATTGTTTAAGCGGAGCGATAAGGGTGGCAATATGAGCGATAATGGTGGCTATTGGTATTATTTGGGCGGAGCGATAAGGGTGGCTATAGGAGTGATAAGGGTGGCAATATGAGCGATAAGGGTGGCTATTATCATGTACGATATGTGATGATGTGGGGTTGTGGTGTTGATAATTTTCATGTGATGTTGTGATTTTCTTGTGTTTAATTTTATACCTTGTGGAATTTGTCTTGTTATTGGTAAATTGATAACAATCTAATTTATGTTGAAATTGAGAGCCTGTGGCTATTGCCAGGCGGTTTATAAAATGAAATGTGGGCACGAGGTGTCGTGAGTAAATAATGAGGATATTTAGTACGTGAATTGTCCGTGCAGTTGTGATATGAAATGTGGGCACAAGGTGTTGTGATGAAATCATAATGATAATTGGCACGTGAATTGTCCGTGCAGTTGAGATATGAAATTCGGGCACGAGGTGCCGGAGAAATATGATGATTTAATTATGGGCACGAGGTGCCGTGAAAATATGAAAAAGGGTCGAGACCCGTATTTTCATGATTATGAAATGAGGTGTCACATGGTGACTCTTTAATTGAAAGAATTATATTCAAAATATTTATTTGGAAGGATTTTTACTTAGAAAGTATTATATGAAAGAATTGCATTTTAAAGATATTTATTTGAGGAAATTATATTTGAAAAGATTTATTGAAAGAATTATATTTGAAAAATAATTATTTGAGAAAATTATATTTGAAAGAGAGTTATCTGGAAGAATTATATGTGAAAGACATTTATTTGAAGGACTTGATTTAATTGGGTGTAATTGTGTTTATTAATTGTTGAGTAATATTAATGGTATTCTTGTTGTCTGTTGTGCATATCACTGGTTGTTATTATTATTATTATTATTATTATTATTATTATTATTATTATTATTATTATTATTATTATTATTATTATTATTATTATTATTATTATTATTATTATTATTATTATTATTATTATTATTATTATTATTATTATTATTATTATTATTATTATTATTATTATTATTATTATTATTATTATTATTATTATTATTATTTATTTTCTATTATTTTGTATATTATATTGCACATGTTATTAGACTAGTGAGTGTCTTGACTGTACCTCATCTCTACTCCATTGAGGTTAGTCTTGATACTTACTGGGTACCGACCGTGGTGTACTCATACTATACTTCTGCACATTTTTGTGCAGAGCCAGGTCTTGGAGACATCAGACTTAAGAAGAGTTAAAGCGGGATCGTAAGGATTCAAGGTAGAGCTGCTTGGTCGTCGCAGTCCCTTGGAGTCTTTTTATTTCATTGTACTGTTAATTTTAATCAAACACTATTGTATATTCGGTCCTCGTGATCATTCCATGTATTCAGTTAGAGTTTGTGACCCAGTACTACCAGTCTTGGGAGGTTGTACATTCATATTTGTTCCGCTGTTAGTTTTGGTTACTTATTTAATTAAAAAGAATGGCTCCAAAAATGTAATTGAAATCAGCTTACCTAGTCTAAGAGACTAGGTGCCATCACGATGCCTGTGGTGGGATTTTTGGGCCGTAACAGAAATAGTATAAGGAGGTTGTATATAACATTTGAAGTCATTTAATGGATACTTGAATCGGTTTTGAACAAGAATTGCAACTGAAAATCGTGAAAAAAGTTAGTTTACAAACGCTTTTATAAAGGTGTATAAAAATATATAATAGTGTATAAGAGGTATTTATATACCCATATACACTATTATACAATATTATGCATCATTATACAAAAAATGATTTCGTCTTCTTCCTTGCCTCTTTTATGAAATTTAACTCAAATCTTGCTCAAATCTACTCCAAATCACTTCAAATTTAAATCTGAACTCCTTTTGATGTTTTCAATCAATTGGAACAACACCCAATCCAAACAACTAACAAATTCAAAAAATCTTATTTTCAAAACCGAAACTTTGAATAGTCTTTAATGGTGGACTTCTATTCTTCAATTTTCTTACATGACAACCACCTTTTGTCTGAAGAGACAAAAATGAGGATTGGAAACAAAATAAAATAATAAATCCATGGAAAAAATGAGGATTCTTATATGCAAAAGCTCCCACCTTTTGTATCTAGAAATTTTAATTTCTCTCTACTTTTTGTGGTCTGTTTGGGCGAAAGAAAGTAGAAAGAAGAAGAAAGACATCAATGGCATGAGAAAAGAGAGAAGAAATAAAAATAGAAGTGGAAACTGAATATAACTCTTAAAATAATTAATGTGGGCTAAATGTTGAAAAGTTTCTTTCATGTTACGTACAACCTGGACCAAATAGGGTAATAATTTCAAATCTGGACTATTTTTGGTTAGTTCATTGGGCCAAGTGACAAGGGCCGTAATTCTTCCTTTTTAAATTGCAATCAAAAAAGTCGAATGCTTGTTGCACATAAATTTATCATGTTAATTTTAATTTAGTTTTTAGCTTCATAAGTCCATTAAAAATTCAAATTTAAAAGTTGTGAATGGCATATGAATTTACTCTCAGTAGAATTTCAAATATAACAGTTAAACCTTAAATACAAGTCCGAACATACTTTATTACATTAGGAAATAAATAGTGATGATTGATGTAGAAAGAGAAATCCTCACATAGGCTACATGATCTCATTTGACCAATTTGTAAAGCAACAAAGTGTCCTAATGTCAAATTTAATTGATGCGGGAAAAGTCATATTCGAACGAAAAAAACTCTTAGAGAAAGTAGCTGAGATAAATGGAATAAGGAATGAAATACTTCTTGCATCTAAAACTGAAGACTCCCCTAAGATTACGAAGCTCATCATGAATTATGTTTGTCACGACCCAAAACCTGTGATAGGTGGCGATGGCACCTAACACCGCCGTTGTCACGATCCAATTCTTCCTATAGGTCGTGATGGTGCCCAACATCATCGTTAGGCAAACCAACGGTGAACTAGCCATATAATTTTATTCCTTTTAAAAAATTTCAAAGTAGTTGAGTTTTATTTATTAAGTAAATAAAAAGTGAAAAATTTAATAAAGTAAAGCATAAACTAATAAAAGAGCAAATGTGATGAAATAAATACTCAAAAGTGATAAAGTGTCTACTAGCATGTTCCCAAGACCGAGTGTCATAAGTATATAAGCAACTAGTATAATATACAAACCACCTAAGCTACTGTCTGAAAGTGAGATAGACAGAAAGTAAATACAAAAGAGAGAGACTGTGGGTGCTGCAGAACGAACTCAGAGAGCAGCTCACCACTAAGCCTCCGGATAACGGAGGTGCGCGCCTGAATGGACACTGGATGCACCTGCCTCAGATCCTGCACGATTAGTACAGAAGTGTAGCGTGAGTAAATAAATAAGATGTACCCAGAAATATCCAGTCTAACTTCGAAGAAGTAGTGACGAGGGGTCGACATCGACACTTACTATGGGCCAGCAAATAAAATACAGAAATTCTAAATAGGCATGGAATATGTGAATAATAATAATAACACAATAACAAGCAGTGAATAAATGATTTTTTAACTGATAGTAAATTTCAAAGTCTCTAACTAGCACTTACTAGTTCCAAATCAATTTCGGTCATTAAATAGATTATAATCTCTCAAGCCATAAAATAATGTCAAGTATAATTGGGTTTCGAGTATTATCACGTACGATTTATGCCGAGGTCATACGACCCAATCCAAAATACTGTGTGCACTACCGAGGGTCGAACGACACGAACCATAAATGCTTCTATTATATTGCTGAGGTGAACGACCAGCTCCCATGAGAGTAGAAAAGTATACCTCACTTGCGGAAGTACTTGCGACGTGAGAGGACATGGATTTCTCAGAGTTATTATGTATTTCCTCAATTCTTCCCAAAAATGAGAAATCTAAATTTACTATTTGCAACTTTAAAATCCCTAGCCTTAGTTCTATTCAAAATAATTAATATGCATAATAAATACAATGGTACAATTAAGGCATGATGTGGATTTAAGACTACCCAGACATATAATGGAATATAGCTACATACGGATTCTCGTCACCTAGTGCGCGCGTAGCTCTCCACACAAGTAATACACAACAAGATACACCTAAGGGGATGAGTTCCCTCTTACAAGGTTAGACAAGAGACTTACCTTGTTCTCAAGCTCACTTTTGGTCCACAAATCCGCTATAAAGCCTCAACTTGGTATCAAACAGCCCGAAACTAGCCATATATTATATAGATTAATCAATATACGCTCACAAGTTCATAATTTAGCTATTAGAGAAATTACCCAACCCAAATTGGAAGATCCCTAAAATTCAACCCCGGGCTCACATGCCCGGATTCCGAAAACTTTCGAAGATAATTGTTACCCATAGCCTCACGAACTCAAATATATAATTTTCACCCCATTCCATAATCATTTTTGTGGTTAAAACCCATTTTTATCAAAACTTAGGTTTTCAACTAAACCCATAATTTTTACAATTTTTCATGTTAAAATCTACCCACAATCTATATATTAAACTTATATTGGGTAGGAATTACTTACTTTGAATAGCTAGGTGAAAACCCCTCTTCAAAGAGCTCTAAAATCACCCAACAAGTGAATAAAAATGAGCCAAAAAGCCTAAGTCCCGACATTAAATGAACTTCACTGCCCAACGATTTTCGCTTATGCGGACATTGGGGCGAACCTGCGACACCGCACATACAAAATAATCTATTGCAGTAGTGGTCCTCGCCCAGTTTGGCCAAGTCCGTTTCTGCGGAGGAGCGCAGAAGCAGAATGCACGCCTGCGAGAGGTCGCCTGCACCTGCGAATCCAGGCCTCCTTGGCCTAGCCCACACCTGCGACCATTTTCCTCGCACCTGCAAGATCGCAGGTGCAGTAAGGCCTCCGCTTCAAGGCTATGAAACGGTCGATTGCAATAGTAGTATCCAACAAGAGTCGGGGTCGATTTCCACTGAGTGTTATGAATGGGAGTTAGGCATATATATTGTAGTATGTGAGTTTGAACTACCTCAATTTACACTTCTATAAATTGGGGTTGATTCTATGTCTAATTTAAACTAAGATTGCAAAGTTAAGAAGTAAAACTAAAGAATTGTTTTTGTTGTTTTTCAAGTTTTGTAAAAGCATAGGGCTATGACCATCACCTAGGTGTTCGCCTAATGAGATATAAACCTTAATGCTTGTTTTATTAATTGGGGTGTATTATAGCTATCAACTCTCAATTACCCACTCAATACCTCTCGGTCAGAGAGTGATATTGCCCAATTTGGCTTTCTCAAGCCCAAGTGGGTATTGCACAAAACGGTCGATAAAAGCTCAAGTCGGGTTATTACTATCTCTAGGTTGAACCCTTTAATTGGGATTATCAATCTCTAGGTTGACCCAATTTTGTCCTAGACCAAGTCTCTCTTTCTCAAGTAGAGACTAAGTCAAATAGGTATGAACTAATGTTTGCAACCATTAATTCTACAAATTAAAGCATGAAAAAGGCTAAATAATAAACACCAACCATAAACAAGTATTAAGTTAAACACCCATAAGGTTTACACACTAGGGTTGGGTCACGACCCTAGTAAAAATCTAGCTACTCATGCTTGAAATTGAATATATAGAAGAAGAAATGATAATTAAACTCATATTGTAAAATCAAAATGATAAAATCTATGTTAAAATATCCCAAAATATGAAAAACTACTAAAAGAAGTAAAGATAAATGGATATTGTAGCTGCTAATGTCAAAAGTTGACATAATTTCGTGAAACTCTTCTATTTATACAAAGATGGCAATTTCGGACAAAAATGCTCCTCGGGAGGTTCTGCGGCCGCACAATTCCATGTGTTGTCCGCAGATTTCTTCAACTTGTCAGGAACTGGAGGTCTGCGGCCGCATAATTCTGATCTGCAGCCGCAAAGCATTCTTTCTGCGGTCCGTAGATTTGTAACTGTGGTCGCAACTTGGTTATGCGGTCCGTACTTGGGAATTTGCACATTCTCTGAACTTTGTTCCTAGCCCAGCTTTTGCGGCCGCACAATTCATGTGCGGTCCGCACTTTGCACAAAAGTCTGCTGGAATTTCCTTCATCATCTGCGGCCGCAGATAGAATTCTGCGGTCCGCACTTTGTGAACTTCTGTGCCTTTTATTGCCTTGAGTTTAGATTACTCCTTTTTGAGTTGGATTTTATTTCGGGAGTCCATCTTCCAATATTCCTGCAATTTAGCATATTTCATAAGTTTCGGGAACACAATTCAATGCTTTTAGACTAAAACAAAAGCTAAAAGGTGCTAATAAGTAGTCAAAATCCCCACTTATCAAATCTCCCAAACTTAAGTCTTTGCTTGTCCTCAAGCAAATAAAATAGTCCCCACCTCCATAAGTTAAGGGCCATTCCAGCCAATCAAAGGTACGTCATTCACACATCAATTGGGACTAACAGTTACCCACACTACTTATGTATTATCAACAAGGCGACAAGTTAAACTTTTATACACATATAGTTCTAATGTGACACTTGAGCATCAAGAGTTGACTTTATTCATCAAAGAAGCTCGCTCTTTCATGTAGGTCATTGTGGATCCCAAACTCCTCCTCCTCTACTCTCCATTTGTCTATATCACTTAAGAATTTTAGCACTCAATCAAAACAAAGATTTGTGAAAGGTTCACTCATCTCTCTCAAGAGAATGTCGCAAGTACGATTTTAAGTACCATAGGTGCCACAACCTAAAATCCTCTAAAGGTCATGATGGCGCCTAACCCGCCGTCAGGCAAACCAACTGTGAATTACCAATTTACTTACTCATTTTTAATATTTTTGAAATCAATTTTTTTTCTTAATTGAACAATATAAAAGAGAATTTACAAAGTAAATGACAATATTTGCACGAACCACGATAATAAATAACCCGAAGAAAACTCCCAAAACCCGGTATCACAAGTGCATGAGCGTTTTCTAAAGAATACGATAATAATAATACGACATATGTCCCGAACGTAATAACACAGAAAAATAAACAGTACAATAAAGACTCGGTGGCTGCGATGCGCAACCTGGGATGCAGCTCACATAAAGTCTCCTCAACAGGTGCGCCTATGCGCCAAGGTGCCCATCAAATGAACCTGTCAGATCCTGCACATATTGTGCAGAAGTGTAGCATGAGTACGTAAATCAACGCATACCCAGTAAGTATCTAGCCTAATTCTAGAGAAGTAGTGACGAGTGGTTGACATCGACACTTACTAGAGGTCCAAATAAATAATAAGATAAATCATAACAAATATGAAGTGTATAACTGTAGTGAAGTAAATCTGAAATCTCATACTTTCCCAATTTATTCCCTTTAGAACATAATTTTTCTCAATCTCATATTATTCCTTAATACCTCTGAACATGCCAAGTTTCAATACCAATAAATAAGAAATACCATAAAATGTCGGGCATCAGTGGAGAGACTAGCTCGTAAATATTCGGCTACTAGCGATATACGCAGGATACCGCCGAGGGACATTCGACCTGATCTGAAATAACATGTACACTGCCGAGGGACGTGCAACACGATTCATAGATGCATCTATACTGCCGAGGCGTTCTGCCCACTCCACAAGAAAAATGAAGGAAGTTACTGAATTACGAGACACGTGTTTACAATACAACACAAAATGAGTTAAATCTTTATCGTTTCTCAATTTATTATCCAACAACTCAAGATGATGAGGCTCAATCTAGTATACATGTATTTATTTCTAAATCAATTTCAATTATAATATTAATTTATTAAGCCAACAGAATAGATTCAAATAATTCATTTAGTACATGATATGGCCCTAAATCTACCCGGACATGAATATGCTCTAGGCACGTACGTACTCTCGTCACCTTGTGCGTACGTAACACCCACAACTACCTAGGGGTAGTTTTCCCCTCACAAGGTTAGACAGGAGACTTACCTCACTTCGAGTTCCACAACCGGCTCCAAGCCTCTCTAACACTTCAAACCAAAGCCCGTCGATCCAAAACTATTCAAACAATGTGCAGCCCAATCAAAATACACTCTAATACCCAAAATTAATCAATTTAAACAATTCCCAACCCCGCTCGAAAAAGCTGTAAAATCAACTCTCGGGCCCACATACCCGGATTCCGAAAATTTTCAAAGATAAATTTTACCCATAATACCACGATCTCAAATATATAACTTATTCTGAATTCCATATCCAATTTCATGGTCAAAATCTAAAAACACCAAATTCTAGGTTTCCTACAAAAATCCCATAATTTCTACTAATTTCCATGTTCTAATCCATATATAAATCATGTATTTAACTTGTAATAGGTGGGAATCACTTACCTTGTGTTGCTTGAAGAAAATCTCCCCTTGAAGCTCTCCAAAATCGCCCCAACCAAGTGAAAAATGAAAAGAAATGGCCAAATTCCATTTTTTTTATAAAAACTCCACCGCCCAGCGACCTCTCGCTTCTGCGATCAACTTGGCCGCTTCTGCGGCGGAATCCCCCGCTTCTGCGAAGTCGTGCCCAACAACCCTGTCTGCTTCTGCACTCCAAATAGCACATCTGTGCTCACGCAGGTGCGGGAATTTCTTCGCACCTGCGGCCCCTGACCTAGTCACCTCCAGTCGCTTCTGCGACCAACCTCCTCGCTTCTACAAGGTCGCTTCTGCGATGCCTCACCCGTAGGTGCAATTCCACTTCTGCGGACACTCGACCGCATCTGCGGTCTCAACCTTCCCCAGCAAAAGCCTCTTCTGTGCTGGCCTGACCTCTTCTGCAGAGTCGCATCTGCGGCCCTTTTTCCGCAGGTCCGATTGCACCAACAACTGGCCCAAAACCAGCATTCCTCAACTTCAAATTCGATCTGATTCTAATCCGAAACTCAACCGAGGCCCCCGGGATCCCGTCCATTCATACCACCCAGTCTCAATACATGACACGAACCAGATCGAGGCCTCAAATCACATCAGACAACATCAAAACTACGAATCGATGACCAAAATCCTTCTTAAACTTTCAAACTTCCAAACTTCAACGAACGCGTCCGAATCATATCAAATTAAGTCCGATTGACCTCAAATTTTGCACACGAGTCATAATTGACATTATGGACCTACTTCCACTTCCGGAATATGAATCCAACCATAATATCAAAAAGTTCACTCCCGGTCAAACTTCCTAAAAATCATCCATATTTTCCAATTTTCGCCAAATGACGCCGAAATGACCCACGGACCTCCAAATCGACATCCGGACATGCTCCTAAGACCAAAATTACCATACAGAACTATTCATAGGCTCAGAATCCCAAACGTACATCGATAACATCAAAATCCACTCCAACCCAAACTTAGGAAATTCTTAAACCTTCAAACTGCCAACCTTCCATAATAAGCGCCGAAATACTCCCGTGAAACCCGATACTTGACCCGAACATACACCCAAGTTTGAAATCATCATACGAACCTATTGGAACCTTCAAATCCTGATTCTGAGGTCGTTTACTCAAAAGTCACACCTTAGCCATTACTTCTATCTTAAGGTTTCCGAAATTACTATTTTTCCTTCCAAATCTATTCCGAACTTCTCGAAATTCAATTCCGACTATACATACAAGTCGTAACACCTGAAGTGAAGCTACTCAAGGCCTCAAATCATTAAATGACGCGCTAGAGCTCAAAACGATCAACCGGGTCGTTACAATAGGCTTGCCCTTCATGTAGATCGCCACTAATGTAAGCTCACTCGGCTTGAAATCACGTAGGGAGTTTTCGGAATGTTATGAAGCCTTTTGGACTAAGGTTGAATATACTATGGCAGAACAAGTTCATCTTTCCTTAAACACTCCATTTTTTTATTTTCGGCTAATGCCTTGTCAATTCTTTGAGGCACTTTCTTTTCCTTGGGGAACTAGAGAGACTTAGCATCACTCTTTCTTGATCATGCCATTCATTTTCTCCCTCTTTGATTTCTCCATGCTTTGTATCATTACTTTTCTTCGCATCCCTTCAACTCTTCAACTTATTCACTTTTTTTTTATTTTTCTTTTTGTTCTTCCCTTTTCTTGCTTTTACTTCTTATCATTTCTTTTCTCCTTTTGTGCCTTGATACCTCTTTCAAGCTCCTCGTCCCTCCCCCAAACTTTCATTTTTATCCAATTCTATCACAAGAGTGTTAAGGAAAGCTCGGGTGCCAAGAGAGGGTCACAACAGAATAGGTAAAGGCTTGTAACATGGTTATCAAATGAGAAAGGCTCAAAGCTCAAATGGGTTGACTAGGCATAATAACATTGGTGGGCAATGGAAAAAATTCAAGCAGGTCAAGGAAAGCCTACAATCACTTCTCAAGCCAAGAAAAACTTAAGATTTCACCTTGAAACACATTCGGGGCAAGTTCTAGACCATTCGCGCGGGGTACTTGGACTTGCAACAAAAATACCTCACCTCTCACGCAACTGGATTGTTAAAAAGGATAGAGTAGAAGGCCAACAATGACCATATTCAAGATTGAAAATCACTATGGTTCGATTAAACCACTCGATGATTGCCTAAGTCAACACAAGAGTCACAAAGTCACTAACTAGAGCTATTTCTTTCCAAGAGACTTGTTTTTAACCATAAGCACGTAGTTAAGTGTGTTGGTATCAAGTGAAGCATGTTTGACTCTTTGAGCATGACTTAATTAGGTCTTTTTATTCATTACTACTACTATTATTACCTAAACACCAAAACGGACTCAGTCCGTTAAGAAGGTTGTCATGCCATCCATCATTGGGAAGAGTCACCCGGTTCACACAAAAGCTACCTTTGGAAAAAACTGTGGCATTAAGAAAACCAAAGGCTTATTATCTACTAAAACACAAAAAGAAGCTATTAAATCAGAAAGAACCTACTAATTCAAAAAAGAACCTAAGTAGTTAAACACTAACTAATAAGAGAACATATGTAAAGAAGCTACAAAGCAAAAACTATCGAAAGCATAACGAATATACATAATGAAAGAAGATACATACATAATGAGAGAGGAAAAGAGAGAATATATATAGAATAAGGAAAAAGAAGGAAATACTGTTAGTTATTACAAACCAATTGTATCAGAATCATCACAATATATCAAGTAAACTCCACCCCCCCGAATAAAAATAAGCATTGTCCCTAATGCTTAACAAAATAAGAGTGAAGGAAGGGTAAGAGTGAAGAAAACTCCCTATGGATCCTTGGCCATCTCTGTGTACATA
The DNA here is from genome assembly GCF_000715075.1 of Nicotiana tabacum. NCBI lineage: Eukaryota > Viridiplantae > Streptophyta > Magnoliopsida > Solanales > Solanaceae > Nicotiana > Nicotiana tabacum. Next base: position 45,029,410 of record NC_134098.1, read on the forward strand.
GCTGTGTCACCTACCTCAGCCTTATCTAACTGGATCTCATCATCTTCAACTCCGGGAGTGGCTGGGTTGGTGAACATCTAACGTACTGCCTCAGTAGTGTCAGCAGCAATGTCTGGCTCTTCAGATTGGCCAACGGGTGCTGTATGTGCTGTAGGATCTGGGCCTGGATGGTGTGGGTCAATCATCATGGCAAATGGAATGTCTCCGGCTGCTGCAAGCTTGGTAACCTGTCTCCGGATCTTGTCCACTGACTTTTTGGAGGCCTGGGAATTCCGCATCTTCTTCACTTCCTTGCCTAGCTCTTCTATCAATGACCCATGCTGCACCAAAGTGGCAATGATTGTGTTCTGATTCTCCAAGAGCTTCTTCAGAGTTTCTTCAACTGTGGGGGGAATCTGGGGTGCCAGAGTGGAGGACTATAATGCAACATTATTGGATATGTCAGACAGCTTTGTAGTAGCTGTCTGCATCTAGTTGTTGAGGCTCGCCAGTGCCTGGGAGACTCGCTGCACAGATAGTGAGGGAGTGGGCATCGACACCGGCTTCAAAGCCGAGGTGGAACCTGTAATGGGGGCTACTGGAGGCACTGAGGCTGGAGGTGAGAGCATAGCTACTGCACTGGCTGAAGGCTCTGCTGACGTAGATGACATGTCGACTGTCTCTGGCTGACACTTTTTTAGGGTTGTGTAAATCCATCAACGATTTACTAGGATTTACTAGGTTGTTGTTATTGTTGTTGTACATCCATCAACGAATACCATAAGAAGGGCTTCTTTGCCCGCACCTTCGTATAAAAATCTCTCAGCTCCACCTGTGTATCCGTAAGATACTCAGTAATGGTGTTGGGATACGGTTAGGAGGTATCATCTTGCCTGGCGATGACAAATATAATGGCCGACATCATGGCACCCACATTGATCGGGTACCCGGTCATGATGGAGGTGACTAGAACTGCCTGTGGGATAGGAAGATTTGTCTAATTCTGACACGGGTCGAGTCAGCTACATACAAAGGTCTGCCACCCCTTCGCCTCAAAACTCAGGGTGTTTCTGTGAATAGACACCCCTGCAGTAATCCATGGTGGTAGTGGCCCAGGAGGTGCTAGAATCTTAGCTAGACACGGGCGAGCTACATCCACCATTGCCAGCTTCTCCACATACTGTGCGGGCTCAACATCATCAAACCCCAAGTAGGTGTTCAATGTGTTCTGGTCAAAACGCACTTTCAGGTTCCTCACTTTCGTTACCTTTGTCCCTTTCTTGATGTGCGCCAAATTGGCATAGAACTCCTGAACAAGGTATTCCTTCGTGTCCACTATGCTCTGGGTGAACCACATCCACCCCTTCCGCTCTCGGAACTGCCTCAAGACTGCCAGATTGTACTTTTCAAGATCTTTCAAGTGGAACTATCGCTCAAGAGTGAGCGACCTCACCAGATACCACATACGGAAGCTAGTGAGGGCAGCCAGATAGATGAACCGGTCCTCCCAGACCTCTTTCTTCTTCGACCGCTCAAGGCCGGCAACTGTAGTATCTCCCCCTTGGCCATCATCTGGGATGTCCTCAACTGTAGTAGCTAGTGCCTCAGGGACAGGTGTAAAGGAGGGCTCGGAAGCCTGACTAGCACTTTCCGAACCCTCGTAGGTACTATGTGATGTGAAAGGCTCATCCCGGAGTTGATACCTTCCTGATGGCTTTGATTGGACAACCGACAACTCTTGAACCGAGTTTCCCTCCGATGCTTCCCTAGATGGGGCATAAGAACTGGATTCAGAGGGCTCTTCATTTCTCCCTCGACCGGCTGTAGCCTTCTTTGAGATTATCTTTTGGAGGGCGAGGGGTAAAGTACTCTTGCCTCTACCCCTGGAAGGTTCACCCCTCCCCTTTGAAGTATCACCTCTGCCTCGAGATCTAACCATTTTCTATACCAAGAAAAAGCAGGTGTCAGTTTTAATTCAAGTGCAAACATACAAGAACACACCAGAGAGACAGTGAACAACACAGTGTAAACCATGCTTGCAGGGTAAGGGAGTGCGGTCCTTAGAATTATCATTGCGGCCGCAGACTTGGCATTACGGACTGCACAATTTAATCTTGCATCCACGAAATTGGATTTGCGGTCCGCATAATTATCAGTGCAACTGTAGAATTGGATTGCGGTCTGCACAATTGTCATTGCGGCCGCAGCTCAGATACCACCGATATGCCAACTCTCTGATAACAGAGAATGGGCTGTTCTGCGGCCGCAATCACTTTTCTGTGGTTCGCATATTTTCCACTGCGACCGCATATGTGAGTCATCAAATTGACAGTTCTCTGATAACAGAGAACTAGTTTTTCTGTGGCCGCGATGGTATTTCTGCGGTCCACACATTTTTCATTGCGGCCGCAGAATCATGCTTGACTAAAGTACCCTAATTTCAACTTTTGTGGACTGCACAATTTCTTGTGCGGCCGCAGATTTCAACCCAATTACGATCAGAGTTCTCGGGTTTGCAACTTTTGCACAAATTTGACATGGTGGTAGTGTATAATCATGAAAACCTATTTACCCATTCCCCATAGAGCAAGTACTAGTTGACCCACTACAGTTTTAACCCCACATGATTGTATAATTGAATTCTACTGACACTTGGCCTAAAACTAACTAACAAGTTGTAAATTAAACTAAAAATTAAAAAATTCTTCAAGTAATTGAGGCATACCAGATTTGAAGTAGTGCAAATGAGTGATCACAGATGTTGAGTTTGTGTGGCAGATGATTTACCAGATGAATTGAATGTTTTAGACTTGTGAATGCTCAGAGAGGGAAAAAAAAGTAACAGTAGCCCTAGGCCCTCTATTTATACTCGACGATTCTGACTAAGGGAAAGAGAGTTGAGTGCGGCCGCAGAATTCCCATTGCGGTCCGCACTCTGTTACCTGGGGCTCATAAGCCCTTTTGTGTTGCGGTCTACAGAATTTGCTGTGTATTCATAGAATTTGTTGCGGACCGCAGATTTTGTCTTGCGGTCACAATTTGGCCATTTCTCTGACAAACCAACTTTAGAGAGTTGTCATTTCCCCCTTCAATTTGTGCGGTCCGCAATGTAATTGTGCAGTCGTAGATCACATTTTGTTGTAGCAACCACAATTTTGCGGTCCGCACAATTCATTTGCGGTTCGCAATTCTTTCCACACTTAGCCAATTTTTCTGGGCATACTTCCTGTAAAGTACACTTATTCCTGCAACACACTTCAAAACAAGTTAGCACCAAAATAATACCTAACTACAAAAGATGAAAAGAAAAGAAAAAAGAAACATGGGTTGCCTCCCAAGAAGCGTCTGATTTAACGTTGCGGCACGATGCAGATTACCATCATTTGAAATGAATCACTGCCACCACGTGGCCATCATCAAGCTTTCCCAAATAGTGCTTCACCCGGTGACCACTGACTCGAAAAACCTCATTGTTTTTGTTCTTCAAGTCTAATGGACCAAAAGGTGTTACACCCACAATTTCAAAGGGACCACTCTATTTAGATTTCAGCTTTCCGGGAAATATCTTCAACCGTGAGTTGAACAACAAAACAAGATCGCCCACCTTGAACTCCCTACTCCGAATGTATTTGTCATGGAGGTATTTCATCTTCTCTTTGTACAAGGACGAACTTGCATAGGCATGGTACCGAAACTCATCCAATTTATTCAAATGAGCAACCCGCAAGTTAGCAGCTGCATCCCAATCAAGATTCAATTTCTTTAAAGCCCACATGGCTTTGTGCTCAAGTTCCACCGGAAGATGACAGGCTTTTCCAAACACCAACCGGTATGGAGACATCCTGATAAGAGTTTTGAAAGCAGTCCGATAAGCCCATAGTTCATCATCAAGCTTTTTTGACCAATTCGTCCGGTTAGTATTCACTGTTTTGGACAAGATACTCTTTATCTCCCAGTTGGAGACTTCCACTTGACCGCTAGCTTGTGGATGATAGAGAGTCGTAACTTTATGAGTGACACCATACTTGCTAAGCAAACTGTCAAAAGCCTTGTTGCAAAAATGCGACCCCCCATCGCTTATGATAGCCCGCGGAGTACCAAACTTTGTGAAAATATTCTTCTTCAAGAACGCCACCACACTTCTCGCTTCATTGTTGGGTAGAGCAATGGCCTCAACCCATCTAGACACATAATCAACCGCGACCAAGATGTAGGTGTTTCCACAAGAACTCACAAAAGGGCCCATGAAGTCAATACCCCACACATCAAAGATATCAATCTCCAAAATGGTAGTGAGAGGCATTTCATTCTTCTTCGAGATTCCACCGGCCCGTTGAAATTCATCACATCTTTTCACCACATCACTTGTATCTTTGTAAAGAGTTGGCCAATAGAAACCGCAACTTAGCTCTTTGGCCGCCGTTCTTGCTCCACCATGGTGACCACTATAAGGCGAAGAATGGCAAGCCTCAAGAATATCACTTTGCTCTTCGTCCGGTACACATCTTCTAATTACCCCATCCGTACAAATCCGGAAAAGGTATGGCTCGTCCCAATAATAATCTTGACAATCCCGTTTGAGCTTCTTCTTTTGATTTGAAGAGAACTCATCAAGGATGATTCCACACACAAGAAAGTTTGCTAGATCCGCGAGCCATGGCACCTCCTTAATTGAAATAGCCAAGAGTTCCTCATCGGGGATGGTCTGAAGCACCGCTCTTATGTTCCCGTAAGGTCTGAAGCACCACTCTTAAATGCTGTTCGTGCTCCTCCATGCTACACGAGCAGATCAATATGTCATCACTGAAGACAATGACAAATGAGGCAATATATGGCTTGAACACCCGGTTCATCAAATCCATAAATACCGCCAGGGCGTTAGTCAAGCCGAAGAACATTACTAGAAACTCATAATGGCCATATCTAGTCCAGAAAGCCATCTTCGAAACATCCGAATCACGAATCTTCAGCTGATGATACCCTGATCTCAAGCCGATCTTAAAGAACACCCTAGCACCCTACAACTGGTCAAACAAATCATCAATAGGCGGCAACGGGTACTTGTTCTTAATGGTAACTTTGTTCAAGTGGCGGTAATCAATGCACATCCACAAAATCCCATCTTTCTTCTTCACGAACAACACCGGTGCACCCCAAGGCGACACACTCGGTCTGACGAACCCCTTTGCTAGAAACTCCTCAAGTTGTTCTTTTAACTCCTTCAACTCTTTCAGAGTCATGCAGTACGGTGGAATAGAGATAGGATGGGTAGCTTGAGCCAAATCAATACAGAAATTAATATCACGATCTGGTGGCATGCCTGGTAGATAAGAAGGAAACACATCGAAGAACTCCCGGACCATGAGCACTGAATCAATTGCCGGAGTCTCTGTAGTACTACATGCACTGACAAATGAACCCTTACACTCCAATCTAGGCAACTCTGGCATAGCCAAGGTAACAGTCTTGGCATGGCAATCAAGGACGACATGATTTGGAGACAACCAGTCCATGCCCAGGATGACCTGAAAGTTGGTCATATCAAGCAACAGAAGATCCGCTTTGGTCTCATAACCACAGAAAGTCATGATATAGGACCGATAGATATGATCCACAATAACAGAATCGTCCACTAGCGTGGATACATATACATGAGTAACCAAGGACTCGCAAGGAACATCCAGAAAGTGAGCAAACAGAGATGAAACATATGAATATGTAGACCCTGGATCAAATAGTACCGAAGCATCCCTACTGCATTCAGAAATAATACCTGTGATCATGACATTTGAGGCTACTATATCTAGTCTGGCTGGAAAAGCATAGAACCTAGCCAGAGCGCCACCTGACCGGCCTCTACCTCTAGGACGACCCCTACCCACATGTCCTCTGCCTTTGGGCGGCTGGACGACTAGTGCGGCAGCTGGTGCTGTAATCATAGGCTGATGACCCTGCTGTATTGCCTTACCCCGAAGTCTGGGAAAAAATCTCTTCATGTGGCCAGGATCCTCGCACTCAAAACAACCTCTCGGAATGGTAGACTGCTGACCTTAGGTCTGACCCTGATGGACTGAATACCCACTGGAGGAACCATGAATAGCTGGCAGGCGGTAGGAGCTCTCTGGAATAGCGCTGAAATAGGGCCGTACTAGAGCACCCCGAGGAGGCGGCAGTGCTGGATATGTGGGCCTAGTAGACTGACCCCTTACAAACTGATCTCTGCCCCCAGACGGAGCACCACTGAACCCTCCAGATAACCGAAACTGCTTGTCCCTCGACATCTGCTCTCGGTTCTGCTGACGAACACCCTCGATCCTCCGAGCTATCTCTATAACCAGCTCGTAAGAAGTCCCCATCTCAACCTCTCGGGCCATAGTGGCATGGATACCAGAGTGCAAATCCACAACAAACCTCCGTACTCTCTCTGCATCAGTGGGAAGTATCATAAGTGCATGGCGAGAACCCTTAGAGAATCTCGCTTCATAATCGGTCACCTACATTTGACCATGCTGAAGCTGCTCGAACTGAAATCATAGCTCTTCCCTCTAAGAGGGTGGAGTATATCTATCCAGAAAGAGACGTGTGAACTGGTCCCAAGTCAAGGGAGGAGAACCTGCTGGCTTGCCGAGAAGATAGGACTGCCACCATCTATGGGCCCTACCCTCGAGCTGAAAGGTGGTAAAGTCCACCCCGTGGGACTCCAATATCCTCATGTTGTGTAGTATGTCCCTGCAATGATCAATAAAGTCCTGGGGGTCATCATCTCGCTTACCTCCAATGATAGGAGGATGTAGCATGGTCCATCTATCCAATAGATTCTGTGGCTCGCCGGCCGCAGCTGGTCTGGGCTCAGGTATAGCTGCTGCAATTGGCTGAGCTCCGCCCACGGGTAGTGCGGCCGTGGTATGATACAAAGCAGCTGCATGCCCTGGAGCCTGCCTGAGATGTGGCTGGGTCTGCTGGAAATAAACATGCCTGAGTCATAGAATCCATGAACCGCAACATACGGCCCATGAACTCCTGGAATCCTGGCGTGAACATGAAATCCACTAGGTCCGACTCCGCTGCAGGCACCTCGCCCTGCTCCTCAATAACAAGATCCTCCACTGGATCCACTGGTGGCACAACTGGAGCAACTCTAGGATGCCCTCGTCCTATACCACAAGATGGAGGCCTCTCTCGGCCTCTGCCTCGGCCTCTAGCAACAGGGGGAGCAACTCCTCCACGGTTGAGTACATCTACCGTGCATGTTCTCACCATCTGTGAGAGAATAAGAGAAAGATACTTAGCACAACATCAACTGCACGATAGGAGATGAAAGAAGAGTAGTTTCCTAACACCCTATAGCCTCTCAAAGATAAGTACGGACGTCTTCGCACCGATCCGCAAGACTGTATGAGGCCTGCTCATGACTTGTGAGACCTACGTGAACCTAGTGCTCTGATACCATGTTGTCACGACCCAATTCCTCCTATAGGCCGTGATGGCGCCCAACGTCGCTGCTAGGCAAGACATCGGTGAACGAGCCATATATTTATTTGTTTTAATAATTTCAAAGTAGTTGATTTTTATTTATTAAGTAAATAAAAAGTGGAAAATTTAATAAAGTAAAGCGTAAGCTCATAAAAGAGCAAATGTGATGAAATAACTACTCAAAAGTCATAAAGTGTCTACTAGTATGTTCCCAAAGCCCAGTGTCACAAGTGTATGAGCAGCTAGTAGAATATACAAACCACCTAAGCTACTGTTTGAAAGTGAGATAGACAAAAAGTAAATACAAAAGAGAGAGACTACGGGTGCTGCCGAACAGACTCAGAGAGCTGCTCACCACTAAGCCTCCTGATAACAGGGGTGCGCGCCTGAACGGACATTAGATGCACCTGCCTAAGATTCTTCATGATTATTGCAGAAGTGTAGCGTGAGTACATAAACAATAGATCCCAGTAAGTATCCAGTCTAACCTCGAAGAAGTAGTGACGAGGGGTCGACATCGACACTTACTATGGGCCAACAAATAAAATACAGAAATTCGAAATAGGCATAGAATATGTGAATAATAATAATAACACAATAGCAAGTAGTGAATAAATGATTCTTTAACTGATAGTACATTCTAAAGTCTCTAACTAACTCTTACTAGTTCCAAATCAATTTCGGTCATTAAATAGATTATAACCTCTCAAGCCATAAAATAATGTCAAGTGTAATCGGGTTTCGGCGTTTTATCATGCACGATTTATGCCGAGGTCGTACGGCCCGATCCAAAATATTGTGTGCACTACCGAGGGTCGAACAACATAAACCATAGATTAATCTATTATACTGTTGAGATGAACAACCCGCTCCCATGAGATTAGAGAAGTATACCTCGCTCGCGGAAGTACCTGCAACGCGAGAGGACATGGATTTCTCAGAGTTATTATGTATTTCCTCAATTCTTCCCAAAAATGAGAAATCTAAATTTAATATTTGCGACTTTAAAATCCCTAGCCTCAGCTCTATTCAAAACAATTAATGTGCATAATAAACACAATGGTACAATTAAGGCATGATGTGGATCTAAGACTACCCGAACATATCATGGAATATATCTACACATGGACTCTCGTCACCTAGTGCGTGCGTAGCTCCCCACACAAGTAATACACAACAAGATACACCTAAGGGGATGAGTTCCCTTTTACAAGGTTAGGCAAGAGACTTACCTCGTTCTCAAGCTCACTTCCGGTCCACAAATCCGCTCTAAAGCCTCAACTTGGTGCCAAACAACCCGAAACTAGCAAAATATTATATAGATTAATCGATATACGTTCACAAGTTCATAATTTAGCTATTAGAGAAATTACCCAACCCAAATTGGAAGATCCCTAAATTTCACCCTCGTGTCCATGTGCCCGGATTCCGAAAATTTTCGAAGATAATTGTTACCCATAACCTCATGAACTCAAATATATAATTTTCACCCCATTCCATAATTATTTTCGTGATTAAATTCAATTTTTATCAAAACATAGGTTTGTCAACTAAACCCATAGTTTCCACAATTTTTCATGTTAAAATCTACCCACAATCTATGTATTAAACTTACATTGGGTAGGAATTACTTACCTTCAATAGCTAGGTGATAGCCCCTCTTCAAAGAGATCTAAAATCGCCCAACAAGTCAATGAAAATGATCCAAAAAGCCCAAGTCCCGACATTAAATGAACTTCACTGCCCCAACGATTTTCGCTTCTGCGGACATTTGGGTGCACCTGCGATGCCACACCTGCGAAAAAATCTATCGCAGGAGTGGTCCTCACCTAGTTTGGCCAAGTTCGCTTCTGTGGAGAAGAATACGCGCCTGCACTTCTGCTTCTACGGAGCTGGTCCGCATCTGCGCACACGCGCATGCGAGAGGTCGCCCGCACCTGCGAATCTAGGCTTCCTTGGCCTAGACCACACCTACGACTATTTTCCTCACTGTGACCGCTGGACAACCTATTCTAGGCTACTTCTGCGGTCGATGGGCCGCTTCTGCGAAGCCGCACCTGCAGCCAAAACCTCGTAGGTGCGAACGCACCAGAACTGGGGCACCAACACTTCCCAATTTCAAAGTTCCAATCTGTTTTTGATCCGAATTCCACCCGAGGCCACCCCGGAACCCGGTCCAAGCATACCAACAAGTTTGTAAACATAATACGGATGTGCTCAAACTCTCGAAACACAAAAAACACATTAAAACTCGGAATCACACCCAAAAACCAAATCGAATCAACATATGAACTTCAAGTTCTTCCAACTTACTCCGAACGTGCCGAATCATACTTAAACCACTCGAAATGACACCAAATTTTGCGTGTAAGTTACAAATCACCATACGAAACTATTCCCTGGCTCGAAATCCCAATCGAACCAAATTTAAAGAACTTGAAAACCTTCAATGCGCCAACTTTCAATATTAAGCGCCGAAACGCTCCCGGGTCATTCGAAACCCGATACGAACATACGCCCAAGTAAAAAATCATCATACGAACCTATTGGGACCGTGAAATCCCAGTTCCGAGGTTGTTTACTCAAAACGTTGACTCAAGTCAAACTTAACCAATTTAAGCCAATATTAGGGAGCTAAGTGTTCCGATTTTAACCCGAACCCTACCAAACCCGAACTAACCATCCCCACAAGTCATAAAACAGTAAAAGCACATACGAGAAGTCTTAATTAGGTGAACGGGGATCTAGAAAGCAAAATGACCGGTCAGGTCGTTATAACCGTTAGGCCAGCCCACAATTGAACTTACAATTTAGTTATCCCTTTTTTACTTTTAAAACAAAAGTTTCCTTTTTTTAAAACAACGAAGTAAGTAAGATCTCATACAACCGTAGTGATAGTAATGATAAGTACAACATTACAAAAATGCCAAAAGCCCTCAAAATTTGGTGTCACAAGTGCATAATAAATAATAAACAACTACTGTCTGAAAGGTAACAGACATAAATAATAAACAAGGTAGAGGGAGACTCCGGTTCTGTAGTTCAAATCAAGTAAGAAGCTCAACACTAAGTCTCCGTAGAAGTGTGACTATGCGCTCGTGTGACCACTGGTAGTACCTGTCTCAGTACCTGCAAATTTAGTGCAACGTGAGTATGGAAAATAACGCGTACCCAGTAAGTATCTAGTCTAACCTTGTAGAAGTAGTGACGAGGGGTCGACTTGACACTTACCAGTGGTCAAATAGAGAAATACATAAAGTAGACATGGTGAATGTACAATAAGTAGCAACGAAGAAAATAAAAGTAATTATAGTAATTCCACACATGAGTCTATATCAAATTACTAAACATTTCATAACCGGCCTTGAAGGTGCTAACTAAACTGTTATCAAGTATTAAGCACGAAGCTGGCGAGGCGAACGACCCGATCCCATAGGAATAGTGGTACTCAGTATCTGCCGAGGCAAACAGTCCGTCCCATAAAAATATTGTTACTATATTGCCGAGGCAAATGACCCGATCCCATAAGAGTAATTTATTACACTGGCCGAGGAGAACGACCTGATACCATAAGAGTAGAGAAATTTACCTCACTCGCGGGAGCACATGCGAGTTGAGAAGGCATGAATCCATAGTTTATCAAATATTTCCCAATTTTTCCAAAGTAAGATGCTAAGTAGGTATCTTTATTCAAATCCTCAATCTCAGTCATAATCAAGGAAATCAATACACATGATCGGTATAAATAGAACAATGAAAGGCATGATGTGAATCTAAGTCTACCCGAACATATCATAAATATAGCTACGTACGGACTCTAGTCATCTCGTGCGTACGTAGCTCCCCACAACAAGTAACACACAATAATTAATAAACCTAAGGGAATAAGTTGCCTCTTACAAGGTTAGGCAATAGACTTACCTCGATTCCAAGTCCTCAATCCGGCTCTTCAACCTCACTAGTACTCCTCAAACAATGTCGAGGACTCCGAAACTAACCAAAATACGTATAAACTAATAAATATATGTGCAAAAGTTCATAATTTAGCTATTAAACTAATTTCCCAATCCGTGTATTTAACTCAAGAATTGAGAGGGATCACTTACCACTTGATCTTGATGACAATATCCCACAAAATTCTCTCAAAATCATCCAAGACCAAGTGTAAAATGAGAGAAAAAAAGACTAAGTCTCGTATTAAATTCAAGTCTAGCCAATGATCCCTTCTTCACGATCGCGCAAAATGCCCCGCGATCGCGAAGGCCAAAATTGCCACTGCCCAAAAACCTTCTTCGCGATCATGGCTAGGAGGTCGCATTCACGATGAACCACTGCCCAGCCTTCCGCGTTTGTGATCCCCAAGTAACGTTCGCGAAGGCCAAAGGCCTCCCTTCCCAGCTCCTACGTTTCGTCTTCGCGATCGCGAAGCACTTCCAGACCAACCTTCGCGATCGCGTTCCCTTCTTTGCGATTGCGTAGGGCTATCAACTGCCCCTTTAATTCTCCTTTTCGCGATCGTGGAATCATCTTCGCGATCGTGAAGCACACCAGCAGTTTTCAACCAAGTTCAAACATGCTCCTGGTGGTCCGAAACATACCCGAGCCACCTGGGACCCCGTCCAAATGCACCGCTAATTCTATAAACACATTGCGGACTTACTCGAAGCCTCAGAACACATAAAACAACACTAGAATCAAGAATCGTAGCTTGAAACCTCATTAATCAACTTCTAAGCTTCATAGTCACTTCAACCAACTCCGAACGCGTCGAAACATACTTAGACAACTTGGAATGACGTTAAATTTTACGCACAAGTCATAATCACCATACATACCTATTCCCAGGCTCGGAATCCCAAACGGACCTCAATTATACCAAAGTCCACTACAAACCAAATTTAAAGAACTTGAAAACCTTTAATGCGCCAAATTTCAACATTAAGCGTCAAAACGTTCTCGGGTTACCCGAAACTTGATCCGAGCAAGGGCATTAGGCAAGGAGATCCTATGTCCCCTTATCTCTTTATAATTTTCATAGAGCTCTTGTCTACATTAATTGATCGTAAAGTTGGCATAAGGAGCTAGGATCTCATTAAGATTGGTAGTAAATGTCCAGACATGTCTCACCTCATCTTTATTGATGGTCAAACCCTAATTAGGGCTGTCTAAGGGGAATGTACTAGGTTCTTAAGGGTTAAGGGTACGAGGAGGGTAAGGGTAAGGGGAGGGTTCCTTAAGGGTACTATTTTAAAGGGGATTTAAGGGTACGAGGTAAGGGTACTTTTACTGGTACCCTACCAGTACCCCTACTGGTCCTAAGGGTGTGGTACTTAAGGGTACGGTACCGGTACTTAGGGGTAATTTTAAATTAGAAATAAAAAAACTATATTTAAATATAAACAAACTTTAATGGACGAAAAAAATTCAAGCATATGAAGTGCCTTTTATTTTATTTAATTCAATGTAAACATTGGATTTCTAATACAAGTTACAAGTATTTATTTGTATTTCAACACTTGTAAAAATAAAATTACATATTTCTTTTGAACGATTTACATAATTGTTCAATAATTTTTCGTGGTTATTTGCTTGAAATTGGTAGACTTGTTCGTCTGTGTCCCCTCCATCTCTGGTAGATAGTATTTCATTATATGCATCGTTGTCTTCTTGAATTATTTTTGGAAGGCCAAAGTTTCTTCTCTCCGCTTTAATCCAATCTCTGAATAAAATGATAGTCTCCAAGCTGTCTTCTGCCAATGAGTGTCGGTGGTCTCCAAGTTGAAATTATGCTGCACTGAAAGCGCTTTCGGAAGATACTGATGAAGCTTGAATAGTTAGCATATCTCGGGCCATTCTTGAAAGAATCTGAAATATTTGTTCGTTCATTCTCCAATATTTCAGCAAGTTTTCATTCCCTCCATCATCACAAATATCAATAATTCCTGCAAGTAAATAAACATCAAGCTCGTTAATTTGTGAAGATTGTGATTGACTAATCATTTGCCAAATAGCACCAAAAGTTCTATTTGTAGCAGTTTTTTAAGAGGTTGAGATGATGAAGAAGAAGAGGCACCGCTTGTTGGTGCAATAGAGTTCATTTGTCTTTGCTAATAGTCATACACAACTTTAGCATTTTGTTGAATTCTAGCCAAACAAGTAGAAATAGATGGTCTTTGAGTTGGTTCTATTTCTAAATTATGGTAAATTATTTTAATAAGTGTTTTTGCACCAATAACTTTGATTTGATGATGTAAAACAACGACAACAATGCAAATAACAGGACTAGGAATTTTTTTTTAAAATTTTTCAACCATTATTTCAATAGCATCTTTATGGTCTTCTTTTTATTTATACTCAAAAAATAACATCGAAACTCTAGCTATATAAACTAACATGCTAGAAATAGTTGGATAATATACCAAGAAAATTCTTTAGTAGAATAAAATAATTTCTAAAAAATGAATAAGATGAAAAGCGGTATCCCAATCATTATCTAATATCATATCGTGACCAGATGAAACTTGGGCACTAAACATGCATGTAATAGGCAATCAATATTCATAAGCAACAGACAACATATCATATACTGAATTCCATCTACTTGCAACTTCTTTAGGATTTTTTCTAAAGGGTAATTCACAAGATTCACAGTACATCTTAAATTCTTTACGTCTAACAGGTATTTGAGAGCGAAAAATATAACCAGCTACAAATCTAATTTTGTCAAGAGTAGTTGTCACGACCCCAAAATCCATCTAGTCATGATGTCACCTAACCCAATTAGCTAGGTAAGCCAACTAACAGTCAACACAATGCAAATGAGAATAATAAGAAATCAATAATAAATTAACTGAAATTTTTATACATTAACCCAAGAACTGGCAATACAAGTCACGAGCCACTAAGACTTAGATTTACAAAGCTGGTATAAAATAAATACAATATCTGTTTGGAATGTACATAAATAGAATTCAAATCTAAAACTACCATGGACAAGTGGTAGCTATATCCGAAAGGTAGATACATCCTCAGTGCTAGCTCCCATCATCCACAACATCTCAACTCCAAAATCTGCACAAGGTGTAAAAGTGTAGTATGAGTACAACCGACCCTATATACTCAACAAGTATCATAACTAACCTCAGCGAGGTAATGGAGGCAATTATAAACGATACTCGCCAATCACCTGTACAAGTTCATAAATTCTAATAAGTATAGAACAAATATATGATCAAATCATGAAATCACAGATAAAGCCACCTTGGAGCTCACAATGACTCAACGTACTCTGCTCAGTCAACAATCCAACATATAAAGAAGATATGCAAATAAAATAGGTAGAGAACCAGGAAATTGCAAGTAAATATGAAATGTACTAACCAAGTCAAACAACCTGTTGCGGTGTGCAACCCGATCCAATAGAAATCACATTACGACTCTCAGGCCCATATCAGAATCTCAGTAACCAGACCAAACCAACAACCAGCTCTCCCAGAGCTCACATCAACCAGAAACCCGTCGGGTTCTCACAATATGTGTGTACACCATCAAGAAGGCACATGAGATGGTGGCCCTAAGGGGATGGATCCATATCCACACATTGCACGATGTAGTAACGTGCAATAATCATAATCCGCCCGACGCAGTCAGATGCTCATATCATAATTCGTCCGGCGTGGTCACTGGCTCAATATCATGGATCCGCCCGACGTGGTCACCTGCACAATATCGTATTTAGCCCGACGTGGTCACATGCATAATATCACAATCCGCCCGGCATGATCATAAGCATAATATCATAATCCGCCCGGCGTGGTCACATGTCATGACCCAACTTCCACCGGAACCACAATGACACCTAGCACTACTTGCTAGGCAAGCCAATAGTCACACAATAACAACGAAACTGAATAAACATGGTTTAATAAACTTAATAGCGAAAAATATCATAATTTCCTGATGAAAAAAAATAACAATACTGCTACCACCATCCCCAAAATCCGGTGTCAAGGAGTACATGAGCATTATTGAGTATCAAATATAAACAAAATCCTTAGTAAAACTGTCTGAACAATAGAAGTGTAATAAGGGAAATAAAAGAAAGAGAGTCAAGGTCTGCGAACGTAATAACAGTTGCCTCTAAGTCTCCAAATACCGGTGCCAATACGGCTCTAACAATCACCACGTCCAGATGTACCTGGATCTACACACGAAGTGTAGAGTGTAGTATAAGTACAACCGACCCTATGTACTCAATAAGTAACAGAACTAAACTTGGGCTGAAAGCAATGACGAGCTTAGAAGAAGACAATCATAAAGCAATATTAAGAACAACACAGATATAATGATGTCAGTAACAATAAGTAATTTAATGAAATTATCATAGTCAGGTCGTTCACATTAAAGGAATTTAGATATGTTTTCAAGTTTAATATTTATAGTCTAACACTGATAAGAACATTTTAGTTAATAGGTAGCAGGAGGAATGTTACATCTCTATGCCTACGTGTCAAGTATGCATGTTAAATGAATGATTTCACGGTGGTATCCCCAGGTGCTCTCACTCTCAATACTTAAGCTGTCTATCTCAAATGTCTGCCTCATCACACACACACAATCACTCAATACTGTACGGGTGCCTGGCATCAATTCCCCTCACCAAAGCACATGTATGTACATCACTATGCCTGCGCTCACTGCTGGTATGTTAGGCTCCGTAGGGGCGAATCCTGCCTAAGCGCTAATTAAAAGCCAATAAGGCCTACTGTGGCGTGCAACCAAATCCACATAATAATAAAGCCAATATGGCCTGTTGCGGCGTGCATCCCGATCCAAATAACACTCTCAACACGGCTCTAAGGCCCACCTCAGTCATCAACCTCTCAAGTTTCAAGGGCTCACAATCTCATATCACTCAGCCCAATAGCACCACATATGGAAAACAATAACAAAATACAATATAACAATGAATGAAGAGCTAAGACTAAGATATGATATGAAAATAAAGAATCATGACTGAGTGTATAATTACAATTAAGTCAGATAACCCAAAACAACAGAAATAACCTCATTAAGTGTCAAACAAAAAACCACATAGTCTAAATATGATTTCTAGCATGAATCATAGCTTATAAATCTAACAAGTAGGAAAAAATATAGATAAAATAAGGTATGATAGCAACATAGTCCAAAATTCAACTCGGATCATGAATACCCCAGTGCACGCCCACACCCCCATCACCTAGCGTGTGGGTCACCCAACACATCACAAATAACATGGTTCCCAGGGATAATTACCCTCAATTCCAAGTTTAGAAATGTTACTTACCTCAAAACGCGCAGGTCAATACTCCAAAAAGCCCTTCCCAAGCGAATTGGCCTCCGAACGACTCGAATCTAGTCACAAACAATTATTATCATCAAATAATGCTGTAGGAAACAACTTAAACAATAAAGCTTCGATCTTTATCAAATTCAAAAAGTCAACCCCGAGCCCACACCACGGAACCTGGCCAAACTCATAAATTGCGAACACCCATTCAATTACGAGTCCAACCATGCTAATTTTGTCCAATTCCGACCTCGATTCGACCTTCAAATCCTCAATTTTCACTTTAGGATTTGTTAATACTAAAATCCCCCATTTCTTCACTTTAATTCACCAATTAAATGCTACAAACAAAGATGGAATCATGAAATAATAATAAATCCGAGTAAAAAATACTTACCGTGATCCAAATAGTGATAATCCCCTCCAAAATCGCTCAACACCGAGCTCTGTAACTCAAAATGTGATATAATAACTCTAACCCTTGAAATAGAGTTTTAAACAATCTGCCGAGGCATTACTCTTCGCGATCGCGGAAAGTCCTTCGCGACCGCGAAGAACAAAATTCTCCAGCTGCTTAATCCTCTTACACGGATGAGATACCTTAGTCACGAACGCGATGACCAAATGACCAACAACTACGCTATTGCGGACCAGACCATGCGATCGCGATGAACAACCACGTGCCATCCTCAGGCCTTACCTCCCTTCTACGCGAGCACGTCCCCTCTCTCGCGTTCGCGATGAACAACCACCCTAAACCTTTACAAACGCATCCTTTACTTTGCGAACGCGAATAACAAACCCATCTGTCACCACTAACACTTTGCGATCGCGTCTACCTCTTCGCGATTGCAAAGAAGGAAACCAGAAGCACTGAACCAGCAATGCAAAAATGATGGAAATAGCCCGAAACCCATCCGAATCACACCTGAGGCCCCCGGGACCCCGTTCAATCACACCAACCAATCCCATAACACCACATGAACCTATTCGAATCCTCTAATCACACAAAACAACATCAAAACCATGAATCACACTCCAATTCAAGCCTAATGAACTAATGAACTTTCAACTTCCAAAACTCATGCCGAACCATATCAAATCAACTCCGAATGACCTCAAATTTTGCATGCAAGTCCCAAATGACACAACGAACCTATTCCAACTCTTGAAACTAAAATACGAACCCGATATCAATAAAGTCAACTCTTAGTCAAACCTATCAACCTTCCAAACCTTCAACTTTTCAACTTTCGCCAATTCAAGCCAAAATAACCTACGGACCTCCAAATGCAAATACGGACATATGCCCAAGTCCAAAATCACCATACAAAGCTATTGAAACCATCAAAACTCTATTCTGGAGTCGTCTACATAAAAGTCAAACTCCGATAAACTCTTTCAACTTAATCTTTCAACCTTGGGACTAAGTGTCCCAATTCATCCTGAAACATTTCCGAAACCAATCCAACCACCCCGGCAAGTCACATAACAAAAAATTAACATAGAAGAGGCAATAAATAGGGGAACATGGCTACAATACACAAAATAACTGGCCGAGTCGTTACATTCTCCCCCTCTTAAATAAATGTTCGTCCTCGAACGGGTCTAGAATCATACCTGGAGTCTCAAATAGGCGTGGATATCTGCTCTGCATCTCCTGCTCAGTCTCCTAAGTAGCCTCCTCAACTGGATGACCTCTCCACTGAACCTTCATCGAAGCTATATTCTTCGACCTCAACTTCCGAACCTGCCGACCTAAAATAGCCACCGGATCCACATCATAAGTCAAATCCCCATCTAATTGTACCGTGTTGAAGTCCAAAATATGTGACAGAACACCATAATACTCCCGGAGCATAGAAACATGAAATGTTAGGTGAACAACCGATAGACTAGGCTACAAGGCAAGTCAGTACGCCACCTCTCCAATCCTCTCAAGCACCTCAAAAGGCCCAATATACCTAGGGCTCAAATTTCCCTTCTCCCCGAACCTCATCACACCCTTCATGTGCGGTAGTAGGTACTTGTTCTTGATTGTAACTTTGTTCAACTGCCTATAATTAATACACATCCTCATATTACCATCCTTCTTCTTCAGAAATAGAATCGGTGCACCCCAAGGCGACACACTAGGCCCTATGAAGCCCTTATCAAGTAATTCCTACAACTGTTTTCAACTCCTTCAACTTAATAGGTGCCATGCGATGCAGTGAAATAGAGATGGGCTGAGTGCCCCATACCAAGTCAATGCCAAAATTAATGTCCTGATCGGGTGGCATGCCCGACAGGTCTATTGGAAATATATCTGGGAAATTTCTCACTACTAGAACTGACTCAATGGTGGGAGTATCAATACTAACATCCCTCATGAAGGCCAAATATGCCAAACATCGATTCTCAACCATCCGTTGAGCCTTCAAATGTGAAATCACTCTACTAGGAACATAATCTAAGGGGCCTCTCCACTCCAACCTCGATACCCCAGCATCGCCAACATCACGGTCTTAGCATGAAAATCCAGAATAGCGTGACATGGTGACAACTAAATCCATGCCCAGTATCACATCAAAATCAACCATGCTAAGTAGTAAAAGATCAACTCTGGTCTTATAGACCCCAATAGTCACCACACACGACCGGTACACACGGTCCTCAATAATAGAATCACTTACTGGCGTAGATACATTAGCAGGCATAACTAAAGAATCACGGGGCATAACCAAATAATGAGCAAAGTATGATGACACATATGAATAAGTGGAATCAGGATCAAATAATACTGAAGCATCACTGTGGCACACTGAAACAATACCTGTGATTATAGCATCAAAAGCAACTGCCTCTGGCCTGACAGGAAAAGCATAGCATCGAGCTTGACCACCACCTGATCGACCTCCCCTATAGGGCGACCTCGAACTGCCTGAGTCCCACCCCGAGCTAGCCGAGCGGGTGGTGTACTAACTGGTGCAAAAGTCCTAGCTTGTCCTCTCTGCTGCACAGGACCTCCAATAAAATGGGGGCAAAACCTCCTTACATGCCCCAACTCCCCACACTCGTAGCAACCTTGATCTAGGGATGACTGTCGGGCTTGAACTGGACCCCGAGAACTAGAATAGCCACTAGAGGTCCGGTACTGATAAACCCCGAACTGATGGAGCACGGTACGAACTCTGAGCTGGGATTTCACTTAAAGATGACTGAGTCAGACATGTACTGCATAAAGCATGGCTAGCTGATGCATCACGATGAACTGGACGAGCCAACGGGTCTGAAAGGATGACCTTTGCTGTGATATGATTGACCTACAGATGAGGTACCACTGAAACCACCTGAACCATGGGGACTCTTTCCCTACCACTCCTCGCGCTCAAGTCCTGCAAAACCACCTGGTCAAACCTAATATCTATCTTGGCCTTTCCAGCTAAACTGAAACGTAGGCCATAGTTGAGGCCATTAGTGAACCTCCCGATCCTCTCTCTCTTAGTAGGAACCAACCATACTTCATGACAAGCCAAATTTGCGAATCTCATCTCATATTGAGTCACTGTCAAACCCTCCTGGTGTAGCTGCTCAAACTGCCTATGCAACTCCTCTCTTCGAGTCTGGGGAACAACCTTCTCTAAGGAGAGAACTGAGAACCATGCCACATAAGTGGTGCTACGCCGACTGACCTGCTTAACTCATAAGCCAGCCACAATTTGTAGGCTACCCCTGTCATCTGAAATGTAGTGAATACAACCCCACTGGTCTCCAAAAGACCTGCTCTACGAAGAGTCTGCTGACACCTATCTAGAAAATCCTGAGCATCCTCTGACTTAACTCCACTGAACTCTGGAGGCTTAAGCCTCCCAAGCAACTCCAATCTCTTCTGCTCCTCATCACTCATATATGGATGATGTTAGGCTATAATATCATGTTTTAGTCGATTATTACATTCCAATTTACTGCACTTTAGTTGAGTTTGAGCTTTAATCGCTAATGTTTTGCACTAATTGTGTGTTTTATGCCTTGTAGGAGTGATTCCAAGCTATGTAGATGTTATGGAATGAATTCAAGTGATTTGGGGATTTGAAGTATGAGTAAAAGCCCAAGGAATTAATCCAGGATCGTGTTCAGGGATCAACGGATGATAGTTAAGAACGAACGAAGAATGGAGCAGGTATATTGTGTAGTGTCTAGTAAAATACACATAATGTTTATCTCTGGACTTAGTTTGGCCTCCACAATATATTTTTGGAAAGATAATTCAAAGGGCTACAACTTTCATGTTTTACGTTTATTCCAATTCCCAACAGAACTGGGTGAAACACATGCGGCAATTGCACGGCCGTGCACTGATTGCGCACTGACTGTGCATATGGGGCAGAACAGTGTGAAAAGTGCACGGCCAAGTGCGCGGCTGCACACGTCCTTCTCCGGAAAAGTGTCCTTTTTTGCTTAGGAGAAGGTGTATTTATTTGCGCCTGACCCTACTTGGTATGTATACATAGAAAAATGGTATTTTGAGGACTTCTGACATTATTTAGACCTAAGGAAGCTAAGGAGAAGAGGGAGAAGCAAGTGCATAAGGATTTCACCATTCATCCTCACTCAAGACAAGGGTTTGGATGTTTTATGTTTTTCTTTGACTTAAACTTAATTGTGATGAATTTCTCCATATCCATGGAGTAATTCTTTCTTAGGGATTGATAGATTTGGTGTTTTGAGAATTGTTTGTGGATATTAACTCTAGTTTTATGTATTGAAGCGTTTTGAGTATTTTTATTATTGCATATATATTCACTTGTTTATGTAATCGAAAGAGGCATAATTTGTGATGTTCTACATTATCTTATTGGTTAAATTCATTGATTCTTGTTAGTAATCGAAAGAGGCTAGTTGAATTAATGTTTAGACCTAGTTAGGAGGATAATCGAAAGAGGTTCTCCAAAGGATCAATCCATTACGAATTCTTGCATATATTCACCAAGCTTAACTTAGTTTATATCGTAAGGTTGAGACTTAATTGATAGAGGAGTTTCTACTGAATGTTTGAACATAATAGAGTGAATTCGAGAGACTCACTTGAACCATAGAAGTGAATCGACTAGAGTTAATTCCCAAACAAGTATCTTGCACCTATCCAATCAACCCCTATTTTCTCCCATTGATATATTCTTTGCTTACTCTTGTTGCGATTGTCATTAGCCAATAGTTTAGACTTTTAGTTAATTTTAGTTTTAATTCACACAAATCCAAATTGTTGATCATCTTGGATAGCAATTAAAACTAGAAGCTATGAAAACACTGTTTAAATCCAATCCTTGTGGATACGATATTTTCTATACTATATTCGACTAGCGAGCATATTTAAGTGTGTCTTTTTAGCTCATCAAATTTTGGCTCCGTTGCCGGGGATTGGCAATCAGTGTTTGAAATAGTTTGTAGTGCTAATTCAGGAATTAGGTTTTAGTTTTTCTTTTCTATTTTATTTTCTTTATTAGTTAACTTCTTTTCAAGATTTGTTTTGTAGTACCTAAAATGTTGGAGAAGATACTATAAATATTGAACTCTAAATGTTGTGAAGATGGAGTACAACCAGCCTAAGAAAATGGTTGAAGAGTTAGCAGCTGAATATTATCAGCGGTCTGCTATGTGTTTTAAATGCGGTGGAAATCATCTATGGGTTGATTGTCAAGCAGGTATGTATTCTTTCTATGGTTTGTATTTTGAACAGTCTCACTCTGTTTCTAGTCCGTACATGTATGAGGATTCATATGGGCACAATCTTGACTCTGGTTGGGATGAATACCCTTATTATAGCTTGAATGGAAGTGAAGTGAGACAACCACATCAAGGGGAGAATGATAGTTTGGAAGAGCTTGTGTATAAGTTCATAAATAAGCCGGTAAAGGGATTTACACAAGATGATGAAGCCATTAAAAACCTAACAATGCAAGTGAGGCAATTGGTAAGTACACAGTCAAGAAGCTCATTGCATTGTGATGGTGAATATATGGAGGAGATACCTTGTGAGAATGAGCCTACCCAAGAGG
This sequence comes from Nicotiana tabacum, assembly GCF_000715075.1. Classification (NCBI taxonomy): domain Eukaryota; kingdom Viridiplantae; phylum Streptophyta; class Magnoliopsida; order Solanales; family Solanaceae; genus Nicotiana; species Nicotiana tabacum. Next base: position 45,052,231 of record NC_134098.1, read on the forward strand.
ATGAGCATCCACAGAGAGAGATTTCCACGGTACAAGAAGACTCTGATTCAACCGAGATGGTCAAGAATAAGGTTGTGGTCGAGTGTGAAGCAACGGAAGAATAATTCAAACCCCCACCAACCTTTCCACATCTGCAACATGTAGTAGAAGAGAATGAGAAATAAATAGTCTTGGACATACCAGAGGAATATTCACTTGACCTTTCTTCTTTGTTTTTTTATTCTAACCTTGATCACGTGGATTTTATTTTTGGGGATTTACAGGAATATGTATGGATTGATCCTATGAAAGAATGCAGAAACAAGTTAAGGATCATCATGAACGAGCAATTCACCATTCAAGATGAGGACAAGAAAGAAAGAAATGAGCGGGTCTTGCAAGTATCCTTAGAAGAATTGGGCTTAATGAGATCCATAAAGAATCCCAAGGAGCGAAAACAAGAAATGAATTTAGAATTAGGGTCGGAGTTCAAATATTCTCGAAAAAGAAGAAAATTCAGGGAAGTTTCCTTTTCCTTATGCCTTTTAATTGTGTGTCATGGGGACATGCCACAACTTAAAGTGTGGGGTAGGGGGATATTTGTATGTTGTATGTATATGTATTTTAGTTTTTGTTAATTTTAGTAGTTAGAGATAGAAAATATTGAAAAAAAAACATAAAAAGTTTAAAATATTTGATTTTCCCGGTGATGAATATCATTCGACGGGTTTCTTGAGGGAATTAAGTCGAAAGAAAAAGACAAAAAATATTTTCTTTTGTAGTTATTGTATTAATTCCCCCTTGGTTTTTCTTTGTGCCGCGGTTCTTTTTCAAGGGCTTTGTTTGAACCGGGTGTATTTAGGCTTTATTTTATTAGTAGTAGAAAACCTTGTGCTATGATTTGAATTGAAGCAATGCCTCTTGACTTTGTTATGCCTTGAGAATAGTGAGTTCTTTAGTATGACGCTTAGGCTCAGTTTTTGACTCTTGTATAAGTACCTTAAATTGTATGATCTTAACTTTGCTTAACTGCTATGACTAGAGTGTCTCGATGAATCCAATCTTGAGTGAGTTATGTGCAATGTGTATGAGGTTTGTGTATTCTGTGCATTGCATTTGATATCTAGAACTTGCCCCGTGTGTTTGCAAAGTGAAATAGTAGTTATGTTCAGTTTGAAAGTAATTTAGGCGTTTCTTTATTGAGCCAGTTATATTCTATTACCCACCTAATTGTTATTTATCGTACTTAACCCCTTTGAGCCTGTAATCTTGTTTTCTTTGGCAACCACATTACAAGCCTTACCTAATTGTTTGAATTGACAATCTATTTGAACCTTGTACCTTTCGTGAGCACTTGAAATTGTTATGAACTTTGTAAAAGATGAAGTGTGTGATGGTTGGTTTGGCTTTTGAGTGGAACTATTGAAATAAGGAGGAAGGTGCATTGTTTTGCAAAAGTAAGCGCAACTTGAATTGAAAAAGAAAGAAACATATGTTGTATTGTTGTGAAAACTATTCTTTGATAGTGGTGACTCTTGATGTAAATGTGCTTAAATAATTTGGGAGTTAATGTATGTTGATGTGAAGGTGGAGTATGGTTTGACATAAGTGTGGGATTTTGAATGTTAAAGTGTATGTATTAAAGTGCTTAGGGAGGTGTAGTCACTCTTATATATAAATGTATCCTACCCATCCCGCAGCCTACATTACAACCAGTTAAAAGTCCTACTTGATCCTTGACTGAATGAGCTCAATTAGTAGAGTGGTACACTACGGGAAAGCCTATGGTTTATCTTTTGTGGCATATGAATGTTATTTCTGAGAGTGAGCGAATTCTTTCTATCTTGAGTTCTTAATTGTTATTAAATTCTATGGTGTGAGGAACTACTCTCTATTGTTGTGTGAGGGCATATGATTCATGAAGGAAAGGTAATGTCATTGACCTCTATGTTAGAGTTAGTGAGTGAGTTGTGAATAATGCGTGGTACTTGTGAGTCAAATCTTGAGGTGAAGATGTTGCACTATTGTGCTTAGTCTATTTTAAATATTCTTGGTGTGATGAGTTAGGAGAGTTGCTTAGTATGGTTGTGTCTATATAAAGTGTGGTTTGATTGCTCGAGGACGAGCAATGGTTTAAGTGTGGGGTGTTGATGGTATGCTATAATCTCATGTTTTAGTCGATTATTACATTTCCAATTTACTGCACTTTAGTTGAGTTTGAGCTTTAATCGCTAGTGTTTTGCACTAATTGTGTGTTTTATGCCTTGTAGGAGTGATTCCAAGCTATGTAGATGTTATGGAATGAATTCAAGTGATTTGGAGCTTTGAAGTTTGAGTAAAAGCCCAAGGAATTAAGCCAGGATCATGTTCAGGGATCAACGGTTGATAGTTAAGAACGAACAAAGAATCGAGCAGGCATATTGCGCAGTGTCTAGTAAAATGCACATAACCTTTCGCTCGAAACTTCATTTGGGCTGCACATTATATTGTTGGAAAGCTAATTCAAAGGGCTACAACTTTCATGTTTTTAAAATTTTTTCCTATTCCCAACATCACAGGGTGAAAAGTGCGAGGCAAATGCGTGACCGCGCATATGGGGAAGAACAGTGTGAAAAGTGTGCGGCCAAGTGCGCGGGCACACTTCCAGGTGCGCGGCCGCGTACATCCAACTCCTGAAAAGTCTACTTTTTTGCGTAGGAGAAGGTGTAATTGTTTGGGCCCGAAACTACTTGGTATATATACATAGAAAAATGGTATTTTGAGGACTTTTAACATAATTTAGACCTAAGGAAGCTAAGGAGAAGAGGGAGAAGCAAGAGCACAAGGATTTCACCATTCATCCTCACTCAAGACAAGGGTTTGGATGTTTTATGTTATTCTTTGACTTAAACTTAATTGTGATGAATATTTCCATGTAGTAATTCTTCCTTAGGGGTTGATGGATTTGGTTTTTTGAGAATTGTTTGTGAATATTAACTCTAGTTTTATGTATTAAATCGTTTTGGGTGTTTTTATTGTTGCATATATATTCACTTGTTTATGTAATCGAAAGAGGCATAATTTGTGATGTTCTCCATTATCTTATTGGTTGAATTCATTGATTCTTGTTAGTAATCGAAAGAGGCTAGTTGAATTAATGTTTAGACCTAGTTAGGAGGATAATCAAAAGAGGTTCTCCTAAGGATCAATCCACTATGAATTCTTGCTTATATTCAGCAAGCTTAACTTAGTTCATATCATAAGGTTGAGACTTAATCGAGAGAGGAGTTTATACTGAATGTTTGAACATAATAGAGTGAATTTGAGAGACTCAGTTGAACCATAGAAGTGAGTCGACTAGAGTTAATTCCCAAACAAGTATCTTGCACCTATCCAATCAACCCTATTTTCTCCCATTGATATCTTCTTTGCTTACTCTTGTTGAGATTGTCATTAGCCAATAGTTTAGACTTTTAGTTAATTTTAGTTTTAATTCACACAAATCCAAATTGTTGATCATCTTGGATATCAATTAAAACTAGAAGCTACAAAAACATTATTTAAATCCAATCCATGTGGATACAATATTTTCTATACTATATTCGACTAGCGAGCATATTTAAGTATGTCTTTTTCGAAATTTTGTCAAAATTTGACGAGCGCAAAATCGACGTATAAACTTAGGCTCGCTAGTCGAATATAGTATAGAAAATATTGTATCCACATGGATTGGAGTTAAACAATGTTTTCGTAGTTTACAACTTTATTGCTATTCAAGATGATCAACAATTTAAATTTGTGTGAATTAAAACTAATATTAACTAAAAGCGTAACTATTGGCTAATGACAACTGCAACAAGAGTAAGTAAGAAAATATCAAGGGGAGAAAATAGGGTTTGATGGGATAGGTGTAAGATACTTGTTTGGGAATTAACTCTAGTTACTTCACTTCTATGGTTTAAGTGAGTCTCTCGAATTCACTCTATTATGTTCAAACTTTTAGTAGAAACTCCTCTCTCGATTAAGTCTCAACCTTACGATATGAACTAAGTTAAGCTTGGTGAAGATATGCAAGAATTCGTAGTGGATTGATACTTAGGAGAACCTCTTTCGATTATCCTCCTAACTAGGTCTAAACATTAATTCAACTAGCCTCTTTCGATTACTAACAAGATCAATGAATTCAACCAATAAGATAATGCAAAACATCACAAATTATTCCTCTTTCGATTACATAAACAAGTGAATATATATGAAATAATAAAAATACCCAAAACGCTTCAATACATAAATCTAGAGTTAATATCCACAAACAATTCTCAAAACACCAAATCCATCAATCCCTAAGGATGAATTACTCCATGGATATGGATAAATTCATCACAATTAAGTTCAAGTCAAAGGAAAACATAAAACATCCAAACCCTTGTCTTGAGTGAGGATGAATGGTGAAATCCTTGTTCTCTTGCTTCTCCCACTCATCCTTAGCAAGAATTGACTTTATTCATCGAGGAATCTTGTTCTATCATATAGATCATGGTGGACTCCAAACTCTTCCTCATCTACCTTCCATTTGCCAAGCTCACTTCAGAAGTTAGATCAATGAAAGGTTCACTCTTCTCTCACAAAAGAATGTCACAAGTACAACTTCAAGTACCATAGGCTTGCCCCTCAAGTAGATCACCACTAATGTATGCTCACTTGGTTCAAAATCAAGTAGGACTTCTTTCGGGTTGTAATGAAGGATTTTGGATTGGGGTAGGATATCATATGGGTAAGTGATTACACCTTTCCTTAAGCACTCCTCATTTTCATTTCTTGGCTCACCTTTACCAATTCTTAGAGGCATTCTCTTTTTCTTGGGGGTTTGAGAGACTTTACATCACTATTTCTTGTTTATTTCATTCTTTTTCTCCCTTTATGCTCATGTTATGGATAATTACCTCTTTTTGATTCCATCAACCTTCCTTTTATTCTCTTTCTTGCATTTTCTTTGTGTTCTTTCTCTTTTCTTGCCTTCTCTTTTCATAGAGAGCATTTCTTTTCTCTTTTTGATGCCTTGATACCTCTTTCAAATTCCTCAACTCCCCCCCCCCCAAACTTATGCCTTAAGCCACTTATTTCACAAGAGTATTAAGGAAGGTGTGGGTGCCAAGAGAGGATCACGGCAAAACGGGTCAAGGCTTATATCATGGTTATCAAATGAGAAAGGCTAGAGGCTCAAAGGGGGTTGACTAGGGATAAAAACATTAGTTGGCAATAGAAAGCTCAAACAGACCAAGGAAAGCCTACAATCATTTCCCAAACCAAGCAAATTTAGGATTTCGTCTTGAATCACATTCGGGGCAAGTTCTAGACCATTCGCACGGGTGCTTGGACTAGAAATGAAAGATCACCTCACCCCTCACACAACTAGACCGTAAAAGAGGATAGAGTCGAGAAACTACAACAACCACAATCAAATTAAAGATCAATATGGTCCAATAAACCACTCAATGATTACCAAAGTCAACTCAAGAGTCTCAAAGTCACTAACTAGAGCTATTTTCTTTTAAAAACCTTATTTCAAACCATAAGCACGCAGTTAAGTGTGTTGGTACCAAATGAAGCATGAATAACTCTTTTTCGAGAATGACTTGATTAGGCCTTTTATTAATTACTATTACTATTATTATTACTAAACACAAAAAAATGGACTCATTCCCTTAAGAAGGTTATCATGCCATCCATCCTCTGGACGAGTCACCCGGTTCACACAAAACTACCTTTGAAAAGAACTGTGGAATTAAGAAAACCAAAGGCTTATTATCCATACTACTATGAAAAACATAAAAATAATCTACTAACAAAATAAAAACTAAAGTGAAAAATTAAAGAAGCTAATGAACAATAACTACTAAAGATAGATAGACTAAAAATAAGAAAAGAAATAGAATCATCCAATTATTACAGTCCGAATGTATCCAAAATGTGTCAATCAAATAAACTTCACCCCCTGAATAAAAGTAAGGATTGTCCCCAATGTTTAACAAACCAAGAGTGAAAAGAGAGAGGGCGAAGAAAACTACCTAAGCATCCTTGGACATATCAGTGTCCCCAGCAACATCATCTCCCGTTGGGTCAGCCAACTATATCTCATCATCATCATCATATCTGGGAGTGGCAGGAGTAGCAAACATCACATGCACTGCCTCAGCAGTGTCGGCAGCAAGGCATGGCTCATCAGATTGGCCAGCTGGTGCAACCGGTGCAGATGGATCTGGGGCGGACTGGTCTAGGTCAAGTAACATGTAAAATGGCAAATCCCCAGCTGGCGTAAGTATAGTCACCTCCTTCTTAAGCTTATCAACTGAACTCTTGCTTGCCTGGGACTTTCTCATCTTCTTCACTTCCTTGGTCAACTCCTCAATAAATGACTCGTGCTGTACCAGAGTGTCCATGATCATCTTCTGGTTGTCCAAAATCTTGCGCAGCTTCTCATCAAGATCAATGGAGAAATGTGGTGCCTGTGAAGATGATTACACTGCAACAGTACTATATATCTCAGACAGCTTTGAAGTAGCTATCTGCATCCAGTTGTTGAGACTCACCAATGTCTGGGAGACTCGCAAAGCAGATAATGGACCTGTAGGCATGGGCACCGACCTCAGAGCTGTATCAGGGGCTGCCTCGGGGACTGTGGTAGGACCTGAAGATGGTCGCAGAGGCATAGCAGCAACACTATAAGAGGGATCGGCAGAGGTAGATGGAATGTCATCTATCTCAGAGACTACCACTATCGGCTCCTCAGACTGGCCTGTGGTGGTAGAAGGTTGAGCTCTCTTCTTTGGGTTGGTTGTATCCATCAATGAGTACTAGCCAAGTGGCTTCTTCGGCTTTACCTTCATATCATATGCTCTTGGCTCTACCTTTGCATAAGTAAGGTATTCTGTGATAGTGTTGGGATAATGGTAAGCCGTGTTGGTCTGCTGTGCTACCAATGTAATATTAGCTGACATCACGACGCCCACATTAATTGGGTACCCGACCATGATATAAGACACTAAAACAACACGTGGAAGAGGTAATGAGTCTCATTCTGGCATGGATCAAGTGTGCAACACACAAAAGTCTGCCAACCCTTTGCTTCAAAGCTCAATGTATTCCACTGAATGGGAACCCCAGTAGTGATCCATGGTGGCGGTGGCCCCGGTGGTGCTAATATCTCAGCTATCCATGGTTGGAATTCTTCTTTCATAGCATACTTCTCTAGGTACTCTTTCGGCTCAAAGTCATCAAACCCTACGTACGCATTTAGCGTGTGCTGATCAAACCTCACCTTGAGGTTGCGTACTTTGGTCACCTTTGTCCCCTTTTAGATGTGAGAAATGTTAGCGTAGAACTCACGAACAAGGTGCTCCTTGGCATCTTCAACTTTCTCAGTGAACCACATCCAACCCTTTATTGCTCTGAACTGTCTTAACAATGCAGAGGTGTATCTATCCAAATCCATAAACAGAAACTGCTGCTCAAGTGTCAATGATCTTGTCAGCCATCACATTCGGAAGTTAGTGAAGGCGGCCAAACTAACAAATCTATCCTCCAATATATCATTCTTCTTTGATCTCTCTACACCAGTAGATGTACCCTCTCCCCCTCTACCATCATCAGGGATATCCTGTATAGTCTGCGTATCCGTGTCTAGGGCAACTGCTAGCTCAGAAGTCTAGCTAGCACTTTTCGACCCCTCGGAACTGCTGTGAGATGAAGAGGCCTCGTCCATGGGCATAGATCGCCATGGTGGCCTAGACTATGTAACTTCCTGCTCCTCCAAAATAGAGGCAGAGCTGCCCTCGGAAGCTTCCCTAGACGGGACATAAGAGCTAGACTTGGAGAGGTCTGCACCCCTCCCTCTGCCTGCAGTGGCCTTCTTCCTGATAGTTTTGGGCTGGCTAAGGGGCAAGGTACTTCTACCTCGACACCTAGAAGAGTCACCTCTGCCTTTTTTAGTGTCGTCGCGGCCATGCGATCGAATTATTGTTTGTATCAAGGGAAAGAGTATAGTTAGTTGCAAGTTATCATTCAACACATTCAAGACTTATGTAGGCAAGGGAGAACATTGCGGACATAGTAGAGTTACTACGGAAACAACATGATGCAAGAATGGGGAACTGCGGTCCGCACATTTTTGATGTGCGGCCGTAGACAGGGAGTGCGGACCGCACAATTGCAAGTGCGGCCTCGCTTCTGACAAGTTAACTTCAGAGGCTCAGAAGCCTCTTCTCTAAAGACAATACGCAGGCCATTTTGCAGCAGCAGAATACATCTGCGTTCCGCACATTTATCAATCTGGTCCGCACATATGGGTCTCAAGAGCACTTGCTATCATAGATCAATGGTCCGTACAATTAAAGTGCGACCGCAGAAGCACTTGCCTTCACCAGGTTGCCCAAAACACAAAACTGTGGACCGCACTAATTCAAGTGCGGCCGCAGATTTCAAAATTTACGAACAGGAAGTCACTTTGTACTTAGATTTTGCAATTACTTGTATAAATTGGTATGGAAACATGGTATAAACATTAAATCTCTCTAACCCAACCCTTTAGAGTATGTATTATCAACTACCCAGTACAGATCTACCCCACATGGACACATGGATGAACTCTAATAACAGATGTCCTAAAAAAAACTAAAATTTCAAAAATTAAACTAACACAAAAATATTAACATAAAACGAAGCATACCAGATAGAGTGAGTACACTGTGTGTGTAAGAACATGTAGGTGTGTGTGGGGGACAATGAAAATCACTTAGGAAAACTTGCAGAGTAACAGTGATTGTAAGGAGAGTGAAAAGTGTAAAATGAACTCAAAAGTTCTATTTACACTAAGAGTCATAAGAGGGAAAAGGGGTCGAGTGCGGCCACACAATTCCATGTGTGGTCCGCACTCTTTCACCTGGGCCGCCTTCTCTGAGCCTCATGTGCGATCTGCACATTTTTTAGTGTGGACGCACAAATCATATTGCGGTCGCAGAATTGCCCAGCACTGATAGACTCAAAACTTCAGAGAGTTTACATTTTCACACTTTGGAAAACTTCCAATTTTGCGGTCCGCATATGAAATGTGTGGCCGCACATGTACTTCTGCTGTGGGACATAAATTTGTGCGGTCCGCACAAATAAAGTGTGGTCTGCAGTTCCTTCAACACTTGGCCATTTTTTTTGTCCATCCTTCTTGCAAGTCACACTCAACCCTGTAGCACACTTCAAATTAGGTTAGAACACAAATAACATCTAACTACAAAAGAAAAAGAAAAAGAACATGGGTTGTCTCCCAAGAAGCGCCTGATTTAACGTCGCGGCACGACGCAATGTCAAAGCACCCACAAGTGAAGTAAATGATAGCCACCACTTGGCTATCTCCAACCTTGACCAAGTAGTGCTTGACCCGATGACCATTGACTCGGAATACTTCATTGTTTTTGTTCTTCAAGTCTAATGCACCGAACAGTGTCGCACCAACAATTTCAAATGGACCACTCCACTTGGATTTTAGCTTCCCGGGAAACTTTCTCAACCTCGAGTTAAACAACAATACAAGGTTGCCCACCTTGAACTCTTTATTCCAAATGTATTTGTCATGAAGATATTTCATCTTTTCTTTGTACAAGGACGAACTCGCATATGCATGGTACTGGAACTCATCCAATTCATTCAAATGTATAACCCGCAAGTTAGCAGCTACATCCCAATCAAGATTCAATTTCTTTAGAGCCCACATTTCCTTGTGCTCTAGTTCCATCGAAAGATGACAAGCTTTCCCGAACACCGACAGGTATGGAGACATTCCGATAGGTGTTTTGCAAGCCGTCCAATAAGACCATAACGCATCATCAAGCTTCTTGGACCAATCCATCCGATTATCATTCACCTTTTTAGACAAGATACTCTTTATCTCTCAGTTGGAGACTTTTGCTTGACCATTAGCTTGTGGGTGATAGGGAGTCGTGACTTTGTGAGTAACACCATACTTGCTAAATAAAGTGTCAAAAGCTTTGTTGCAAAAGTGTGACCCCTCCATCGCTTATGATTGCACGTGGAGTACCAAATCTTGTAAAAATATTCTTATTCAAGAAAGACACTACATTTATCGCCTCATTGTTGGGTAAAGCGACGGCCTCAACCCATCTGGACACATAATCCACCGCAACCAAGATGTAGGTGTTTCCATAAGAGCTCACAAAAGGGCCCATTAAGTCAATGCCCCAAACATCGAAAATATCAATCTCCAAGATGGTTGTGAGAGTCATTTCATTTTTCTTTGAGATTCCACCGGCCCGTTGACATTCATCACATCTTTTCACCAAATCACTAGCATCCTTGTAAAGAGTAGGCCAATAGAAACCACAACTAAGAACTTTGGCCACCGTTATTGCCCCACCATGATGACCACGATATGGTGAAGAATGACAAGCCTCAAGAATATCACCTTGCTCTTCTTCAGGTACACACCTCCTAATCACCCCATACATACAAATCTGGAAAAGGTATGGTTAATCTCAATAATAATCTTGACAATCTCTTTTGAGCTTCTTCCTTTGGTTTGAAAAGAACTCATTCAGAATGATTCCACTTATAAGAAAATATGCCAAGTCCGCAAACCATGGCACCTCTTACATTGAAATGGCCAAAAGGTTTTCATTAGGAAAGGAGTCATTGATTCCAAGGACATCATGCGGCCTCCCCTCCTCCTCCGAACGAGACAAGTGGTCCACCACTTTGTTTTCACTACCTTTCTTATCTTGGATATAAATATCAAATTCTTGCAACAAGAGTACCCATCTCATCAACCGAGCTTTGGAATTTCTTTTTTCTCATAAGATAATGAAGTGTCGCATGGTCCGTGTGGACAATAACTTTGGCACCCATCATGTACGGGCGGAACTTCTCAATCGCAAACACAATAGCAATGAGCTCTTTCTCCGTAACGGTATAATTGACTTGGGTACTATTCATGGTCTTACTAGAATAGTAGACCAGATGAAAAATCTTATTGATACGTTGCCCCAAATCGGCCCCAACCGCTACGTCACTTGCATCACACGTGAGTTCAAAAGGCACACTCCAATTGGGCGTGGTAATGATAGGAGTATTTTTCAACTTGAGCTTCAATAGTTAAAAAGCTCTCATGCAATCATCATTGAAATTGAACTTGGCATCCTTCTCATGGAGCTTGTACAATGGGTTCACCACTTTAGAGAAATCTTTGATAAAGCACCGGTAAAAACCCGCATGGCCTAGGAAACTCCGCACACCCTTCATTGATGTTGTGGGTAGAAGCTTAGAAATCACCTCAATCTTTGCCTTGTCAACTGCAATTCCATTCCTTGAGATTTTATGGACAAGGACAATACCTTCCTCGACCATGAAATGACATTTCTCCCAATTTAGTACCAAGTTGGTTTCTTCATATCTAGCCAACACTTTGTCCAAATTTGCAAGACAATCATCAAAAGAATCCCCAACCACTGAGAAGTCATCCATGAAAACTTCAAGGTACTCCTCCACCATGTCCGTGAAAATAGCCATCATACACCGTTGAATAGTCACCGGTGCATTGCACAAACCAAATGGCATCCTTTTAAAGCAAAAGTACCATAGGGACATGTAAATGTTATTTTCTCTTGATCTTTCGGAGCAATGAGAATTTAGTTATAGCCCGAGTACCCATAAAGAAAGAAATAGAAAGCACGGCCGGCCAATCTATCGAGCATTTAATCTATGAAAAGGAAGTGGAAAGTGATCCTTCCTTGTTACTTTATTGAGCTTGCGATAATCCATACAAACCCTCCAACCAGTCACCGTTCTTGTAGGAATCAATTCATTCTTATCATTGGTAACCACCATCATGCCCCCTTTTTTGGGATACATTGAACCCGAGAGGTCCATGAACTATCGAAGATGGGGTAGATAACCCCGGCATCCAACCACTTCATAATCTCCTTCTTGATAACTTCTTGCATAGCCTTACTAAGTCTTCTTTGATGTTTAATAGATGGTTTAGAATCATCCTCCAACTTGATCTTATGCTTGCAAAAGGAGGGGCTTATACCCTGAATATCCGCCAAGGTCCACTCAATAGCCTTCTTCCTCTTTTGTAACACAACCAATGTGGAATCAACCAGCACGTTAGTCATACAAGAGGAAAGAATAATCGGTAAAGCAGAACAAGGGCCAAAATTTTAACCGAAGGTGTGGAGGCAGTGAATTCAACTCCAAAGTAGGTGTATCTTCAATAGAAGGCTTTGTAGGAGGAGTCTTCCTATTTTCAAGATCCAAAGATAATTTCTGGGGTGCATAGTTGTACGACCCCATTCCTTGTAAAGAGTTCACGCATTCCATGAAACCATCCATCTCGTCATCATTAAAATTGAGCAAAATGACCTCCAAAATATCACCAACATTGATAGTAGCACTTGTATCATCAACAATAACATCAGTCACCAAGTCCACAAAAGAACACACCGCATTACTATTTGGTTTCCGCATAGACTTACACACATGGAATACCACTTTTTCATCACCAACCTGGAAAGTGAGTTCTCTGACTTCTACATCACAAAGAGCATTACCCGTAGAAAGGAAAAGTCTTCCAAGAATGATTGGCACTTCATAATCAACTTCATAATCTAGAATGACAAAGTCCGCTGGAAGAATGAATTTATCAACCCGGACCAAAACATCTTCAATCACACCTAACGGCCTCTTCATGGTACGATCGGCCATTTGCAATCTCATAGAAGTGGATCTTGGTTTCCCAATCCCTAAAGTATTGCAAACCAAATAGGGCATCAAATTTATACTTGCCCCAAGATCACAAAGAGCTTTTGCAAACTCGACACTCTTGTACAAGGAATCATAAAAGCACCGGGATCCTCCAACTTAGGATCCATTGAATGAACAATTGCAGTTACTTGATGAGTGACTATAGTCTCAAAATTCATCGACCGCTTCTTGTCACAAGATCTTTCATAAACTTTGCATAACCGGGGATTTGTTCCAAAGCTTCTACCAATGGCACTTTGATTGAAAGACTCTTAATCATTTGAATGAACTTCTTGAATTGATTCTCACCATTTTGCTTGTCAAGTCTTTGAGGGTATGGAGGTGGAGGCTTAGGCAATGATGCCTTTGCCTTTTGTATTATCGGTTCCAGTATGTCAATGATGTATTCCCTAGACGGGTTCACCTCCTCTTGAGTCTCTTCCACACTATCATCAATATCAATCCGAACTTCCTCATTTGCTTGAACAACATTGTTTGGGATCTCTGCTTCTTGCATCACTTGGTCATCATCGACAAGTCGCCTTTCACTTGAGGTGGGTGCATTCCCGCCTCTTCCACTTCTTGTGATAACCTCCATAGCATGTCCCGTATTGTTACCACCCTTTGGGTTCACCACCGTGCCACTTGGTAGTGCACCCTTAGGACAAGAATTTAGAGCTTGAGAGATTTGTCCCATTTGAATTTCTTGATTTCGGATGGATGTGTTGTGTGAGACAAGTTGGGCATCCGAATCGACATTCTTTTCCATCATTTGCTTGAACATATTCTCAATACGTCCCATCTCATTGTTTGAAAAACTTAAACCATGCGAAGTATAAGGAGGTGGGTTGCTCAGTTGTTGATACATTGGGGGCCTTTGAAAACCTGACCCCCGATTGCCTTGATTGTTACCCCAACCATCTTGGTTATTGGTTCCTCAATTTCCATGGGTTTTTCCACTCTAATTTCCTTTATTTTTATTGTGATGCCAATTCCCTTGATTATTAGAACTCCAATTGCCACGACAGTTTTTTGGTCGCCATTATTGTTGGTTTGGGCCTTGGAAGTTGTTTCTTTGCGCTTGAAAATTGTTCACATATTGCACTTCTTCCTCTTGATCATTATAAGAATCATCTAGATCAAAACTACCATCATCTTCACATAGTTCTCCACTCGGGTTTACATTTGTGGACCCGTGGTCCTCTTCTTGTTCACCAAAACATTAACTCCCTTCATAACATGAACTTGCTTGGGGGCTTGCACTTGATTGAGATGGCCCTTTGCTAGTTGAGTCATGGTAGTGGTCAATTCAACAATGGCTTGCCCATGGTCTTGCAACTCTTTGTGGAGGTGGATCATATTCGGATCACCTTTTGGGACATTCGCTCGGTATTGCCAAGCCGATGACATCGCCGCCATCTCATCTAGGATGTCACATGCCTCCGCATAAGGCATGGTCATAAAGTTTCCACCATGTAGTTGATTCACTGCACATTGGTTAGTTGTGTTAATCCCACGATAAAAGGTTTGTTGCAACATGTTTTCCGTCATATCATTGTTGGGACATTCCTTAACCATTGTTCTATAGCGCTCTCAAATTTTGTGTAGTGGCTCATTCGGCTCTTGTTTGAATGCCAAGATCTCATCTCGAAGTACATCCATGTGCCCGGGAGAGAAAAACTTAGCAATGAACTTGGCCGCCAACTCATCCCAAGTGTGAATTGAATGGTTCGAAAAATGTTCCAACAAATCTAAAGTTTTCCCCTGTAGAGAGAAAGGAAAAAGCCTTAGCCTCAATACATCCTCGAAAACATTCGTTTGCTTGCTCCCCTAACATGTATCCACAAAGCCCTTCAAATGTTTGTAAGCATTTTGGGTTGGTACACCGGTGAAGAAGCCCCGTTGCTCAAGTAAAGTGAGCATCACATTGGTGATTTGAAAGTTGCCCGCCCTAATACGGGAAGGGACTATTGCGCTAGCATAACCTTCGTTGGACAATATCCGGTGTTGAGCCTCTTGTGGTGGATGTGGTGGAAGTGGGGGTGGAACGGGTATGTTGTCTTGTGGTACCCAGCCTCTCCGATTAGCTTGTAGCACTTGAGGTACCTCATTGAGTTGTTACTCCTTGCCGTCCAAGTCCCCCAAAGGCATATTTCCGAGCTCATTATTTTCCATGATTGTACCTAAGATTTCTTAAATAAGTTAGTAACACGGAAGGGAAAAAAGATATTCCAAAAACACACTCAAATATATAGCTAACACAGTTATAACTACCTGGCAACGCCACTAAAATTTGATTCACTCCCAACCACACTCAACAATTAGTGGAAGAGGTCGTTGGAAGAATAGTACCCAACTACGAGTCGGGGTCGATTTCCTCAGGGATCTAAGTGTGGTGTTAGAGTGTACACTCGATGCGTGTAGAAGAAATAGCTTAAATTCTCTTCCAAACGAGTTCGTTTTGAAAATTACTTCTATAAACTATACTATAAAAGATTAACTAGAGAAATGAAACTAGAAATTGATTAATTATTTTTGTTTGTTTTCAAATAGGTAAAAGGCCTAGGGATGTAACCTTGCCTAGGTGTTATCCTAATGGGTTAATAAAGTTACACTTGTTTTAGTGATTGTGGTGTATTATCGCTCTCAACTCTAAGTTACCCACTCGATACCTCTCGGTCATAGAGTGATTTTGCCCAATTTGCTTTCTCAAGCCCAAATGAGTATCAAGCCAAATGGTTGATATGAGCTCAAGTCGGATTTTCCCTATCTCTAGTTCAAACCCTTTAATTAGGCTAGTCAAATCCTTAACTAGCCCAATTTCTTGTTAGCCAAGTTTTTCTAGACTAGGTCCCTCTTTCTCAAGTAAATACCAAGTCAAAAAGGTATGAATCAATGTTTACAACCATCAATTCTAAAATTAAAGCATGAACAAGGCTAAATAACAAACACCCAATCATAAACAATTATTAGATTAATTACCCATAAGGTTTACACACTAGGTTTGGGTCACAACCCTAGTAAATATCTAGCTACTCATAGTAGAAATGAAAGAAAATAAAGAAGAAACATTTATTAAAGCCATACTATAAAATTAAAATGATAAACTATTGTGTTTGTAACCAAATTGATCAAAAATTATCAAAAGTGGTAAACTACAACGGCTACAGCTCAAAAAACTACCAAACTTGACCTAAAAAAGTGATTCCCGTCTATATATATTGTCCCAGAATTTTCTGACAAAAATGCGCTTCGGGAGGTTTTGCGGCCACACAATTCCATGTGCGGTCCGCACTTTGCTTGATTCTGCAGGTTGAGGGATTCTGCAGCCGCACAATTTGATCTGCAGTTGCACTTCAGCTTCTACGGCCGCACAATTCTGTGTGCTGTCCGCACTTCTGGCACGGCTTCCATCTTGGTCATTTTGCACACTCTTTGAACCTTTTGAATTCTTGTCACTACGACCATGTTTTGAGGCCGCACAAGTTGTGTGCGATACGCACTTCTCTTCAATCAACTTCTGAGCTTTTACACTAGATCTGCGGCCGTAGAGAGAATTCTATGGCCTGCGCTTTCTTCTGCGGACCGCACTTTTTTTCTACTGCGCCCCTTCTTGCCTTATGAGCCGGAAACACTACCTTTTGAGTTGGATTTCTTCATTTCAGTCCTAATTTCCAACATTCTTGCAATTTGCACACTTTTATTAGTTTTGGAAACATAAATCAACACTTTCGGACTAAAACTAAAGCAAGAAGGTACTAATAAGTGGTCAAAATCCACACTTATCACCGATCCCGAAGGCAAAACCAAAACTGGAGCTGTAGTCAAGGCAATCTTGAACTTCTAAAAGTTCTCCTCACACTTGTCTGTCCACCTCAATGGAGCACCTTTCTGAGTCAACTTAGTCAATGGGGTTGCAAAGGATGAAAACCTATAGCGGTAGAAGGTCTAGGCCAACTATGAGCTGCTCAGTCTTCTTCAGATACAACTTAATCCCCTCACTGCACACCATGTGGCCCAAGAATGCCACCGAATCCAACCACACACTTAGAGATCTTGACATATAACTTCTATTCCCTTAACACCTGGAGCGCTATCCTCAAATGCTGCTCGTGCTCCTCCCTACTACAGGAATACACCAGGATATCATCAATGAACATAATGACAAAAAAGTCCATATAAGGTTGGAACACACTGTTCATTAAATGCATGAATGTTGCTGGGGAATTAGTCAAGATAAAGGACATCACCAAAAACTCATAATGCCCATATCGAGTCCTCAAAGGCGTCTCAGGATTGTCCGAAGCCCCGATCTTTAACTGATAGTACCCCGATCTCAAGTTGATCTTGGAGAACACCCTAGCACCCTGAAGCTAATCAAATAAATCATCAATGGACGACAATGGATACTTATTCTTGATGGTAACCTTGTTCAATTGGCTGTAGTCAATGAACATTCTCATGAAACCATCTTTCTTCTTCACAAATATTATTGATGTGCCCCAAGGTAATACACTCGGCCCGATAGAACCTTTATCTAGAAATTCCTTCACCTATTCCTTCAATTCCTTCAAATCTGTTGGAGCCATGCGATATGGTGGAATAGATAATGGTTAGGTGTCCGATGCCAAATCGATGCCAAAATCAATATCCCTATCGGGTGGCATACCGGGTAGGTATGCACGGAACACATTTGGAAACTCTCTCACTATGTGGACTGAATCAACCATAGGAGTATCAACACTGACATCTCTAACAAAGTCTAAGTACGGCAAGCATCCCTTCTCATCCATCCATTGAGCCTTCAGAAAAGAAACTACCTTACTAGGAATATGCCCCAAAGAACCTCTCCATTCCAACCTTGGCACCCCCGCACAGGCAATGTCACGGTCTTTGCGTGACAATCAAGAATATCATGGTACGGAGACAACCAATCTATACCCAAGATCACATCAAAGTCCACCATATCTATCAATAGAAATTTTTCCCTCGTCTCAAAACCACATATAGCAACCATACAAGACTGATAGACTCAATCCAACACAATAGAATCCCCAACTGGTTTATACATGAACAGGGGTAACAAGTGAATCACGTGGCATATCCAAGAAGCAAAGTAGGATGACACATACGAATAAGTAAAACCCGAATCAAGTAAAATTAAAGAATCTCTATGACAGAGCGGAACAATACATATAATGACTGCATCTGATGCAACTGCTTTAGTCCTACCAGAGAAATCATAACAATGGGCCTGGCCTCCCCGATACGACAACCTCTACCCATCTATCTCCTACCTCTAGCTAGCTGTACAGGTGGTGCGGCATTTGGAGCAGGAATCATAGCCTGAGCACCCTGCTGAGGTACACTCATCCGAAGTTTGGGAAAATCTCTCAAGATATGACTAGTATTGTTACAACCCACATTCGCATACCTTAGATCATGTCGTAAGTTAGTCGACGTAAATCGAAGAAGAGATTATCTTTGAGATGATAAGAAGTTAATCCTATTGGTCTTAAACGATACAAGGGTGTATAAGAGTGGTTAACAAGTATTTGAAGTTAAACGAATCAAGGATGTTGTAACCCCTATTTTTGGGTAACACAAGAGGTGATTAATTGTCCCAAGAGGTCATGTTTTAATGTATTTGAATCATATAATATCCGTATCATAAGTCTTGAAGTCAAGCGAGTTATGAAACAAAAGTCGATTAAAGTTGTCGCAACTTACGTTTATAATTTTACTTAAACTTTAGGTCAAATGTTACTACATTTTTCTCCCAATGTACTCGGAATTATGGGGTGATATACCTATAAAATTTAAGATCTATGAGTGTAGTTTTCAACACATTAAACCGTTCGTCGATATGATCTCGGAATAGAGAGATATTCGTGTTTTCGCGAGAGTGCGCCAAATAGCTCTCTATGGGGCACACATAGGCGGTTTAAGACATATGGATATATATATGATACCTAAACCCCATTTTAAGTCATTATTTTTCAGTATATTCAGACCTTAGAACCCTAAAAACAGTCTCTCAAGGTTCTCTCATGATCCAAGACCCAAACAAAGGGCAAACAACACAAATCAAATGTCGGGAATCCCGTGGCGCTAGTAAGTTTCTTGTTCTTCTTGTTGTTGCTGATTTTTGTGTTGTTCCAGCTCGTGTGGGAGGTTGTTTTAAGTGTTTTATGTTCTTTAAATACGTTAAAGTTTTTAATATCAACCCTAGGTGATTTCAAGTCTTCTAAAGTAATTCTAGTGCCGAAAAACCCGAATTAATTGCTAGTTTCGCTTCCTTGTTCTTGTGGCAGAATTGGAGGGATATTTCGTGGAAAATTAAGGTCAAATTGGAGTTGTTATTTCTATTTAAAGTTAAGGAACCTCTTACTCTATATATATTTAAGATTATCCAAGTTGCGGCTAAGTCATTGAAGCTAGAACTTGTGAAATATATATATCGAAAGGCTTGGTAGTAATGTTGTTGGTTGGTGGACTATTTTGGAGGCTCAATATGATTATTAATGATGTTGTTTGGACTGTTTAGTGATTTTATTGACTTGTGGGAAGTCATATAAATAGGGGAGGTGCTATCCATTTCATCGTAAAATAGGTTGCGGTCGATACATAATAGTTACGACGCTTAAACGATAATGATAGTGTCATTTGTCTTATTGTAGACTAAGGAGTCGTGACATTTGCATAGCTTGAGGTTGGGCAGTATATACAAGGTATGTGAGGCTATCCCCTTCATTCTTTTGCATGACTCCGATTGTACATAATTTAATGAACGAGCTCCCAAAGATACTCTACTCTTAGAAGCTAGTAGTACTTATATTGCTGCCCTTCTT
This sequence comes from Nicotiana tabacum, assembly GCF_000715075.1. Lineage (NCBI taxonomy): Eukaryota > Viridiplantae > Streptophyta > Magnoliopsida > Solanales > Solanaceae > Nicotiana > Nicotiana tabacum. The sequence continues at coordinate 45,071,847 of NC_134098.1, forward strand.
ATGAAACGATTGATATTGATGTTACTTATCTTATTCTTATATTATCAATGTTGTTGGTAGTTCCTGATTCTTATAAGATTCTTGATGAAGAGTTAATCCTAATAACGTGTACGAAGGATACTGACCTTACGTCACTCCGAAAGGTTCAAAATGTGATTCCAATGAGTCCAGCATGCATCATATATATGTATCTATTTTACTCTACCGAGCCGCGCTATAGTCAGCCGGGTATGGCACCTATTGTGCAACCACTGATCAGTTGGGTTTTACCGAGCTCCACGTGGCCGGGTATGATTCTACCGAGCCCTATGATGGCCGGGTACGTTTTACCGAGCCTATTACGGCCGGGTACGATATGATGATGGTGATGCCCACAAAGACGTATGTTTTAAAAGTTTATGTATATATATGTATGTATCATGTATTTCATGTCAGTAGCCCTCAGAGGTACCCAGATGTCACAGGTTGTATATTCTCTATCCCTGTTTACATTACTGTTCTTACTTATGCTTTCCTGCCTCACATACTCAGTACTTTATTCGTACTGACGTCCTTTTTATTTGTGGACGCTGCATGTCGTGCTGTAGGTCCTGATAGATAGGTAGACGCAGCTCCCCCACCACAGTAGGCTGTCCAGTTCAGCGGTTATTGGCGAGATCCCTTCTCCGAATTTGCCGTGGTCTTGGTATGCATTTTTGTTATGGACATTATGGGTATGTCGGGGCCCTGTTCCGGCAATGTTGTAGCACTTATGTTCCTTTAGAGGCTCATAGACAAGTGTCGACTTATGTATGGTTTAGAATGCCTTGTTGGCTGATTTTTTTGTATAGTCTTTCATGGCAGCATGTTAGCTCGTACCTTATATATAGTTTCTTGACAGTCTTGTCGTCCCATGTTATGTATGTTCATGACATTATCTTTCATTGTTGGATGTTCATGATCCATGTCTACTATTTATATTGATCTTGTTGGCCCTTAAAGATAATAAGGAAGGTTAGATAAAATGTACGTTGGTGCTCGGTAAGTATGGCCCGGGTGCTAGTCATGACCCTCCAGTTGGGTCGTGACAAACTTGGTATCAGAGCAAGTCTGTCCTAGGGGTTGTCTATGAGCCGTGTCTAGTAGAGTTTTGATTATGGATGTGTAGCGCGCCACATTTATAATCAGGAGGCTACATGACATCTAGGGTTGTTACCTTCTTCCTACATCTAGATCGTGCGTAGAGTTGAGTCGTAAGTGTTCATATCTAATAATCACCTTGTTTTCTTTCAGCGATGCCTTTGACTAGGAAGCAAGCGATTAGTAAACGACTTGATATAGCTGTGGGAGAGGGTAACATTCAGATGCCTCCAGCCAGAGCAGGCCAAAGTGAGGCTCAGAGTGAGATGCCGTCTCATACCTCTCCGTCTCCTCCAGAGGATATTAGGAGGCACCCAGTACATCCAATTCCTCCGTCTGGCACTACAGACCATGATATGCGCAATGCGGTGCAATTGTTGACTAGCTTGGTAGCTGCTCAGGCTCAGAGGCAGAATACCGGTGCTGCTGATAAACCGGTTGGTGCGAGAGTTCGTGATTTTATTAATCTAGACCCTCCAGTGTTTACCGGATCAGACCCCAAGGAGGACCCACAAACATTTATTGATCAGGTTCATCGTACATTGCGGGTTATGCATGCTAGTGATACGGAGGCAGTAGAGTTGGCTTCTTATCGGTTACGGGATTTAGCGGTTTTCTCGTATGATAGTTGGGAGAGATCTAGGGGTCCGAACGCTCCTCCAGCCGTATGGAAGGAATTTTCTGAGGCCTTTCTTCGTCACTACTTGCCAGTTGAGATACGAAGAGTTAGAGCTGATAAGTTCTTGAACCTTCGACAGGGTAATATGAGTGTACGAGAGTATAGTATACAGTTTGATTCTTTAGCAAGTTATGCTCCCCATATGATGGCCGAGATGAGTGATAGGGTGCATCTGTTCGTGAACGGGTTGGGACTACATCTGATAAATGAGAGCACAACAGCCTCCTTGGTAGAGGGCATGGATATTTCCCGTATTCAGTCTTATGCCCAGACCCTAGAGGATCGTAAGCGCCAGCAAAGGGCAGATAGGGAGCAGGATAGGGGCCAGCATAAGAGGGCGAGATTTGCAGGGTATTCTGATGAGTTCAGAGGCAGTATCAGGCCCCAATCTTCAAGGAGTTCGGCGCCACCTGTAGCTAGTGCTCCTCCACAGTTTCAGAGGCCTCGGTATGATCGATTTACCTATTCTGGTTCAGGTCAGAGTTCAAGGGCATCAGGCTCACAATTTCATAGAGATACTAGTCAGACGAGACCCCCAACACCTCATTGTGATCAGTGCGGCAAGGCCCACTTTGGACTGTGCCGTCGAGGTTCTGATGCGTGATATTCTTGCGGACAGCCTGGCCATATGATGCGGGATTGTCCTAATAGAGGAGGTGGTGGTATGGCTCAGCCGACTGGATCTGTGTCTGGTTCTTCCTCATGAGTTTGACCTCCAGCACAAGGTTTTCAACAGTCGACAGGTCATGGTAGAGGTAGAGGTTCAGTGCCGAGTTCGAGTGGTGCTCAAAATCGAACCTATGCTCTAGTAGGTCGACAAGATCTCGAGTCATCTCTGGATGTTGTTACAGGTATATTGTCTGTGTTTTCTTATGATGTATATGCGCTAATTGATCCAGGATCTACCTTATCATATGTTACACCCTTTGTGGCTAATAAGTTTGGCATTGAACCTGAATTGATAAGTAAACCACTTGCGGTATCCACTCCGATAGGAGATTCTGTGATTGCTAGAAGGGTATATAAAGGTTGCACTGTGATGATTTGTAGTCGTCAAACCTCGGCAAATTTATTTGAGTTAGAAATGGTTGATTTCGATGTGATAATGGGAATGGACTGGTTGGCCTCATGCTATGCAAATGTTGACTGTCATACGAAGATGGTTAGGTTTCAGTTTCCTGGTGAACCCGCCATTGAATGGAAGGGGAACATTGCTACGCCGAAAGGTAGGTTTATTTCCTATCTTAAGGCAAGGAAGATGATCTCAAAAGGTTACATTTATCATCTTGTTCGCGTTAGGGATGCGGAGGCGAAGCCGCCTACTCTACAATTAATCCCCGTGGTCAATGAATTTCCAGATGTTTTCCCAGATGAACTCCCAGGCCTTCCACCTGAAAGGGAGATTGAGTTTAGCATTGATGTATTGCTTGACACTCAACCGATCTTTATCCCTCCATACAGGATGGCCCCGACAGAGTTGCGAGAGTTGAAGGCACAGTTGAAGGACTTGCTGGATAAGGGTTTCATTAGGCCTAGCACTTCACCTTGGGGTGCGCCAGTCTTGTTCGTGCGGAAGAAAGATGGGTCGTTAAGGATGTGTATCGATTATCGACAGTTGAACAAGTTTACAATAAAGAACAAGTATCCACTTCCAAGAATTGATGACCTGTTTGACCAACTCCAGGGTGCCAAGTATTTCTCCAAGATTGACTTGCGTTCAAGGTATCATCAGGTGAGGGTTAAGGAGAAGGATATTACAAAGACGGCCTTCCGGAAAAGATATGGGCATTTTGAGTTCTTGGTGATGTCGTTCGGGCTAACAAATGCCCCAACAGCTTTTATGGATCTCATGAATAGTGTATTCAGGCCCTATCTTGATGTGTTCGTGATCGTATTCATTGATGACATTGTGGTGTATTCTCGTTCGGAGGCGGAACATGCGGGCCACTTGCGAATAGTATTACAGACCCTTCAGGATCATAAGTTATATGCTAAGCGCTCTAAATGTGAATTCTGGCTGAACTCAGTAGCATTCCTTGGCCATGTGATATCTGATGAGGGTATTAGTGTCGACACTCAGAAGATCGATGCAGTGAAGAATTGGCCGAGACCTACAACACCGTCAGAAGTCCGCAGCTTCCTGGGGCTAGCAGGATATTATAGGCGGTTTGTAGAAGGGTTTTCCTCTATATCAGCACCATTGACTAAGTTAACACAGAAAGCTACCAAGTTCCAGTGGTCTGATGCTTGTGAACATAGTTTTCAGGAGCTAAAGAATCGATTGACATCCGCGCCAGTGCTCACTCTCCCAGAAGGAACAGAAGGTTATGTGGTATATTGTGATGCCTCAGGTATAGGTTTGGGGTGCGTATTGATGCAACGTGGGAAGGTGATTGCTTATGCATCAAGACAATTGAAGAAGCATGAAAAGAATTACCCGACTCATGATTTGGAATTGGCTGCAGTAATATATGCTTTGAAGATATGGTGGCACTACTTATACGGCATCCATGTTGACATCTACACAGATCACAAGAGTTTACAATACATCTTCAAGCAGAAGGAGTTGAACTTGAGGCAGCGTAGGCGGCTTGAATTACTGAAAGACTACGATGTCGAGATATTGTACCATCCCGGTAAAGCCAATGTTGTGGCAGACGCTTTCAGCCATAAGTCAATGGGAAGCTTAATACATATTGAGGTAGGTAGACAAGGGTTGACCAAAGAGCTTCACCAGCTGGCCAATATGAGAATCAGATTGTTGGACTCTGATGACGGAGGTGTTACTGTACAGAATATAGCAGAATCATCTTTGGTAGCCGAGGTAAAAGCACGGCAATATGAAGATCCTACCTTAGTAAGATTGAGAGAGGGAATTCAGCAGTGTAAGATTACAGCTTTCAAGATCGGAGGAGATGGGACACTGAGATACCAGGGCCGATTATGTGTGCCTAGTGTGGCAGGGTTGCGAGAGAAGATTATGATTGAGATTCACCAGTCCCGATATTCTATCCATCCTGGCTTGACAAAGATGTATCATGACATTAAGGAGCAGTATTGGTGGGATAACATGAAGAAGTCTATTGCAGAATTTGTAGCCCAGTGTCCTAATTGTCAACAAGTAAAGATCGAGCATCAGAAACCTAGTGGATTGATTTAGAATATAGAGATTCCGACCTGGAAATGGGAGGTGATTAATATGGACTTCATTATTGGATTACCTCGCTCTTATCATAAGTTTGACTCCATCTGGGTGATAGTTGATCGACTTACAAAATCTGCCCATTTTCTGCCAGTTAAGACAACTTACACGGTTGAAGATTATGCAAAGTTGTATATCAAGGAGATTGTTAGGCTTCATGGTGTGCCGGTATCTATTATATCAGACCGAGGAGCTCAATTTACGGCTAACTTTTGGAGGTCTTTTCAGAAGGGTTTAGGCACACAAGTAAATCTCAGCACTGCATTCCATCCGCAGACTGACGGACAGGCTGAATGTACCATTCAGACGCTTGAAGATATGCTACGAGCATGTGTTCTAGATTTCAAGGGGAATTGGGATGACCATCTGGCACTTATAGAATTTGCCTACAATAATAGCTACCATTCCAGTATTAAAATGGCCCCGTATGAGGCACTGTACGGGAGGAGATGTAGATCACCAGTTGGATGGTTCAAAGTCGGTGAGACAGAATTATATGGGCCAGATTTGATTCACCAAGCCATTGAGAAGGTGAAAGTGATACAAGAGCGACTGAGGACGGCACAAAGCAGGCAAAAGTCTTATTCCGATGTCCGGCGTCGTGATCTGGAATTTGAGGTTGGTGATTGGGTTTTCCTGAAGATCTCGCCGATGAAGGGTGTTATGCGTTTTGGGAAGAAGGGTAAGTTGAGTCCGCGGTATATTGGGCCGTACAAAATTCTTCGATGAATTGGAGAGGTTGCTTATGAGTTAGAATTGCCATCTGAATTGGAATTTGTCCACCCGATATTCCATGTATCTATGTTGAGGAAATGTATTGGAGACCCTTCTCAGGTCGTCCCTATCAAAGATGTACAAGTTACAAAGGATCTATCATATGATGAAGTGCCAGTGGCTATATTAGATCGACAAGTCCGCAAGCTGAGAACAAAGGATGTAGCTTCCGTCAAAGTATTATGGAGGAACAAGAATATAGAAGAAATGACATGGGAAGCAGAAGAGGAGATGAAGTCTAAATACCCTTACCTATTCCAGAGTGAAGATAACGAGGATGCCGGGGGAAAGAAGGACGCATTATAAGGTGAAACGGCTCTATGAGGTAAGCAATAGCTTGTAAATACTCTTTTTTTTAATACAAAATGGTGATATGCAGATAATGTACATATCCATTAAGTATGGCTAGTGTCCATTTTATGGGGGAAACTCAATCGAAAATCTCCGTCGGAATCCACGATGAGTTAGACACCCCATAAACCCTTACATTCGAGGATGAATGTTCCTAAGGGGGAGAGGGTGTTACAACCCAAATTCGCATACCATAGATCACGTCGTAAGTTAGTCGACGTAAATCGAAGAAGAGATTATCTTTGAGATGATAAGAAGTTAATCCTATTGGTCTTAAACGATACAAGGGTGTATAAGAGTGGTTAACAAGTATTTGAAGTTAAACGAATCAAGGATATTGTAACACTAGAGGTGATTAATTATCCCAAGAGGTCATGTTTTAATGTATTTGAATCATATAATATCCGTATCATAAGTCTTGAAGTCAAGCGAGTTATGAAACAAAAGTCGATAAAAGTTGTCGCAACTTACGTTTATAATTTTACTTAAACTTTAGGTCAAATGTTACTACATTTTTATCCCAATGTACTTGGAATTATGGGGTGATATACCTATCAAATTGAAGATCTATGAGTCTAGTTTCCAACACATTAAACCGTTCATCGATACGATCTCGGAATAGAGAGATATTCGCGTTTTCGGGAGAGTGCGCCAAACAGCTCTCTATGGGGCCCACATAGGCGGTTTAAGACATATGGATATATATATGATACCTCAACCCCGTTTTAAGTCATTATTTTTCAGTATATTCAGACCTTAGAACCCTAAAAACAGTCTCTCAAGGTTCTCTCATGATCCAAGACCCAAACAAAGGGCAAACAACACAAATCAAATGTCGGGAATCCCGTGGCGCTAGTAAGTTTCTTGTTCTTCTTGTTGTTGCTGATTTTTGTGTTGTTCCAGCTCGTGTGGGAGGTTGTTTTAAGTGTTTTATGTTCTTTAAATACGTTAAAGTTTTTAATATCAACCCTAGGTGATTTCAAGTCTTCTAAAGTAATTCTAGTGCCGAAAAACCCGAATTAATTGCTAGTTTCGCTTCCTTGTTCTTGTGGCAGAATTGGAGGGATATTTCGTGGAAAATTAAGGTCAAATTGGAGTTGTTCTTTCTGTTTAAAGTTAAGGAACCTCTTACTCTATATATATTTAAGATTATCCAAGTTGCGGCTAAGTCGTTGAAGCTAGAACTTGTGAAATATATATCGAAAGGCTTGGTAGTAATGTTGTTGGTTGGTGGACTATTTTGGAGGCTCAATATGATTATTAATGATGTTGTTTGGGCTGTTTAGTGATTTTATTGACTTGTGGGAAGTCATATAAATAGGGGAGGTGCTGTCCGTTTCATCGTAAAATAGGTTGCGGTCGATACATAATAGTTACGACGCTTAAACGATAATGATAGTGTCATTTGTCTTATTGTAGACTAAGGAGTCGTGACATTTGCATAGCTTGAGGTTGGGCAGTATATACAAGGTATGTGAGGCTATCCCCTTCATTCTTTTGCATGACTCCGATTGTACATAATTTAATGAACGAGCTCCCAAAGATACTCTACTCTTAGAAGCTAGCAGTACTTACATTGCTGCCCTTCTTATGAAACGATTGATATTGATGTTACTTCTCTTATTCTTATATTATCAATGTTGTTGGTAGTTCCTGATTCTTATAAGATTCTTGATGAAGAGTTAATCCTAATAACGTGTACGAAGGATACCGACCTTACGTCACTCCGAAAGGTTCAAAATGTGATTCCAATGAGTCCAGCATGCATCATATATATGTATCTATTTTACTCTACCGAGCCGTGCTATAGTCGGCCGGGTATGACACCTATTGTGCAACCACTGATCAGTTGGGTTTTACCGAGCTCCACGTGGCCGGGTACGATTCTACCGAGCCCTATGATGGCCGGGTACGTTTTACCGAGCCTATTACGGCCGTGTACGATATGATGATGGTGATGCCCACAAAGACATATGTTTTAAAAGTTTATGTATATATATGTATGTATCATGTATTTCATGTCAGTAGCCCTCAGAGGTACCCAGATGTCATAGGTTGTATATTCTCTATCCCTGTTTACATTACTGTTCTTACTTATGCTTTCCTGCCTCACATACTCAGTACTTTATTCGTACTGACGTCCTTTTTATTTGTGGACGCTGCATGTCGTGCTGCAAGTCCTGATAGACAGGTAGACGCAGCTCCCCCACCGCAGTAGGCTGTCCAGTTCAGTAGTTATTGTCGAGATCCCTTCTCCAGATTTGCCGTGGTCTTGGTATGTATTTTTGTTATAGACATTATGGGTATGTCGGGGCCCTGTTCCGGCAATGTTGTAGCACTTATGTTCCTTTAGAGGCTCATAGACAGGTGTCGACTTATGTATGGTTTAGAATGCCTTGTCGGCTGATTTTTGTTGTATAGTCTTTCATGGCAGCATGGTAGCTTGTACCTTATATATAGTTTCTTGATAGTCTTGTCGTCCCATGTTATGTATGTTCATGACATTATCTTTCATTGTTGGATGTTCATGATCTATGTCTACTATTTATATTGATCTTGTCGGCCCTTAAAGATAATAAGGAAGGTTAGATAAAATGTACGTTGGTGCTCGGCAAGTATGGCCCGGGTGCTAGTCATGACCCTCCAGTTGGGTCGTGAGAAGTATCACCACACTCAAAACAACCCCTGTGCTAGCGTGGCAGCTGGAACTGGATCTACCCTGGACAACTGGAATAACCACTGTAGGAACCCCGTACAAGAGGTACACTGAAGGATGACTGCCCGGTATGAGTACTCTGAAATCCATGGCTAGTTGGAGCACTACGTGAAACCTGAAGTGTGGACTAAATTTGTCGACTAAAATGAACTATACCATGCCGAGACTTGGCCCCAGATTAGGAGCCACGAAATCTTCTAAAACCACAAGGCTTCTTAGCCTCCGTATCCTCCGTCTCCTGCCCGCGGATACGCTCTAACCTCCTAGCAATCTCTATAACACGATGGAGTATAGTCTCAATCTCCATCTCCCGTATCATCCTAGATTTAAGGTTGTAGGTGAGTCCCTCAACAAATCTACGGACTCTCTCCCTCTCAGAAGAAACCAAAGGAGCTTCATGGCAGGATAACTCTATAAACCTCATAGCATACTGACTCACAGTCATACCCTCATAGAGAAAATGCTCAAACTCGCTGCACAACTTGTCCCTGCGGGTCTGTGGGATAAACTCCCCCATAGAAAATATCCGAGAACTGGGACCATGTAAGTGGTGCTGCACCAGCTGGCCTATTCATCTCATAAGTATGCCACGATCTGTATACCGGCCCCGTCAACTAAAAAGTAGTAAATTTAACTCCGCTCGACTCCACCAAACCCAGAATACACAGAATACATTTACACTGATCTAAGAAACCATGTGCATCCTTAAAAGCCCCTCCACTGAATTAGGGAGGACGAAGCCTCTGAAACCTCTCCAAGCTCTTCTGTACCTCAGCAGACATGACTGGCCCTACCCGAGATAGACTGCAACTAATGTCTGATCCGGCCTAACTCTCGGTGTTTGATAAGCATGAGACAACTGCTCTGGTGTACGTGCGATGGGAGCCTGGGCTCCTTGCCCATCCTATGAAGTAGCTGGTACAATCGAAATCAACCATGCTTGGGCCAAACTCCCAAACATACTTTTGAAGTAAGCTAGAGTCTCCTGAAGACCTGGTGTAGCAATAGGCCCCTCAAGCGCCCGAGTGAGTCCTACCTGCTCAACATCATCAGGTTTATGCTCCTCAACTACAACTACTGGTGGCTCCACAACTACTATTCTAGCTGCAGCGCATGCCCCGCCTCAGCCTCTACTTCGGCCTCGACCTCTTGTAACTTTAACAGGGGGCGCTGGTGCCTGCTCAGTGGATCCTACAGAATGTGTCCTCACCATCTATGAGAGAATAGAAGAGTAAAGGTTCAAACTTGGGAATAAACAAATTCGCAGGATAAATAATGAAAGAAAGTGAAGTTTCCTTACAGCTTGGTAGCCTCTCGAAGATAAGTACAAACGTCTTTACCGATCCACAAGACTACTAAACTTGCTCATGACTCATAAAACCTAACCTAGAGCTCTGATACGAACTTATCACAACCCAAATCCTACCAAAGGGGTCGTGATGACACCTAACCTCCGAGACTAGTTAAGCCAAATACATTAATAATATTAAATCATCAAAATATGTTATAATAAGATTAAATTTAATATAACAAGCAAAAATAGTGTTAACGTAAGCCCAAAAATGGAAATATACAATACAACTCCCAAAAACAAGGTAGTATAGAGTCATGAGCTCTAAACTAAATACATAAAGGACTCTCTATACTCTTTGAATGTGAAATTAACAGTATCAACATAAGGGATGGGACTCCAAGGGACTGTGACGGTCATACAACACTATCTTGAATTCTCGCAATCAGTGTATGCACTCACTCCCTAGGTTCGCTGCCTCCAACACTCGTCTGCAAAAAAAATATGCAAAGCGTAATATGAGTATGCCATAATTGGTACCCAGTAAGTATCAAGACTAACCTCGGTGAAGTAGTGACGAGGTTCAAGTCATGTGATATGCACTAGTCAAAGAACCTATGCAATATATCAATAACTGGAAGCAAGAATATATAACCGAATACAACACCACAATCTCGTAAAAACATGTGATAAAAACTCAATGTAGGAAAATTGATTGTTGACAATAAATCATCTAATAGAAACAGAGGCATTTAATAACATGTCAAATACAACTTGCAACTTGTTGAAATATATGATGAAGTTTAAAGAAAACATGTACATGATCAAAAATATCACCCTCGTTTCGTCACATAAATATCATTAAGAAAATCACCCTCAAACCATCACAGAAACATCATCATGAATGCCACCTTATTCGCCGTATGTGCAATAATCAAGAAATATTATCCTTATTCCACCACATGCGTATAATCAAGATCACCACCCTTATTTTGCCACATGTGCAAACCCGAGAACGCCACCCTTGATTTGCCACATGTGCATAATAATAATCACAATCGCATGACAAAGATCTTGTGTCAACACCCAATCAATCCGCCCAAAATATCCGTATGTTCCAAAATCAACACAAAGCAATATGCCAAATTTCCATCAAAGATATGAGCCCATAATTTATCAATAAGGTGTACAAGGACATGATAATAATAAAAAAATATGGATGGATGTTCAACATATTAAGCATGACTACGGCTAAATCAATTGTAGCAATCAAGTTAATGTAGTCACAAAGTGATTAAGCATGCTTTATATAAAGAATATCATCAAATTAAGGCATATTAATTGTCTAAGGTCTAATCTGGTCATAAACCACACATAGTACTTGTGTACACGCTCGTCACCTAGCATACACGTCACTTTTCACATAACACAAATAGGCAAATAAGGCCAAATCCTAAGGGGTTTTTCCTCACACAAGGTTAGTCAAGATACTTACCTCAATAAGCACAAATCAATCCTCTAATATAGCCTTTACTCTAAAATTTATCTCTGTCTGGCTCAAATTTAGCGAAAAATAACTTAATAACATCAAACAATACTATAGGAATCAATTCCAAACAATAAATTCCAATTCATTGCCTAATTCCCAAAAGTCAACAAAAAGTCAACTCTGACCCTAGAGTCAAAACCCGAGTCAAGGGGTAGATCCCGACTACCCATAATCCCAGGAGTTCGTATATATGATTCCTAAATCGACTCTCAAATTTCCAATTTTGTTTTTTCAATATATAATCAATATCCCCCCCTCCTAATTCCTTTCCAAATTCAATTATTTAGGTGTAAAAATCCATGGCAAATCAAGATATAATATCAAAATAAAGTGAAAATCACTTACCCAATTGCCTTGTATGAAAATCCTCTTCAAAAGTCGCCCATCTCCTAGTCTAGGGCTCAAAATATAAGAAAATGGGTTTAAGTCCTGAAATCCCTTCTAAATGTTAAGCTGCGGAAGTCGCAAGTGCGATCAGGGGCTCACAATTGTGAGAAATGGCCCGCAAATGCATACTGAAACCCTCCGCCTCTGATATCGCAATTGTGACCAGGAAGATCACAAATGCGACCCAGTATCACAAATGCGGACCCCTCATTCGCAATTGCGGATGTCAAATTTGGGATACCAGCTTCACAAATGCGAAGCTGGCCTTCACTGCCCCAACATCGTAAATGTGATCCCCACTTCGCAAATGTGAAGGCATCATAAATCCAAGCAGACCCTCGCAAATGCGGGGTCTGCAACGCAAGCAAAATTGAAGCTTCACCAAACCAGTCTGAAATTAATCTGAAACTCACCTGAGTCCCTCGCCCCCCCACACCAAACATCCACACAAGTATAAACCTCATATGAACTTGCTCCCAAGCTCAAAATATCAAAATAACACGTAATAAGATAAACCGAGCACCAAAACACATCATGCAAGATTTGAAACTCAAGAACTTCAATATTCACAACCAATCGTTTGATTCCTGCTAAACCAACTCAGAATAAAACAAACTTTGCACACAAGTTTCAAATGAAAAACGGGACCTATTACAAGTCCCAAAATAACAATCCAAACCCGATAGTCGTAAAGGCAACCCATGGTAACACTTATGAAATTTCTAAACCTTCAAATTGTCAACTTTTCGCAAAACGAGCCAAATCATCCTAGGAACCTACAGATCCAAATTCGGACATACGCCTAAGTCCAAAATTACCATACAAACATATTGGAACCATCAAAACATGAATCTGAGATTGTTAACATAAAAGTCAAATCTTGGTCAACTCCCATAACTTAAGCTTCCAACAATGGAACTAAGTGTTCCAATTCATTCCAAAGCCTTCCCGAAACCAAACCAACCATCCCCGCAAGTTAAAAAAAATAAGTAAGCACACGGTAAGCATCAAAGGGGCTCAAATAGATGAAACGACCGGCCGAATCATTACAACCCTGCCAAAGTCTATACGGATTTTGTAATCCCAAGTGACAACTATCATACTTTATGTGCATTATTTAGAGAAAAAAGTCCCAATATGCAGACTATTATCATAAAATAATCAAATTTAGGAGGGTTAAGGCTAACTCTATTGTGATGCAGGTACAAGTGAAGCACAATATTTTCAGATTTGGTATGGTTCAAGTTGTCCCCTCCAAATTATTCGATTGGTGGAATAATCTTCCAGAATGTGACTAGAATAATGTTAGGCATGTATTAGGTAACTTTCCATCCTTAGTGGGGTTCAAGCCATGCAAGGAACTGAATTAAGCTGCGATTATCTTTTGGGATGAGAAATGGGATGTCTTCCGATTTGGGAACCTGACAATATCATGAGCAACATTTGAAGATCGTGCTCCAGACCTTGAGAGATAAGAAGTTATACGCTCCAAGTGTGAGTTTTGGCGTTTTTGGGTTATGTGGTATCTATTGAGGGGATTATGGTAGATCTGAAGAAGATTGAGGCAGTTCAGAGTTGGCCCAGACCGTCTTCAGATACTGGGATCTAGTCCTTGGTTTGGCAAGATATTATTGTCGTTTTGTGGAAGGTTTCTCGTCCGTTGCTGCACCTTTGACCAGATTGACTAAGAAGGGTGTTCCATTCAGGTGGTCCGACGAGTGTGAGGAGAGATTTCAGAAGCTCAAGACTACTTTGACCATAACTCCAATTCTAGTTTTGCCTTCAACATCGGGTTCATATACGGTTTGTTGTGATGCTTTGTGTATTGGTATTTGGTGTGTCTTGTTGAAGAAGAGTAGGGTGATTTCTTATGCCTTGCGCCAACTAAATCCCCATAAGAAAAACTACCATATTCACGATTTAGAGTTGGCAGCCATTGTTCATGCATTAAAGATTTCGAGGCACTATCTCTACGGTGTGTCTTTTGAGGCAACAGAGGTGGTTAGAGTTGTTAAAAGACTATGATATCACCATTTTGTACCATCCCGGGAAGGCCAATGTGGTGATCGATGCCTTGAGTAGAAAGGTTGAGAGTATGGGTAGCCTTGCATATATTCCTATTTGTGAGAGACCACTAGCATTGTATGTTCATACTTTGTCCAATCATTTCGTGAGATTAGATGTTTCATAACCTAGTTGGGTTCTTGCTTGCGTGGTTTCTCGGTCTTCTTTGTATGAGATCATCAGAGCGCTTCAGTATGATGACCCCCATCTACTTGTCCTTAAGGACACAGTGCAGCACGGTGATGCCAAAGATGTTTCTATTAGAGATGCTGGGGTGTTTCGGATGTAGGGCTGGATTTGTGTGCCAAATGTAGATGGGTCGCGTGAGTTGATTCTTGAGGAGGCCTACAGTTCGCGGTATTCCATTCATCCGGGTGTCGCCAAGATGCATTAGGATTTGCGATAACACTATTGGTGGAGAATAATGAAGAAAAATATAGTAGAATGTGTGGCTCGGTGCTTGAACTGTTAGCAGGTAAAGTATGAGCATCAAAGGTTGGGCGGTTTGCTTCAGAGACTTGAGATTCCCGATTGGAAGTGGGAGCATATGACCATGGATTTTGTTGTTGGGCTCCCATAGACCTTGAAGAAATTTGACGCAGTGTTGGTTATTGTGGACCGGTTGACCAAGTCTTCTCACTTTATTCTGGTTGTGACGACCTATTCTTCATCGTAGCTGGCTCAAATCTATTCTCGTGAGATAATTCGTCTCCATAGTGTGCTAGTGTCTATTATCTCCGATCGTAACACATAGTTTACATTGCATTTCTAGAGAGCCATGCAGCATGAGTTAGGCGCACAGATTGAGTTAAGTACATCATTTCACCCCTAGATGGATGGGCAGTCCGAGCACACCATTCAGATCATGAAGGATATGCTACATGCATATGGCTCCTTATGAGGCCTTATATGGGAGACAATGTCATTCTCCAATAAGTTGGTTTGAGACGGGAGAGACTAGGTTGTTGGGTACTGACTTGGTTTGCGATGCCTTCGATAAAGTCAATTTGATTTAGGATAGGCTTCATACAATGTAGTCTAGGAAGAAGAGTTACGCTGATCGGAAGGTTCGTGATATAGAATTTATGGTGGGAGAGAAGGTTTTACTTCGGGTTTCACCCATGAAGGGTGTGATGAGGTTCGGAAAGAAGGGCAAGTTGAGCCCTAGGTATATTGGTCATTTTGAGGTCCTCAAGAGAGTTAGTGAGGTGGCCTACAAACTTGCATTGCCACCCAACCTATCGATAATTCACCCGGTGTTCCATGTTTTCATGCTCTAGAAGTATTATGGTGATCCGTCCCATATTTTATATTTTAGCTCAGCCCAATTGGACAAGGATTTGACTTATGTTGAGGAGCCGGTGGCCATCTTGGATAGGCAGGTCCGAAAGTTGAGGTCAAAGAACATTTCTTCAGTAAAGGTTCAATGGAGGGGTCAACCAATCGAGAAGGCTACTTGGGAGACTGAGCATGATATGCGTAGCTGTTATCCTCACCTTTTAAGCACTTCATGTATGTCTCTATACTCGTTTGAGGATGAACATTTGTTTTAAAGGGGGGAGAATGTAACGTCCCGGCCGGTCGTTTTTGAGTATTTTAGCCCCGTTCCCTTATTTATTGCCTCGTCTATGTTCAATTGTGGTTATGTGACTTGAAGGGGTTTTTGATTTGGTTTCGGGTGAGTTTTAGAGTAAATTGGGACACTTAGTCCCAAGGTTATAAGCTTAAGTTGGAAGATTTGACCGGAGTTTGACTTTTGTGCAGACAAATCCGGAGTGGAGTATTGATGGTTTCGATAGCTTTGTATGGTACATTTTTGTACTTAGGCGTATGTCCGGATGTTGATTTGGAGGTCTGTAGGTTGATTTGGTGCTTTTTGGCGAAAGTTAAAAATGTTGAAGGTTTGAAAGGTTAATATGTTTGACTGAGGGTTGACTTTATTGATATCGGGCTCAGATTGTGATTTCGGGCATTGGTATAGGTCTATTGTGTCAATTGGAACTTACATGCAAAATTTGAGCTCATTCGAAGTAGGTTTGATATCATTCGGCATTAGTGTTTGGAAGTTGAATTTTCATTAGCTTCATTAGGCTTGAATTGAGGTGCGATTCGTAGTCTTGATGTTGTTTGGTGTGATTTAAGACCTTGAGTAGGTTCGTATCGTATTTTGGGACTTGATGGTATGTTCGGACGGGGTCCCCAAGTATGTATCAGGTTGAGTTCGGACCTATGGGCACTTAGAAGGAATTGCTAGACTGATGAAGTCTGATGCTTTCGCACCTGCGCTACTTGGGCCACAGGTGTGGCGCCACAGAAATGCGTTTGTGCTTGGGAAGCTAGAATAGTACGCAGGTGTGCAACTGCAGAAATGGAATTTCGGTGAGCATTGGGGGAACATAGAAGCGGAAGTTGCTGAGCCTTAGTGGAAGCTGCATATGCGATGAATTGTCCGCAGATCCGACAGTGAGCCCACAGATGTGAAATGCCTGGGCAGAAAAAGAGTTGAATCGAGGGTTTTATTTCATTTCCCACTTTTTGAGTTATAAAGCTCGGTTTTGGGCGATGTTTGAGGTAATTTTCAAGGTTTGGATCTGGGCAAGTGTTTTTGACTCGATTTTGTTCATTAATCATGATTCCATCATAGTTTTTAATCATTTAATTAGTTATTTGAGTTGGAGAAATTGGTTTTTTTTTGTAAAAACTTTCCTAAACAATAAATTGAGGATTTGAAGGTTGATTTGAGGTCAGAATTGGATAATTTTTGTATGGTTGGGCTCGTATCGGAATGGGAGTTCGAAATTTGTGAGTTTGGTTGGGTTCCGAGGTGCGAGCCCGGAGTTGACGTTTTGAGTTTACTTTTAATTTTTATTAAAGATTGAAACTTTATTATCCAGAATCGCTTCTTATAGCTTGTATTTATGTTATTAAGTTATTTTGGCTAGATTCGAGCCGCCCGGAGTTGGATTTATGTGGGAAGGTTTATTAGGGCATTGATTTAGCTTGTTTGAGGTAAGTATCTTGTCTAATTATATGTGGGGAACTACACCTTAGGACTTGGGTTGATTTGTGTTATTTGAATTATGTGAAAGATGTGTACACGAGGTGACGAGTTTGTGAACAAGCTTATACGTGGTATTTTGACCAGTTTAGACTCTTAGGCCTTTTTCATGCATTTAATTGGAAATTGACATATCATGTTATATCTTTCATTGTAAAATTTCTCTTACATGCGCTACTTGATGTTGTTATTACATGTTCTACCTTTATTGTCAAACATGCTCTTATACTCCTTAATTGCCATTATTATCTCTCTTATTGTCATGCTACCTCTTTTATTGTCGAGTTATTCTTATTTGGAGTTGTTATTACATGATGTATTTTCGTGTTGAGTTATTCTCATGCATTTAGATGTAGATACTATTTCATACCATCTCTTTTATTGTTAAGCTTATGTTACATTTAAATTGGAAATTGCCATTTTGTGTAAATACCATCATTTTGAGTTATCGAAGTTGAAGTCATGAAAGTTATGATGTCGTGAAAATTGAGGTTGAGGTTGTTAGTTATTGAGATATCTTCCTTTGTTGAGTATTTCTCATTCATTTTGTTAATTTGAGATTCTTGGGCACCTTGTGGTTGAGTCGTGGGCTATATGTTGTGGTAACATTGGTATTGTGATTTTTGGCAAGTTGTGACATATGGACACGTGTGGTGCAAGATGTTTTTGTGTTGTAATATTTATGCGCATGTGGCGGTATAAGGATAGAGGTTGATGTGCATGCGGCAACATAAGGTGGGACTTATGTGCATGTTGCTAGTAAGAGAATTACTTGAAGCCACGTGGCGACATAAGGGGCTAAAGTGCGTGTAGCTACTTTGGAAAAATGTTTTCAAAAATTTAAATGTAAGGCTCACGTGGCGATATAAGGAGAGATTGTGATAGTGAATTGTGAAATGAGGTTATGAGGTGTGGTACCTCGGTTGTGATTATTCTTGTGCATTCTATGTTTAAAAAGGCTTGATGGTTGAACAATTCTTGTTGTTTACTTCATTGTCTTACTTGTATTTGTCCGTATTTGATTACTTGTTGTTCTCGTCACGTGTTCATATCTTGTTTATTTTACCACCTTAATTTCCGTTGTTAGCTTACATTATTGTATTGCTTTAATGTCATTACTTCCTCGCTTCCCATTAGTAGACTATACTATGCTCTGTTCAGTTTTCTTATCCTAGTAGGTGTCTTGACCTGGCCTCATCACCACTCTACCGAGGTTAGGCTTGATACTTATTGGGTACCAATTTGGTGTACCCATGCTGCGCTTCTGTTCAGTTTTCTTATCCTAGTAGGTGTCTGCTTGTGCCGGATACTAGTGATCGTATAGTTATTTCCGGAGACTTCAAGGTATACTTGCTCGACGCTCGTAGGCCTCAGAGTCACATTTTGTTATTTCTTTTACTACTGATTATCCTATCATCAAACAATGTTGTATTAGAGAGTTTAGTACATTCTGTAGAGCTTATGAATCAGTTCCACCGATTTTAGGGATTATATTACCGGTGTTCCGTTTGAGAGTTATAATAAGCTTTATCGATTTATTTTATTATCTTAGTTTGCTATTTCTATTAAGCTATCAATGAATGTTAGGCTTACCTAGTCTTAGTGACTAGGTTCCATCACGACATCCTAAGGTGGTAAATTAGGGTCGTGACACTGGCCTAACCTGCACTGGACTGAGCTCCTCACTCTCTCCTCCTTAGAGGGAATCAAAATAGTAGCATAACAGGAAAGCTCGGTAAATCTCGTCTCATACTTGTTAACTGATATTGGACCTTGCTGAAGGTACACAAATTGCCTCCGCATCTGCTCTCTTTTGGTGCGGGGCACAAATTGCCCCCAAAATATGCTAGAGAACCGAGACAAAGTAAGAGGAGGTGATCCCACTGGTATGCCCAACTCATAAACCTGCCGCCACCTCTTGGCTGGACCTTGCATCTAGAAGGCGTTGAAGTCAACTCCATTGGACTAGACTAGTCCCAAATTGCACAGAATCTCATGACAACAATCCAAAAACCCCTGGGCATCCTCTGAAAGTGTAGCACTGAAGTGAGGAGGATGCAACTTCGTGAACATATCCAGTATCTTCAGCTTATCGACTGACATTGTGGCCCTATCCTTGGGCTACGCGGCAACAATAGGCTAAACTACCCCAACTAGTAACACTCTTGGGGTCTGATAACCATGGGCCACCTGGTCTAGGGTACGAGTAGCTGGAGTCTACGCTCCGTCCACTGCCTAGGAAATAGCTTGTATAGTAGAAAATTCCCCAATCTGAGTCAAACTCTCGAACAAAACAACCATTCGGACTAAAACATCTTGAACAACTGGTGAAACAAGTAAACCCCGGGGAACCTAAGCTAGTTCCACCGGCTCCACATACTCAGGAATCTGCTCCTCAATAGGAGCTACCGATGGCTCCACAGCAGTTGCTCGAGCATGCCACTTAGCTACGGCGCGTGCTCCACCCTTACCTCTGCCTCGACCCTGGCATTTCTCACGGCCTAGGCCTGGGGTACCGTGCTTGCTCAATTGCACCAGAAGATCGTGTCCTCACCATCTGTGAGAGAATTGAAGAGCAAATATTCAGACTTAGGAATAAACATCTGCGCACGATAGAGAAAGAAGGAAATAGAAGTTTTTCTAACAGCCCTATAACCTCTCGAAGATAAGTACAAATGTCAATGTACTGATCTGCAAGACTCTACTAGACTTGCTCATGACTTGCGAGACCTAAGCAGATACTAACTTGTCATGACCCACAATCCTATTAGAACTGTGATGGCGATTAACACCGCTTGCTAGGTATGTCAACAACCAATAAGCAGAAATAAATTTTAATAATAATATGTGATAGTCTCAACAGTGGAATAACATAAATAAATGAAGTCAAAATAGCGATACAACTAAAAACCCATCCCAAAATTGGGTGTCATCAAGTATATAAGCTATACAGAATTTAAATATAGAGTCTGAACTAAAAGGTAGTATTGTCTAAAAGATTAAACAATGATAGCATGAACTAAGAAAAAGGACTTCAAGTCCTACGAATGGAACAATAGTACTACCTCGAAAATCTCTAACATGTGAAGATGCCAATCTCTAGCAATCACCTCCATCAGCAGCACCTAGATCTGTACATAAAGTGCAGAGTGTAGTATGAGTACAACCGACCCCATGTACTCAATAAGTGACACGTCTAACCTTGGGCTGAAAACAGTGACGAGCTTGGCTAGATCCCATGCTTATTTTTAATAGCCAATAACACAAATAACAACATAATAGTGCAAGTTATCTAGTTCAACTTTATCACTATAAGAGAAGAAATAAGCACGCTTTCCAAATATATTAGTCAAGCCATCAACTTTAAAGATATAAAATAACATGAGAAAATACAACTTTATGTCTGTATGACAAGTATTTCTGCCCAATCATCAACATCACAGTTTAGATTTTTAGGTAAACACAATCTTACCTAGCACGAATAACCCTAGATCATTATACATACACACTCAACACTTTACGGGTGCTTGGCATAAGTGCCCCACTAAGCACTTATTAAGTGCCTGCGCTCACAGGGCCCAAAGTAATATGGGTTATCACCTGACTTTGGAGGGGCGAATCCTAGCCCAAGTACTGATCGATTCAAAAGTCAACGATCATTGTCACTCAGCCCAATATGGGAGACAGTGTCATTCTCCAGTTAGTTGGTTTGAGACGGGAGAGACTAGGTTGTTGGGTACTGACTTGGTTTGTGATGCCTTATTTAAAGTCAATTTGATTTAGGATAGGCTTCGTAAAACATAGTCTAGGAAGAAGAGTTATGCTGATCGGAAGGTTCGTGATATAGAATTTATGGTGGAAGAGAAGGTTTTACTTCGGGTTTCACCCATGAAGGGTGTGATGAGGTTCGGAAAGAAGGGCAAGTTGAGCCCTAGGTGTATTGGTCATTTTTAGGTCCTCAAGAGAGTTGGTGAGGTGGCCTACAAACTAGCATTGCCACCCAGCCTATCGGTAATTCACCCGGTGTTCCATGTTTTCATGCTCCAGAAGTATTATGGTGATCCGTCCCATGTATTATATTTCAGCTCAGCCCAATTGGACAAGGATTTGAATTATGTTGAGGAGCCAGTGGCCATCTTGGATAGGCAGGTCCGAAAGTTGAGGTCAAAGAATATTTCTTCAGTAAAGGTTCAATGAAGGGGTCAACCAATCGAGAAGGCGACTTGGGAGACTGAGCATGATATGCGTAGCTGTTATCCTCACCTTTTCAGCACTTCAGGTATGTCTCTATAGGGGGAGAATGTAATGTCCCGGCCGGTCGTTTTTGAGTATTTTAGCCCCGTTCCCTTATTTATTGCCTCGTCTATGTTCAATTGTGGTTATATGACTTGAAGGGGTGGTTGATTTGGTTTCGGGTGAGTTTCAGAGTGAATTGGGACACTTAGTCCCAAGGTTATAAGCTTAAGTTGGAAGAGTTGACCGAAGTTTGACTTTTGTGTAGACAAATCCGGAGTGGAGTATTGATGGTTTCAATAGCTTTGTATGGTACGTTTTTGTACTTAGGCGTATGTTTGGATGTTGATTTGGAGGTCTGTAGGTTGATTTGGTACTTTTTGGCAAAAGTTCAAAAGTTGAAGGTTTGGAAGGTTAATATGTTTGACTAAGGGTTGACTTTATTGATATCGGGCTCAGATTATGATTCCGGGAGTTGGTATAGGTCTATTGTGTCATTTGGAACTTACATGCAAAATTTGAGCTCATTCAAAGTAGGTTTGATATCATTCGGCATTAGTTTTGGAAGTTGAATTTTCATTAGCTTCATTAGGCTTAAATTGAGGTGTGATTCGTAGTCTTGATGTTGTTTGGTGTGATATAAGACCTCGAGTAGGTTCGTATCGTATTTTGGGACTTGATGGTATGTTCGGACGGGGTCCCCAGGTATATATCGGGTTGAGTTTGAACCTATGGTCACTTAGAAGGAATTGCTAGACTGCTGAAGTCTGGTGCTTTCGCACTTGCACTACTTGGGCCACAGGTGAGGAGCCGCAGAAATGAGTTTGCACTTGGGAAGCTGGAATAGTACGCAGGTGCGCAACCGCAGAAATGAAATTTAGGTGAGCATTGGGGGAACATAGAAGCGGAAGTGGCTGAGCCTTAGTGGAAGCTGCATATGCGATGAATTGTCCGCAGATCCGACAGTGAGCCCACGGATGCGAAATGTCTGGGCAGAAAAAGAGTTGGATCGAGGGTTTTACTTCATTTCCCACTTTTTGAGTTAGAAAGCTCGGTTTTGGGCGATGTTTGAGGGAATTTTCAAGGCTTGGATCTGGGCAAATGTTTTGACTCGATTTTGTTCATTAATCATGATTCCATCATTGGTTTTAATCATTTAATTAGTGATTTGAGTTGGAGAAATTGGGGTTTTTTTGTAAAAACTTTCCTAAACAATAAATTGAGGATTTGAAGGTTGATTTGAGGTCAGAATTGGATAATTTTTGTATGGTTGGACTCGTATCGGAATGGGAGTTTGGAATTTGTGAGTTTGGTTGGGTTCCGAGGTGCGAGCCCGGAGTTAACGTTTTGAGTTTACTTTTTAATTTTTATTAAAGATTGAAACTTTATTATCCGGAATCGCTTCCTATAGCTTGTATTTATGTTATTAAGTTATTTTTGGCTAGATTCGAGCCGTCCAGAGTTGGATTTACGTGGGAAGGCTTATTAGGGCATTGATTTAGCTTGTTTGAGGTAAGTATCTTGCCAAATTATATGTGGGGAACTACCCCTTAGGACTTGGGTTGATTTGTGTTATTTGAATTATGTGAAAGATGTGTACACGAGGTGACGAGTGTGTGAACGAGCTTATACGTGGTATTTTGACCGGCTTAGACTCTTAGGCCTTTTTAATGCATTTAATTGGAAATTGACATATCATGTTATATCTTTCATTGTTAAATTTCTCTTACATGCGATACTTGATGTTGTTATTAAATGTTCTACCTTTATTGTCAAACATGCTCTTATACTCCTTAATTGCCATTATTATCTCTCTTATTGTCATGCTACCTCTTTTATTCTCGAGTTATTCTTATTTGGAGTTGTTATTACATGATGTGTTTTCGTGTTGAGTTATTCTCATGCATTTAGATGTAGATACTATTTCACACCATCTCTTTTATTGTTAAGCTTATGTTACATTTAAATTGGAAATTTCCATTTCGTGTAAATACCATCATTTTGAGTTATCGAAGTTGAAGTCGTGAAAGCTATGAAGTCGTGAAAATTGAGGTTGAGGTTGTTAGTTATTGAGATATCTTCCTTTGTTGAGTATTTCTCATTCATTTTGTTAATTTGAGATTCTTGGGCACCTTGTGGTTGAGTCGTGGGCTATATGTTGTGGTAACATTGGTATTGTGATTTTTGGCAAGTTGTGACATATGGACACGTGTGGTGTAAGATGTTTTTGTGTTGTAATATTTATGCGCATATGGCGGTATAAGGATAGAGGTTGATGTGCATACGGTGACATAAGGTGGGACTTATGTGCGTGTTGCTAGTAAGAGAATTACTTGAAGCCACGTGGCGACATAAGGGGCTAAAGTGCGTGTATCTACTTTGGAAAAATGTTTTCAAAAATTTAAATATAAGGCTCACGCGGCAATATAAGGAGAGATTGTGATAGTGAATTGTGAAATGAGGT
The DNA here is from genome assembly GCF_000715075.1 of Nicotiana tabacum. Taxonomy (NCBI): domain Eukaryota; kingdom Viridiplantae; phylum Streptophyta; class Magnoliopsida; order Solanales; family Solanaceae; genus Nicotiana; species Nicotiana tabacum. Next base: position 45,095,734 of record NC_134098.1, read on the forward strand.
TATGAGGTGTGGTAACTCTGTTGTGATTATTCTTGTGCATTCTATGTTTAAAAAGGCTTGATGGTTGAACAATTCTTGTTATTTACTTCATTGTCTTACTTGTATTTGTCAGTATTTGATTACTTGTTGTTCTCTTCACGTGTTCACATCTTGTTTCTTTTACCACCTTAATTTCCGTTGTTAGCTTACATTATTGTACTGCTTTAATGTCATTACTTCCTCGCTTCCCATTAGTAGACTATACTATGCTCTGTTCAGTTTTCTTATCCTAGTAGGTGTCTTGACCTGGCCTCATCACCACTCTACCGAGGTTAGGCTTGATACTTATTGGGTACCAATTTGGTGTACCCATGCTGCGCTTCTGTTCAGTTTTCTTATCCTAGTAGGTGTCTGCTTGTGCCGGATACTAGTGATCGTATAGTTATTTCCGGAGACTTCAAGGTATACTTGCTCGACGCTCGTAGGCCTCAGAGTCACATTTTGTTATTTCTTTTACTACTGATTATCCTATCATCAAACAATCTTGTATTAGAGAGTTTAGTACATTCTGTAGAGCTTATGAATCAGTTCCACCGATTTTGGGGATTATGTTACAGGTGTTCCGTTTGAGAGTTATTATAAGCTTTATCGATTTATTTTATTATCTTAGTTTGTTATTTCTATTAAGCTATCAATGAATGTTAGGCTTACCTAGTCTTAGTGACTAGGTTCCATCACGACATCCTAAGGTGGTAAATTTGGGTCGTGACACTTGCCTAACTTGCACTGGACTGAGCTCCTCACTCTCTCCTCCTTAGAGGGAATCCAAATAGTAGCATAACATGAAAGCTCGGGAAACCTCGTCTCATACTTCGTAACTGATATTGGACCTTGCTGAAGGTACACAAACTGCCTCCTCATCTGCTCTCTTTTGGTGCGGGGCACAAATTGCCCCAAAAATATGCTAGAGAACCGAGAAAAAGTAAGAAGAGGTGATCCTACTGGTATGCCCAACTCATAAACCTGCCGCCACCTCTTGGCTGGACCTTGTATCTAGAAGGCGTTGAAGTCAACTCCATTGGACTAGACTTGTCCCAAATTGCACAGAATCGCATGACAACAATCCAAAAAACCCTGGGCATCCTCTGAAAGTTTAGCACTGAAGTGAAGAGGATGCAACTTCGTGAACATATCCAGTATCTTCAGCTTATCGGCTGACATCGTGGCCCTATCCTTGGGCCACGCGGCAACAGTAGGCTAAACTACCCCAACTAGTAACACTCTTGGGGTCTGATAACCATGGGCCACCTGGTCTAGGGTACGAGTAGCTGGAGTCTATGCTCCGTCCACTGCCTAGGAAGTAGCTTGTATAGTAGAAAATGCCCCAATCTAAGTCAAACTCTCGAACAAAACAACCATGCGGACCAAAACATCTTGAACAACTGGTGAAACAAGTAAACCCCGGGGAACCTAAGCTAGTTCAACCGGCTCCACAAACTCAAGAATTTGCTCCTCAATAGGAGCTACTGGTGGCTCCACAGCAGTTGCTCGAGCAGGCCCCTTAGCTACGGCGCGTGCTCCACCCTTACCTCTGCCTCGACCCTGGCATTTCTCACGGCCTAGGCCTAGGGTACCGTGCCTGCTCAATTGCACCAGAAGATCTTGTCCTCACCATATGTGAGAGAATCGAAAAGCAAATATTCAGACTTAGGAATAATCATATGTGCACATCAGAGAAAGAAGGAAATAGAAGTTTTTCTAACAGCCCTATAACCTCTCGAAGATAAGTACAAATGTCAATGTACTGATCTGCAAGACTCTACTAGACTTGCTCATGACTTGCGAGACCTAAGCAGATACTAACTTGTCATGACCCACAATCCTATTAGAACTGTGATGGCGATTAACACCGCTTGCTAGGTATGTCAACAACCAATAAGCAGAAATAAATTTTAATAATAATATGTGATAGTCTCAACAGTGGAATAACATAAATAAATGAAGTCAAAATAGCGATACAACTAAAAACCCATCCCAAAATTGGGTGTCATCAAGTATATAAGCTATACAGAATTTAAATATAGAGTCTGAACTAAAAGGTAGTATTGTCTAAAAGATTAAACAATGATAGCATGAACTAAGAAAAAGGACTTCAAGTCCTACGAATGGAACAATAGTACTACCTCGAAATCTCTAACACGTGCAGATGCCAATCTCTAGCAATCACCTCTATCACCAATACCTAGATCTGCACATAAAGTGCAGAGTATAGTATGAGTACAACCGACCCCATGTATTCAATAAGTGACACGTCTAACCTTGGGCTGAAAGCAGTGACGAGCTTGGCTAGATCCCATGCTTATTTTCAATAGCCAATAACACAAATAACAACATAATATTGCAAGTTATCTAGTTCAACTTTATCACTATAAGAGAAGAAATAAGAACGCTTTCCAAATATATTAGTCAAGCCATCAACTTTAAAGATATCAAATAACATGAGAAAATACAACTTTATGTCTGCATGACAAGTATTTCTGCCCAATCATCAACATCACAGTTTAGATTTTCAGGTAAACACAATTGCTTACCTGGCACGAATAACCCTAGATCATTATACATACACACTCAACACTTTATGGGTGCTTGACATAAGTGCCTTACTAAGCACTTATTAAGTGCCTGCGCTCACAGGGCCCAAAGTAATGGTTATCACCTGACTCCGGAGGGGCGAATCCTACCCCAAGTACTGATCGGTTCAAAAGTCAATGATAATCGTCACTCAGCCCAATATGGGGCCTAACACATGCATCACCTCACTATCAATATCACTTAGCACAGTAAGTGGGCCTACCCTACGCGTCACCTCACTATCGGTATCAACTCGTCTCTATGGCCCACATTTAGTCATTAATCTACTCAAATCTTAATATGCCACCATCTCACAGCTTCAAAATTGATATACCGCGCATATTATGCCAACGCGCCACAAATCTGCTCTACTTGTGTCACACAAGTAAGGACACTTACAACATGTGAGATAACATATAAGAAGTGTACATGGATGGTGATATAATATGACTACAATCAAGGCAAACAACTCAACATAGCAAAATAGCTCTATCATATCTCAAACAGATAAGCACATAGCCTAGACATGATTTCTAGCATAAATAATAGCTCAATTAGTCATACAAATAGAGAAAACACAGTAACAAAGAGGCATGACAGCAAAACAAGGTACAAATTAACCTAAAGTCTACCTAGATCATGAATAACCACAGTTTATGCATATACTCTCATCATCTCGCACGTGTGTCACCCCCAACATATATCAAATACCATAGCCAACGGGAAAATTTCCCTCAAACCAAGCTTAGGCAAGATACTTACCTCAAAGGCGCGAGAATCAATCCTCGAGACATCCATCACCTCTAGAATCGGCCCCCAAATGGGTCTAATCTTGCCAAAACCAACTTAATAACGTCAAACAAGGCTATAGGAATCAATTCCAAAAAATAAAGTTTTGATCTTTATGTAATTACATAAAGTCAACTTGGTCTCGCTTTTCAGAACCCGACAAAGTCACAAATCCTGACTACACATTCGAATACGAGTCCAAATATATACGTATCATTCAAATCTGTCTCCAAATCGAAGTTCAAATCTCAAATATTCTTTCCCCAATACTTTTTAGAAAAACCAAAAATATCTTCCTTACTTTTCATTAACCAAAAGCCAAATCAAGGATAAATTTACGAATAATAATCAAATCCGAGTTATGAACACTTAGCTAATTCAAGTGGGTGAAAATCGCCTTAACAATTGCCCCAATTCGAGCTCCCAATCTCAAAATATGATAAAATGAAGCCAAACCTTCAATTACAATATTTTGCCAGGGATCACACATCTGCAGTCCCTGCTTCCACTTCTACGAAGTTGCATTTGCGACCTAAGTTCCGCATCTACGAGCTTCTCTAAAATCCTGACCACTCGCACCTACGACCAAGCATCCTCTTCTACGGATCCGCTCCTACGACCATAGCTCGCACATGTGCAAGCGCATCTACACACAGACCTCTGCATATGTGGCCTCTCAGACCTAAGACAAATCTCACTTCCGTGATTCCTACCTCGCTTTTTCAACCTTGCACCTGCGGAAACGTTCCACAGGTGCGGAGCACCAGAACCAGCACCTATAAGCCAACTACATACATTTTCTGGGTGGTCTGAAACCCACCCAAGCCCCTTGGGACCCCACCCGACGATACCAACAAGTTTTAATATATGACACGGACCTACTCGAGGTCCCAAATCCCACAAAGTAACATGAAAACTACAAATTTCACCTCAATTTGAACTTAATGAACTGATCGAACTTCCAACTTCCAAACCCATGCCGAAACACATCTAACCAACTCGGAATGACCCCAAATATTGTGCACAAGTCATAAATCACCACACGAACCTATCCCAAGGTTCGGAATCCCAAGCGGACCTCAATAACCACAAAGTCAACTATGGGTCAAACTTATCAATTTCCAGTCCTTCAAATTTTTAACTTTCGACAATTAAAACCAAAACATCTTAGGAATCTCCAAATGCCAATTTGGACATACGCTTAAGTTCAAAATCACGATTCGGACCTACCGGAACCATCAAAATATCATTCCGAGGTCGTTTTCTCAAAAGTCAAACCTTGGTTAACTCCTACAATTTAAGCTTCCAACAACAGAATTAAGTATTCCAATTAACTCTAAAACCTTCCCGAAGACAATCCAACCGTTTTCGCAAGCCTTAAAACATCAAACATGTATATAAAAGACAGTTTGAGAAAGGTTTGATGTGCAAAAATATTTTTGTAAAAAATGAATGTGGTATGAATTTTTGACACAAACTGAAAGGGAAAACTATGTATCAAGCCCATAAATTAAGATGAAAATTTGAATCATTCGGATGAGTTGCCTAAAGCAAAGCTGCATCTCGTGTTTAGTTAATGGGGCCAAATAATGCCATCAACCATTAATACTTTCTTAATACTTAATCAAAAGAGGAAATTGTGCTAATTTTATTATTCAATTCTGCTCATTTTATTTGGTTTTTTCTTATGTGCTTATGTATCCTAATTTATTTAACAGTCTACCTATTTTTAAAAGCAAGTCTTTTACCAACTGGGTTTCATCTGAAAATATAATCGAATAAAGATGAAAAGCGGAGGGATCGTCTAATGTTAATATGTACTTTATTGTTTTTTTTTTGTTATTTGGAAATGTTGCATTGTTGATTAGACGTATATGTGTTGTTTGTATGTATTATGTGTCATTGTCACATTAGTAGTTAATATTTCAGCAAATCTTATTTTTTTGTGTTTTATTTCGTATTTTGTTGTTCGATTTATTTTTTATAAAGAAGTATGACATGTTATCCAAATTTATGTTATAAAATAATATTAATAACATTATTACCTTCCATATTCAACTAAAATATCATACACTATGCAATCATAAAAATTTCACTAATCCGGTGGAAACTGTGGGCCTCTTTCCATTCATTCAAAGCAAGAATAATATTCAAAATACCACAATGTTGATAAGATATTCGACAAATACCTAAATGCTATTTTACAATATGCTACATTAAATAATTCAAAAACTATGTCCATGTCTGGGCACTTTCATTGGCGCAAATAGTAAATACAAGAGGAATTATTTGACCATTTGCATCCACTCTTACTGCAATCAAAAGATCTATGTTGTACTTTCCATAGACATGTATTCCGTCTATGAAGATAACTGGTCCACAATGCATGAAATCATCAATGGATAGTTCAAAAGCCAAAATATAATCATCCGACTGGTTGTTTTGAGTATTAGCATTCCGTTCGATGGTTTGAGGTCTTATGTATCTTCATATGATATATTATGAATTGTGTGCATGGTTGATTTGGTTCCGAAAAGATTTTGGAGTGTTTTGGAACACTCAGTTCCTAACTGGGAAGCTTAAGTTGGAAGTGTTGACCAAGTTGAACTTTTGTGTATTTGACCTTGGATCGGAGTTTTGATAGTTTCGTTAGTTTTGGATGGTGATTTTGAACTTGGATGTATGCTAGTATTTTCCGGTGTTCCTAGATTATTTTGAGGCTAATTGCCGAAAGTTGAAAGTTTGAAGGTTTAGAGAATCGATAGGTTTGACCAATAGTTGACTTTGTGGTTATTGATGTTTGTTTTGTCTTTCGAGCCTTCTAATATGTTTGCATGGTGATTTATGACTTGTGTAAAAAATTTGGGGTCATTCCGAGTTGTTTAGACGTGTGCAACGTAAGTTTCGAATATAGAAATTTGAAATAGTTTATTAAGAATTGAGGCGTGATTCGTAGTTTTGATATTATTTTGTAGGATTTGAGGCATCGAGTAAGTCCATATTATGTTTTGGGACTTGTTGGTATGTTCGGACGGGGTCCCGGGGGGAGGGGTCGAGTGTATTTCGAAGTGGTTTAAGACCATTTCTCCCTAGTTGTTGAATGTCGGTTTCTTTGATTTCTGGTGCTGGTCTAATGAGCATTGTGATCGCGTAGGAACTTCACGATCGCGAAGTGTGTTTTGGGTCCCTGGTGGTTTATGCACCTCGTTCGCATCACGTGAAGTGTGTTCGCAGATTGTTGTTCTTCGTATTCGTGCATCAGGAAGTGCGTTCGCTATGTATACGTTGCGTTCGCCGAGCTTGGGGCCAGTTGGCCATCACGTTCATGTGCATCATGTCACATTCATGAAGCAAGTTTTGAGGCAGTGTATTTTGTGCATCGCGATCGCGAGGGTACAACCGCGATCGCGTAGGGTACTGTTGGGCAGTGCATATAAGTTGTTAATTTCGGGACTTTGAGCTCATATTAACATATTTTGAGATTGGATGTTTTAGGCAATTCTCACCCACTTGGATTGGGTATGTGTTCTTCACTCGAATTTGATTGTTATTCATGATTCATTCTTTGATTTTGGCATTTCATTGGTGAATCTAAGAGAGAAATTGGTTTTTTGCAAAACTTTTCTAAAGTGAATAATTGGGTTTTGAACGTCGATTCTGAGTCAGATTTGGATAAAACTTGCAATGTTGGACTTGTATTTGAATGAGTGTTCGAGATTTGTGAGTTTTATCGGGTTTTGAGATGCGTGCCCGAGTTGACTTTTTGGTTGACTCCGAATAATTGATTAAATATTTGACTTTTATCATTTGGGTTTGATTCATATGGCATTATTGATGTTATTGAGTTATTTTTGGCTAGATTCGAGCCGTTCGAAGGTCCATTCACGCGGGAAAGCATTTTAGGGTATTGATTTGGCTTGTTTGAGATAAGTATCTTACCTAATCTTATTGAGAGAATAACCCTTAGGATATGAACTTGTTTGTATAATTAAAACGTGTGAGAAACGACATATATGCGAGGTGACGAGCATATATACGGGCTTTATGTGTGATTTATGTCCAGAGTAGTCTTTAGGCCGTACTATGCCTTGATTAGACACTGTGCTTCTTGCTATCATGCTTTATATGTTGGTATTACTACGTGAACTCCTGAATCATACTAGAGATCATGTGTAGGTATTGATTTCCTGTTAAACATGATATTTGTTGTTGTATGGCATATCCGCCTGATTTGAGTTGTAGTTGTACACTCGCACTTGTATACACCTTAGCATGGTAGCTTCTTCAGTCCATGAGAATATGAATTGATATTCATTGTTCGTGTACATAAATTCCTGTATATGCTTTCTGTGTGATATGAACTGAATTGGTAGCACGTGAGTGGTACATGCAGATCCGAGATATAATAGCACGTGAGTAGTCTGTGCAGTTGTTATAGATAGCACGTGTCCGTATAGCACGTGAGTTATCCGTGCAGTGTGTGGATAAGGATCCATCCCCCTAGGGTCACCCTCTCATATTTCTCTCTTGATAGTGTATGCGTAGGTTGTGAGAAACCGGCGGGTTTCTGGTTGATGTGGATCTTGGTAAAGTTGATCATTGATTGGACTTTGCATATTTTATCTATTTGCAAACTCCTTGGATGTATACATGATTTTTCTGCATGTCTTCTCTATATGCTAACTCCGGAATGTATACATGCCCTTATGCATATCTTTTCTATACGCTACCTTACTTGGTAAGATTAGATACGTTACATATCTTCTCTGTATATGAACCCGTGTGACTAGACTTGCTTAATCATGCATATATTCTCTATATACTATTGATGAATGATTAATTAAGTAATTATGTATCTTCTCTATATGCACTTGTTGAAGGATTACTTACTATTTCATGCATATCTTCTGTATATGCAATTACCAAAGGATTATCTGGTATTTCATGCATTACTTCTCTATATGCAACTGCTGAAGGATTATCTGGTATTTCACGCATATCTTCTCTATATGCAACTGTGGAAGGATTATTTGATACTTTATGCATATCTTTTCTATATGCAAGCTTGATGATTTAATAGTATTGGACGCATATCTTCTCTATATGCCAAGATGCTGAACTGGAATAATATCTGGGCATATCTCCTCTATATATAATTGTTGATGTGTTGTTTGTTATCCGAAGTACAGTTGAATTGTCAAGAGACTTGCGCATATCTTCTCTATGTGCACTATGTGGTACCTATATTTTCTTGTTTATACTTCGTTACTACTACTGAATACACAGATATGTTATTGAGCCGCGCGCGCGCGCGCGCGCGCGCACACACACACACACATATATATATATATAGTGAGTATCCTTGACCTGAGATCTCATCACTACTTTACCAAGGTTAGTCAGGATACTTACTGAGTACATGGGGTCGGTTGTACTCATATTACACTTACCTACTTTGCGTGCGAATCTTGGCGTTGAGCTGCTGTGGATGACGGAAGCTGACATTGAAGATGTACCTACTTTTCAGATATAATTACCACTTTTCCTTGGTAGCTTTATATTCATACTCTGTTTATGTATATTCCAAACAGATATTGTATTTATTTTTGTACCAACTTTATAAATCCAAATCTTAGTGACTCATGACTTGTACTACCAATCCTTGGAATATTGTATTGGATTTCAGCTATTTCATTTATTGATTACTTATGATCTTCATTAGAATTGTGTAATTGCTGTTTGGCTTACCTAGCGAGTTGGGTTAGGTGTTATCACGACTAGGTAAATTTTGAGTCGTGGCACAAAAACATATCTGAAGATGTTTTGTTGAATTCCAAGACTACTATTGTGTACCCAATTCAATAATTGTGCCAGGATTGTAGTATTGAAAAGCACCAATATACCTCGGTAAAGCCACAAATGACGTGTTCTAATTACTAATTACTATCTCGAGCACACGTTTATGTCTGAAAAATACCTTTCTTTGGATAAGGGTATTACTATAAATTTGTTGTACTAATGTTATACACAGTCTCACCTTGTACCATATAGACGCTTCATGTGTGAAATCAACAAATGAGCAATCATGTCAGTATTCACATTAAAAGAATTATCATTAAATGTGTCTATATTACAAGTATGTCCAGCGATGTATTTGCCAATCACCCTTATATTTCTTTCATTCCTCCTTGCATGAAGCATCCAGCTACAACATTGCTTCCATCAATGACAAACCACCTTGCAAATTATTTTGTCGACTCAGCAAACCTTAAATTCCCGAGAACTTTTGATGCTAAATTGTTTTATAGCCCTTTGCAAGATATGCTTGCTGTTGAAAAACATACCTTTTCGAATATCAAATGGCCTTTTTTCATCCTAAATTGCTGTTCGAAAATCATCCATATCTCTGGTAAAAGTATTAACATTGGGGTAATTTTGAAGGTGATCAAGAAATAGAATCTCGTTAGAATGATATTGTACATGCACCGTGTAAACCGGTGGCCGCATGGTCTGACTAGGCTGTGCATTCATAGCCATCTCGATGGTGATATCTGTCAAGACCTAGAATCCAACTAGTCATAATGACACCTAACTCAATCCGCTAGGTAAACCAATTAGCAACAATCCAATTCAAATGAGATTTACTGATATAAGTAATTATAATATAATTGAACTTTTATATAAAGAATTTCCAAGGACTGGTAGTGTAAATCATGAGCTTCTAAGACTTAAAGTTTACAAAGCTGGTATAAAATAAATATATCATTTGATCGAAATATACATAAATAGATTTATAAATGTAAAGCTACCAAGAATAATAGGAAGTTATAATCGGAATGCAGGTTCATCTTCAATGCCAGCTCCCGCCATACACAGCAACATCAGCTCCAAAATCTGCACGCAAGGTGCAGAAGTGTAGTATGAGTACAACCGACCCATGTACTCAATAAGTAATAAATCTAACCTTGGGTTGAAAGCAGTGACGAGCTTGGACAATGGTCATAGTCCAATACCAATAGTCAAGAACAACTCACAACAATATAACAAAGCAACATAAGTAATAACTCAAAGATATGATGCTCAGCTCGTTTACAGTTACGGAAAAATAGGCATGCTTTTCAAGTATAACAGTAAAACCCAAATCTTTCGCCGAAATCACCAAAATATGAGTAAATCAGAAAACTATGATTTTGCCCAAAAACTTTCAACAACAGATAAGATATTCATTCTCGGATAGCATGAGGAAAGTATATCTCTATGCCTACATGTCAATGTGCATGTGAAATCATGAATGTCACAAAACCATGTAGCATGAGGAAATGCATCTCTATGCATATATGTCAAGTATACATGTCAAATGCAATGCATCACTGTGATGAACTCATGTACTCATACTCTCAGAGTACTCAATCTCACTGTCTCGCACTCCCACTCATCACGCTCAATCACTCAGCACACTCAGTCACTCAGCATTGTAGAGTACATGCGCTCACTACTAGTATGTCAGACTCTTGAGGAGCGGATCCTACCCAAGCGCTAATATAAGCCAACATGGCCTGCTGCGGCGTGCAGCCCGATCCCATCAATAATAATAAATCCTATAAGGCCTGCTGCGACATGCATCCCGATCCATATAATAATAATATATATAAAGCCAATATGGTCTGCTGCAGCGTACAACCCGATCCACAATATCTCTCACAACATGGCTCTTAGGCCCCTCTCAATGATCAACCGCTCCAGCCTCTCGGGCTCACAAATCTCATGCCAATCAGCCCACACAATGATAACATGATGTGACAACAAAGGAAAACAGAGACTAAGATATGATATGCGAATGAATGAATATAACTGAGTATGTAACTGCAATTTAATCAAATAACTCAACAACAGAGATGACCTCAGTGGGTCCCAACAGAATAAGCATATAGCCTAAGCATGATTTCTAACATAATTCACAGCTCAATTTCTGTAACACGTAGAAATTTTATGGATAGAAACAAGACTAAGTAACTACAGAGTATCACAGAATCAACCGTGTCATAATTCACACGGTGCACACCCACACGCCCGTCACCTAGCATGTGCGTCACCTCAACACCAAACGCATAACACGTATGTTCAGGGATTCATACCCTCAGCACCAAGTTTAGAAGTGTTACTTTTCTTGAACAAGCCGAATCCAATACCGAGCAAGCCAAACAATACTCTAGAAACGTCATCCCACACGTACCGACCTCTAAACGGCTCAAAACTAGCCAAAAGTAACTCAAGAATATCAAATAATGCCAAAAGAAAACAAACCCAATCGATAAAGGTCGAATCTTTAATAAAACGCTCAAAGTCAATCAAAAAGTCAAACCCATGCTCGTACCTCGGAACCCGACAAAACTCACAAAATCAGACAGACCATTCAATTACGAGTCCAACTATACTAGTTTCACTCAATCCGACTCCGAATCGATGCTCAAAACTCAAAAATTCTCTTTATGAAATTTTAGACAAAAAACCCCAATTTCTCTTTTGAAAATCATCAACAAATTACCAAAAATGAAGATAGATTCATGAAATATAATCAAAACGGAGTAGAGAACACTTACCCCAATCCATGTGGTAAAAGTCGCCTCAAATATTATTTCAATCTGAGCTCCATAGCTCTAAATAAGTAAAAATGGCTGCAACCGCCAAAAATAGAGTACTTATAATCACCAGACGAATTAATAAATCGCGATCGCGAAGAAGAAAAATGCACTGTCCCTGAAATACTCCACGCGATCGCGGAACCAGCTTCGCAATCGCGAAGCACAAAATGCTCAGCCTCGAAGAATCTCTATGCGAACGTGGCCCCAGGCATGCGAACGTGATGAAGAAGTCATGAAGACCTGCCCAGCCTAGCTCTACACTGCGCGAACACGTACACACTTGCGCGAATGCGATTCTCAAGTTCCAGTAACCTTACGCGAACACAGACATTTATTCGCGAACACGTAGAAGAAGATACCGAACTCCAGATTTTCCTCTACGTAATTGCATCACCATCTTCGCGATCACGAAGAACCATTGAGGCACCAAACACCAGCAACAACCAACAATGAGAGCATGAAGAAAAATTGTCTGAAATCGATTCGAAACACGCCCGAGCCCCTCGAAACCCCGTCTGAATATGCCAACAAGTACCATAACATAACACGGACCTACTCGAGGCCTCAAATCACCCTTAACAACATCAAAACCATGAATCGCACCTCAAATCGAACTTAATGAACTTCTGAACTTTCAACTTCCAAAACTCATGTCGAACTATATCAAACAACTTAGAATGAACTCAAATTTTGCACACAAGTCCCAAAGTCAATTCCCGGTCAAACTTATGAACATTCTAAACCTTTAAATTGCCAACTTTCGCCAATTAGTGCCGAAACTTTCTAGAAATATCCAAATACAAATTTGGCCATACGCCCAAGTCCAAAATTACCATCCGGACCCAACGGAATCATCAAAACTCTGACCGAGGTCAAATACTAAAAAGTCAATCTTGGTCATCTCTTCCAACTTAAAGTTTCAAATATGAAATTCATTCTTCCAAACTAATTCCAAAACATCTAAAAACCAAAACCGACGATTCACACAAGTCATAATACATCATATGAAGCTACTCAAAACTTCAAACGGCTGAACGGAATGCAAATGCTCAAAACGACTGGCCGGGTCGTTACAAATTCATGCTCCATTGGCATCACCGATTCCTCTTCACGGTCATTATCTTCGTCATCCGGAAAAGAAACTTTATCGTCTGACTCTCGGCGTTATTGTAATAGTAACTATCATCTTCTTCACTTTATGCATCTACGATATCTTTAGTGAGATGTTCTTCCAGTTGTGTTAAAATATGATCGGCTTGTTGATCATTTTGCCTATACAAACAATCAAATAGTAAATATTTTGCAACTATAAAATATAACTTATTTAGTTTAGGTTTGAAAATACCATTCATTATTAGTATGCGCCATCACATTGTACGCTTGTTGTTGGCTAGTGGATGTACCAGTGCAGTCCGTCCCTGTAAAACTCGAGAACGTCTCAACATTGTACGTTGTCCATAACTTGTAAAAATTTTATTTGCAAAACCAATGACGGGCCGATACCCACTATTTAAAAAACACACTATTAATATATTTATAAAAAAAAGTACTATTGATAATTATTAAGCCTTTACCAATCCAACCGTGAAGTATGCCAATTTATCGTCCCACCATAATTTGATTATACCTACAATGACGAGAAGTTGTGTTTCGGATACTCATTTGGTGGAGATAGGGTTAAATCAAGCCAGACTCTTTGGTATGGTACTTGTTCTGATAAAACAACTCCACAAACACTCTCAGAACGGTTGAGTGTTAGCCGGAGTAGGTAAAACTTCATTCCAATTCATATTTTCTGAACTTACTTTAATTTCAAGCATCCTTATCGCAATTAAATTCCTATGTTTCGTCCAGAGTCCTTACAATTTTTTGTAAAGTTTCACTGTCATGAATATTAAATCCATTAGCTTGAGACATTTGGCTCGGAGGGTATAGCGTATACCAGGTATGCACTATATGTAGTTTGGTTTTTTTTAATTTTTTCCACAATACTTTGGTTCAAAAGAGTTTCTTTTTGCGTTATTTTGGTTTCGCACTTCACAATAAAGTATATCGAAGTGTAATGACTGACTATTGTTATCACATAATCTCAACTAGCAGAAACTACGTATTTTTGAGTCCCGTTAATCTTGTGGTCCATATTTTAGGAACCGGTGATAGAGAACAGTGGAATATTTTTACCCTCAGATTTTAACATAATCTGGATGGTATTCACGTCTTTTAGAATACTACTATCATATAAGGAGTCTGATGAAACCCAAATTGCGTTCTGGACCATATTTGTTGGCTAGCTAAAAACAAATGACACAGTTCGAAGTGTAAAATAATTTCCTTTCAAGTAGGGTAACCTACAAGATAACTTGAAAACTACATTTTACCATGTAAGGACTAATGTCCTCTACATTCAACGACTACAGACCACTTGAGCAATTGAGTATTCCAGTGATAGCTATTATCACCGATTGTCAAAAGTAGATTCTCCACTAACTCAGAATTGGCAATTAAAAGAGAAATAAGGAGTAGGTAAGCAGCATTGCCCCCAATATGAATAAGATATCCCACATCTTATTCTCCATGTCAGCTCTGATGATCCACATTTGCAACTCCAATAGAAGTTACCGTTCAACATTTATCTTTTCAATCCTGTCCATCCACGAAACTAGCTGAAGAGAATGAGGTTTTGAAAATTATGTTCCATAATACACATTATATATGTGGCAATTTTTGAGTCCCTGACCTTCCCTTGTTCATGCATAATTTAGTCTAGAATTGAGACGTTGACATTTTCATAATGGTTGTTTTAATTCTGTTAATTAAATGATATTTCACTAGGACAATTGAGATCAATAGCGGAGTTCGAAAAATATAAGGTGGGTGTCAACCAAAAAATTACACGAGGACAATTTGCACCTAACTTCTGAAAAAATTGATTGGGGACTCATGAAAAGTGTCATTTATTTGGCATTTCAACCAAAAAGTTCGATTCCTAATCTTCTAACGTTTATCCACTATTCTTATATCTTTTCAAAATAAAAAATCTAATATAATAAAATTATTATCCAATTTACTGGCATCTAGAAAACAGTTCTGTTCTGGAGTTCCATCTATCTTTTGTAATTTAACGGTCAATTAGAGAAAACTCCTTTAATGCAAGGTGCTTCTCAGCCTATCAAAAACATTAATTTTTTTATTTTAATTTCTTGTTCCATTAGAGACTTGAGTTGTATAGAAACTACATCATATTGCCGTTGCGTGTTGGATAAAATTTTCTTTTTTTGTTTGCACTTAATGGAGGTCTAAATTTTAATCATACGATCTCAGACATTAAGTGCGTTTGTTTTTAAAGTTTGAATCTTAATCATTTAGATCTTAATCATTAAGTGTGTTTGTTTTTTTTTACTTCACAACCATTTAATGAGTCTGAATATGTCTGTATGATTAAGATCTATAACAACGATTTAATTTCATTAAGATACTATCATCCACATTCATTGCTTACTGCCGCCATCGCCTACCATTATCAACTACTACTACCACCACCACCACCACCACAATCCTCAACCATAGCCGCCACCACTACTACCACCCACCACCACCATCCTCAACTAGGGGTGTTAATGGTTCGGTTCGACCAGTTATTTTATAAATTTTGTATCATACCAATTTTTCGGTTATTCTATTATGTATAACCAAACTTAGACTTTTCGAAACCGTCCCAATCATGTTGGTTACTCTTCGGTATCGGTACGGTTCGGTTAACTTTCGGTATTTTTTTTGTATCATATAAAAGTCACTATTAGAAGTAGAATGCAATAAAACACGTACTTGTATAGGACTTAGCCAAACTCTCTAAACATTTTTATTGTTTAAAGAGTGATAAATTAAGAAAATATGAAAGATGACCAGATTATAGATCCATCGACTATTTCTACAACAACGTAAAATAAATTAAGTATGTATATATATATATATCACACGAGTGGAAAGATAATAACCAAGTTGGGAATCAAAAATAAAGGTGATGAATTAAGAAAACATGAAAGATGACCAGAGAGCATAGATTCTTAACTATTTTACATCAACGTAAAAAAAAACTAAACAAAGATTAAAAAAAATATAAATCACACGAGTGGAAAAATATTAACCAAGTTGGGACTCAAGAATAAAGTCTAAAGAAGATTAAATATTCAAAACAAAAAAATCTAAATCATATAATGAAAGGAACATACTCAACATATTATAGTTTGCTACTCATAATCGGTAGAATGCCTTGTATTTTACTAGTGAATATGCTGGAAATAATTTAGTTTCAATAGGAGTAGCATAAAAGGTTTGGGAATTAGGATTTTGAGTTTCATTACTTGTGGCTTGTAACTATTTTTATAATTCCAACGCCCAAGAAAAAAATTAATATTTTATTATTTTTAAACTTAACGTATAGATATATTTTTCACATATAAATTTATCCGGTACAGTTCGGTAATTTTTCAGTTTATTTTAGTAAAATAAACAACCTACCCTAATTATCGGTACGGTTATAGATTTATATAAAAACCTACGATTTATTAAAAAAAACTAAAAATCGGTTCGGTACGGTACGGTATGGTTCGGTCGGTTCGGTCATTTTTAAATATCCATTGACACCCCTATCCTCAACCATAACAACATACTCACTCACTCAACTACCACAACCAATCACCCCATCACCATCAATAACCACAACCGGCACTATCCACCATTATAAACTACGACCGCCTATCATCACCTTCATCAATCACAACCACAAACACCACCCACCATTATTATCTATCACCATCCACCACCACCATCCTCAATCATAATCGATATCGCTACCAATCACCACTAGCAACTACCTAGAACCACCATCATTAGATTAATTAGTATTTTATTTAAATTTTATGTTTATTAATTTTTAAATAAAGATAAATTTTATATATTCAGATTTTAAAAAATAAATAATCTTAATCATTTAGTATTCAGATCTTAATACACATCTTAATATTCAGATGTGTATTCAGATTAAGATGTCTTAATCTTAATACACAACTTCACATTTAGATATGTATTCAGATGCAGATGTCTTAATCTTAAAAAAAAGACAAATGAGAAATGTCATATAAGTTTTTGGTAAACAAATTTCTTTCTGGTAGTTCATATAACTTCCGCCAGATAGAAGAAACAACTTACATTGTGTACACTAGTTATTCATTACTAAAACCTGTAAAGACCATGCCGGTTGTTTTGAGTATTTTAGCCTTGTTTCCTCTATTTGATACTTTGTATATGTATATTTATGGTTACGTGACTTGAGGGATTGATTGGTGTGGTTCGGGAGAGTTTTGGACTGATTTGGGATACTTAGTCCCTTGGTTGAAGGCTTAAGTTGTAAGAGTTGACCGAAATTTGACTTATGTGTAGACGACCCCAAAATAGTGTCTTGTTAGTTCCAATAGCTTTGTATGTTAATTTTGGACTTAGGCATATGTCCAGATTTAGATTTGGAGGTTTCTAGGTTGTTTTGGCTTGAATTGGCAAAAATTGAAAAGTTGAAGGTTTGGAAGGATGATAGGTTTGATTGAGAGTTGACCTTTTAGATATCGGGTTAAGATTGTGGTTACAAAAGTTGATATAGGTCCGTTGTGTCATTTGAGACTTTCATGTAAAATTTGAGGTCATTCTGAGTTGATTTGATAAGGTTCGGCATGAGTTTTGGATGTTGGAAGTTCATTAGTTTATTAGGCTTGAATTGATGTGCAATTCATAGTTTTGATATTGTTTGGTGTGATTTGAGGTCTCGAGTAGGCCCGTGTTATATTTTGGAATTGGTTGGCGTGTTTGGACGTGCCCCCGAGGGCCTCGTGAGTGTTTCGGACCATTCCGCCTTGTTTTGGACGTCTGATTTTCTCAGGTTAGATTTCCTTCTTCGCAATTAAGACATGGTGGTCGTGTTCACGGAGGGTTAGATGGGTCTGAGCAATCACCCTTCTTCGCGTTTGCGAAGCAGCCGAGTGCTGGTAGGATTTTGGCCTACGCGTTCATGCGGGCCATGCCGTGTCCGTGAAGGCTTAGGTGTTTTCTTTATCGCGTTCGCGATATTGTGAACGTGATCGCCAAGGACTTTTTCAGGCAGGTGAGTTTTGGTCTCCGCGAACGCGATGAGGGACAACATTTGCGATGAGTATGCCTAGGCAGACCTATTTAATACTCTATTTCAAGGACTTTTGTTATTATGTCACATTTTGAGTTATAGAGGTCGGATTTGGGAGATTTTGGAGGACATTTTTACGATTTGGATTGGGCTAGGTTTTAGACTCGGATATATTTATATTTCACGATTCCAACCTTAAATTTAGCGATTGTTTGATGAATCAAATTGAAGAAATTGAGGATTTTAGTAAAAAACAATAATTTCTGAAACATAAATTGATGATTTGAAGGTCGACTTGAGGTCAGAATTGGATGTAATTGGTATGGTTGGACTCGTATCGAAATGAGAGTTTGAAATTAGTGAGTTTTGTCGGGTTCTGTAGTGCGGGCCTGGGTTGGATATTTTGTGTGACTTTTTAGTTTTAGTTAAATATCGAAACTTTATTATTCATAATCGTTTTCTATGGCTTTTATTTATGATATTAAGTTATTTTGGCTAAATTAGAGCCGTCCGTAGGTTGTTTCACACGGGAAGGGATTCTTAGAGTATTGATTTAGCTTCTTTGAGGTAAGTATCTTGCCTAACCTTGTGTGGGGGAACTATCCCTTATGTGCTAGTCCTAATTGTCGATTTTATGATGTGATAAATGACGTGTACATGATGTGATGAGCGTGTATTCAGTACTGTGTGTGGTTTTGACCGGAATAGACCGTAGGATATTAATATGCACTAATGTGATAACAAACTTTATATGAAACTTGTGAGATCACTTTATGACTATTTGATCATGATCATTTCATTGACTTAGCCATATTCATTCGTATTTATTGAACACCCTTCCGCTTCTATGACTATTTGTTATGTCCTCGTGCACGGTTGTTGAAAGTTGTGAACTTATACTTTTATGAAACTTTGGTACCGTTGTTATGATATTGTGGCACTTGGCATTATTATTTTTGTGGTACTAGGACACTTGTGGACATGCTGAGTGGATTGATTGGGGGTGTCAACACGAGGTTTTTGCCGTGTAATTTTGTCTATTGTTGTGCGCGTGGGGCGAAATAAGGGTGGTGTTATCTCAGGCTGCCCATATGGCGAAATAAGGGTGGCTATATGTGCAAGTAACGAAGGGTGGCATATCATGTTACGTGCACATGCGACATAATAAGGGTGGCATTTTGATGATAATGTGATATTTCAGGGTGTCTTCATATTGTTGCGATTGTGTTGAGACAAGATTGATATTTCATTTTCATAATTGTTTCTGAAAGCTCACGGTTTGCACTTACTTGAGCTAATGGTTTTATTTGATATTTCATCACATGCCTTACTTCTATTTGATGTTTCATGATAAAAAAATGGGTTTTACTACACGGAGTTATAATTACATGTTCAAAAGGGCCTACGATTACTGTTTTCAGTTATATTTCAATTATCAATTTTCTTTTATATATCATTGCATAGGTTATTTATCTAGTAAGTATCAAACGACTTGTACCTCGTCACTACTCCACAGAAGTTAGTCTTAATACTTATTGGGCACCGACTGTGGTGTACTCATATTACGCTTCTGCATATTTTTGTGCAGATCCAAGTACTTCGGACCAGGCTGATCGGCAATGAGGCATTTCAACATTGGATACTTCAAGTTATCCCTGCATGATCCGACCACAGGCCTCGGAGTCACCCTCTTGTTTCATATTTACAGTTTATGTATTTTCTACTATACCGTATTTTGGGATATTCTCGTGTATTCAGCTAGAGCTTGTGACTCTGTACCACCTAGTTCAGGGAAGTTTTGGTGAGTATTGCCACTTTGTCCTTTATTACTCCTATTTCCGTATTTATGTTAAATTCTATTTTCATTAAATCATGCTTTTATGTTTCTAAATAATGTTAAGTGACCGACTTACCTAGTTGGGAGACTAGGTGCCATCACGACTCCTAAGGAGGGATTTGAGTCGTTATAAGTTGGTATCAGAGCTTTAGGTTCATAGGATCTACGAGTCATGAGCAAGTTTAGTAGATTCTTACGGATCAGTATAGAGACGTATGTACTTATCTTTCAGAGGCTACGGAACAATTAGAAAATTTCACTTCTTTCATTCCTTATCATGCGAATTTATTAATTTCGTAGTTTAAGCTTTTGTCTTTCTATTCTCACAGATAATGAGGACACACACTACCACATAAGTTTTAGTAGACACTCGTGCCCCTTGCTAGATCCATGAGAGGCAGGAGCCGTGGTAGAGGCAGGGAAGGGGCACGTGCTACAGCTAGAGCACCTGCCATAGGAGCAGCTGAGGAGCCACCAGTAGCTTTGGTTGGGGAGCAGGCACCTGAGATGCCCGTTGCTACCCCTGGACTTCAGGAGACACTCGCACATTTCCTGAGCATGTTTGGTACCTTGGCTTTGGAGGGATTGATCCTAGTTTCACATGCTACTTCTGAGGCTGGGGGAGGAGCTCAAACTCGCGTTGCCCGTACTGTCGAGTAGCGACACATATTGATCAAGCTTCGGGTCCTATGTCGGTACAGCCCGTGATTACAGTTCAGTCTGAGGTCAGGCCAATAGAATCAAAGGTGAAGCATAAGAGGTTAGAGAGGTTCAAGAAGTATGATCCTCATACTTTTAGTTGCACAGCTTCTAAGGATGCACATGGTTTTCTAGATTAGTGCCACTGTAATTTGCGCACTATGGGCATAGGTGAGGTGAGCGGGGTTAACCTTACTAATTTCTAGTTGATGGGGTCGGCATATAGATAGTTCCAGGCTTATGAGGAGAGAAGGCCAGTTGGTACATTGCCATTCATTTGGGCTGAGTTTTCTAATCTATTTCTAAGGGAGTTTGTTCCACTGACCCTCAGGGATGCATTGCACTCAGAGTTCGAGCAGTTGTGTCAGGGGACTATGACCGTGTCCGAGTATGCCATGAGGATTAGTGAGCTATCTTTTCATACACCTTATTTGGTTTCTATAGTTAGAGAGAGAGTCCACAGATTTATTGAGGGACTCAACTATGGTCTCATATTTGGGATGGCACGGGAGCTCGAGAATGATACTCTATTCCAGCAGGTTGTGGAGATTGCCAGGAGGTTAGAGAGTATCCAAGGTCGGGAGATGAAGGATAGGGAGGCTAATAGGCCTCGTGCTTCTAGAGGAATTGTGGGCTCCTACTTTGCGGGCAAGATCCGTCAAGGAAGAGGTTTTATTAGTCGACCAGTTCAGTATGCACTTCAGGTTACCCGTGGCACTCTAGCTACTCAGGGACCTCAGGGTAGTTATGTGGGACAACCATCTTTCTAGCCGACTGGTTTAGACTCAATAGCAGCAAACATGCCTACAAAGAGGTTGTTTCGAGTGTGGTGATACTAGGCACATTATGAGAGATTTCCCTCCAGAGGGGTAGACCTCCCCATGGTTCTCAAACTATGGTTTCTTCTCCGATTGATACTCTACCTACACAACCATCTAGGTTCCACTTATTCATATGTTTCATCCTATTTTGCTTCATATTTGGATGTGTCTCGTGATTCTTTGGGTACTCCTGTTTATGTGTCTACACTTGTGGGGGATTCTATCATGGTAGACCGTGTCTATCGGGGGTTATGAGACTAGGGTGGACCTTCTGTTACTCAATAAGGTGGACTTTGATGTAATTTTTTCCATGGAGTGGTTGTCACCATATCACGCTATCTTAGACTATCATGCTAAGACTGTGACATAGGCTATGCCGAGTTTGTTAGAGTTGAGAGGTACATTATATCATGTTCCTACTAGGGTAGTGTCCTTTCTGAATCCACAACAGATGGTTAAGAAGGGGTATTTGGCATATTTAGCCTTTGTGAGGGATTTTAGTGTTGTACTCCTACCATTCAGTTAGTTCCTTAAGTAAGAGATTTTCTAGATGTATTCCCAGCAAACCAACCAGGCATGCCACCTGATAGAGATATTGATTTTGGTATTGACTTGGTGCCAGGCACTCAGCCCATCTCTATTCCACCATATTGTATGGCATTAGTGGAGTTGAAGGAGTTAAAAGAACATCTTCAGGAGTTTCTTGACAAAGGTTTCATCAGGCCGAGTGTTTCACCTTGAGGGTGCTCCGATTCTATTTGTGAAGAAGAAATATGGTTTGATGAGTATGTGCATTGACTACAAGCAGCTGCACATGGTGACTACCATGTATTGATGACTTATTTGCTCAGTTTCAGGGTGATAGGGTATTGTCGAATATTGATCTAAGGTCGGGGTACTATCAGTTGAAGATCCGAGCTTGAGACATTCCAAAGACGGCTATCAGGACCTGCTATGGTCACTATGATTTCCTGGTGATGTATTTTGGGCAGACCAATGCCCTAGCGGTCTTTATGCACTTGATGAACAATGTATTTCAGCCGTATTTGATTCTTTCATCATCGTGTTCATTGATGATATATTGGTGTATTCTCGCTGAAGGGAGGATCATGAGCAGGACTTGAGGATCGTGTTCCAGACATTGAGGAACAAGAAGCTATATGCTAGATTCTTTAAGTGCGTGTTTTGGCTTGATTCAGTGGCATTCTTGGGCCACGTGGTGTCCAGAGAGGGGATTAAGGTGGATCCGAAGAAGATTGAGGCAATTCAACGTTGACTCAGACCATTTTCACCTACTAAGATCTGGAGTTTCCTTGGCTTGGATGGGTATTATTACTTTTTCGTGGAGGGTTTCTCATCCATTGTAGTACCTTTGACTAGATTGACACAAAAGTGTGCCCCATTCAGGTGGTCTAACGAGTGTGAGGAGAGCTTTTAGAAGCTCAAGACTACCTTGACTACAGCTCCAATTCGGGTTTTGCCTTTGGCATCGGGTTCTTATACAGTCTATTATGATGCTTTACGGATTGGCATCGAGTGTGTGTTGATGCAAGAGCGTAGAGTGATTGCTTATACTTCACGTCAGTTGAAGCCCCATGAGAAGAACTACCTAGTGCACGATTTGGAGTTAGCAACCATTTGTCACGCGCTGAAGATTTGGAAGCATTATCTTTACAGTGTGTCACACGAGGTGTTCACGGATTACATGAGTCTACAACACTTATTCAAGCAAAAATATCTGAACTTGAGGCAATAGAGGTGGTTAGAGTTACTGAAAGACTATGATATCACCATTATTTATCATCCAGGGAAGGCCAATATGGTAGCCGATGCATTGAGTAGGAAGGTTGAGAGCATGGGTAACCTTGATTTTATTCCAGTTGGGGAGAGACCGCTAGCTTTAGATGTTCGGGCTTTGGCCAACATGTTCATGAGGTTGGATGTTTTAGACCCTAGTCGGGTTCTTTCTTGCGTGGTTTCACGGTCTTCTTTGTTTGAGCGCATCAAGGCGCATCGATATGATGATCCTGACTTACTTGTCCTTAAGGACACAATGTAACACGGTGATGTCAAGGAGATTAATATTGGTGATGATGGGGCGTTGAGGATGCAGGGCCGGATTTGTGTGCCCAATGTTGATGGATTACGGGAGTTGATACTTCAGGAGGCCCATAGTTCGTGGTATTTCATTCATCCCAGTGCTGCGAAGATGTACCAAGACTTGAGGCAGCACTTGGTGGCGAAGGATGAAGAATGATATTATTGAGTATGTTGCTCGATGTTTGAACTGTCAGCAAGTGAAGTACGAGCATCAGAGACCGGGTGGTTTGCATCAGATGGCTTGATATTCCAAAGTGGAAGTGGGAGCGTATCACCATGGATTTTGTAGTTGGATTTCCACAGACCTTGAAGAGGTTTGACATTGTGTGGGTTATTGTGGACAGACTGACCAAGTCTGCACACTTTATTCTGGTCATGACTACCTACTCTTCGGAGCAGCTGGCTTGGATTTATATTCGGGAGATTGTTCGCCTTCATGGTGTGCCAGTGTCTATTATCTCGAATCGAGGCACGCAGTTCATATCGTATTTTTGGAGAGCCGTGCAGCATGAGTTAGGAACATAGGTCAAGCTGAGACAATATTTTATCTACAAATGGACGGACAGTCCGAGCGCACTATTCAGATATTAGAGGACATATCGTCCATGTGTTATTGATTTCGAGGGCTCTTGGGATCAGTTTCTACCGCTCGCAGAGTTCGCCTACAATAACAGCTATCAGTCGAGCATCCAGATGGTTGGTTTGAGCCTAGGGAGGCTAGGTTATTGGGCACTTATTTGCTTATTTGGTTCGAGATGCATTGGAGAAGGTGAAGTTGATTCAGGAGCGGCTTCGTACATTGCAGTTCAGGCAGAAGAGCTATGCTGATAGAAGGGCTCGTGATGTGGTATTCATGGTGGGTGAGAGGGTTTTACTCATAGTTTCACCCATGAAGGGAGTGATGAGGTTCGGGAAGAAGGGCAAGTTGAGCAGTCGGTATATTGCTCCTTTTGAAATTCTTTAGGGAGTGGGCGAGGTGGCCTACTGACTTGCATTGCCGCCCAACATATCGGGAATTCACCTGGTGTTTCATATTTCCATGCTCCGAAAGTATTATGGTGATCCGTCAGATGTTTTAGATTTTAGCTCTGTGCAATTGGACAAGGATTTGACCTATGTTGAGATGTCGGTGGCTATTTTTGACAGGCAGGTTCGTGTCACAACCCCAATTCTCCACCGGAGGGTGTTGTGATGGCTCCTAGTCTCTAAGATTAGGTAAGCCTAACATGCATGGATAAATAGCGAAAATAATAATAGAACTTCAAATTTAAACCATCTAGCTATCATAATAGAACTCAACAATATCGTTGACAATAATTCCCAAAATCTGGTGAGACTGAGTCATAAGCACTACATGAATATACTGTAAAATCCATAATATATCACTGTCTAAATAAAGAGTAAGCAATAGAAAAACAAGGACATGGGGTGACTCCGAGGCCAGAGAACGCTGGGCAGGTATACCTTGAAGTCTCCTAACTGAATGCTTTACTCACCGGTGCCTAGCTTGGGTCGAGGTACCTGGATCTGCACAAAAATGCACAGAAGAGTAGTATGAGTACACCACAACGGTACCCAGTAAGTATCAAGCCTAACCTCGGTAGAGTAGTGACGAGGCCAGGTCAAAACACTTACTAGGATAAGAAAAAGAAACCGAACTAGTGTAGTCTAGTCTAATAATGAAAATGAGGAAATAGTAACAAAAAAGCAATACAACAAAATAAGCTACAACTTAATTTTAAGCAATAAAGGCAACAGGAAGGGACACATAATAAGAATATCAAGAAAACAATGTAGACAAATACAAGTGAGTTAAATGAGAGATAACAACAAGAAACACAACTGAGGTACCGCCTCATAATCTCATTTCACAATCACATTCACAAAATGTCCTTGGACTGCCGCGTGAGCCTTACATTTAGATAGTTTTGAAAACATTTATCCAGAAATAGCTACATGAACTTTAGCCCACCTTATGTCGCCGTGTGGCTTCAAGTAATTCCCTTACTAGCAACACGCACATAGATCCCACCTTATGCCGCTACATGCACATCCCCTATCCTAATACCGCCGCATGCTCATCAATATCATAACATAATAACAACACGCACCACAAGTGCCCATATGCCACAACTTGCTAAAAGAATCAACAATACCAATGTTTTTGTAACAAATAGCCCATGGCTCAACCACAATGTATACAAGAGTCTCAACAATATCAAAATAATGATGAATAGATCAACAAGAACGATATCTCAACAATTAACAACTTCGCCTCAAAGTGATAATGGATTTTACAACTTCAACACCAATGACTAAACAAGAAGATATTAAATGAAATAAGAACTTCAAGTAAGTAATTCAACAATTAAAGAAGTAACAAGACAATAAGGAAGACAATAACTTCAATTAAGGCATATAAGAGCAAAATAACAAGTAATAGGTGAAACAAGTGTTAAAAAGTCAAATAAAGCATATGCGGGTAGATTAACAATGAAAGATATAACATGTTATGACAATTCAATTAAAGGCGTGGAAAGAGCATGAATAGCCTAAACCGGTCAAATACCACATATAGCCTATGTACCCACTCGTCACCTTGCATACACGTCTCTCATATAACACAATTAGCACAAATAACTCCAATGCTAAGGGGTAGTTCCCCACGCAAAGTTAGGCAAGATACTTACCTCAAACAATCTAACTCAATCCACTATCCAGTCGTTTTCGCAAATATCCAACTCTGGACGGCTCAAATCTAGCCAAAATAACTTAATACCATAAATACAAACAATAGGAAACTATTCCAGATAATAAAGTTGCAATCTTTAAAGAAAATCTAAAAGACAACTCAAAAGGCCAACCCCGGGCTCGCATCTCGGAACCCGACCAAACTTATAAAATCTGAACACCCATTCAATAACGAGTCCAACCATACTAAAAGTTTCCAATTCCAACCTCAAATCAGCCTTCAAATCCTCAATTTATAGTTTAGGAAGTTTTCACAAAATTTCCCAATTTTTCCAACTCAAAATACTAATTAAATGATAAAAACAATGATGGATTCATGAATAATAATCAAATCCGAGTAAAAAACACTTACCCTGATAAAATCCTTGAAAATCCCTTCCAAAATCGCCAAAAATCGAGCTCTCTAACTCAATAGATGAAAAATGGAACAAAACCCTCGATCCAGCCTTTTTCTGCCCAGTTAATCTGCTTGTGCGGACTCGAACCTGTAGAAAATGCATTCCTGGTGCGACTTTTCATTAATCCTAGGAATTATTGCTTCTGCAGATAAAAACCGCTTCCTGGGTCCCCGCTTCTGCAAACCATTGCTCGCTTCTGCGGACGCTCGACCTCACCTGCGGTCCTTAAGTAGCTGACCAGGGTCCGCTTCTGCGGAAAGATACTCGCTTTTGCGGGTGCGTACCTGTGCTCAGGTGTCCGCACATGCAATACCAGCTCAACCCAGATCCTCTACATACCTGCGGCTCAGAGTCCGCTTTTGCGGTGCTGCACATGCAGTCCAAAGTGCGCAGGTGCGATTGCACCAGACTCAGCAGTTCTTCAGCAATCAACCTAAGTCCAAATGAGCCCGATTTCAATCCGAATCACAACCGGGGATCCCGTACGGACATACCATCAAGTTCCAAAACACATAACAAACCTAGTCGAAGCGTAAAATCATATCAAACAACATGAAATCTACAAATCGCACCCCATTTTAAACCTATTGAATCTATGAACATTCAAATTCCAAAACTAACGCCGATTCATAACAAACCAACTCCGATTGACCTCACATTTTGCGCACAAGTCATAAATGTCACAACGGACCTATTCCAACTCTCGGAACCAAATTCCAGACCCGATATCAACAAAGTCAACCCTCGATCAAACTTCTCAATCTTTTAAACCTTTAACTTTCGCCAATTCAAGCCAAAGCGATCTATGGACCTCCAAATCAATATCCAGTCACACTCCTAAGTCTAAATCACTATATGGAGCTGTCGGAATCATCAAAAGTCCATTCTAGAGTCGTCTACACAAAAGTCAAACTCTGATGAACTCTTTCAACTTAAGCTTCCATTCTTGGGACTAAGTGCCCCAATCCACTCCGATACTCACCCAAAACCAAACCAACCACCCCGGCAAGTCACCTAACCACAATATAACATAGAGGAGGCAATAAATAGGGCAATGGGACTAAAATACCGAAAACCATCGGCCAGGTCGTTACATCCTCCCCTCTTAAGATAAATGTTAGTCTTCGATATAGAGACATACCTGAAGTGGTGAAAAGATGAGGATAACGGCTACGGATATCATGATCGGTCTCCCAAGTCACCTCCTAGTCTGGTTGAACCCTCCACTGAACCTTCACTGAAACAATGTTCTTTGACCTCAACTTTCAGACCTGCCTGTCCAAGGTGGCCATCGGCTCCTCAACATAAGTCAAATCCATGACCAATTGGACTGAGCTGAAATCTAAAACATGGGATGGATCACCTTGATACTTTCAGAGCATAGAAACATGGAACACCGGATGAATTGCAGATAAGTTAGGTGGCAATGCAAGCTTGTAAGCCACCCCCACTCTCTCGAGGATCTCAAAAGGACCAATATACCTAGGGCTCAACTTTTCCTTCTTCCCAAACCTCATCACACCCTTAATGGATGAAACCCAGAGAAAAACCCGCTCTCTCATCATAAATGCTACATCATGAACCTTCCGATCAGCATAACTCTTCTACCTAGACTGTGTTGTACGAAGCCGATCCTGAATCAACTTGACTTTCTCCAAGGCATCTCGAACCAAATCTGTGCCCAACAATCTAGCCTCACTCGACTCAAACCAACCGACTGGAGAACGGTAACTCCTCCCATATAGGGCCTCATAAGGAGCCATCTAAAAACTCGATTGGTAGCTATTGTCGTGGGCAAACTCTACAAGCGGCAAGAAATGATCCCAAGAACCCCCAAAATCCATAACACATGCACGAAGCATATCCTCTAAAATCTGAATGGTGTGCTCGAACTGCTCGTCCGTCTGCGGGTGAAATGTTGTACTCAACTCAACCCATGTGCCTAAGTCACGTTGTACGGCTCTCCAGAAGTGCGATGTCAACTGCGTGCCCCGATCAGAGATGATGGGAACCTAGACGCCATGAAGTCGAACAATCTCACGGATATAGATCTGAGCCAGCTGCTTTGAAGACTAGGTAGTCACCACCGGAATGAAATGAGCCGACTTGGTCAACCTATCCACAATCATCCATACATCGTCATATATCTTCAAAGTCTGTGGGAGCCCAACAACGACCTCCATGGTAACATGCTCCCATTTCCTCTCAGGAATCTCAAGTCTTTGAAGCAACCCACTTGGCCTCTGATGCTCATAGTTCATCTGCTAACAATTTAGGCACCGAGCCACATACTCCACATATCTTTCTTTATTCTCCTCCACCAATAGTGTTGTCTCAAATCCTGATATATCTTAGCGACACCCGGATGAATGTAGTATCGCGAACTATGGGCCTCCTGAAGGATCAACTCACGTAGCCCATATACATTAGGCACACAGAACTGGCCATGCATACGTAACACACTGTTATCTCTGATAGAAACTTCCTTGGCATCGCTGTATTGTACCGTGTCTTTAAGGACAAGAAAATGGGGGTCATCATACTGATGATCTCTAATACGCTCATATAAAGAAGACCAAGAAACAACTCAAGCAATAACTCGACTAGGCTCCGAAACATCCAATCTAACAAACTAATCGACCAAGGCCTGAACATTAATGGCTAGTGGCCTCTCTACTGCCGGTAGATATGCCAAACTACATGTACTCTCTGCCTCTTAACTCAAGTCATCAACCACCACATTGGCCTTCCCAGGATGATATAGAATAGTAATATAATAGTCTTTAACCAACTCTAACCACCAAGTCCTAAAGGCATCACAAGGAACTCGTAGTGACCATACCGAGACCTAAAGGCAGTCTTTGGGATATCCGAATCTCGGATCTTCAGTTGATGATACCCTGACTACAAATCAATCTTTTAGAACATTTTGGCACCCTGTAGCTGATCAAATAAGTCATCAATGCGCAGTAATGGGTACCTGTTCTTCACTATAACCTTGTTCAACTGCAATTAATCAATACACATGTACATAGAACCATCCTTCTCCTTCACAAACAGACCTAGAGCACCTCAAGGTGACACACTAGGCCGGATAAAACCCTTATCAAGCAGCTCTTTCAGCTTCTCTTACAACTCCTTCAACTCTGTCGGTGCCATACGATATGGTGGAATAGAAATGGGATGAGTGCTCGGCAACAAGTTAATACCAAAATTGATATCTCTATCGGGCGATATGTCCGAAAGATCTGCTGGAAATACATCTAGGAAGTCTCTCACTATCGGAATTAAATCAACACAAGGAGCATCAGCACTGACATCTCTCACAAAGGCTGGATATGCATCATACTCCTTCTCAACCATCTGTTGTGCCTTAAGGAAGGACACAACCCTGTTAGGAATATAATCCAATGTAACCCTCCACTGTAACCGCGGCAAACCTGGTATAGCCAGTATCACAGTCTTGGCGTGACAATCCAAAATAACATGATAGGGAGACAGCCAGTCCATGTGCAAGATAACATCAAAATCTACCATATTGAGTAATAATAGATTAACTTTGGCTTCAAAATCACCAATAACAACTAAACACGACCGATACACACGGTCCAAAACGATAGAATCTCCCATAGGCATGGACACATATACGAGAGAACTCAAAGATTCAAGAGATATATCCAAATACGGAGCAAAGTAAGATGATAAATATGAGTAAGTGGGGCTTGGATCAAATAAGACTGATGCATCTCTAATTAAATAATAAAAAAATGATGGATTCATGAATAATAATCAATTCCGAGTCAAAAAAACTTACCCTGATAAAATCCTTGAAAATCCCTTCCAAAATCGTATAAAACCGAGCTCTCTAACTCAAAAGATGAAAAATAGAACAAAACCCTCGATCCAGCCCTTTTCTGCCCAGTTATTCCGCTTGTGCGGACCAACAGCCGCTTATGCAGCTCTGCACCTGCGGATAATCCATCGCAAGTGCAACTTTTAATTAATCCCAGGATTTTCCTCTTCTGTAGTCCTGCTTCTGCGGATCATTGCTCGCTTCTGCGATATATTATGTTCTGACTATTCAATTAAAGGCATGGAAAGAGTCTGAATAGCCTAAACCAGTCAAATACTACATATAGCCTGTGTACCCACTCGTCACCTTGCATACACGGCTCTCATATAACACAAATAACACAAGCAACTCCAATGATAAGGGGTAGGTCCCCCACACAAAGTTAGACAAGATACTTACCTAAAACAAGCTAACTCAATCCACTAACCAGCCTTTTTCGCGAATATCCAAATTCAGACGGCTTAAATCTAGCAAAAATAACTTAATACCATAAATACAAATCATAGGAAACTATTCTAGATAATAGATTTTTAATCTTTAAAGAAAATTAAAAAGTCAACTCAAAAAGCTAACCCCGGGCTCGCGTCTTAGAAACCGACCAAACTTACAAAATCTAAACAGCCATTCAATAATGAATCCAACAATACTAAAATTTTCCAATTCCGACCTCGAATCGGCCTTCAAATCCTCAATTATAGTTTAGGAAATTTTCACAAAATTCCCCAATTTTTCCAACTCAAAATACTAATTAAATGATAAAAACAATGATGGATTCATGAATAATTATCAAATCCGAGTCAAAAACACTTACCCTGATAAACTCCATGAAAATCCCTTCCAAAATCACCCAAAATCGAGATCTCTAACTCAATAGATGAAAAATGAAACAAAACCCTCGATCCAGCCTTTTCTGCCCAGTTATTCCGCTTCTGCGGACCAACAGCCGCTTCTGCGGCTCCGAACCTGCAGAAAATCCATTGCAGGTGTAGCTTTTCATTAATCCCAGAAATTTCTACTTCTGCGGACAAAAACCGCTTCCACGGTCCCGCTTCTCCAGACCATTGCTCTCTTCTGCGGACCCTCAACCATACCTGCGGTCCTTAAGCAGCTAACCGAGGTCCGCTTCTGCGGAAAGATAATCGCTTCTGCGGGGGTGCACCTGCGCTTAGATGTCCGCACCGGTGATACTAGCTAAACCCAGATCCTCTTTGCACCAACGGCTCAGAGGCTGCTTCTGCAGTGCTGCACATGCGGCACAAAGTGCTCAGGTGCAATTGCACCAGACTTGGCAGTTCTTTAGCAATCAACCTAAGTCCAAATTAGCCCGATTTCAATCTGAATCACATCAAACAACATTAAATATAAGAATTGCACCCCATTTCAAACCTATTGAATCTATGAACATTCAAATTTCAAAACTAACGTTGATTCATACTAAACCAACTCTGATTGACCTTAAATTTTGCGTACAAGTCATAAATGACACAACAGACCTATTCCAGCTATCAGAACCAAAATTCGGATATGATATCAATAAAGTCAACCCTCGATCAAACTTCTCAACCTTTCAAACCTTCAACTCTTTAACTTTTGCCAATTCAAGCCAAAACGACCTACAGACTTCCAAATCAATATATAGACACATTCCTAAGTCCAAAATCACCATATAGAGCTATCAAAGTCATCAAAACTCTATTTCGGAGTTGTTTACACAAAAGTCAAACTCCGATCAACCCTTTCAACCTAAGCTTCCAACCTTGGGACTAAGTCTTGCATCCACTCCGAAACTCACCCGAAACCAAACTCACACGAAGTCACATAACCACAATCTAACATAGAGGAGGTAATAGATAGGGGAACGGGGCTAAAATACTCAAAACAACTGCCTGGGTCGTTATAGTCCAAAAATAGAGGTCAAAGAATATTGCATCGGTGAAGGTTCAGTGGAGAGGTCAACCGGTCGAGGAGGAGGCTTGGCAAATCAAGCATGATATACAGAGCCGATATTCTCATCTTTTTGGTACTTCAGGTATGTCTCTATACTCGTTCGAGGATGGACGTTTGTTTATGATGGGGAGAACGTAACTGGCCGACCGTTTTGAGTATTTTAGCCTTGTTTACCCTATTTGATGCTTTGTATATGTGTATTTATGGTTACGTGACTTGTGGGATTGATTGGTGTGATTTCGAGAGAGTTTTAGATGGATTTGGGATACTTAGTCCCTTGGTTAAAGACTTAAGTTGCAAAAGTTGATCGGAGTTTGACTTATGTATAGACAACCTCGAAATGGTGTGTTTTTTGTTCCAATATCTTCGTATGGTGATTTTGGACTTAGGCGAATGTCTGGATTTGGATTTGGAGGTTTCTAGGTTGTTTTAGCTTGAATTGGTAAAAATTGGAAAGTTGAAGGTTTGGAAAGATAATAGATTTGACCGACGATTGGCTTTTTAGATTTCGGGTTCAGATTGTGCATAAAAAATTTGAGGTCATTTTGAGTTGATTTGATATTTTTCAGCATGAGGTTTGGATGTTGGAAGTTTATTAGGCTTGAATAGAGGGAGATAGAGGAGGAACAGTTTCATAATCAGTTTCATCGCACGATCCAAAATATCAAAGAAGGGTATTATTCCTAAATGTCCAAGTAGCCTCCAACTTATAATGTGGTCGACAACACACCGATAAGGAGGACTCTACTAGATACAACTCTGAGACATCCTAGGACACTTTAAAACATTAGGCTCTGATACCCAGTTTGTCAAGTCCCAAACTCGGGGAGCGCGACCGACGCTCAACCGAGTGAACCCGGCCGAGCAAGCCTGCTAGATACTTTCTACCCCAAACTCACTCATGGAAAAAGAGGTGACATATATTCATTAATTAGACAATAGGGAGATCATGAATACAATACCAAAACCTTTCTATTAGTTTCTTCATCTTTAACATCTCAAAATACACACCTTTTTATAGGCTAAAGTGGAACAAGTGATTCATTCAAACATAAACACGAATTGTTTGACTTCCCCCAACATCGACATACAAACCACATAATGTCTACGGAGCCTCTATAAAATACAAAATAGGACAATGATAGTGTCGGCTATACCTCCAAACATGATAACAAAATGTACAAAAGATACATGACCCCGGAATGAGGTGGGGCTCACCAAGTCTGCTAGGAGGAAGGTTTACTGCTATCGCTAATCAACACTACCTGCTATGGAACCACCTACATCCATTTAAAGATGCAGCGCCCCCAACAAAAGGGACGTTAGTACTGTCGGATAGAACTAGTATGTAAAACTAAACACCATCTCTATAGAATGAATAATAATACAAGGGGGAACAATCAAGAATTCAATAAGAGCTTCAAATAATACTAAAACATCAAGTTAAGAACCACATAAGTTTTCAAGTCAATTTTCATGTTATCAGGTTGGGTGATCTTTAGTGTCGATATACCATAATTCATAATACCACCGTATTCTTACACGAAGTCCGATCACGACCCGATCGGCTAGGTCGTCTCATTTGAGACATCAACCATAACAACAATTTTAATTATCATTTCCAGCACAATCACCACCATGTGTGCGGCATGGCGTCCTATCATGGCCCGATCGGCTAGGCCGTCTCACCCTAGACATTATCTTTTTCAATCAATCATCTTACTTCATACCTCTTTCACCTCTTTTCAATTCATTGGCACAAGTGGCCACAATTATAAAGTCATTCTTGGCACTTGGCCGTATTTCATAATTTCAATTCCCCTTTCCACATTTAAACATTATTATCATCATCAACAACAATAAGGCTTTCCATTCAAGAGATTAAATACACATATGAGCAATTAGGGAATTTTAGGTACATAGAGGCTTTTCATACAATTTGGCATACCAACCTTTATTCGATCTTGACTTGAAGTCTTAACATTGTTAACACATATTCCATATTTTTAACACATCCTTAAATGATAAGATGACATGATGAAGCATTTAGAATACATATTGAACATATATCCTTCAACACAAGCATATTTGGAATAGCTAATTCAATAATGATCAATTTGGGACTTACACCAATCACACGAACACCGCGGGATTCAATTCTGAGAAGAAGGGGTTTAGCCAACATACCTCAATTGAGCTTCCTTAAACTTTTAAAATGTTCAGGAATTCTTAGAAACTTTAATCTATTTTATAAATATAACAAGTTGAACCAAAATTAGGAAGATGGTCATGATTCTAGCTCATTTTAGCACATTATCAAACTTTGGATGTGCATTAATGTTTTTAAGGCCCTTTTGTGAAAGATTCCATCATTCCCCAACCCATTCTCTACCATTTTTAGCTCACAACCTTCTTACACCCTTTGATAACACATGCATGCAAGATGAACAACTCTCATGCCCAAATATTATCTTACTAATTACCCAATTCTAGACAAAATTTTAAATTGAGGGTTGGGGTGTAGAATCTTACCTTTAGGATGAAGACCTAGTGAGTTTTCCTTGTTAATCTTCAAAGATTTGAGCAAGAATTGAAGGACAATTTGTTGAAGATCACTCTCTCACATTAGGGCACTCCCTCACTCTCAAAATATCAGATTTTAGCTCAAAAATGGTACAAATCGTCTATTTAACGAAGTAGGGCCGGGTTATAAAAGCCCAAAAATGAAGCTCCGAAATAGGGTATGCGATCGCAGAATTGATATGCGGTCCGCATATCGTCAGCATAATTTGGTGCCATAAAGCTGAAAAAAATCTGCCTGGGTCTGCGGTAGTTATGCAGCCCGCAGACCTATTCTGCGGTCGAATAATGCACCGCAGAACCTCCCTCCACAAAAATCCTAAGGCTGATTGTGCGACAAAAGTGCGGCCCGCGAAATGGTTGTGCGGTCGCATAACTAGCTGCGAAATTGACAACAAAAATGTTCCAAGTAGCTGCTTTACTTTGCGGCCATTCTGCGGCCCGCAGAGTGATTATGCGGCCGCATAAAGGGCCGCAGAAATGCCTATTTCTACAAAATACTTTCCTTTAACTCCCCAGCGCACTGTTCAATCCAAAAAGTTCGAACCCCGATTTTTAGGAAACGTCCGAAGAATTACTACTATTATAAACCTCTACGCCTACCCCGACATCACGGAACATCGATTTTTAGGAAATAATTTACGGTGCCTTACAACTCCGTTCTGTAGTCGCTTACACATAAGTCGACATCCGGTCAACCTTTTCAACTAAAGCTCCCAACCTTGACAAAAAGTGTTTCAACTCATTCCGAAACATCCCCGGAACAGAACCAACTACCCCGACGAGTCACATAGCAACTATTAAGCATAAAATGAGTAGTAAATGGGGGAACAGGGCTACAACTCTCAAAACGACCGACGGGTCATTACATACTCCCCCTCTTAAACAAATGTTCGTCCTCGAACGGGTCTAGAAACGTACCTTGAGTCTCAAATAGGCGTGGATATCTGCTCCGCAACTCCCACTCGGTCTCCCAAGTAGCCTCCTCAACTGACTGACCTCTCCACTGCACTTTCACTGAAGCTATGTCTTTTGACATCAACTTTCGAACCTGCTGCTCCAAAATGGCAACCGGCTCCATATCATAAGACAAATCACCATCCAACGGAACTGTGCTGAAATCCAAAATATCAGACGGATCGCCAACATACTTTCGGAGCATAGAAACATGAAATACTGGATGCACACTCGAAAAATTAGGCGTCAAGGCAATCTTGTATGCCACCTCTCCAATCCTCTGAAGTACCTCAAAAGGCCCAATATACCGAGGGCTTAACTTCCCCTTCTTCCCAAACCTCATAACACCCTTCATGGGTGAAACCTTGAGCAGTACCTTTTCCCCAACCATGTAAGAAACATCACGAACCTTCCGATCGGCGTAACTCTTCTGTCTAGACTGCGTCGCGCAAAGCCGATCCTGGATCAATTTAACCTTGTCCAAAGCATCTTGAACCAAGTCAGTACCCAATAGCCTAGTCTTACCCGGCTCAAACCAACCCACCGGAGACCGACACCATCTTCTATATAAAGCCTCATTCGGAGCCATCTGAATGCTTGATTGGTAGTTGTTGTTGTAGGCAAACTCTGTGAGCGGTAGAAACCGATCCCATGAACCCCCAAAATCTATGACACAAGCACGTAGCACATCCTCTAATATCTGAATAGTGCGCTTGGACTGTCCATCCATCTGAGAGTGAAATGGTGTACTTAGCTCAACCTGTGTGCCCAACTCTCGCTGCACGACTCTCCAAAACTATAATGTAAACTGCGTGCCCCGATCTGAAATGATGGACACTGGTACATCGTGAAGGCGAACAATCTCACGAATGTAGATCTCAGCCAACCGCTCCAAAGAATAAGTAGTCCCAACTGGAATCAAGTGCGCGGACTTGGTCAACCGATCCACAATTACCCAAATACATCAAACATCCTCGAAATTCGTGGGAGTCTAACTACAAAATCCATGGTGATGCGCTCCCATTTCCACTCTGGAATCTCAAGCCTCTGAAGCAATTCGCCCGGTCTCTGATGCTCATACTTCAGCTGCTGAAAATTTAGGCACCGAGCTACAAACCCCACTATATCCTTCTTAATCCTCCTCCACCAATAGTGCTGCCTCAAGTCTTGGTACATCTTCACGACACCGGGTGAATGGAATATCGCGAACTGTGGGTCTCCTCAAGAATCAACTCACGTAACTCATTTACATTAGGCACACAAATCCGATCCTGCATCCTAAACACCGCATCATCCCCAATAGTAACATCCTTGGCATATCCGTGTTGAATCGTGTCCTTAAGGATAAGCAAATGGGGATCATCAAACTGGCGCTCTCTAATGTGATCATATAAGGAAGATCGAGAAACCACACAAGCTAGAACCCGATTGTGCTCCGAAATATCTAATCTCATGAATTGGTTGGCCAAGGCCTGAACATCAATTGCGAGGGGTCTCTCACCAATAGGAATAAATGCAAAGCTTCCCATACTCACTGCCTTACTACTCAAGGCTTAGGCCACCATATTGGCCTTCCCAAGATGATACAGAATGGTAATATCATAGTCCTTTAGCAGCTCCAACCATCTCCGCTACCTCAAATTAGATCCTTTGTTTGGACAAGTGATGGAGACTCCAATGATCCATAAATACCTCAGAAGACACACCGTAGAGATAATGCCTCCAAATCTTCAACGCATGAACGATGGCAGCCAATTCCAAATCATGAACATGGTAGTTCTTCTTATGAGGATTCAACTGACATGAAGTATAAGCAATCACTCTACCCGCCTAGATTAATACACACCCAATTCCAATCCGAGAAGCATCACAATACATTATATAAGAGCCTGACGCTGAAGGCAAAACTAGAACCGGAGCTGTGGTCAAGGCAGTCTTGAGATTCTGAAAGCTCTGCTCACACTTATTGCACAACCTGAAAGGAGCACCCTTCTAGTTCAATTTGGTCAAAGGCGATGCAATAGTCGAGAAGCCCTCCACAAAACAATGATAATAACCGGTCAGACCGAGAAAGCTTCAGTAGCTGAGGACGGTCTGGGCCAACTCTGAACCGCCTCTGTCTTCTTTGGATCCACCTTAATCCCCTCACTGGACACCACTGAACTAAGCCAAAAATCATACTTGGAGAACTTGGCATAAAGCTTCTCCTCCCTTAGCCGCTGCAACACAAACCTCAAATGTTGGGCATGCTCCTTCTGGCTACGTGAGTACACCAGGATATCATCAATGAATACTATGACAAATGAGTCCAGATATGGCTCAAATACATTGTTCATCAGATGCATGAATGTTGTTGGGGCGTTGGTCAGCCCAAAAGACATCACAAAGAATTCATAGTGACCATAACGGGTCCTGAATGCAGTCTTAGAATATCCGAGTCCCGAATCTTCAATTGATGATACCCAGACCTCAAATAAATCTTAGAGAACACCCTCACTCCCTAAGGCTGGTCGAATAGTTCATCGATGCGCGGGAAAGGATGCTTGTTCTTGATGGTAACTTTATTCAACTGCTTATAGTCGATGCATATCCGCATAATACTATCCTTCTTCTTCACAAACAAGACCGGTGCACCCCAAGGCGACACACTAGGCCTAATAAACCCCTTATCAAGAAGCTCATGAAGCTGCTCTTTCAATTCCTTCAATTCAGTTGGTGTCATACGATACGGAGGAATAGAAATGGGCTGAGTGCCCGGCACCAAGTCAATACCAAATCAATATTCTTGTCGCGTGGCATGTCTGTAGGAAACACATTCATAAAGTCTTACACTAATTGAGCAGAATCAATAGTAGGAGTATCAGCACCAACATCCCTCACAAAGGCCAAATATGACAGACACCCCTTCTCAACCATCTGTTGGGCCTTCAGATAAGAAATCACCCTGCTGGGAACATAATCTATAGAACCTCTCCACTCGATCCTCGACAATCCCTCCATTGTCAATGTCACGATCTTAGCGTGACAATCCATAATAGCATGACATGGGGATAGCCAATCCATACCCAAGATCACGTCAAAATCGACCATACTAAGCAATAAGAGATCAAATCTAGTCTCCAATCCCCCAATAGCCACTACACACGACCAATATAAATAATCCATAACAATAGTATCGCCCACTGGCGTAGACACATGAACATATGAAAATAAGGACTCACGGGACATCTCCAGATAACGAGCAAAATATGATAATACATACGAATAAGTGGAACCGGGATCAAATAATACAGAAGCATCCCTGTGGCATACTGAGACAATACCTGTGATCACTGTGTCTGAAGCGACAACATCTGGCCTAGCAGGAATAGCATAGAATCGGGCCTGACCGCCACCTGATCGGCCTCCCCTTCTAGGGAGACCCCTAGCTGCCTGAGCCCCACCCCGAGCTGGCTGGGCGAGTGGTGAAGTAACTGGTGTTGAAGTCGTGGACTGACTCCTCTGCTGAGCTGGACCTCCCATAAGGAAGGGGAAAAACTTCTACACATGACCCAACTCTCCACACTCGAAATATCCACTCTCGAAAATTGGTGGCAAATACTAAGGCGGACCTCAAGAACCAGAATAACTACCAGAGGAACCTGGTGCAGGTGAACCCTAAAATGAAGGTGCACGAGATGAACTCTGATCTGGGAGAGCACTGAGAGATTACTGACCCGATCTAGCACTAAAAGAACTATGGCTAGATGATGCACCACGATGAACTAGACGATAAATCTGAGAGGGACTATAAAGACGACCCCTGTCGTGGTAGGGCGGTCCCCTAGAAGGAACACCACTGAAATCACCCAAACCACGAGGAATCTTGGCCTCCTTCTCCTCACGCTCCTAGCTACAAACCATCTCCAGTCGCTGAGCAATATCAACCACCTCATCGAATGTAGCACCTGATACACTCTCCTGAGTCATAACAAAACAGTACTGATAGTATAGGCCATCAATGAACCTCCTAATCCTCTCCCTTTTAGTGGGAACCAACCAAACTGCATGACGAGCCATTTTAGAAAACCTCATCTCATACTGGGTCACAGACATGTCATCCTGACGTAGCTGCTCGAACTGCCTATGTAGCTCCTCCATGTGGGTCTGTGGCACAAACTTCTCCAAGATCAGGGCCATACCTGTCGTGCGAAAGATCCGCTGGCACCTATCCAAGAAGTACTGGGCATCCTCTGACTCAGCCCCACTGAATGATGGAGGCTAGAGCCTCCCAAATCTCTCTAGTCTCCTTTGCTTATCATCAGTCATAACAGGACCCACTTGGGCCTGAGAAACTACAACCAGTTGAGCCGGTAGTACCCTCGATGTCTGAAGTCCTTGCATCACTAGCTCTGAAGTATGGGCGGTGGGAGTCTGAGTACCTCTGTCGGCCTGAGAAGTGGCTGGCGTGGTCTGAATAGAAACCGCCTGAGCAAGGCTAGTGCACACAGTCAAAATCTGAACCAAAAGCCTCCTGAACGCATGGAATCACAAAGGGTACAACTAGTGCCTGAGTTGAGCCCATTTCAACCACATCTGGAACCTGCTCCTGAGCTGGGGCAACTGGTGGATCTGCAGGTGCTGCTCTAGCTGTTGTATAAGCTGCACCTATGCCCCTACCGCGGCCCCTACCATAACCCCGGCCTCTCATGGCCCTAGCTGGTGGTACTGGTGGCTGTCCGTACTGCCCGGTAGCACGTGTCCTCACCATCTGTGAGAGAATAGAATAACATAAGTTTAGTTTCCAGAATCAACAAATTGGCACGACAAGAATACAAGAATGTGAAGTTTCCTAAGGGTTCGGCAGCCTCTCGAAGATAAGTACAGACATCTCCATACCAATTTGCAAGACTCAACTAAACCTGCTCATGACTCGTGAGACCTATGTAACCTAGGCTCTGATACCAACTTATCACGACCCAAAGCCCAACCTGTCATGATGGTGCCTATCATAGTACTAGGC
Organism: Nicotiana tabacum; assembly: GCF_000715075.1. Classification (NCBI taxonomy): domain Eukaryota; kingdom Viridiplantae; phylum Streptophyta; class Magnoliopsida; order Solanales; family Solanaceae; genus Nicotiana; species Nicotiana tabacum. The sequence continues at coordinate 45,136,889 of NC_134098.1, forward strand.
AAGCCGACTACTCAAATATTCCCAACACTTTCGGCTTTGAAATATACTAGAAATTTAAATAAATAAAAATCTCATAAAACAGTTTAGAATATCATAACTTAATACATAAGTTTTCCCAAAAATCGGGGTGTCACTGAGTGCATGAGCATCTACATAATGACATAGTCTGGTACATTGTCTAGAAAGTAGAACTGAATAAATAATCTTAAAGATAGGGGAGGAGAGTCAAGGTCCGCGGACGCCAAGCAGCTACCTCGATGATCTCCGGATGTCTGAACTATGTGAATCAGCAACCGCTGTGACCGAAAACACCTGGATCTGCACATGAGGTGCAGGGTGTAGCATGAGTACAACTAACTCAATAAGTAACAAATCTAACCTTTTGATTGAAAGCAGTGACGAGTTAATGTATTAGAGTCCACATGCATTATTAACAGTATGGAAATTATGAAAACTATGACAGTGATATCTCAGAAATTCATAATCTACAAGTAAAGGTACAAGAATTTAGACATGCTTTCAGGTTTTGCAATAAAACTTTACACAGAACAGGGCAGATCTAACCCAGGGCAGATCCAGCCCAAATGCAAATAAATCAGGGCAGATGCAACCCAAATATAAATAACTGCAAGCATTGCGCCCACTGTAGATGTGCATACTCCGGAGGGGCCGATCTAGCCCAAGCGCTATAATAAGCCAAATCCTGGCATGAATCAAAAAAGTCCGCTGTGGCGTGCAGCCCGATCCCATGATTATCTCTTACAATAGACCCTCAACCTCACTCAGTCATTAATCTCTCCAATCTCTCTTGCTCACAGAAATTATGATAATCCGCCCAAACAATGATGATATAATATGTTAATAAAGGATAACAGAGACTAAGATGTAATATGCAAATAATAGTTTTGACTGAGTAGAAAATGGAAAATGAAGCAAATAATTCCACATGTAATACGACCTTTGTGGGTCCCAGGCCCATGTCAAAAAGTCGACTAAAAAATCGGCCCCCAGGCCCACGTCTCGGAATCCAATAAAAGTCATAAATTTCGGAAGCCCATTCAACCACGAGTCTAATCATACCAAATTTACCCAATTCCCAAATTAAACTCTCCAAATCCCTAGCGTCAAACTTCTAAATTCCACCTCAAAAACACACAAACTAGGTGGGAAATTCAATGGGGAATCAAGATTATTGAATAAAAATGATCACAAGTGACTTACCTCAAGAATCCCTTTTAAAATCCTGTCAAAAATCGCCTTAGTCCGAGTTTGCAAAATAAAAAATGATAAAATCATGAAACCCTTCAGATTTAAACACTGCCGAGAGATCCCGCTTCTGCGGTCCAAAAATTTTCTTCTGCGGTACCGCTTTTGCGGTCAAAAATCTGCATCTGTGGAGGTCACTTAAGGGCCAACCAACCGCTTCTGCGGTCCCAAATCCCACTCCTGCAAGTGCGCATCTGCGTAAGTCCATCCACTTCTGCTGACCAGTGACTCCAAGCCCCTCTTCGCTTCTGCGACCAGCCTCCGTATCTGCGAGATTGCAGGTGCGAAAATTTCCCTCGCACCTGTGCAAAACCTCACTTTGCCTAGAACCGTATCTGCGGCCATTGGGCAACTTCTGCGGCTCCACACTTGTGGCTCTACACCTGCATCCATTCCATCGCAGGTGCGGTCGCACCAGACCAGAACACACTAGCCTTCAAAAATTCCAAAATTCTAATCCGATCTCGAGTTCAATCACTCCCGAGGTCCTCGGGATCTCAACCAAATATACTAGCAAGTCCTAAAACACGATGCAAACTTAGTCGAGCCCTCAATTCACATCAAACAAGATCGAAAACATGAATCGCATCCCAATTCAAGCCTAACACAAACTACAGAATTCCAACTTCTATAATTGATGTCGAAACATATCAAATCAAGTCCAATTGACCTCAAATTTTGCACACAAGTCATAAATGATACAACAGACGTACTCCAACTCCTGGAACCACAATCCGAGCCGGATAACCATAAAGTCAACTCTCGGTCAAACTTCTAAACTTTCAAAGCCTCTAATTTTCCAACTTTTGCCATTTCAAGCCTAATTTAACTACGGACCTCCAAATCACTATTCAGACATACTCCTAAGTCCAAAATTACCCAACGAAGCTATCAGAACCACCAAAACTCTATTTCGGAGTTGTTCACACATAAGTCAACATTCGGTCAACCTTTTTAACTAAAGCTTCCAACCTCTAGACTAAGTGTCTCAACTCATTTCGAAATATCCCCGGAATCGAACCAACTATCCCGGCAAGTCACATTGCAACTATTAACCATAAAATGAGCAGTAAATGGGGAACGAGGCTACAACTCTCAAAACGACTGGTCGGGTCGTTGCATAGGGGGTTAGGCAGTCGCCCTTCTTCGTATTTATGACCGAGCTCCGCGTTCGCGAAGCAGCTGGGTGCTTGGAGGAGTTTAGCCTACACGTTCGCGAGGGTCATACCGTGTTCGCAAGGCTTAGGTGTTTTCTTCATCGCGTTCGCAATGGTGTGAACGCGATCATGAAGGCCTTTTTCGGGAAGATGATTTTTGGTCTCCGCGAATGCGATGAGGATCCTGCGTTCGCGATGAGTATGCCTTGGCATACCTATTTAATACTCTATTTCGAATGGCTTTTGTTATTTTATAATATTTTTAGTTATAGAGCTCGGATTTGGAAAATTTTGGAGGGGATTTTCACGATTTGGATTGGGTAAGTATTTTTTACTCGTATTTTTGTATATTTCATGATTCTAACCTTGAATTTAGCGATTGTTTGATGAATAAAATTAAAGAAATTAGAGAGTTTAGTAAAAACATTTCTAAAATATAAATTGATGATTTGAAGGTCGACTTGAGGTCAAAATTGGATGTAATTGATATGGTTGGACCCGTATTGGAATTGATGTTTGGAATTTGTAAGTTCTGCCGGGTTCCGTGGTGCGGGTTTGGGATTGACTTTTTGAGTGGACTTTTTGGTTTTAGTTAAAGATCGAAACTTTATTATTCAGAATTGTTTTCTATGGCTTTTATTAATGATATTAGTTATTTTGGCTAGATTCGATATGTCGGTAGATTGTTTCACGCGGGAAAGGCTTCTTAGAGTATTGATTAAGCTTTTTTGAGGTAAGTATCTTGCCTAATTTATTGCGAAAAAATACCCGTAGGTGCTAGCCCTAATTTTTGATTTCTATGATCTGATAAGTGACATGTGCATGATGTGACGAGACGTGTATACGTGTACTATATGTGATTTTGACCGAAATTGATCGTAGACTATTAATATGTCTTAATGTGATAATGAACTTTATATGAAACTTGTGAGATCACTTTATGACTATCTGATCATGATTCATTGACTTATCCATAGTCATGCTTTATTTATTTAACATCCTTATGCTTCTATTTATTTGTCATGTCCTAGTGCACGGTTGTTGAAAGCTGTGAATTTATACTTTGATAAAACTTTGGTACTAACTTTGTGATATTGTGGCACTTGGCATTATTATTTTTGTGATACCGTGGGACTTGTGGACATGTTAAGTGGATTGATTGGGGGTGTTAGCACGAGGTTTTTACCGTGCGATTTTGTCTATTGTTGTGCTCGTGGTGTGAAATAAGGATGGCGTTATCTCGGGCTGCCCACATGGAAAAATAAGGTTGGCTATATGTGCATGTAGAGAAATAAGAGTGGCCTATGAATTTATGTGCACATGCGACGTAATAAGGGTGGCATTTTGATGATGTTATGTAATATTTTGTGGTGTCTTCTTGTTGTTGCGATTGTGTTGAGATGGGGTTGATATTTCATTCACATAATTATCTCTGAAAGCTCAAAGATTGCACCTACTTGAGTTAATGATTGTATTTGACATTCCATTACATGCCTTACTTCTATTTGATGTTTCGTGATCAAAGATGGATTTCACTAAACGGAGTTGTTATTACATGTTAAAAAAGGACTGTGATTCCTGTTTTTAGTTATATTTCAATTATTAGTTTTCTTTGATATATTCATTGCGCATGTTATTTGTCTAGTGAGTATCAAGTGACTTGTACCTCGTCACTACTCCATCGAGGTTAGTCTTGATAATTATTGGGTACTGACTATGATATACTCATACTACGCTTCTGCATATTTTTGTGCAGATCCAGATACTTTGGACCGAACTGATCGACAGTAAGGCATTTCATACACCGAAGACTTCATGGTATCCCCGCATGATACGACCGCAGGCCTCGGAGTCACCATTTTATTTTATTTCTGTTGTTTATATATCAGACAGTACCATATTTTTGGGATGTTCTCATGTATTCAGTTAGAGATTGTGACTCTGTACCATCTAGTTCTGGGAAGTTTTGTTGAGTATTGCCGCTTTGGCCTGTATTACTCATATTTTCACATTTATTTTAAATTATGTTTTCGTTATATCATACTTTTATTGTTCTAAATAATGTCAAGTAACCGGCTTACCTACTTTGGAGACTAGATGCTATCACGACTCATAACGAGGAATTTGGGCCGTGACAAAACCCTCCATTAATTGATCCAACAGGTTGCCAAAAGCCTATTAATCGGATTCATGTACTAAATTTGAAGTAGCTTATATTGTCTACATCTAACCTCTGTTATACTATTCGGCCAAATTTACCCTTACCGTTATACTATCCGGCCAAATTTATCCCTACCATCAGCAAACTTTTAACAATTATCCCTCAGTCCGTCAGGTGACCCAGAATCTCCCAAATCATTTTAGTTAAGTCATTTATTCTTCTTCTTAATCCATTATTTTCAAAATAGTTGGCATTTACTGGCTTTCTTAATTGGAAAAATGAAATAAGAGAAAGAAATTTTAAAATAATGCATCGATTAGTAAATAAAGTATAGTAAATTGAAAAATCTAAATTAGGTATCTTGTCTAAATCTAAAAAGTATTTACAATACCCCATCTTTAATGAATTCGTTACACATAAGGTATAGAGACTTTGCAAGTATTAGTGACAAAAGTTTAAGTTCCTTGGAGACTTTGCACTATCGAATTCAACTTTGCTCTAATCAAATGTCTATGCATTGTGCACTCTTAAGTTAGTCGACCGAAAACTAATTAGACAATTACAAAATATATTCGAATATACATGTACATACATGATGAGAAGCCGCATATAATATATAACAAATAGACCCACAAAATTATGTGGGGTGTATATGGTTAAAAAATTATAAAATTTTAAAATCAATTCCAAAACCATTATAACAAGAAGAAAAGTGGGTGCAATTGTAATTTAAAATAGAAAAAAGGTCATATATACCCCTCTACTTTAGTATATTCTTCATATCTACCCTCCGTTATACTATCGGGTCACATCTACCCTTACCGTTAGTCAAACTTTTTAAACATACCCTCCACCTATTGGAAAGCCACCAAGTTAAAAAAAAAAAAGACCTATTTTCTTTTTAAACTCATTAATAACCTGTTAAACCCCTTTTATTTATTGCACTTCTTCCTTACCGATTAGTCATCTCCTTCGTAGTCACTTGTTGAACTCAAGAAGTGAAAGACATAAAAATACCGATAATCATATATTTATTTATATATTGAGTCCCAATTCTTTTAATATCTATATGATATGTTTATTATATTCTACCTTTTCTAATTTTCTTTTCTTCTAGCTTCTCTCTTTATTTTTTTCCACCATGTCACACTGTATCGAGTATTCACCATGATTTTTTTTCCACTATGACTTGAATATTTAAAGCATCTTATTAGGTTGACAGTTCTGAAGTCTTAAGGTAGCCATCGAGGTATTTCTTCCTCCAATAGTGAGCCTTTGTTGATGAGTATTCACGCACCATGATTTTCTTATTCTGCTTTAAGCATTTGGGCAACGAGTATTTATCACCAAATCACGCCTTAATAACCAAAGTTAGATTTCAAGCTATGGGGTGGGATACTCATAATTCTTAGTAACAACTGAACTTATAATGAACAAAATCTAGAAAATAATGAGAGGAGATTCAATTTATTATCAAGCTACAATCTAAGGAATTCATCAAGAATGAAAGAAAGTACAACAAGGTTGAAAGTAACCTAAGTACACTAACTTCATGCATGTATTAACCAAACACACGTATTGTTAAAGTATATATCAGTTGTGACAAACATACAAACCAACTGTCAAGTATGCATTATATTAGACAAAGGAATACCATATTATAACCACAAAAAATACAACCGAAAGTGATAACATGACATCCTAATGCCACCATGAACAACTACGAACCAAAAATATAAGTTTTTATTAACGCTAGTGCTACCATTATTCTCGGTCTCTCTCTAAAGAATAAAATGTATTAAGACATCTCAGAAATCTAGGTTTCGTAGTTTTATATGATGGGTGTAACGGGTTATCGGTTAATAAATTTTTTTAAAATGATTATTTCATTGATTTGGTAGCTTTCCATTTGGTGGAGGGTATTTTTAAAAAGTTTGACTAACGGTAAGGGTAAATATGGTCTGATAGTATAACAGAGGGTAGATGTGAACAATATGCCAAAGTAGATGGGTATATTTGACCCTTTTTTCCTTTAAAATATCGATGAATAATTTGTATCATTTAGTGCCTTTTGCATTCACATTAATAGTAGTCGTACCCGCGCAATGCGCGTTCAATATTAAATTTTTTTAGTTAAATTAAATTGTGATCGAGATTGTTTAAACATAATAGATCGTATTGCGTTAATAAATTTCAATTGTCATCTCATTTGTTAATACAATATACTCAATAACAAAATATCTATTAAATTAAAAAGGAGACTACTATAGTTATCGAATAACTTTTTTGTTACGTATTTTTTTTATTCTATAATCTAATATTTAGTATTATTACACTGTTAATATAAATTTTTATTATTGTATTATTTTCATTATTATTTTTTGCCACTACTCTCTTTTTAATATAATATAGAAGATATATATTTAAAAAAATTTAATTTTAAATTTTATTCTATTGACTCAATTTTCAATTGTGTAAATTTATCAATAATATTATTTACTTTACTTGATTTTTTTAAAATTAATTCAAAAATATCAACATTAAGCCATGTGTCAGCCTAATAATAAGCCACTTGGCATTGATCAAGATAATTCTCCAAGAGTTCGGAATCCAGAAGCTATTTGAAAAAGAAATTCCTGAATTTTAATGGAAAAAAAATCAAAAATTAATTATATCTCCAAAATTTTGGTAACTGATACATATGCAATAACTTATTTATTTCCTATAGATTTTGGCTATCTTTTTAATTGATTATCTCCTAAGATTGTTTCTTTACATTAATAAAACAAAATATTGTATTACTTATTTGATGAAATCTTATAGCTTTCAATTGGATCTTAGGTTATAAATATTGTTATAAAAATAGTTGTTAATTATATTTTCTTTACACTAATTAAAACAATTATTGTATTATTTATCTTATCCTTTTTCAATTTATTAATTTGTCTAAGTGTTTTGCTCTATGGAGTTTTTTTAATTAATTTTGCTAAATGTTTTTTTAATTTCTTTTTTTTAAAAAAAGAAAAATTAGACTGGTGATGACACTTGTCATCCTATCCTTGAATTTTGCTAATTATTTTATTTATTTATTTTACTTTATAAAATTAAGATTTATTTGGTAATGACACTTATCACCCTCTCTTTGTTTTGCCTCTCCTATTATATATAGATAGATTTTTACAATATATATAAATTAAAAAAGTAATTATATCTCCTAAGATGTTTTCTTTACACTAATTAAAAAAATATTGTATTACTTATTTAATAAAATATTATAGTTTTCAATTGGATCTTATGTTATAAAAATCGTTATAAAAATAGATGTATGATTATTATTATTTTACACTAATTAAAAAAATATTGTATTACTTATTCTATCTTTTTTTTAATTTGTTAATTATGCTAAGTGTTTTGTTCCATGCAATTTTTTATTTATTAATTTTTCTAAATACTTTATTTATTTATTTATTTACTTTTTAATATTAGAAATTTTATGTGATGACATTTGTCATCCTATTATTGAATTTTTCTAAGTATTTTATTTAATTTGTTTTAAATTGAGATTTTTCTAGTGATGATATTTCTCATCCTCTCTTTGTTTTACCTCTCCTACAATATATAGATAGATATAGATCATCATCCGTTTATATCCTTTAATAAAATATAGATAAATGTGTGATATTTTAATCTTGATAAATATTTATTTTATTTTAAATTAAAACTTAAAATTATTTAAATATTTTAAATTTTTTAATAATATTTTTAAGTATTATATAGTAAATTTCCAATATTTTGATTTAGTTATTTATATCAATTAAGAAATAAGTTATATGTGACTTTTTCTGATTATGTCACATAGTTGAAGTAGTTATTAGTTAATAGATAATTAGTTAATATGTTATATGTGGCTAATAAGGAGAAGGTTTTTCCCCCTCCTTTTAATAATATATAGATAGATATAGATTATTTTTATATCACATGCAATTAAATTTTCTTTATCTTTTAGTTTTAGGATACAAATTTAACTTTTATTTTTCATTACTAAATTACCTACACGAGACATTTATTTTGTATTCTTAAAATTTTAATTTGTTATCCAATTGTTATTTTTCTTTATCTAGTAAAATTTTACTTTTTTGGTCATATCCATAGTTTGAGCGTTTTTACCATAATTTTAATTTAATCTTCTATTTCTAATGTTAAATGTTTTTGAATTTTTAATTATTGTTACTATGTTGCCTAATATATAGCATTTTATATTTTCATGTGGCCTTCATTAACTTTCTCTTTATTTAATATCATTATCCATTTATATCCTTTAATATAATATAGATAAATGTGTAATTTTTTTAATCTTGATATAAATATTTATTTTATTTTAAATTAATAATTGAAATTATTAAAATTATTTAAATTTATTAATAATATTTTTAATTATTATACAGTAAAATTTCTAATATTTTAATTAATTATTTATTATTAATTGATTAAGAAATAAGTTATATGTGAACTTTTCTGGTTATGCCATATGGCTGAAGTTTATATTAATTAATACTTAATTAGTTAATAAGTTAGTATGTGGTTAATTTTAAGGCTTTCATTTGACTTAAGGAAAATATTTTTTCCTCTCTTTTAATAATATATAGATTTTTGAAAATAATGGATCAAGAAGAAGAACAAGTTATTTAAATAAAAGGGATTTGGGAGATTTTGGGTTACTTAACGAACTGAGGAGTAATTTTTAAGTTTACTAATATTAAGAGTAAATTTGGCCGGATAACATAACGGTAGGGGTAAATTTAGCCGAATAGTATAACAAAAGTTAAATGTAGACAATATCTGAAAGTAGAGGGGTAGACTACCACCATTATAAATTGGCACTGACCATCATTATAAACTACCATCACCTACCACCATCTTCCTCAATCACAACTACCACCACCATCACCCACCACCATCTTCCTCAATCACAACTACCACCACCACCACCCGCCATTATTAACTATCACCACCCACCACCACCCGCCATTGTTAGCTATCACCACCCACCACCACCATCCTAAATCATAATAGCTACCACTACCAATCACCACTAACTACTATCCTAAACTACCACCATCAACCAAATCTACGAGCAACCATCGCTTTCAGTCGGCATTCACAAGTACTACCGTTAGCTATCACCATCAGCAACTATCATATTTTAAAAAGCTATATATTTTAGTGATAAAATATTAGATTAATTAATATTTTATTTGAATTTTATATTTATTAATTTTCATTAAATTTTATACATTGAGATAATCTTAGAAAAAAAAACGAGGAATGTGCTCTCCTTTGCGTTAAAGGTCTCCTTTAAAAAAATAGACCCCAAAATGGACGCTATTTTAGAGGCTCCGAAACACATCACGACAAAGAAAGCCTAAGAGCAAAATTCTGTATCTTCTGAACAACAAAAGATACAAAAGGCTTACAAAAGAATAAAAGGCGTATATACGCATAGTAGTATGACAACTTTTTGTTTTCAGCCACCCCATACCCATCCAAAAATGCAGCTTCGATGGAAATTTTGTTAAGGTAGTAATATTTGTCCAGTGGTTTAACAAAAATCAGAGAGAATGAAAATATAAATGAAAGCGCCCTGCTCCAACGCCCTAGATCTTGTTGCTTGGCTTGATCTTCATGATTAAGCATAACTTGTAGCAATTAAACTGAAGCTAAGTTCACCATGCTGCGATCCTGATCCCTAATAAGAGTACGCCAGCATTAGATCATGCATGAAAGTTAAAACCTAATACAAAATAGATACGTTAGAAACGACAATAATAAACACTACAACTTTGGCCCAGTATGTAGCACTAACCAGCATGTATATAGTATTGTCACTGAAAAAAAGCCTAGTTCTCTCCTTATAAATGATATTGTATACTCCACTCTAAGATAACATCTTATATACGAACTCAGAGGTGTATCTGGTCTTATGGAAATAGAAAATATAAGAAAAAAGTCATAATCAACTGAAGAGCACATTTCTTATACGTACCCTCCTAAAAAACTTCGCTAACCCCTCGCAAATGGATCATCCAACCACGTACACATAATTTCTGTGATTTGCGTATAGCACCATACAACAAAGACGACAAATATGACATGTATATCGAATGGTATAACATACAAAATGTAATAGAGATTTGCGTACGATGATTGATTTAATTACTGATATCAAAAACAAATTCAATTGATATACACAAGTAAACGTAGGGATAAGCATGCAAAGAATGCTCCTATAGGCATACCCCGATTAATAAGCGCCAACAGTTTCAATCTGATAGCTAATCGGCTACCAAATAATGAAATTCAATTATTCACAATGAGCATAGTTTAATTTACAGCAATTCATTCCAAGCAGAACAATATCTAATTTTGTAACCCATCTTCACAACAGGCAAATAACAACATTTTCATCAGCGTCGAACTTAAACATATAAGTTCACAAAGAAAACGAAATTTGATTCCCCTTAAAGTTCATACAGTGCCTCCCAACTATGAAACAATGTAATAAAAATTTATGTTACTTGATCTCTCTAAAAATATCGTCGGGCGTGTGTTAGATCCTCTAAAATTAGTTTATTTTTGGAGGATGTGCAATAGCATTTTTAGAGAGTCCGAGCATGTAGGAATTTTGACGAGAAGTTAGCAGATGTCATTTTCTTATATTCAACGTAGCCCAAAAATCTATATCTAATATAGTTTAGCCATCATAATAGTAAATAACAAACTTTTACAGTAAAAAACAATTTAATCCACTATGCTTCAATCCCAACTCGGATGCTTATATTAATCCTCGATATCAATTATGTCTGATTGTATCCTAATCTTTTGTTCTTCTAAAGTCTATATGGTGCCTCCCACTATAAATAAGCTTCCTCAAAAAGAAAATATTAACTACGAAACTGGTCTCAATTCCATACACCTGCCCTTTCACATGCTCCTGAAGAACAAATATGTGTTCGCTCTTATAAATTTTTGATAAAAAACAAAACATGAACTAATTTTACTCCTTATGATGGGAGCTAACAAATTACAACGATAATAGATCAATAGGATAGACATTAAATAGTGCTAAAAAGAGACTTAGGCTATAGATTCATGCTGATATTAAAGGTCCTAGGACTACCGGTTTCTGATGCATCTCACAAGCAATTGAATATAAGAAAATGCCATCAGCTAACTTCTCATCAAAATTCCTACCTGCACCCATATGGCCATATATACACATAATAACTTAGTAAATAAAAAACCTCCAGGGTACTCAGCAAAAATAAGACAGATCTCGTGATTTTGCTATACTTGAGCTTGTTGGTAATTCTTAGTAAGTAGTATCCAACTTGACATTATGGCTAAAAACATCATTATCTGAAATTTCTGCGCAACATTTTCTAGATTTCAACATCCTCTCTACTGTTGCAGAATATCGTGGGTTAACTAGCACACAATCACACACAAAGCAAATAGAGAAGAAAAATAAACACAAGAATTTAACGAGGTTCGGCTAAGCCTCATCCTCGGGCCAGAAGCAGAGAGAGTTTTCCACTATAAATGAGAAGAAAAGCACAATACAATCTATAGAATCCCCAACTACAACCCCTATATATAGATCCCAAATAGTCTCAAACCTATAAGAGAAAGGTTTCCTAATTTGACAAGGACAATAGATTTTCCTTTTCCAAATCTATTAGGACAATGGGTTTTCCCAAATCTATAGGGATTATGAGTTTCCTAAAAATACAAGGAAATAATTAAAGCCATAAAATAACAAATCTTCCCCTTGGCTTGAATTCTCTTCATCAACAGGAACAACGTCTCTCTACCTTGCCCTTAGCCCACGCAATGGCTCTACCCATTATGCACACATCAACCCAGTCTAGGCAATGCCTAAACTTGTTAAGAGACTCAATCTCTTTAGCCATAGCACTAATCCGTCGATTTGGTTCTGTACTCGGAATAGCTTCTGGATAGTTATAACACTCAAACTCATCAACGGTCTCTGCAACTGCCAAAGCAAATTCCACAGGATTCGTGTATCCAAGAAGATTCCTATCAATTATGTTGATCACTCTTTTCTCTCTGCCTGTTGCAATGCTAAATGGTTGCTGTTGCGCAAGTGCATTAATATTATCATCTTAATCAATATTTTGCACCTCATCCACTTCCTCTCCTTTAAAACTACTGGGCTGAGCTATTGGAGATTTAATTTCTAGCTCTATGCGGTCACTGACACCACAATCTGTTTCTGTTATTGCCTTCTCCCTGTTACTGTCCAGTGAGGCGGATTCATTGAATGTTACATCCCTACTAATAATTAGCCCTGAAGTCTTTTGATCTGTGCACCACAACCTATAACCTTTCACTCCAGTTGCATACCCTAGAAATATGTACTTTTTTGCCCTCGGCTCAAGTTTTCCATCTCTCACATGAGCATAAGCAGGACAACCAAATATCCTTAAATTTGAATAATCAGCAGGCGAACCGGACCATACCTCAAAAGGAGTTTTGAACTCAATAGCTGTAGAAGGAGATCTGTTGACCAAATAATAAGCTGTATTGATTGCTTCAGCCCAAAAATCCTTGCTAACACACGAGTGTGAAAGCATGCTTCGTGCCCTATCACAAAGTATTTTGTTCATACGTTATGCAATACCATTTTATTGTGGTGTTCTGACACAAGTGCGGTGTCTCATTATGCCCTCTCTGCTGCAGAAATTATCAAACTCAAAATTACAAAACTCCAAACCATTGTTAGTTCGAAGACGCTTAACTTTTCTTTCTGTCTGCCTCTCAATCATCGTCTTCCATTTAATAAATATCATAAATGCCTCATCTTTTATTTTCAGAAAATACACCTACACCATCCTTGAGTAATCATCAATCAAAGTCATAAAATACCTGGCACCACTCTAGGAGGGAACTCTGTTTGGACCCCATAAGTCTGAATGTATATAATCTAATTTGTCTCTTGTCTTGTGCTCGACCTTCTTGCTGAATTTTACCCTTGTCTGTTTACCAAACACATAATGCTCACAAAAATTTAAAACTTGATTTTTGTACCCATTCAGCAAATTCTGCTTACTCAACAAAGCCAATCCCTTATCATTCATATGACCAAGTCGCAAGTGCCATAACTGAGACTGATTCAGATCACTTTTCCCAGAAGCTACAGTAGCTTCCCTTTCAACTACACTGGCCTGAAGATGATACATATTAGAATGCAGTTTGCCCTTCATGAGTACCATGGAGCATTTATACACTTTAAGTATTCCATTCTCGGAGTGAAATTTATACCCTTGATCATCCAAAGTCGAAAGAGAAATTAAATTTCAGTTTATCCAAGGAACATGACAACACTCAATGTTTCTGATAATTCCATTGAACATTCTCAATTTGATGTTACCAATCCCCTCTACTGGTAATGGATTATCATCTCCCATGTAGACAGTCCCACTCATTTGCTTGTAAGTTGCAAACCAATTCTTGTGTGGACACATGTGAAAAGTAGCACCAGAATCAAGAACCAAAGAATTCTGCACATGACTAGAACTCACAGCACACACTTCCCCTACATAGTCACTATCATCAGAATTATTGCCAGTATCAACAATATTTTCCGAATTATCTATTTTCTGCTTCCCTCTTTTCTCCTTCAGCTTAGGACAATCTCTCCTATAATGTCCTTATTCCGCGCACTCATAACAGTTTTGCTTCTTTGCTCTAGACTTTGATCTCGCGGTTGACTTTTTCCTGTTAAAGTCCTTTTGTTGTGTTCTTCCTCTAATCACAAGACCCTCACCCTCAATTCTACTGTTTGGAAAGCTCTTTTTCAACTCTTTAGATTTTCATGCATTACTAACATCTTCCAGTAAAATGTTGTCTTTCCCATATAGCAGCATATCGGCAAAAGTATCATAAGACGGTGGTAAAGAACATAACACAATCAAGGCCTGATCCTCACTCTCAATTTTGATATCCACGTTTTTCAGGTCCATTATAATTGAATCAAACTCATCAAGGTGAGTTTTAACAGGTGTACCTTCGTTCATACGGAGATTGTATAACCTCTTTTTCAAGTAGAGGCGGTTTGTCAGCGATTTCTTAGAATACAGATCTTCTAGCTTCTTCCATGCCATTGTTGCAGAAGTTTCTTCAGTAATTTCCTGAAGAACGCTATCTGTAACGCTTATGAAGATCGCACTCAAAGCCCTCTCCTTCAGGTCAGCCTTCTCTGTCTCTTTCATCTATTTAGAAAAATTCTCATCAATTGTCTTTCATAACCCTTGTAATATCAGGGACGATTTCATCATAATCTTCCATAGACTGAAGCTAGAACCCCTGTCAAATTTCTCTACTTCGTACTTTGTTGAAGATGGTGAAGACATCTTAACCCTAGATTATATGTAGAAACCCGAACCTTGCTCTAATACCAATTGTTGCGTTATATCGTGGGTTAACTAGCACACGATCACACAAAGCAAATAGAGAAGAAAAATCAACACAAGGGTTTAACGAGGTTCGGCTAAGCCTATTCCTCGGGACAGAAGCAGAGAGAGTTTTCCACTATGAATGAGAAGAAAAGCACAATACAATCTATAGAATCCCCAACTACAACGCCTCTATATAGATTTCAAATAGTCCCAAACCTATAAGAGAAAGATTTCCTAATTTGACAATGACAATAGGTTTTCCTTTCCTAAATCTATTAGGACAATGAGTTTTCCCAAATCTATAGGGATTATGGGTTTCCTAAAAATATAAGGAAATAAATCAAAGCCATAAAATAACATCTACAAACCCACATAAAACATCTGATCAGCTTTACCATAAACACTAAAGGAGTCCTTCATTAGGAGTTCAATAATGCGACCAGGTGTTCCAACAACAATCGTCTGCTTCCCTATCAAACATATTGCGCATCAAATACAACAGCAGACTGGTAAAATTCTTCATCCACAAGTTCTATAGTGGGAGCCAAGATTAGTCCCAAAGGGGTTTTTCCTATAGTTTAGAGTTGCCAAAATATTTTCAATTGTAACGAATTTCATATTCTCAACAAATAATCAGAATAAATAAAAAAAACAATCTATAACTCTCCGACAAACATAAGACGTGATAGTACTGTATACTGCTATCATATTTAACTAGTACTTGATTAAATCCAACAAAGTGAAAACAGAGTGAACAAACTCAGTCTTGTTGTTGATGGAAACGATCTGATCCATGACAGCAATGGCAAAAAGTAGTGTCTTTCCAATTCCAAAATAGTAAAAAATCAATTTAAAGCAAGTTAAAACTTTTTCTTCAGAAAGTTATCAAGAAATATAGATACACTCGAAACAGGAAAGTTACATGCCAGGTGCCGAAGGGAGGAGGAGAAGTGAAGGAATAAAACCGCCATGTATGTCTTTGAGAGTCATACAATCAAAAATCTTATAACTGTTACGCTTTGTGAAGCGGCTCCTACTCTGGGTTTGATTTTCGATTAAGACTTTTAGGCTTTCTATATGTTAGAGGCTTTTGAGGCGTGTAATAATTAAACGTTGACATCCGGGAAAAAGTAATTGAAACGTTGTTTCTTTTACGAGCGAAAAGAATGGGGGAAAAGAAGGCAAAGAAAGGAACAAGAAGCAGACCTCGATGTTATGGATATTAACTAAAAACTTATGTTTTTATCCTCTTTATTAATTTTCTTAGTCGAATAGATCCACGTAGATTATGTAATACCTTCATCATTGTAGATCGAGAAAAGAAATGAAAAATGTTATCCGCTGCCTAATGTGATATTGGAAGCATGTTTCTTCTAGCAAGGTAAAATCATCAACATTTTCGATAAATCTTATGTTACAACTGATCGAATACCGAAGCAGAAGCAGAAGCAAATACACATGATTACTTACATTTAATCAAAGGTAAATTTATGATTTTTTAGAATATGGGTAAAAAAAGAGAGAAAAGAATTAATAGGACTTGATCCGTAATGTGCGTATGAATTGAACCTCTCTTTTATTTAGTTCTTTTATTCACTTTATTTTGTCACATTGCGCGCTAGTAGCATGTTTAGACCGGCCACACTTAGTAGGCAAGCTTAGGACATTTTTAGTTATTTTTGGAGGCGAGAGGTTGTCCCTTTTAGTTAATTATATTATCCGAAAATGTCCCGAAGAATCTATAATTATTTTATCCAGGGGAATGCCCCGTAGTATCATGTAATTGGAGGCCATAACGGACACCGTGAGGGAACATAGTATCGGTTAGTTTAGGATCTTTAGTATATTTTTTCATTCTTTCCTTTAACACCCTTTTTCTTTATTTAGGTGGGACAACCTCGAACTTCCTTGTGTATTTATTTTTGTTCTTGTTTGTTTTATCTCGATTCGAGTATCCTTTAAAGATAACATGATCGTGTATGCAACCGTACTAGTTACGGGACTCGAAAAATGCCTAACACCTTATCCCCGAGTCAAATGAACCCCCCTTACCTAGAATTTCTGGTGCAAACTGGTTTTGGAGTCTAAATATGTTTTAAAAGGGAATTTGTTTAGAAAATGGTGACTTGGCACACCGAAATCAAATGTCAAGTGGCGACTCTGAAAAATCTTTTGAAACAAAATATTTTTGTCACTTTCTAATTGAAACCCCTTTTGAGCTTTAAAATCACTTTTATTATTTTAAAGATGGGTTAAGGTGAAAAAGGGGTGTGACACCAATATTGGGACTTTATTTGTGTTAGTTGTGTTAGTTTTAGAGTTATGATGTTGTTATAGGAGCTTTTACTCATAATTAATGATATTATGCTATTTAAAGTTCAGTTTTTCTTCTTTATTTGTTGTTATGTGTTGGCTTGCCTAGCTAGTGATATCAGGTGCCATCACGATCCCCTTGTTAGAATTTTTTGGTTGTGAAAAGTTGGTATCACATCCCGAGGTTGCATAGGTCTTACGAGTCATGAGCAAGCTTGGTAGAGTCTTGAGGATTGGTATGACGATGTCTGTACGTATCTTCGAAATTCTATAAGGCTGTTACGAAACTTCACGTTCTTTCTTTCTCCATCGTGTAACTTTGTTCTATCGTGTACTCTCTTATTCTCTTACAGATGGTGATGACACGTACTTCAGACGCAATTGAGTAGGATTCAAAGCCCTTGGTTAAAGTGACTACAGGGGTAGAGGTAGGGGTAGAGGAAGGGGAAGAGCTAGAGCTCATCGTAGAGCATGCACAGCGGCACCTACAGTCAGTCGCTCATGTTGGCGTAGCATCAGTCAAGCCCCAAATAGCTCCAGATAGCGAGCAGATTCCAGCTCAAGATGAGTCGGTAGTTTAACGACCCGACCGGTCATTTTGTGCTTTAGAATTCTATTCGGTGTTTTGAGACTTTGAGTAGCTTCATATTATGTATTATGACTTGCGTGTATAGTTGGTTTTACTTTTCGAACTGTTCAGGATTGATTTAGAAGAATGATTCTCGTTTTAGAAGCTTTAAGTTGGAAGAGTTGACCAAGATTTGACTTTTGGATAAACGGACTCAGAATCAGATTTTAATTATTCCAATAAGTTTGTATGATGATTTTGGACATATCCATAAAGTTTGGTTAAATTCCGATGAGTTTTGGATAAGTTTGGGTTGTATGGTGATTGTTTTCAATTTCGACTCAATTTAAGCATAAAGGTTACCATATTGAGCAAACGGTCTTTTGACATCGTATGAGGAATTTATGGCCAATTTATTAAGAATTGGATTGCCAGATTTTTTAGATTAATTATGCAATTGCCACTAAGTTCGTATTTAAAAATCTGCACTATTTTCAAAGAATGAAACTAACATATCTCTCTCATTTCAAGGTGAAATGGATTTACTAAAAAGCCTAACTTGACTGGAATATCACGAGGAATCCATTGGAGGCATCAAAATCAAGTTTCGGGATTATTGGCACAAGAAACGAGGCAGAATAGCTGGGCGTTTTTAGCTATTAATGTTGTTGAAGTTTTCCTCATCTTGAAAGGTTGGAATTGGGAGAATTCAAGGATGTGCTTCAAGTTTCTTCCATGGGTTTCGAGCCATTCGGAGGTTGATACGCACATGATGGCATTTCTAGAGTATTATTTGGCTTTCTCGGTATTGTTTGGCTTGTTTGAGGTAAGCATATTATTTAAACTTGGTTGAGGCACTAGTTGCCTGGAATATTTTGTGATAGATACATTCTATGGGTGCACGAATTCGTGAAGTTTGAACCCATGTGCTGACACCAAGGTTATATATCCTTGCTCGGGTTGTGTTTAGGCCATGATTATGCCTAGAATTGACTGTTAAGCTTTAAACTATGATGTTTCTCATATTTGTAACATTATTGTGAACTATTTGAGCCATGTTTGAGGATACATAGAGGTTTAATCTCTGAATGAACTTGATAAATGCTATTCTGTGATGAAATTGCCGATTTTAGCTATGATAGCACACTTTGCACATGCCTACACTTTAGCATGTCATTTATACCAGTCCAGGAGCATGAGATTTGTTTTTCATTCATCACATGCATGTATTCTTGTTTATTTGCTCCTATGTGATATAATTGGTCGAATGCATGTGACCACCGTCGGGCAATTTGTGTTATGCCTGTGACCATACCGGGCAGATTGTGTTGATATGCCCGTGACCACGACAGGTGGATTATGTTGATGTTCACATGACCACGCGGGGCAGATTATGATGATATGTCTGTGACCACGCCGGGAAGATTGTGTTGATATGCCTATGACCACGCCAGGAAAATTGTATTGATATGCCTTTGACCATGCCGGGTAGATTGTGATGATATGCATGTAACCACGTCGGGCAGATTGTGATATAGCATGTTACCATGCCGGGCGTATCCATCACATTGAGCCTGTGACCATGCCTCGTAGATTATGATATTGAGCCTGTGACCACGCTGCGTAGATTATGATATTGAGCCTGTGACCACGCTGTGCTGGTAGCACGTTGAATAGGTCGCACTTGTGTGTGGATAAGGATGCATCCCCCTAGGGTCACCTTCTCGTGTTTCTCTCTTGATGGTGTACACGCGGATTGTGAGAAACCGATGGGTTTCTGGTTGATGTGAGCTCTGGGAGAGCTGGTTACTATATTTGGATCGGGTTGCATACCGTAACAGGCCTTATTGGCTTATTGTTATTGGATCGGGTTATGCGTCACAACAGACTGATATTTGGTAACAGGACTTATTGCAATTTGCTTTAATGTTTACTTGATTTATTGGCATATCTTCCTTATATGCTGGATAGTTCACTGAGCAAATTATTTTTAACAAAGAATTGTGAGCATCAGAGTGGTTTTTTGTTTCCTGATATTTCCTGATTTGATTATATATTTGCTCTATACTTGTTGAAATTATGAACTGCACAGGTGTTGGTGAGTATCATTTATAGTTCTTGCTTCTTTTACCTCACCGAGGTTAGTTAGGATATTTATTGAGTACATGGGGTCGATTGTTAGATTATGTTAATATTCTGTTCAAATTTCTATGTCTAGTAGGTATTTTGACCTGGCCTCGTCACTACTCTTTTGAGGTTAGGGTTGATACTTACTAGGTACCATTGTGGTATACTCATGCTATGCTTTTGCACATTTTTGTGCAGGGCCAGGTATATCTGCTCGTGTCAGATGCCAATGATTGGACCCAGATATTCCGGATACTTCAATGTGTACCTTCTTGCCACTCGCAGGCCTCGGAGTCACCTTCTGCTATTTCTTTTACTATTGTTTATCTTCTTATCAAATAGTATTGTATTAGAGATTCTCACAATATTTTAGTAGAACTTATGACTCCGTTCCACCAATTTTGGGGATATTGTAACTATTGTACAGTTTTTATTTCATTATGATAGTTATAAGTTAATTTATCATCTTAAATTTTCAATTCTGCTAAATTCTCAATGTATGTTAGGATTACCTAGTCTTAGAGACTAGGTGCCATCACGACATCCTAAGGTGGTAATTTGGGCTAGTGACAAGTTGATGATGCCTCCGCGTCGAAATGGTATAATGATCTGATAGGCCGTTTTGAGTTCTAGATTTGTGTTTCATGATTTAATTCCTTGAAAAGATTTAAGTTATTATTTATGACATGTTTGTACTGTTCATCTCTATTTTCGAAAAGTTTTGATATGTTTGGTGAAGAAAATCGAATTCTAGAGCCTTAATATAGTTGGAGTTGACCACGACCAATACTCTTTGTAAATGACCTTGAATCAGTTTGTTGAAAATGATGTTTTTGGACTTCTACATACGTTTGTCTTGGGTCCCGGGTGACCCAAGGCCGTTTTGGCACTTATAAATAGGAAAATTGAGTTCAAGAACATTTGAATCTTTGAGTTTTGATGCTTGGTTCTTGATATTAGATGTTTTCTGATGTTTGAGATTAAGAGCAAGTTCATGTTAGGTTTATATACTTGTTAGGATGATTGGATGATGTCTGTGGGGCTCGGGTGAGTTTGAGTGTGATTTTCAGTTATTTGTGCACAAATTGAACTAGTTGTTCTACTGCTAGGTCGTTGTGTATCGTGAACGCGGAGCTTGTCTCGTATTAGCATAGGGAGATTTTGGGGATGGGGGAGTTTAACTTTTGCGAAAGTGAAGGGTTGACTGTGAACACGATGGTCTGTAGGGAGTTGACCTCTACGAACGTGATGGTGGGGCCGCGAACGTGAAGGCATGGGGGGGGGGGGGTGGGGGGAAGGGGGGCTGACGTTCACGAATGCAGATCAGCCTTCATGAACGCTATAGTCTACTGACCATTGCTTTTTGTGAATGGGAGAGGTTCTTCGCGAACACGAAGAGCACATGCAGCCCATATAAATAGAGGAGGAAATCAAGATTTAGTTACTTTTCACCATTTTTGAGACCTAGACCGCGGATTGAGGCAATCCTTAGAGAATTTTCACTCCAACTTCTAAGGTTAGTAATTTTAACTTAGTTTTGATTCGTTTTCATGATTTTGCATAGATATTTACCCTCAAATCTAATAAATTCAAAT
Organism: Nicotiana tabacum; assembly: GCF_000715075.1. Taxonomy (NCBI): domain Eukaryota; kingdom Viridiplantae; phylum Streptophyta; class Magnoliopsida; order Solanales; family Solanaceae; genus Nicotiana; species Nicotiana tabacum. The sequence continues at coordinate 45,158,554 of NC_134098.1, forward strand.
TTAGAAATTGGAGTTTTGGCGTAAAACTTAAGAGAGCTAATTTTGGAGATTTGGACCTCGATTGAGGTCCAATTTTGTTACAAAATGCATATTTGGACTCGGGAAGAATGAATAATCAGGAATTCGTCTTGATTTAAGTGGTCAATCATGTGGCTCGAGTTGACCTTTTATTGATTTTTATAATTGTGGTAAAGATCAAACCTTTTTAGTATTAGGAGGGTTTCTTAAGCTTGTCTTTGACTTATTTGAGTATTATTTGTCTATATTAGAGTTATTTGGAGGCTTGTCTTAAAGGAAAGTGGTATTGGATTGTTGATTTGTTACAAAAAGAGGTAAGTGTCTTAGTTAAACTTGATTTGATCAAATAAGGTTGTATTTGGGTCTATCTGCTACGTGCTAAATATGTTAGAGGCAGCGTATATGTATAGTGACGAGCGTATGTGTGTTTTCCAAGGTTAAAGCATGCGGGTAGATCTAACCTTATTCATGCCTTGTTGTTTCATGTATTATTTTCACAAATTCTTTAAATAGTTCGTTAGACTACTTGCTTATTCACATACATGCTAGTAACTTTATTTGGAATTCGGTAAGATATTTGGACATTACGGTTCTTGAAATGTTGGTTCGTCTATTGGTGCAAATGTTAAGATTGTACTTTTATATGGTGTTTTATGCTTAATCACTCTTCTTGATGTTATTTATACTTCCTAACTTCCTTGGTATTCTTTATTATATGCTTGGTTAGGAAGAGTGGATTGAACAAAGGATGATTCATGCTTTTGAGGAAGAGTGATTATGCACGAAGGGTGTTTATGTGCTTGTGAGGATGAGAGGTTAATGAACGAATGGTGTTGCCGTGCTATTTGATATGATACTTTTACTCATTCATGTTATTAAGCAGATTTGTGGTCTCGGCTATGTTGTTTCATAGTTATCGGTTTATTCTTTTGTATATGAGTTGTCGAGGCATGTTTGGTTGTTTATTTGAGAAATGATTTTGTTATCATTTTACTACTTCTCACATTTACCCTTATTACCTCTCTTATTATTTTCTTGTTTGTTCTCTTGCTTATTAACTGTAAAGTTTATAAAGTAGGTATTTTGTCATAGCTTCGTCACTACCTCATCAAGGTTAGGGTCGATACTTACTGAGTGTATTGTGCCGGTTGTACTTATAACACACTTCTGCACTTCTTATGTAGATTCATGCATTGGTCCTAGCATCTGAAGGGTGATTAGCTTGGACATCTAGGAGATTCAAGGCAGTTTTTCATATACGTTCAAATATTCTGGAGTCACCTTACTTATATGTGGTACTATTTTTATTTGTATAAGGCAGTATTGTACTTCATTTCAGAGTTTGCATTTAGCACTCTTTAGAAGCTCATGTACTCAGTGATACCAATCTTGGGATTGTATTTATGTTAGTTGTGTTGGTTTTAGACTTTTGATGCTGTTATAGGAGTTTTTACTCATTGTTGATGATATTATGCTACTTAAAGTTGTGTTTTTCTTCTTTATTTATTGTTATGTGTTGGCTTGCCTAGATAGTGATATTAGGCACTATCACGATCCCCTTGTTAGAAATTTTGGGTCGTGACAAGGTTGTATCAGAGCCCGAGGTTGCATCCGTCTCACGAGTCATGAGCGAGATTGGTAGAGTATTGAGGATCGGTATGACGACGTTTGTACTTATCTTCGAGATTCTATAAGGCTTTTACGAAACTTCACGTTCTTTCTTTCTCCATCGTGCAACTTTGTTCTATCGTAAGTTTGAACTTTTACTCTCTTATTCTCTCACAGATGGTGATGACACGTACTTCAGATGCAACTGAGTAGGATTCGAAGCCCCAGGTTAAAGTCACTACCAGGGGTAGAGGCAGGGGTAGAGGAATGGGAAGAGCTAGAGCCCATCATAGAGCATGCATAGCGGCACCTACAGTCACTCGCTCATGTTGGTGTAGCATCAGTCGAGCCCCAAATAGCTCCAGATGGCGAGCAGATTCCAGCTCAAGATGAGTCGGTAGTGTAATGCCTCGATCGGTCATTTTGCGCTTTAGCATTCCATTTGGTGGTTTGAGACTTGGAGTAGCTTCATATTATGTATTATGACTTACGTGTATGATTGGTTTTGGTTTTTGAGCGGTTCGGGATTGATTTGGAAGAATGATTCTCGTTTTAGAAGCTTTAAGTTGTAAGAGTTGACCAAGGTTTCACTTTTGGGTAAACGGACTCGGAATCGGATTTTAATTATTTTAATAAGTTTGTATGATGATTTTGTATATGTCCACAAAGTTTGGTTAAATTCCGATGAGTTTTGGATAAGTTTGGGTTGTATGGTGATTGTTTTCGGTTTCAACGTCGATTTGAGAATAAAGGTAATCGTATTGAGCAAACAGTCTTTGATTCATATTTCGACTAAACCATTATATCTGTATCGTAATTTTGGAACCATAGAAACTGAAATCATCAAGTTTTCACATCATATGAGGAATTTATGGTCATTTTACTAAGAATTTGTTTGCCAGATTTTTCAGATTAATTATGAAAATGCCACTGAATTCGTATTTAAAAATCTGCATTATTTCCAATTATTGAAACCAACACATCTCCTTCATTATAAGGTCAAATAGAGTGACTCAAAAGCCAAACTTGGCTGGAATTTTATGAGGAATCTATTGGAGGCATCAAACGCAAGTTTTGGGATTATTTGGCATAAGAAACGAGGTAGAACAGCTAGGCATGTTTGGTTATTATTGTTGTTGGAGTTTACTTCATCTATGAATGTTTGGAATTGGTAGAATTCAAGGATATTCTTCAAGTTTCTTCCATGGGTTTCAAGCCGTCCGGAGTTTGATATGCATGGGATGGCATATCTAAAGTATTGTTTGGCTTGCTCGGTATTGTTTTGGCTCGTTTGAGGTAAGTATTTTATTTAAACTTGGTTGAGGCACTACTTTCCTGAATTATTTTGTTATAGCTACGTGATATGGGTGCGCGCATGCGTGAGGTTTGAACCCATGTTCTAACACTGGGGTATTTATCCATGCTCTAGTTGTGTTTAGGCCATGATAAGCCTAGAATTGCCGGTTAAGCTTTAATCTATGATGTTTCTCATATTTGTAACATTGTGTGAACTATTTGAGCCGTGTTTGAGGCTACATATAGGTTTAATCACTGAATGATATTGATAAATGCTATTTTGTTATGAAATTACCGATTGGAGTCACGATAGCACACTTTGCACATGCCTAAACTTTAGCATGTCATTTGTACCAGTGCAGGAGCATGATTTGTTATTCATTCATCACATACAGGTATTCTTTTTTATTTTCTCCTATGTGATATGATTGGACTGGATGCCTGTGACCACACCGGGTAGATTGTGTTATTATGCATGTGACCATGCCGGGCGAATTGTATTGATATGCTTGTGACCACACCGGGTGGATTGTATTGATATGCATGTGACCACTCCGACAGATTGTGATGATATGCCTGTGACCATGCCGTGCAGATTGTGATGATATGTCTGTGACCACGCCGGACGGATTGTGTTGATATGTCTGTGACCACGCTGGGCAGATTGTGTTGATATGCACGTGACCACATCGGGTGGATTGTGATGATATGCATGTGACCACGCCGGGTGAATTATCATATAGGATGTGACCACGCCGGGCGGATCCATCACATCGAGCCTGTGACCACACCAGGCGGATTATGATATTGAGCTTGTGACCATGTCGGGCTGGTAGCACATTTAATTGGTTGTGCTTGCATGTGGATAAGAATCCATCCCCCTAGGGTCACCCTCTCATGTTTCTCTCTTGATGGTGTACATGCGGATTTTGAGAAACCAATGGGTTTCTGGTTGATGTGAGCTCTGCAAGAGCTGGTTACAATATTTGGATCGGGTTGTACGCCGCAATAGGTCTTATTGGCTTATTGTTATTAGATCGGGTTGCGCGCCGCAATGGACTGATATTTGGTTATTGCATTTCATCTTTACTTGAAATTTTCTTGAGTGTTTACCTGATTTATTGGCAAATATATCTTATATGTTGGATTGTTGACTGAGAAAAATATTTTAAACAAAGAATTTTGGGCATCATAGTGGATTTTTCCTGAGATTTCCTGATTTGATCATATATTTGTTCTATACTTGTTAAAATTATGAATTGGGTCGGTGTTGGCGAGTATCATTTATAGTTCTTGCTTTTTTTACCTCATTGAGGTTAGTTAGGATACTTATTGAGTACATGTGATCGGTTTTTTGATTATGTTAATATTCTGTTAAGGTTTCTATGTCTAGTAAGTGTCTTGACCTGGGCTCGTCACTATTCAACTAAGGTTAGGCTTGATACTTACTAGGTACCATTGTGGTGTACTCATGCAACGCTTCAACACAGTTTTGTGCATGTCCAGCTACATATGCTCGTGTCGGATGCCAGTTATTGGACCCACATATTTCTGATACTTCAAGTTGTACCTGCTTGTCGCTCGCAGGCCTCAGAGTCACCTTCTGTTATTGCTTTTACTATTATTTATCTTCTTATATAACATTATTGTATTAGACATTCTCACCATATTTCAGTAGAGCTTATGACTCTATTCCACCGATTTTGGGGATATTGTAACTATTGTACCGTTTTGTTTTCATTAAGATAGTTATTAATTAATTTATCATCTAAATTTTCAATTCTGCTAAATTCTCAATGTATGTTAGGATTACCTAGTCTTAGAGACTAGGTTCCATCACGACATCCTAAGGTGGGAATTTGGGGTCGTGACAAGCTGATGATGCCTCTTCGTCGAAATGATGTAATGATCTAATAGGTCGTTTTGATGCTTGGTTCTTGATATTAGATGTTTTCTGATGTTTTGAGCTTACGAGTGAGTTCATATTAGGTTTATATACATGTTAGGATGATTGGATGGGGTCCGGGGGGGACTCGGGTGAGTTTGAGGGTGATTTCTAGCCATTTTTGTTGTTCTGCTGCTAGGTCATTGGGTATCGCGAACGCGGAGCTTGTCTCGTGTTCAAATAGGGAGATTTTTAGGATGGGGGAGTTTAAATTTGTGAATGTGAAGGGTTGACTGTGAACACGTTGGTCTTTAGGGAGTTGACCTCTAAAAATGCAATGGTGGGGCCGCGAACGTGAAGGCATGGGGGGGGGGGGGGGCCTTCACGAATGCATGGAAGCCTTCATGAATGCTATAGTCTACTGACCATTGGCCTTTGCGAATGGGAGAGGTTCTTCGCGAACACGAAGAGCATCTGCATCCTAAGTATAAATAGAGGATAAAATCAAGATTTAGCCACTTTCCACCATTTATTAGACCTAGACCGCGGATTGAGGCAATCCTTTAGAGAATTTTCACTCCAACTTCTAAGGTTATGATGGTAGGCTGTAATCTCGTATTTTAGTCGCTCATTGCGCTCTTATTTACTGCACTTTACTTGTGTTTGAGCTTTAATTGATAGTGTTTTGTATTTATTGTGTGTTTATGCCTTGCAGGAGTAATTTCGAGATATGTAGATGTTATGGAATGAATTTGAGTGATTTCGAGCTTTGAAGTCTGAGTAAAAGCCCAAGGGAGTAAGCCAAGATCGGGTTCGGTGGTCGAGGACCAAGTCTGGATGTCAAAACGCAAGAAAAATTTGTACTTTGAGAAATCCCTACTGCCGCAGCGCATGGGGTGACACGCTTGTGCATTTTTCTGCTGCCTGTCAAAACCAACTCTCTAGATTTCCCAACTAATGCCCTGCATGGCGCGTTGCCCCATGTGGTGCTCCTATGCAAGTTTTACAGAGTGACAATCCTATTTCGGCTAGGACAAGGTGATTTCGTCTAGGCCCCACCCTACTTGGTATAAATACATGGAAAAACGTTATTTTCAGGACTTTTGAGACATACTTTTGACCCAAGGAACCTAAGGTTGAGTTGGAAGAACACAAGCACAAGTATTTCATCATTCCTTCCTCACTCAAGACCCGAGTTTGGATTGAATATATGTTTTCCTATACTTTAATTTTATTTATGATGAATTGCCCATATCTATGCAGTAGTTCTCTTTAGGGTTTGATGGATTTGGTGTTTTGATGATTGTTTATAGATTATAACTCTAGTTTTATATATTGAAGCATTTTTGGCTGATTTAATTATTGCATCTATATTCACTTGTTCATGTAATCGAGAGAGGCACAACTGGTGATATCTTTGCATTATATTGTTGGTTGAGTTCATTAATTCTTCTTAGTAATCGAAAGAGTCTAGTTGAATCATTGATTAAACCTAGTTAGGTGAATAATCGAGAGAGGTTCTTCTAAATACTAATCCACTACGTATTCTTGCATATCTTCACGTGCTTAAATTGGTTCATCTTGTGAGGTTAAAACTTAATCGAGAGAGGAGATTTTACTGAACGTTTGAATTAATAATTGAGTGAATTCGAGAGACTCACTTGAACATTAGAAGTGAATTATCTAGAGTTAGATCCCAAACAATTATCTTGCAGTTATCCTATCAAAACCCTATATTCTCCCACTGATAACTTTCTTTGCTTATTCCTTATTTCGAATTGTCATTAGTCAGTAGCTTTAGACTCTTAGTTAAATGTAGTTAGAAATCATATAAATCTCAATTGTTGATCATCTTGGATAGCAATCAAGCTAGAATCTATGAGAATACTGTTTAAATCCAATCCCCGTGGATACGATATTACACTACACTATATTTTATTAGCGAGCATAATTTAAGTTTGTGTTTCGAGCTCGTCAGGTTAGTAATTTTAACTTAGTTTTGATTGATTTTCATGATTTTGCATAGATTTTTACCCTCAAATCTAAGAAATTCAAATGTAGAAATTGGAGTTTTGGCGTAAAACTTAAGTGAGCTAATTTTAGAGATTTGGACCTCGATTTGAGGTCCAATTGTGTAACAAAATATATATTTAGACTCGGGGAAAAATGGATAATCAGGAATTGGTCTTGATTTCACTGGTCAAACATGTAGCTCAGGTTGACTTTTTGTTGATTTTTATAATTGTGGTACAGATCGAACCTTTTTGGTATTAGGAGAGTTTCTTAAGATTGTCTTTGACTTATTTGAGTATTATTTGTCCATATTAGAGTTATTTGGAGGCTTGTCTTAATGAAAAGTGGTATTTGATTGTGGGTTTGTTACAAAAAGAGGTAAGTGTCTTAGTAAACCTTGATTTGATGGAATTAGGTTGTATTTGGGTCTATCTGCTACGTGCTTAATATGTTGGGGGCAGCGTATATGCACGGTGATGAGTGTATGTGCGTTTGCCAAGGTTAAAGCATGCAGGTAGATCTAACCGTATTCATGCCTTATTGTTTCATGTATTATTTTCACAAATGCTTTAATTAGTTTACTAGACTACTTGCTTATTCACATACATGCTAGTAACTTTATTTGGAATTTGTTGAGATATTTAGATATTACGGTTCTTGAAATGTTGGTTCGTCTATTGGTGCAAATGTTAAGATTGTTCTTTTATGTGGTGTTTTACGCTTAATCACTCTTCTTGATGTTATTTATGCTTCCTACCTTGCTTGGTATTCTTTATTATATGCTTGGTTAGGAAGAGTGGATTGAAAAAATGATGATTCGTGCTTGTGAGGAAGAGTGATTATGCACGAATGGTGTTTCTGTGCTTGTGAGGATGAGAGGTTAATGCACAAATGGTGTTGCCGTGCTATTTGATATGATACTTTTACTCATTCATGTTATTATGTGGATTTGTGGCCTCGGCTATGTTGTTTCATGGTTATCGGTTTATTCTTTTGGATTTGAGTTGTCGAGATAGGTTTGGTTGTTTATTTGAGAAATGAGATTGTTATCATTTTACTACTTCTCGCATTTACCCTTATTACTTCTCTTATTATTTTGAACCCATATGTTGATACCGGGGGTATTTATCAATGCTCGGGTTGTGTTTAGGTCATGATAAGCCTAAAACATTCTGTAAAGCTTTAAGTTACGATGTTTCTTATATTTGTAACACTGTATGAACTATTTGAGCCGTGTTTGAGGCTACATAGATGTTTATTCTCTGAATGAACTTGATAAATTCTATTTTTTTGAAGAAGTTGACGATTTAAGCCATGATATCACACTTTGCACATGCCTACACTTTAGCATGTCATTTATACCAGTACAGGAGCATGAGATTTGTTATTCATTCATCACATACATGTATTCTTGTTTATTTCCTCCTATGTGATATGATTGGACCGGATGCTTGTGACAACACCGGGCGGATTGTGTTGTTATGCCTGTGACCACACCGGGCAAATTGTGTTAATATGTCTATGGCCACTCTAGGTGGATTATGTTGATATGCTTGTGACCACTACAGGTGGATTGTGATGATATGCATGTGACCATGCCGGGCAGATTGTGTTGATAAGCTTGTGACCACGCCGGGCAAATTGTTTTGATATGCCTGTGAACACGCCGAATGGATTGTAGTGATATGCATGTGAACACGCCGAGCGGATTGTAGTGATATGCCTGTGACCACGCCGGGCGTATTGTGATATAGCCTGTGACCACGCCGGGCGGATCCATCATATTGAGCCTGTGACCACGCCGGGCGGATTATGATATTGAACCTATGACCACGCCGTGCTGGTAGCATGTTGAATTGGACGTGCTTGTGTGTGGATAAGGATCCATCCCCCTAGGGTCACCCTCTCATGTTTCTCTCTTGATGGTGTGCACGCGGATTGTTAGAAGCCGATGGGTTTCTGGTTGATGTGAGCTATGGGAGAGTTGGTTACTATATTTGGTCGGGTTGTGCACCGCAACAAACTGATATTTGGTTATTGCATTTCATCTTTAATTGCAATTTCCTAGACTGTTTACCTGATTTATTTGCATATCTTCCTTATATGCTGGATTGTTGACTGAGCAAAATATTTTAAATAGAGAATTGTGAGCATCATTTATTTGATCATATATTTGTTCTATACCTGAGATTTTATTATTTGATCTTATATTTGTTTTATACTTGTTGAAATTATGAACTACACAGGTGTTGGTGAGTATCATTTATAGTTCTTGCTTGTTTTTCCTCACCGAAGCTAGTTAGGATAGTTATTGAGTACATGGGGTCGGTTGTACTTATACTATATTTCTGCACCTTGCTTGTAGATTTTGGAGTTGATGTTGCTGTGAATGGTGGGAGCTGGAATTGAAGATGTACCGCTCTCCAGATTTTTCTTCGACTAGTTCTTGGTAGCTCTAGATTTGAGATTTTTTTCATGTACATTTCAAACAGATGTATCATTTCTCATTTCACTTCGTAAATCTAAATCTTGGTGGCTCATGACTTGTACTACCAGTCCTTAGGGAGTTGTATAAAAATTCAGTTATTTTATATTGACTCTTAATTTCATTATTAAATTATGTTTTACTGATATTTGGCTTACCTAGCGGGTAGGGTTAGGTGTCATCACGGCTAGTTGGATTTTGGAATCTGACAAGTTGGTATCATAGCACTAGGTTCGTAGGTTCTACAAGTTGTGAGCAAGTGTCTAGTAGAGTCTTGTAGATCAGTATAATGACGTCTATACCTATCTTCGAGAGGCTACATGGCATTTAGGAAACTTTCCCTTTCTTCTTTCCTTATCGTGCGACCTTGTTTCAGCTTAAAGTGTATCGCTTTGAATTTGTTCTACTTACTCGTATGCATATGTGAGTGCTCAGTATCAGCTAAGCATCGCCGGTTTGTGATTTCCATGGAGGAGGTGTGAGATATGTTTTTCTATGTTTTGATGGCGGGCCAGTCTGGAGGACTTGATGCCGTGTTTCGACCGTAGCTTGGGCTTGGTGTTTCTAGTTGTGTGAGTGTGTGCTTTTCGACTTATATGTCCAGTTGTGTCCCCAAGAGAGGGATTGATGGCTCAGTGAATGGTTTAATGACTATATGATGATTATGTTGTGACTGCAGGATGTGTTCAGGTGGTTTGAATATGACAGAAAGATTTTTCTTGGAATGTGAAAGGACTATGAATGCTCGATTTCTGTGGATGTGTTATACAGTCTTGAGTTATGAGTGTTTTGAGGGATTCTTTCATGTTGTTCATTTGTAGAATGAAGTGGATTCTCATGTCTTGTTGACGAGTTCAGACTCGAGGAGATACATTGCTTGCATAGTGGTCGTGGCCATGAAAGGGTATAGAGGGAGGCCAGTTTGAGGCTAAGCAGGTGGGTTATCTCCTACGAGGTAGTCTACGAATGTGTGATCCTTAAGAGTTTCTTTCTATCACTGGGTTATATGTGTTGCTATTTGAGTTTGGATTGGTTGAGAAATTCGATTTGACCGTCACGAGGATGAGTGCGAGATTAGTAGATGATTTGAGGTATTAGATGATTTGTGTTGCATGAGCTTATGAAGGATTTAGTTGAATTTTAGTGCGGGATTATGGCAGTAATAGAGTATGTGTATTTTGAGTTATCGAATGTTTTGATATATGGCCTCGATCCAAGTAGGGGAGTCTTCTATAAACAATTTGATTGCATGGTTATGTGTTGTACTGGTTTCGATTTGAGGCATACTTGTGGATCGGTTATGACTTTTAGAGGCTGGTTTTGAGGATGACTTAAGCAAGAAAATTTCTGGATGCATGGTGTATTACATTTTATGGGTATTTGGGAATGATGGAATGATTGAGTTGTTTATTCATGATGGATGTAGTGCTCATAGAGTAGGAATTTTCTCAATTGTGTTAAAGCAGGGTTACTTCTCTGGGTGTTGTTGTGCTAATGGTGCACAGGTCATTCGGCTCGCTTGGGCGGTGCAATGGATATTTGAGCAAAGTGTATGACTCTCGAGAAGGTTCTAATGGATTCAAGATTTATATATGGTAATTAGGAATTTTCCAGATTCGTATATGGATAGAATCTGAGATTTGCATTGGATATTGTAGAGACGCGCGATATATCTATATAATTATGGATTCTATATTTCAGTATCAGGAAGATAAAGGAAACAGTTCTAGATTCACATAAGGTCTCTTCATAATGGGTATCTCGGATGCAGTATTTTGAGTGTTTAAATAGGAATACAATGGCTTATGGCCCTTAGGGCGATGTGGTTTTATACTAGGATCTGTCGTGGTGAGCGTTGAGTTAAAGGTCATAGTGTGCTAGCAAAAATAAGTGTTAACTTGAAGGCAATTCAGAAGAAACTTAGAGGAAATAGGACAACTGTGTAGTAGGTTGGATCATTATGGTAATGGTATGCTCGGTTCTTTTGGTTCTGGAAATACTCTTAGGTTTGGCGACCTGCGTGACTTGGTTGAGTTAGAGAAATTCAATTCTGATGGCTTGGTTATGTGCACATGGGTTTCGTAGAGTTCTAGATGATTTCTACCACCACTTGGGATGAATATTTTCTATAACATGGGGAGTTTGTTGTGCATTACGATTTTCTCCTGGATGGGATCAAGTGGAAGGTTTCTAGCTATTTGAGTATGTATTCTGCTTATGATTTAGAGTTGGTAATGAGGTTCACGTGTTTTCATATGATGGCCTGATACAGGCAGTGCATCGTGTGAGATTGAGATTTGCATGTGCAAGTATACAATTCAGTTTCAAAAGGAAGATCATGAGTTCTAGATGGCATTTGCAGTTTCAGATATTCAGAAGAATGCTGGCACAATCTAGTATCACCTGAAAAGGCTTCATATTTTAAAAAGGCGCACTGTGTTTTGACTTACGGATGCTTTATTGGTATTGCGGTACTCGCCTGATTGATCGACTGTTGATGTTCAGATTTTGCTATGTGGCATGGAAGACTTATAGAAGTATTTCTCGTGGGGATGATTATGTATAAGAGATGTATTAGTCATTCGAGTGATGGAGTTGGGATCAACTATGATGATTCATATGTTCTATGGATTTGGAGACTGGGAGTTCTTAGAATTAGGTTATTTTAGGGTTGCGGACTGTGAAGATTTGGCCAAAGTTAGCTAGATGGTAATGCGTGCTATGGTTAGGTCAATGTGGACTTTTGGAGGACCATTTATCCATTTGGGGATGGCTGGAGTTGATTTGGGGGCCCATTGGTAGGCCCAATGAGGATTTGTATTCTACATCAGGTCAGATTTGTTGACTCAACACCGTTATTACGGAAAGGTGTGTCATTCAGTTAGAGTTGGGATTGTTCGTGTTCTGATATGTTCTATATGTTACTCCTCTATGCTAGGAGGGGTTGTGATTTGTCGGTTATATGCACACCTGATGTGGTTCTCTTTGGGCCTTGTAGCGAAATTCGAGTGAAATGGTCATTGGGGTGTTAAATGATTGATTGCGTCTTAGTTATGGTTTTTTCAGGCTGTGGTATATTGTGTTGTTCGCTTCTCCATGGTTATGGTCATGCACTTCGTGTACTTGATGTCGAATTGCGTGTGGTTGTTTATTTTGAGCATTGTGGCTTGAGGTATTTCATATGGACCGGTGTTCAGATTGGGTCATGCATCGCAGCGGCGTTATGCTAGGATATGATCCTTTGTGCTTATTTAGTGTGTTATGTTTCCCCTTGTGTGGTGGATTGATAGCATTGCGCTTTGTGGTGGTATCTGTTGAGCTGGCAGGATGGTTTCTTCATCTCCATTCTCTTTCTATCATTGAGTATATTTGAGTTATTATTTGTTGGTGCACGGACTGCATGGTATGTGGCTCTAAGTAGGATTTGTGTGACAGGTCGGTCGAGTAGCTTGTACTAGATGAGGTGGTTATTGGGCCTGAAATGAGTGCCACCGGATTTGATTAAGGTATGTTTGCAAGAATTGTGTCACTAGTCGGCTTAGATTTTGGTTATGAGTTTATGTATGTTTCTTTCATCATTGGCAATGTACGAAGGTTCAGAACAAGATTTTAGTTGATATGAGCTTTGTTACTGGTGTCAGGATGGTTATCGAGCAACTCTTGCGGTCGGAAGTTATTGCTGGGAGTATTCAAGTTATGTGGTATATCATGTGATTATGTCTTGAGATAAAGTTATTGATTGATACAGCTTGATTAGAGATATACGATGCATAGATGCAAGAATCGGGTCATATAATGAGTTCTGGATGTTGGGGATTTGGGTTTTATGGTTTATGGACTAAGGTTAAAGTAAAGATCCTCAGTTAGGTGGTGTTGTCGGGCTTATATGGATTGGGGTGACGTGGATGTTGGCGATTTGATGGCTTTGGAACGACTCTTGGCACGTTCGAGGACGAACGTATGTTTAAGTGGGGGAGAATATAATGACCCGACCGATTATTTTGAGCTTTAGCGTTCCATTCGGTGGATTGAGACTTTGAGTAGCTTCATATTATGTATTATAACTTGCGTGTATGGTTGGTTTTAGTTTTCGTGTGGTTCGAGATTGATTTGGAAGAATGATTCTCGTTTTTAGAAGCTTTAAGTTGGAAGAGTTAACCAAGGTTTGACTTTTGGGTAAACGGACTCAGAATCAGATTTTAATTATTCCAATTAGTTTGTATTATGATTTTTGACATGTCCACAATGTTTGGTTAAATTCCGATGAGTTTTGGATAAATTTGGGTTGTATGATGATTGTTTTCGGTTTTGACATCGATTTGAGCATAAATGTTGTTACCATATTAAGCAAACGGCCTTTGATTCATGTTTCGACTAAACCATTATATCTGTATCGTTATTTTGGAACCATAGCAACTACAATCATCAAGTTTTGACATCGTATAAGGAATTTATGGTTATTTTACTAAGAATTGGGTAGCCAGATGATTCGGATTAATTATGAAATTGCCACTAAATTGGTATTTAATAATCTGCACTATTTTCAAATATTGAAACCAACATATCTCCTTCATTATAAGGTCAAATGGAGTGATTCAGAAACCTAACTTCACTGAAATTTTCGAAGAATCCATTGAAGGCATCAAAAAAGAGTTTTGGGATTGTTTACCACAACAAACGAGGCAGAACAACTGGGCATTTTTGGCTATTAATGTTATTGGAGTTTTCCTCATCTTGAAAGTTTGGGATTGGGAGAATTCAAGGACGTTCTTCAACTTTCATCCATGGGTTTCGAGCTATTCGGAGGTTGATACGCATGGGATGGTATTTCTAGAGTATTGTTTGGCTTGCTCAGTATTCTTTTGTTCTGTTTGAGCTAAGTATCTTATTTATACTTGGTTGAAGCACTAGTTTCCCGAATTAGTTTTGATAGCTATGTGCTATGGGTATGCGCATGCGTGAGGTTTGAATCATGTGCTGACACCGGGGGTATTTATCCATGTTCGCGTTATGTTTAGGCCATGATAAGCCTAGAATTGATTGTTAAGCTTTAAGCTATGATGTTTCTCATACTTGTAACATTGGGCAAAATATTTGAGCCGTGTTTGAGGCAATATAAAGGTTTAATCCTTGAATGAACTTGATAACTATTATTTTGTGATGCAATTATCGATTTGAGCCATGATAGCACACTTTGTACATGCCTACACTTTACCATGTCATTTATACCAGTCTAGGAGCATGCGATTTGTTATTCATTCATCACATACATGTATTCTTGTTTATTTGCTCATATGTGATATGATTGGACTAGATGCCTATGACCACGCTGGGCGGATTATGTTTGTTTTGCCTGTGACCATGCTGGGCGGATTATGTTGATATGCATGTGAACACACCTCGCGAATTATGTTGATATGCCTGTGACCACGCTGGGCGAATTGTGATGATATTCATGTGACCACGCCGGGTGGATTGTGTTGATATGCTTGTGACCACGCCGGGGAGATTGTGTTGATATGCCTGTGACTATGCCGGGAGGATTGTGTTAATATACCTGTGACCATATCGAGCGAATTGTGATATAACATGTGACCACGTCGGGCGGATCCATCACATTAAGCCTGTGACCACCCAGGCGGATTATGATATTGAGCATGTGACCACGCCGGGATGGTAGCACGTTGAATTGGACATGTTTGCATGTGGATAAAGATCTATCCCCCTAGGGTCATCCTATCATGTTTTTCTCTTGATGGTGTACACGCAGATTGTGAGAAACCGACGGATGTCTGGTTGATGTGAGCTCTAGGAGAGCTAGTTACTCTATTTAGATTGGGTTTCATGCCACAACAGGCCTTATTGGCTTATTGTTATTAGATTGGGTTGCGCTCCACAATGGACGGATATTTGGTTATTGTATTTCATCTTTACTTGCAATTTCCTCGACTGTTTACCTGATTTATTGGCATATCTTCCTTATATGCTGGATTTTTGACTGAGCAAAATATTTTAAACAAAGAATTGTGAGCATCAAAGTTGTTTTTACTTGAGATTTTCTGATTTAATCATATATTTGTTCTATACATGTTGAAATTATGAACTGCACAGGTGTTTGTGAGTATCATTTATAGTTCTTACTTCTTGTACCTCACCGAGTTTAGTTAGGATACTTATTAGGTACATGGGATCGGTTGTACTCATACTACACTTCTGTACCTTGGGTGCAGATTTTGGTATCGATGTTGCTGTAAAGGTGGGAGCTGTCATTGAAGATGTATCGCATTCCAGATTTTGCTACTACTATTTCTTGGTAGCTCTTGATTTGAGATTTTGTTCATGTACTTTTCAAACAGCTGTATCATTTCTTATTTCACTTCGTAAATCTAAATCTTACTGGCTCATGACTTATACTACCAGTCCTTGGGGAGTTGTTTAAAGATTCAGTTATTTCATATTGACTCTTAATTTCATTATTAAAATGTATTTTACTGATATTTGTCTTACTTAGCGAGTTGGGTTAGGCACCATCACGGCTAGTTGGATTTTAGGCCATGCCAGGTAGGGGCCAGCTCAGGTCCTGGAGGGTTTATTGCTACCCCAATACTTCAATATGCCTTTATCTATATGATTGTCTTTATGGAGGGCATGGTTCAGGCATATGTACTTCCTGTGGCACCAGCCATTTCTCAGGCTGGGGGAGGGCCTTGGATTTCACCTACTCGCTACTCATATCCTAAACCAGATGGCCCATAGATATCAGACCCAAAGTGTATTACCAACTGGTAGGGTTAGCCTATTGTTGTAGCATAGCCTGGGGTTGGAACCGCGATGTCAGCGGATGTTATAAATAAGATGGACATGTTCTAGAAGTTGCACCCTCCTCACTTCAGTGATGCACTTTCTGAGGATGCCCTAGAGTTCTTATACCGATGTTATGATATCTTGTGCAATTTGGGACTGGTTGAGTCCAATGGGGTGGACTTTACTATTTTTCAGATGCAGGGTTTGGCTAAGAGGTGGTGGCATACTTATGAGATGGGTAGACCAGCAAGATCACCTCCTCTTACTTGGACTAGGTTTTCACAACTTATCTTGGAAATATTCATTTTGCTCACTTAGAGGGATAAAATATGCAGCCAATTTGAGCATCTATAGCACGGCCGTATGATAATCATCCTGTATGAGATGAGATTTGTTGATTTGTCTCGTCATGCAGCTATCATGATCCCTATCGAGAGGGAGAAGGTGCAAAGGTTTATAGAGGGGCTTGTTTATGTACTAAACATCGGATGGCTCGAGAGGCCGAGACTAAGACTTAATGCACTTAGGTCGTTGAGATTTCTAGGAGGATCGAGTGCATTATAAGCAAGGGAAGAGAGGCAATGTCTGATAATAGGCCTCATCATTTTGGTGGTCTTAGTGGTGCCTCATCTAGAGGCAGGGATCATTTTGGTAGAGGTCATTATATCAAATAAGTTCACTTAGCACTACAAATTTCTCATGGTAGAAAGTCATGGTACCTATGGTTCTTTCCTAGGTCAATCATCATAGAGTGCATCTCCAGCTCAGAATCCTATCAGTGCACCTCCAACACAGAGTTTCTACAGTGGTGATTCATGTCGTCAGGGACATCTTTAGGTTTAGTAGCCATGTCAGCAGACATATTGCTGCGAGTGTATGGATTTGAGGCACGTCGTGAGGTTATGTCCTAGGTTGCAAAATTGTATGCCATAGCAGGGTAGCCAGGTCATTGTTCCAGGACCAGTAGCTATACCATCCACCCATCCAGCTAGAGGTAGGGGTTAGCCAACTAGAGGTAGAGGCAGCCCCATTGTTATACATTTCCTGGTAGGTCTGAGGCGGAGTCGTCTTATACATTCATCATAAATATTATATCAGTCTATTATATAGATGCTTTCGTGTTGTTTGATCCAGGTTTTACTTATTAATACGTGTCTTTATATTTTGCATCGCACTTGAGTATGCCTTGCGATTCTCTTGATATTCCTATTTTTGTATCTACATCGATTGGGAATTCTATAGTAGTTGATCGGGCACATAGTATGGATTGCTTGTCACCGTATCATTCTATCTTGGATTATCACGCAAAGATTGTGACTTTAGCTATATCAGGGTTGCCTAGACTAGAGTAGAGAGGGAACCTTGGCTATTCCATAAGTAGGGTTATTTAATTTTTGAAGCCTCAGCGCATGGATGAGAAGGGATGTTTAGCATATTTGGCCAACATTCGAGATTCTAGTGCAGAGGTTCCTTCTATGGATTCAATACCATTTGTGAGGGAGTTTCTAGAGGTGTTTCATACCGATTTACCAGGCATGCCTTGAGAGGGAAACTGGTTTTTGCATTGACTTTTTTTTATGAACTCGGCCCATTTATATACCACCACACTATATGGCTCCAGTTGAGTTGAAGGAATTGAAGGAGCAGTTGCAGTATTTTCTTGATAAAGGGTTCATTAGAACGAGTGTTTCTTCTTGTGATGGTGTTGTTGTAAAGAAGAATGATGGTTCTCTGAGGATGTGCATTGACTAACGATAGTTGAACAGGTTCACCATCAAGAAAAAGTATCAGTTGCCTCACATTAATGATTTGTTCGGTAGCTTCATGGTGCCAAGGTGTTCTCCAAGATTGATTTGAGATATGGCTATTATCAGGTGAAGAATAGGGCGTCGGATGTTCCTAAGACAACTTTCAAGACTCGTTATGGTCATTATGAGTTCCTGGCGACGTCATTTGGTTTGAATAATGCTCCAGCGGCTCTCATGGATTTGATGGACCCAGTGTTCAAGTACTATTTGGATTCTTTATGATTGTATTCATTGATGATATCTTGATTTACTCTCGTGGTAGAGAGGAGCATGAGTAGCACTTGTATGTTGTATTTCGAACTTTGAAGGATTGTCATCTTTATGTCAAGTTTTTGAAATGTGAGTTCTGGTTGGATTTAGTTGCATTCATGGGTCATGTTATGTCTAGTGATGTTATCAACGTTGATTTTAAGACGATTGAGGTGTTTCAGAATTGGCAGAATTGGCTTAGACCTACTTCACCTATAGATATTCAGAGTTTCGTGGGTTTTGCATGCTACTATTGTTGCTTTGTTGAGCGAATTTCATCTATTACATCTACATTGACCAAGTTCACTTAGAAAGATTCTCCTTTTAGGTGGTCTGATGAGTGTGAGGAGAGCTATCGAAAGCTCAAGGTTGCTTTGACTACAACTCCAGTATTGGTGTTACCCATAGGTTCAGGGCTTTATACAATGTATTATAATGTTTTGCGTATTGGGCTTGGTGCATTATTTTTTGCATAATGATATGGTAATTGCCTATCTATCTCAACAGTTGAAAACTCATAAGAAGAACTATCTTGGTCATGATTTGGAGTTGGCATCTATTGTGCATGCGCTCAAGGCACTACTTGTATAGTTTGTCATGTGAGGTTTAGCGTGATCATCAGTGTCTCTAGCATTTTTTCAAGCAGAAGAATTTGAATTTGAGGAAGTAGAGATGGTTGGAGTTGTTGAAAGTGTTACATCTCGCGTTTTCGTACGTTAAAGTTTCGTCGTAAGTTAATCGACGTAAGCTCGGGGATGAGATTTTCTTGAGACTATTAGCATTTATGCTATTTATAACAAGCGATAAGTAAGTGTCGTGGAGGATAAAGGGTAAACGAATTAAATAAAATGAGTTTCGTTGAAGGTTGTCGATTTGGGATAAAATACGATCCGAGCCATAATACCCGATATTTATGGACTAGTGCTATACAAGGTACCCCATGACCACGATAGTAGGGTACGTAAAGTGTATTAAAAGTGAGTAGTATATTAAGTAATTTGAGATAATTCTTAATTATGTGGATAATTGGTTAATTATTGGTTAGTGGGAGATTAACTATTTAATTAAGGAATGGTTGGATAAGACTAATCCTCCCCCCACATGGAAGCACCCACATCCCCATGTATGACTCTTAAGTCATTAATATATGTGGCAAGATTAAGAGATGTGAGAATTTGGCAAGTCTTATAACGTGAGTCACATTATTCATTTAATAAAAGAGATCAATTTTTAAGTCTTAGGAACATGAGTCATTAGTCACATATTTATCTAAGGACAGAGAGCCCATTTAAGTCTTAAGAACGTGAGTTCTTCATAAACGTGAGTTCTTTCATAAACGTGAGTTCTTCAAAAGGCAGAACAATTCCATATCAAAATTAGATAACGTTGGTTGCTGATTCTGTAAAGCGTAAGTTGGAAATTATAAGCGAATCAGTTCAGGTATGTTAAGGCTATCCCTTCTTTCCTTTTGGCATGATCCATACAATACAAATGAAACGAGAAAATGCACAACTTCCATAAATGACTCTATTCATAGAAATGCTAGAGATGTTTATGTTCTTGATTCCCCATGTGTCCTATTATTCTATCATATGTTCATGGGTCTCAAAAAATACGTAAGTTGATAAAGTTTATTTCATCATATTAATCAGAGGCATAATGGTATTATGACACTCCGAAAGATTTTATTAACGTACTTATCATGCATTGCATTCATTTACATTGATCCATGACCAGATGATGTTATATACGCATATATATGTATAATATATGTATATGGGATATGGAAAAAGGTTACGGCATTATATACGCGCCACCACCTGATCAGCTGGTATACGTTGATGATGTTGCCCACAGTGGCCGAGATGATATGATGGGATGCCCTCAGAGGCTTGATAATGTTATGTACACCTATACCTATGCATGACACGACATTTACACGCACATGCATGACATCATAAAAGTTTCAGAATTTACAAAGTTATTTAGACTTACAGGCGGAATTCTTTATTCCATGTTTTATCTATGTCTTTTATGTACTAATTTTCATGCCTTACATGCTCAGTACATTATTCGTACTGACGCCCTATTTCCCGGGGCCTGAATTTCATGCCCGCATGTGCAGGTAGGCAAGTTGAAGGTCCCCCTTCTTAGGATTTTTGATTAGCGAGAGTTGGCGTGCTCCACTTGATCCGGAGCTGCTTTTGATTTTGGTATGATATGCTTATATACATATATGGGTATGACATGTCCTAGTCCCGTCCTTGTACAGTTGTATTTTCTATTAGAAGTCTGTAGACAGTTATGTATAGTTGGATAGTATGTGGCCTTGTCGGCTTCCAGTTTTGGGTATATTGTTGTCTATAGCAGCCTTGCCAGCTCACCCACTGTATTCCGCATGTATATGTACATATGTCTTTTGGATAGATTTTCCTCACCTATTTTATTCATGTTTATATCTTAGGCGCATACTTAAGGATGTTCAACAGGTAGGACTCGGGCATCCGTCGCGGCCCACCGGTTTGGGTCGTGATAGAAAGACTATGATATCACTATCTTATATCATCCAGGGAAGGCAAATGTGGTAGTTGGTACCTTGAGTATCAAGGCGGAGAGTATGGGTAATTTGGCATTTATTCCAACTGCGGAGATGCCATTGGCTATGGATGTTCGGCTTAGCTAACATATTTATGAGACTAGATATTTCTGAGCCGAAAAAGGTTCTTGCTTGTGTTGTGGAACAATCATCTTTGTTGGAACACATTGAGACTCGCCAATTTGATGATACTCATTTGATGGTGTTGAAGGAAATGGTGTAGGAAGGTGGCATGAATAAGATTGTGATTGGGGATGATGGTGTTATGCGACTACATGGTCAGATTTGTGTTCTGAATGTCGATGGTTTGCGGGAGTTGATTATCCAGAAGGCTCATATTTTGCGGTGTTCTATTCATCCAGGTGTCACCAAGATGTATCGTGACCTGAAATAGCATTACTGGTGGAGTAAGATGAAGAAGGACATTGTTGGGCATGTTTCACGGTGTTTGAATAGCTAGTAAGTAAAGTATAAACATTAGAAACCACGTGATTTGACTGAGAGGTTGCTTATACCAAAGTGGAAGTAGGAGTGCATTACTATGAACTTTGGGGTAGGATTACTACAGACCTTGAAACAGTTTGATGTTGTTTGGGTCATTGTGGACAAATGCAATGACCTGATAAGTCGTTTTGAGTTCCAACTCCCAATTTCATGATATGAGACCTTTGATAACACTATTTGATGATTTATGACTTACGTGCTTGGTCCATGTTGATTTCCGGAAAGTTTAAATATAATTTTTCAAAGAAAATTTAATTTTCGAACTTGAAAATGACTAGGGCTAACCATGGTCTGTATTGTTAGTAGACGACATGGGATCAGTGTTTTGATAATTTCGATAGGTTTGTATGATGAATTTGGACTTGCGCGCATGTTTGGTTGGGTCTTGGGTGACACGAGGCCGTTTCGGCGCTTAATGTAAAAAGTTGGAGTTTGAAGTGTGAATTTTGAAATTAAGTGAGTTTTAGTATTTGATTCTTGGGTTTTGATGTTATTTTGATGATTTGAGCTTACGAGTGAGTTCGTATGGTTTTATTGTACTTGTGTGATGTTTGGATTGGGTCTCAAGGGGCTCGGGTGAATTTCGTATGAGTTCCAGATTGATTTGTTAGGACTTGAGTTGTTGGTGCTATGGACGACGCAATTGAGATCGCATTTGCGAGTGCTAGATTATATTTGCGATGCTGGAAGGAAATGGGGCAGCTTTTCATTTGAAAAGCTTAGCTCACATTTGCGATGGATCAGTCTTCACATTTGCAAGTCTTCTGTCGCAATTGCGAGATTTGAGGCTCGGAGGCTGGATCGCATTTGCGACCAGTTGTTTGCTTTTGCGAACATCACAATTACAAGCAAGAGTTTGCAATCATAAATTGTGTTCTTTTGTCGTATGTTACTTTATTTTGTTGTTCCATATCTTCTTACTTTTATACTTATTTTCTCTCTCACATGCTATTTATCTTGTCATCTTACTTGCTATTTTACTTGTTATCTTGTCTCGTTATTCCTTGTTATTTCTTATTACTTAACTGCAAAGGCTTATATGAAGGTTTCGTGTCTTAACTTCATCACTACCTCATCGAGGTTAGGCTCGGCACTTACAAAGTACATTGGGTCAGTCGTACTCACACAACACTTTTGCACTTCTTGTACAGATTTTGATGCTGGTTCCGGTGGTACTCAGATGGCAGACTAGCTAGCTAGTGGAGGAGACCCGAGGTAGTGTTGCACTCTTGTTTGCAGGCCTTGGAGTCTTCTATCTTATAATCTTATTAATGTTTATGTATTTCAAACAATGTACTGTTATTCCAGACTTTGTATTTACTTAAATCTGTAGACGCTCATATACTCAGTGACTCCAGTTTCTGGGAGATGTTTGATGGTTGTGGCTTTCAGACTTGATCTAATTCTTCTGAATTCTATCCTTTGTTTATACTATCATGCTATTTACGTTTCGCATTACGTTTATGTTAATGGTATTTGGTGGCTTGCCTAGTAAGCGTCGTTGGGTGCCATCACAATCCCTCTGGTTCGGAATTTGGGTCATGACAATAGACTGACCAAATTTGTGCATTTCATTTCGGTGATGACTTCTTACACTTCAAAGAAGTTGACTCATATATACATCAAAGAGATTGTTCATTTGCATGGTGTGCCCATTTCTATCATCTCAGACCGCGGCGCTCAGTTCACATCACACTTTGAGAGGGTTGTTCAGTAAGAGTTGGGCATGTAGATAGGTTTGAGCACTATATTTCACCTGCAGATGGATGACCAGCCTGAGTCGACTATTCAGATCCTAGAGGATATAATGAGGGCATGTGTTGTTGATTTTGGAGGTCATTGGGACTAATTTCTACCATTGGCGAAGTTCGCCTACAATAACAGTCTTCAGGACAACATTCAAATGGCACCGTATGAGGATTTATACGGTAGGTAGTGCCATTCTTCTATTGGTTGGTCTGGGCCTGGTGAGGAGAGGATGTAAGGTACACATTTGGTTCTTGATTCCTTAGAGAAGGTGAAATTGATTCAGAATCATTTTCGGATTCTACAAAGTAGGCAAAAAAGTTATGCTGACAAGACAATCCGTAATGTGGCTTTTATGGAGGGCGAGGAGATACTTTTGAATGTTTTATACATGAAGGACGTGATGAGATTTGGGAAGAAGGAAAAGTTAATTCTGAGGTTTAATGGTTTGTTTGAAGTGTTAGAGAGAGTTGGGGAGGTTGCTTATAGGCTTGCATTGCCTCCTAGCCTAGCAGGGTTACATCTGACATATTGTGATGCTTTGAAAGATGATGAAGATAAGTCGCATGTATTGGACTTCAGCACAGTGAAACTTGATGAGGATTTGACTTATGAAGAAGAACCGGTAGCCATTATAGATCAACAAATTCTAATGTTAAGATTATGGATATTTCTTCTGTGAAAGTTCTTTGGAAAGGGCAGCCGATAAAGGATGCTACTTGGGAGTCCGAGTCCAATATGAGGAGTCTTTATCCGTATCTCTTTGCCAGTTCAGGTACATTTCTATGTCCGTTCGAGGACCACGAACATTTTTTTAGAGGTGAAGAATGTAATGATCGATAGGTTTTGAATTTTAGCTTTCCCTTTCATGATTTGAGGGCTTGAATAGATTTATTTGATGATTTATCACTTGTATGCATGGTTTATCTCGAATTTTGGAAAGATTAGATATGTTTTGGTAAAGCAATTTAAATTCAAGAGCCTTAATATTGTTGGAGTTGACGATGGTCAACATCTTGTTAAACAACCTCGGATCAGTATGTTGACGATTCCAGTAAGTTCGTATGATAAGTTTGGACTTGTAGATATGTTTTAAGGTCCCCGAGTGACCCGAGGCCCTTTTTGTGCTCATAGTTGAAAGTTGAAAATGTTAGTCAAGAACATTTGAATCTTTGAGTTGTGATGCTTGATTATTTATTTCAGATGTTTTGTTGTTTCGAGCTTACGAGCAAGTTGGTGTCAGGCTTATATACTTATTATGATGATTGGATTATGTCCGTGAGGGCTCAAGTGAGTTTCAGACTGTTTTCCAGTCATTTCTCTCACAACAGTTATTCTGCTGCTAGGTCACTATGCATCGCGAATGTAGAATGTTGACCACGAATGTGATGGTTTGGGGGAGTTGACCTTCGCGAACGTGAACGCTATGATGCGAATGCCTATGCTTCCGGCCATTTTGGAGCTAGGTGGATTTTGCACATCGCGAATGCGATGGTGGAGCCGCGAACACGGAGGCTTGGGGGTGACTGGCCTTTGCAAACGCAGCACGATGTTGTGTTGACCATTGGCCTTCGTGAATGCGAGAGGAGCTTCACGTACGTGTAGAGCACCTGACGCGTGGGTATAAATAGAGCTAAAAATCGAAATTTAGCTACTTTTAACCATTTTTCAGACCAAGATCACGTATTGCGGTGATTTTTGCGAGAATATTACTCCATCTTCTAAGTTTAGTAATTTTAACTTAGTTTTGATTTATTTACATGATTTTTCATAGATCTTTACCCTTAAATGTAGGAATTCTAAGTGTAAAAATTGGGATCTTGGGGTAAAACTTAAGAGAGCTAATTTTTGAGGATTTGGATCTCGATTTGAGGTCAAATTTTGAAAAAAAAACACATTTTTTGACTCAAAAAAGAATGGGTAATCAAAAATTTGTCTTGATTTTTGATTTCGACCATGTGAGCCCGGTTAGACTTTTTGTTGACTTTTTAAAATATTATAAAGATCGAATCTTTTTTATTATTAATAGGTTTCTTAAGTTTGTTTTGACTTATATGAGTATTATTTTACTAGATTCTAGTTGTTTAGAGGCTTTTCTTAAAGAAAAAGTGGTATTGGATTGTGAATTTGTTTCGAAAAAAGGTAAGAGTCTTGGTAACGTTAATTTGAGAGAATTATGTTGTATTTAGGTCTATCTGCTACGTGCTAAATATGTTGAGATGGCGTATATACATGGTGACGAGTGTACGTGCATTTTCCAAGGTTAAAAGCATGCGGATATATCTAGTCTTGTTCGTGCCTTATTGTTTCATGTGTTATTTTCTCCTTTTCTTTAAATATTTTGTTAGATTACTTTATTCACATACATGCTAGTCACCTTATTTAAGTTTCATTGAGATATTTGTATATTACGGTTCTTAAAATGTTGGTTCGTCTATTGGCGAAAAAGTTATGATTTTTACGCGGCGTTTTATTTATAATCACTCTTCTTGATTTTATTTATGCTTTCTACCTTGCTTGGTATTACTTATTATATTCTTAGTGAGGAAGAGTGGATTGCACGAAGTGTGATTCCGTGCTTGTGAGGAAGAGTGCTTATACACAAGGGTGTTTTCGTGTTTCTTGATATTATTACTATTGCACGAAGGATGTTTCTGTACTTGTGAGGATGAGATTAATGCACTAAGGGTGTTGTTATGCTATTTGATATGATATCTTTTGCTCATTCTTCTTATTATGAAGATTTATGGTCTCGGCTATGTTGTTTTATGGTCATCGATTTATTCTTTTGAATTTGAGTTGTGGAGATAGGTTTGGTTGTTTATTTGAGAAACGCGGTTGTTATTTCCTTTAGTTGATCATTTTACTACTTCTCGCATTCACCCTTATTACTTTTCTTATTATTTATCTTGTAATTTTCTTGTTCGTTCTCTTGTTTATTAACTGAACGGGTTTATAAAGTAGGTATTTTGTCATTGCCTCGTCACTACTTTACCGAGGTTAGGCTCGACACTTACTGAGTGCATTTGATTGATTGTACTCATACTATACTTCTGCACTTCTTGTGCAGATTCTGATATCAGTCATAGCGATGTTCCGAGGGGTGATTAGCTTGGACATCTGAGAGACTCGAGGTAGTGTTTCATATCCGTTCGCAGACTCTTGAGTCGCCTTCTTTATCTGTGTTACTACTTTTATTTCTATCGGACAACATTGTACTTTAGACGTTGTATTTAGCACCCTTTGGAAGATCATGTACTCAGTGACACCAGTCTTGGGATGTTGTTATGTCAGTTGTGTTGGTTCTAGACCTATGGTGTTGTAATAGGAGCTTTTTTCATTATTTATGATATTATGTTGTTTAAAGTTTAGTTTTGCTTCTTTACTTACTGTTGTGTGTTGCTCTGCTTAACAATTAGGGTTAGACACCATCACAACCCCTTGATTGGGATTTTTGGGTCATGACAAATGAATCAGCATTCAATGTCGCATTAAAGACTGCAAGATTGTAGCCCATTTACACATTGGGCCTCTCCAAAAGTTGGTCTTGCTATTTAAGTTCACTTTTGGTTTCTTCAAATGAAGTATTACTACAATGCCGGTTATTTTGGTCTAAGCTATGTACTTGCTATCAATAGAAAAGTCATATTTTGGTTCTCAAAAGAACCCAATTCTATATGTTAAGTTTGACATAATATTTGCTCTTGCATCACAATTTGCCTCTCAGTAGTCAAGCCTTTATTTATCTGAAATCAGTTCACCTTAAAAGCCAAAATTTAATTTGCTATTTCAAATATTTTTTAATACCTGTTTGTATCTCCATGTGTAATTTTTCAAAATCGATAAAAGCATCTGTTCAATTTCAATCATGTAAAACAAATGCGCTAATGCTGCATAAATTGGAACAATTCACAATAATCCTAATAGGAGAAGAAAAAAACTAATGTGCTTGTAGCTGATAAAATCTGTTTTACAATTTGACTTTTGAGTTGGTAGGAGAAGTCATAGATTCGAGCCTTTTTGTTATACAAACATTTAGTGTACCTATATACAAAATGCTGCTAAAATTATGCTGGAAGATCTTATGCAACAAGATCGTGTAATACAAGTTTGGGAAGAAAAGAGACAAACAAAATGTGTAGGAGTATTTGAAAATGTAGGTTTCCACAATGCCCTCAGAATTTTCCAGTTGCTGAAACTTGTGTGGTTAATGACTCTAACGGCAAAGAAAAGGACAAGAATAAATTTAAACAGCAGAAGCAGGAAAGATTGATATCCAAGAAGAATCAGGAGAAGCAGCAGCTGGTGAATGTTACAAATCCAAGGTACAATCCTAAGGGTTCTAGGATTACTGGAATGGCAAAGGAAGAGGCTAATACTACTGATACTGGGATTAAGAATGTGGCTACAAAGGAGATGATGGTTGACTGAGTTCAAATGAGTTTTTCTATATACAATGAAGTCCTTAATGTTACTATAAACCACTCATGCTAGGAGATACCTTCTCAAACAATTGTGGAATCACCTAAATCCACTAGAGCTACAAGAGGAGACATACAATTATGGAGAGATGAAGTCCAACTGCTAGAGGATAATTCTGAGGCAAATACAAATATAAGAGTCAAAGATCGAAGGGCGAACATAAAGCTAGAACAAGCAGACAAAGAAAATATCATATCTTCACTCAACTATAGTGAATCTAGGGAGATTTTATCCAATATTGAAGGTGTTTTGGTGGGTGTATTAGCTATAGAACAGTTTGGTAATGTTGATGCAGAGGTTATACAAGATAAAGTAAGGTCAGACATTCAAACAATTGATGACAAGTCTCTTGATACCAATGGAACAGTAAATCAAGATACTGTTAATGTAAAACCTTCTCTGGAGTTGCAACATCAAAATGCAATTGTGATCAAGGACACAAATGGAGATGAGTCTCAACATGCTATGTTACCCCATCAAGCAGGTGCAATTGAGCCAAGTCACATGGCATGTACTTCTGGGACTGAGTAACCATTCCACATTCATCTCAACATTCCACTGAAATCTTCAATGCAAGTATTACATGACCTTGTAACACATAATGTCACACCTGTGGAGATTAAGCAGGCAATAGGTGATCATGAACACTATGAAGAAGAAGGTGATGATGAATCAACAACAGGAAACTTTAAGGCAGTAGAAAGAAAAGCAGATTTATCTCCTAGGGCTGGAGATAAGAGTGGTAAAAAGGGAAGGAAACACGGCCAAATCAAAGAGATTCCTCCACCAAAAAGAATCCTACCTAGAAGGGCAACTTCAACTACTAGATGATGATTAAAACATTAATCTAGAATATAAGGTCTGTGATAACTTAACATGCCTTTCAGAGGGTTATTAATATGCATAGGGAGCATGCTTTCTTCATTATTGCATTAATGGAACCATTTTAAAAAGTTAGGCAGATTCAGAAGTACAGAAGAAGGCTAGGAATAGATACTCACTATGCAAACATAAATGGAAAAGTTTGGTTGTTCTTAGACAGTACTGTGGAGTGGGAATTGTTGATAGATACTGACCATGGGTCACTATCAATTACATGCATGCTAAAGTGGCAGGATCTATTTCATCTACTGTAGGTACAATCACAAGATTTCAAAAAGGTGAGTTTCTATTTACTTACCTAGGCTGCCCTATATTATACACAAGAAGGAGGAAGGATTACTACAATGATGTCATTAACAAGGTGAAAGCAAAGCTGCATTCCTGTAAAGGAAAGTTACTATCTTATGATGGCAAGCCAACACTTATAACTAGTGTACATCAAAGTATGCCCACACATATACTATTAATATTGGATCCTCCTAACAATGTGCTGGAATATTTACACAAAACCTTGCAAGGTTTTTCACGAGTAACAAAGAAGAAGGAAGAAGCTGACACTGGGCAAAATGGCTAAACTTAACGTTACCAAAGGAGGAAGGTGTTCTGGGTTTTAGATCACTATTTGATGTATCCAAGGCCTTATTTGCCAAGTTATGGTGGAAATTCAGAACATCAAAGTCCTTATGTTCTAACTTCATGTGGAATAAGTACTGTAAGAAGGAAATACCTACAGTAGTTCAATTTAGACAAGGGTCACATGTGTGGAGGAAAATGTTACAAGCAATGGAAGAGGTAGAACATGAAATATTATGGGAGATGAATAGGGGATCAACCAATATATGGCATAAAAATTGGACTTGATTAGGTGCACTATATCATGTTGTACCTCCAGATTTTCCTATCAATGAAGAACTCCAGGAAGTGGCTGAATTGAGAGATCAAGACAGTTCGAATGATCAGTTATTAGAGAAATCATTCACAATTGATATTGCAGACCATGTAAGGCAAGCAGTGCATTTTAATGGCTGTGATGAATACTGGGATACTCCTAAGTGGATGCCAACAGTCTCAGGCAGATTTCAGCGGGGAGTGTTTGGTAGAATCTAAGGCACAGGGCCCCTACAAATGCAGAATACAAGATGATGTGGATTAAAAGTTTACCTTTTATAATATCATTCTTCCTATGGAGAATGTGGAAACGTAAGATACGAACTGATGATCTTTGGAGGAGAAATGGTTATATGGTGGTGTCTAAGTGTTGGTGTTGCTTGAAACCAAAAGAAGATACATTCCAGCATCTATTCATAACAAGTGATACTGCAACCAGAGTGTGAAAAATATTCCTTCAACTAGCAGGTATAATTATAAACATGGTGCACGTACATCAAGTCATAAAAACATGCTAGAATACACATTGTTGCCACAAGCTTAAGCCATTGATTCAGACAATACCATCAGCGGTTACATGGGAGCTTTGGAAAAGGAAAAATATAATGAAGAATGGAGGATCAGTGTCTTGAAATAGGGTCATTTATGAGGTAAATAAGACTCTACATAATCTTGCAAAGGTCAGATACCCTTGGATGCAAAATGTTTCATTAATGTGGCTGGATATTATCAAGTTTCTTGAAGATTACAAACCTTATGTAGTGACCAAGAGAGTAACCTGGCAGTTTTCATATGGTAGTTGGTTTAAGTGTAATACAGATGGTGCTTCTAGAGGCAATCTAGGACCTAGTTCCTATGGCTTTTGTGTACGTGATTATCATGGAGATTTAGTGTATGCTAAAACTAAGAAAATAGGTGAAACAACCAATATTGTAGCTGAAGCAAAAGCAATTGCTGAAGGGTTAGCCTACTGTGTGGAGAAGCAGCTACATCCACTCCTAACTGAGACAGACTCTTTGACAATGAAGAAAATAATTGAAGGGGAATGGGATCCACCATGGTGCATTGGTATAGAAGTGAGGAGGATAAAGGAGAAGAAGGATCAATTTAATGTGATCTTCCAACATGTTCTAAGGGAAGGAAATGCAGTGACAGATTATTTAGCTAACCTTATTTTTTCTTATGCAGGTACAATCTCATTTCACTCTTTCTCTGAATTGCCAAGTGTGGGAAAGACATTAATCAATCAAGACAAAGATAAAATACCTAATCTTAGGATTAGGATAGCAAGAAAAAAAGCACTAGATTGATGAAATTTTTCATGTGTGAAATGCATGCATATGATGGCTTCAAAATTTATTTCTACTATATAGTCTCATCCTATCATCCGATGCAATGTATAAGGAAACTAGCTCATCCAAGATTTGGTTGGACACTGTATGTCATCCCCATTGCAGGCAGCAATCACATTAGGCTAAACACAATGCTACAAGGTAAATATTGTGACAGCTTTTCTACTTCTGCAGGTCCTACATCATGGATTCTTATTGTACAAAAGCACATACAGTTTGGTTTTGAACTAGACAGTGTATGTTACTGACAGAACTAACATGGACAACTACTACTTCTACAACATCCTATGTGTTTTGTATTAATCGATCATTATCCGGTGGTATTAGTGTGTTTTCATACTCAATCTGAAGATGAAAAGTTAATAAATGACACTTATTTTATAAGCACGCAGCTACGGCACAAAGACATACAGAAACATCTTTGGTACTGTCCAGTAAATCTGGTTAAGCTGGAGCAATACTTGTGTCTATCAAATTTGGATAGCTTCTTTTCATTTGCATGCTGTGACTAATACCTGCTGGATTGATATTGAACAAGAGGTTAAACAATCTATTCTTGAACTGGTCAGTGTCTCTTACTTTGATTACTCAAATGGTCAGCAGCTGCTTCATCTACATCTAAGATCGCAGTTAAGGCCCAAATTTCAAGAATAAGGAAATCAACCTGGAACAACAAATGTGTCTATCAGATCAGATCTGGATTGCTTCATTACAGTGGTGTGATCGATTGGAATTCACAATTGCCTTGTTCATTTTTTACGGAATGCAAAATCTGGCGCCTGGCGAGAGTGACAGAGGTGTTACTTGGTTTTTGCCCGTGGCATTTGGATTTAATTGCGCTACTTGTTTATGGAAGCATACAACATATAACTTTGTAATAGCTAGTGTAATTATATTAGCTAGCTGTAACTCAGTATTTTATTTTGCTTCATACACCTTGTATCAATTTGGATCCTTTTTTTATGGGATTTTATTTATATATATTAGTCACTAGGCAACCTTCCTAGTGCCATATTTAACTAAAGAAAATGTAGGTTTCTTATAAAGGATAAGTCAACATGAATATTTGTGATGTGTCCTGGTTACATTATACATAATCGAATAACTTATTCGGACATCTTCAACGAATAGTTAATGCACATGACTTCATGCTACAATATTATTTGCGAAGTGTACAAAATAAGGCAGGCTTGTTGTTCCCAGACGCACATGCAAGTATACGTGATCGTACAAGTAATAAAGTGATAAATTGAGTGTCGAACCCACAGAGACTTGTGTTAACTACCCACTAATTTCACCAAGATTATTATTCAGTCGAGTCAATTAGAGTTCAAAAGTGTAATTATATTAAGCAATAATTCTAACAAGTAACTAATTTATCAAGCAGCAAAATAGTTGTTGTATATTCAGTAGAGACAAATATTCCAGGGTTGTGATCGATTCACCAATCCTATTGTATTCTAGTTAACTCTCCCTTTCATACAATTCACTCATAGTTGCTAATTAATCGAACAATTTCTCTCGTAGTATTCTCCCGAATTACTACCCGCCTGTTCAAAATAGATTAATGCCTATATTCCTATGGAATCAATCTATTAAGAATGCATTAAGATTACGATATTTAATTAACCATGGTGACTAGGTATATTCCTATCCTAACCACAAATCCTCCCCCTACTCATAGTTAAGATCATGCTCTCGTCAATTCTTCTCTAATCTAGACGTAGCTTTTTCAAGCATAGCATAGATAGTAAATAGAACCTAACTGTTGGCTAGACAATTAAGTAATTAATCACAGAATTAAAGAAACAACCATATACAAGCATGGCGACTAGGTATATTTAATTATATTAGCTAGCTGTAACTCACTACAAAGTGGCTATTTTCCAATTTTGCTCATTTTTGGCCCCAATCTCACACCTTCACCCCATATTGCTTCCGGGTGATTCCTACACATAAAAATACCATGAATCAGCACAAATTATTCCATTACACATCCGAAATCTACGAAATATGAGTAAAATACGAGGCGATATATATATATATATATATATATATATATATATATATATATATATATATATATATATATATATATATATATATATAGAGAGAGAGAGAGAGAGAGAGAGAGAGAGAGAGAGAGAGCGAGCAATGGGACTATCAACTCTACCCCAACATCATACACATCTAAACTAGAGAGGAGCACTTCAATTTTTAACCATACACTCTACCCTTGACTATGATCGATACCGGCAATCAAGCAGGAACATAAAAATTTCACATTCTTCCCGTTTTAAACATACCCAAGTATAAACATTTCATATCAATCAATTCAAATAACATATTTTTAACCACCCCACCTCAAGAGCTAACTCGTTACCACTAAGCACACTCAACTCGCTCATTCGCCTAACAAGAGAAGTTTACAACATTACCAATTCTTCATGAGATCATGTGTACTCACCAGCAGGCAAAAGAGTGAATATAAAATAGTCCACACATTCATGTTTGACTTTGAACATAATTTAAGGACACCACATAATTTGAACAAAAATCGGTCACTCTCACAAAGAATTCATGTGCATCCCGTGGTCGTACCATAAGCTTATTCGTAGCGTACGTCTCTACTAATCTAAGCTAGCCATATCTATGATCAATTAGTACTTTAAGGTTGTAATGTAGGCTAAGGGATGGGTAGGATACATTTAGGAATAGTGACTAACCCTCCTAAGCACTTTAATACACTACACTCAAAATTCGAGCACATCTTCTTCTCAACTAATTCACTCGCCACAAACCATATATAACATAGCCCTTTTTTTCAATTAAGCACTTCTATATTCCCACTAGAACGAATTAGTAAGATTAGGATGTGTGTGGTTTTGTACATTATTTAAACTATTTTTTTCTTTCTTGCACTTTTTTCTTTTTCTCTTTTTTTTTTCTACACACCCTTCATACATTAAGGTTCATCGGCTAGTGACCTTTATTTTCACAACTTTAGTGCACCTTAAGGGCCCTTCCATGGCTCCACTCGAAAGCTATTCCCCAATATCTCACCTTACTTCTTTTAGCGACTAAGTGCCTTAGGAGGTAAAGGTTCAACAATCTCAAATTAAGAACAAAGTAGGGATACCACTACTAGAAATCAGGAAAAAACCGTCAAAAACAATCCACCAAAATCGGTCCGTAACGGCCAATAACCGTCCAAAACGCGACTATTTACGTGTGGTCAGTATTTTTAAGGTCGGAAGAGCATAGCGACAAAAGTCTGTCCGAAATTACCGACCAACCCCGGTCGGTATGCTCTACACAATCATCTGACAATTTAATTGAATTACTGACCAATAATGGTCAGAATGTTATTTTAATAATTTGATTTTACCAACAACGTTGGTCGGTGTTTTAAATTTATTAATTTTGTTTACCGGCCAACTTTGGTGGGTAATAAAAAATAAATTAAACTATAATATTTTATGTATCGACCAACATTGGTCGATATTAGAAAAATTATATTTTTTATAATTAATTAAAATTTAATAATACCGACCGACGTTGGTCGATAATCTGGACATGGCAGCCAACTTACCAACCAAAGTTGGTCGGTAATGTTGAATTTCTGGGAATTCAATGTGCATTAACCGACCATCATTGGTCGGTATTTT
Source organism: Nicotiana tabacum (assembly GCF_000715075.1). Lineage (NCBI taxonomy): Eukaryota > Viridiplantae > Streptophyta > Magnoliopsida > Solanales > Solanaceae > Nicotiana > Nicotiana tabacum. Next base: position 45,192,838 of record NC_134098.1, read on the forward strand.
TCAATTTAAATTTTTATTTTATTAGTTACATACCAAGGTCGGTCGGTTGTCTAGGATTAATTTTGGCAGAAAATACTTGTTTTGGTGGTTACACCACCTGCCAAATAAAAACAACATACCAATACTCCCAATTCATATCAAATAACCCCCAATTCACTACATACAATCCCTAATTCACCACAAATCCAACCAAACATCCAATTAATACTTTAAAACTAACAAAGTTCAATTAAACATCACAATTCAAAACCAAGCAAAAACTAAGTAATTACAACAAGTTCAAAATTGTTCAATCTAATTCAAAACTAGTTCTATTAGTCTAGTTCAAAGTATATCAAAGTATTGGTAAAGGGGTATTTTCTACAACATCATCACCATCAGATGAACTTTCATCTACAAGATGGTATAGATAACGGTCTTGTGGAGGACAGGAAGAACGATCACGGGAAGGACGAAAGGAACGAACACGGGGAGGACGGGAGGAACGATCGCGTGGAGGTCGATCCTCTGGCGAAGACTCACAAGATCGGGGCAACGTAAAAGCTCCAGTAGAAAGTAGAGTTCTGATCTGAGCTTGCATACCAAGGAATTGAGCATCACTAAGCCTTCCTCTTTCCTTGGCCACTTCTAGCTCGGATGTAAGTCGTGCCACTGTCTCCTGCATAGTCGAGAGTCTCTCCTTATTAAGTGCCTCTCCCTGTGAGGAAGTCCATATTCCTTGCATTTCACACCTATAGCGATGTAATGTTTTCTTAGGAAGCTCGTATACCTTCCCCCTTTTTGGACCGCCAACAACCTCCAACTATATTCTTTCAACATCCTCGTCCAAAGGTTGGGTTGGCTCGTGCGATTCATCAGCTAGCTGACTACGAATGAATTCCTCCATGTTACTGATAAGTGGGAATTTTGACTATTTATTAGCGCCTTTTAGCTTTCATTTTAGTCCAAAAGTATCTAATTGTATTCCCGAAAACTGATAAAATATGCTTACCTGCAGGAGTATTGGAAAATGAGCTACTATGATGAAATCCAACTCAAGGAGGAGTGATCTAAACAAGGAAAACAATCAGGCATAGAAGCTCAAGTGCAGGCCGCAGATTTTTATCTGTGGCGGCAAAATATGAAGGAAAATCAACAGAGCCCCAGTGCAAATTGCGCACCTCACAAATATTGTGCGGCCGTAGAAGCTACGTAAGAGCCAAAGTTCAGAGAGCTTCATTTCAAGTTCAAGAAGAAATGCAGACCGCACAATAATTGTGCGGCCGCAGAAACAGCAATGTGACCGCACTCAGGAAATGTGCGATCCGCAGAAGAGCCCAGTGCGGCCGCACCTAGAATTGTGCGGCTGCAGAGTTAACTTTTGTCAAGATATGAAGAGAAGTGCGGACCGCACATATAATTATGCGGCCGCAGAACCTTCGAAAGGGCAATTTTGTCCGAAAATTTAGATTTGTATAAATAGACTACTTTCACGAAATTAGGTCAAGTTTGGAATATTGAAAGTCCTGTAGCCGTTTTTACTTGCCCCTTTAGGCAACTTTAGCTTACTTTGGTTATTTAACATTGGATTTTTATCTTTTAATCTTGCAATATGAGTTTTATCATCTTTTATTCTTTATTTTCTTCTATACCCATTATGAGTAGCTAGATTTCTAACTAGGGTTGTGACCCAACCATAGTGTGTAGACCTAATGGGTGTTTGATAATGGTTGGGAGTTTATTATTTAGTCTAGTTCTTGCTTTTATTTGAAGATTTAATGGTTGCAAACACTATCTCATGCCTTATTGACTTGGTCTCTTCCTGAGAAAGAGAGACTTAGTCTATGAAAACGAGGCTAACAAGAATTTGGGATAAAATCAAGAGATTGATAGTCCCAATTAAAGGGTTGAACCTAGAGATAGTAAAACCTGACTTGAGCATTTTATCAACTGTTTTGTTCAATACCCATTTGGACTTGAGAAAGCCAAATTGGGCAAAATCACTCTCTTACCGAGAGGTATTGAGTAGGTATTTGAGTGTTGATTGTTATAATACACCCTGACCAACAAAACAAGCTTTAATATTTACAACCCGTTAGGCAAACACCTAGGTGAAGGTCATACCACTAGAACTTTTTATATATTTGAAAACCATCCGAAAATAATATTCTCTAGTTTTATATCTTTAGAATTGTAATCCTTAACGTAATTTTAGAAGTAAAAACAAAACCATATTTGTGGAAGTGCAAGCAAGATACTTCACGTGCTTTATCCAAATATATACCACTAATCCCATCTCAGCTCCTTGTGGATTCGATCCCGACTATTTGTTGGGTATTATTATTGTAATCGACCATTTCACAACCCTGAATAGGGATGTGACTTGGACGAGATCAATTTTTGGCGCCGTTGCCGGGGAGCAAAAACGGATTTAGCTATATATTTGGTTTTGTGTGTGAATTGTCTTCTTTTTCTTCCGCGTTACTTATATTTTTGGTGAAACAATTATAGGTGAAACAATGGCTCTCAACAATCTTGCAATCTTAGTTTAAACTAGATCTAGAATCAACCAAATCTTGTGGAAGTGTAATTTAAGATAGCTCAAGCTCATTCACCGCAATATATATTGCTAAACCCCATTCATATAGCTCCATGTGGAATTCGACCCCGACTCTCTGTTGGGTATTACTATTGCATCGACCTTTTCATAACCTCAAATAGAGGTGTGATTTGGACGAGATCAATTTATGGGGCCGTTGCCGGAGAGCTAAGAACGGAATTAGCTATATATTTGGTTTTGTGTGCGAATTGTCTTCTTTTCCTTCTATGTTACTAAAATTTTTGGTGAAGCAATTGTAGGTGAAACAATGGCTCTCAACAACAATGATCCTCTTGGAAACATGCCTTTGGGGGATGTGGATATGGAAGATGACCAAGTTGAGGAGGTTCCTCTTGAACCTCAAGCAAATAGACGAGGCCATCTGCCTCAAGACAACGTTCCTGTTCCACCCCCAAATCCAACAAAAGCGGCTCCACATCGGGTATTGTTGAATGAAGGGTATGCAAGTGCCATAGTCCCGCCCCGCATTAGGGCGATCAACTTTATAATCACAAATGTTATGCTCATATTGCTAGAGCAACGAGGATTCTTCACCGGGGCTCCGAATCAAAATACGTACAAACACTTGAAAGGGTTTGTGGACACTTACTGGGGGAGTAAACAGACAAACGTCTCTGAGGATGCTTTAAGGTTGAGGCTATTTCCTTTCTCTCTAATGGGGAAAGCCTTGGATTGGTTAGAAAGGTTGCCAAACCATTCCATCTATACATGGGATGAATTGGCGGAGAAATTTATTTCCAAGTTCTTTTCTCCCGGGGCATACGGCTACTCTTAGAGACAAGATTCTAGCATTCAAACAAGAACCCAATATGAATTTGCATGAAAAATGGGAGAGGTACTGAACTATAGTGAAAGAGTGCCCAAACAATGACATGATGGAGGTTATGATTCAACAAACTTTCTACAGGGGGATCAATACTACCAATCAATGCGTGGTCCACCAACTTACTGGTAGAAATTTCATGACAACGCCATATGCGGAATCATGTGAGATCTTAGATGAAATGGAGGATACTATATTGGCATGGCAAAGTAGAGCAAATGTTCCTCAAGGTGATCCAAACGTGATTCACCTACATAAAGAATTGTATGATCATGGGCAAGCAATTGCCGAGTTGACCACCACAATGAATCAATTAGCCAAGGCTCAACTTCAACAAGTGCAAGGTCCTAAGCAATACAATGCAATGGAGAGAGTTAGTATGATGGTGAACAAGAGAAGGCAAAAGGGTCCTCAAGTGCAAAATCGTGTAGAGAACATCATGTGCAAGAAGATAATGGGTTTGATCAAGATGAATCTTACAATGACCAAGATGAGGAAGTACAATATGTGAACAACTTCCAAGGGCAAAGAAACAACTCTCAAGGTCCGAATCAACAATAATGGCGACCTAATGGTAATCAAGGGAATTGGAACAATCAAAACAACCAAGATTGGAATAATCAAAACAATCAAGGAAATTAGAGTGGTCAAAATAAACAAGGCAATTGGAGTGGAAATAGTCAAGGATATTGTGGAGGCAACAATCAAGGGGGATGGAACAATAACCAATAAAATCGGGTGTCGGGCTTTCAAAGGCCCCCGATGTATCAACAACCGAGAAACCCGCCTTTTTATCCTTCCCATGGTCCAAGATCTTCCGACAATGAGATGGGACGAATTGAGAACATGTTCAAACAAATGATGGAGAAGAACGCCGACTCTGATGCTCAATTGGGGAAAATTTCGTAAGCTTTAAACACTCGTCCTAAGGAGGCACTACCAAGTGACACGGTGGTGAACCCAAAGGGTGGGAACAACACGGGACATGCCATGGACGTGACTACAAGGAGTGTAAAAGGTGGGGATGCACCCACCTCAAGTCAAAGGAAAATTGTGGATGATGAGCAAGTGGTACAAGAAGATGAGATCCCGAACAATGTGTTGCAAGCAAATGATGAAGTAAGAAATGATATTAATAACAATGTCGAGGAGACTCAAGAGGAAGTGAACCCGTCTAGGGAGCATATTGTTGACATACTGAAATCGGTAGTGCCAAAGGCTAAGGCACCGATGCCAAGGCCTCCTCCTCCATATCCTCAATGGCTTGCCAAGCAAAATGGTGAGAATCAATTCAAAAAGTTCATTGACATGATGAAGAGTCTATCTATTAATGTTCATTAGATTGAGGCTTTGGAGCAAATGCCCGGTTATGCAAAGTTCATGAAGGACTTTGTGACAAAGAAGCCATCGATGAATTGTGAAACTATAAAGATGACTCATCAAGTGAGTGCAATTGTGCATTCAATGGCTCCCAAATTGGAAGATCCTGGTGCTTTCACAATCCCTTGTACCATTGGCAGTGCCAACTTTTCTAAAGCTCTTTGTGATCTTGGGGCAAGTATCAATTTGATGACCTATTCGGTTTTCAAGACTTTGGGAATTGGGAAACTAAGACCCACATCTATGAGATTAAAAATGGCGGACCGTACCATGAAGAGACCGTTGGGTATAATTGATTATGTGGTGGTTCGTGTTGATAAATTCATTCTCCCGGCGGATTTTGTTATTCTTGATTGTGAGGTTGATTATGAGGTGCCGATCATTCTTGGGAGACCTTTCATTGCTATGAGGAAGGCTCTAGTTGATCTGGAAGCCAGATAACTTACATTCCGGGTTGGTGATAAAAAGGTGGTTTTCCATGTGGGTAAATCTATGAGGCAACCCAATAGTAATGAGGTGTGTTCTTTCGTAGATTTGGTGACCGGTGTGATTGTGGATGAAGCCAGTGTCGTGATGAATGTTGATGATACATTGGAGGCCGTTTGCTAAATTTTGATGATGGGGAAATGGATGGCTTCATAGAATGTGTAAATTCTTTGCAAGGGATGGGGTCATACAATCATGCACCTCGGAAACTTTCCTTGGATCTCGAAAATAGGAAAACTCCTCCTACAAAGCCTTCAATTGAAGAGCCTCCTATCTTGGAGTTGAATCCATTGCCTCCACATCTCAGGTATGAATTTCTCAGCCCTTGTTCTACTTTACTGGTTATTATTTCCTCTTGTTTGACTAACGTGTAGGTTGACTCTATATTGGCAGTGCTCAACAAGAGGAAGAAAGCTATTGGGTGGACTTTGGCGGACATTCGGGGAATAAGCTCTGCATTTTGCATACACAAGATTAATTTGGAGGAAGATGCCAAACCCTCCATTGAACATCAAAGGAGACTCAACGAAGCAATGCAAGAGGTTGTCAAAAAGGAGACCATAAAGTGGTTGGATGCCGGGGTTATCTATCCCATTTCTGACAGTTCGTGGACTTCTCTGGTGCAATGCGTTCCGAAGAAGGGGCATAATTGTGGTCACCAATGATAAGAACGAGTTGATTCCAACAAGAACGGTAACCGGGTGGAGAGTGTGTATGGACTATCGGAAGCTAAACAAAGTTAGAAGGAAAGACCATTTCCCATTACCCTTTCTTGACCAAATGCTTGATAGGTTGGCTGGCCGGGCGTTCTATTGCTTTCTAGATGGATATTCAGGCTACAATCAAATGCTTATTGCCCCGGAAGATCAAGAGAAAACAACCTTCACTTGTCCCTATGGCACTTTCGCTTTCAAGCAGATGCCATTTCACTTATGCAATGCACCGACAACTTTCCAACGGTGTATGATAGTGATCTTTACGGATATGGCAGAGGATTACCTTGAAGTCTTCATGGATGACTTTTCGGTAGTCGGGAATTCTTTTGATGATTGCTTGAGAAATTTGGATAAGGTCTTGGAAAGATGTGAAGACACAAACTTGGTATTGAATTGGGAGAAATATCATTTCATGGTTGAGGAAGGCATTGTGCTCGGCCACAAAATTTCAAAGAATGGCATTGATGTCGACAAGCCGAAAATAGAGGTGATTTCTAAACTTCCACATCCAACATCCGTGAAGGGAGTAAGGAGTTTCTTAGGTCATGCGGGGTTCTACCGTCTTTTCATCAAGGATTTTTCCGAAATGGTGAACCCCTTGTGTAAGCTTTTGGAGAAAGATGCCAAATTCCATTTCAATGAGGATTGCATGAAGGAATTTGAATTTCTCAAGTTCAAATTGACAACTACTCCTATTATCACCGCCCCGAATTGGAGCTTGCCTTTTGAGCTCATGTGTGACGCTAGTGATATGGCGCTCGGAGCAGTTTTGGGGCAACGTGTCAATAAGATCTTTCATCTGGTCTACTATGCTAGTAAGACCATGAATGATCCCAAGTCAATTACACTGTGACCGAAAAAAAGCTCATTGCTATTATTTTTGCTATGGAAAAATTCCGCCCGTACTTGATGGGTACAAAGGTGATTGTCCACACGGATCATGCGGTACTTCGGTACCTTATGAGCAAGAAAGATTCAAAGGCTTGGTTAATGAGATGGATGCTTTAACTGCAAGAGTTCGATCTAGATATATAAGACCGTAAAGGCAGTGAAAACCAAGTGGCGGACCACTTGTCTCGCTTGGAGGAGGAGGGGAGTCCATATGGCAGCCTTGAAATCAATGACTCCTTCCCCGGCGAGAAACTTCTAGCCATTTCAATGACCGAGATGCCATGGTTCGCTGATTTAGCAAATTATCTTATGAGTGGTATTGTACTGGATGCGTTTTCTTCAAATCAAAGGAAGAAGCTCAAACGGGATTGCCTAGACTATTATTGGGATGAACCGTACCTCTTCTAGATTTGTATCGATGGCGTGATTAGAAGATGTATGACGGAGGAGGAACAAGTTGAAATTCTTGGGGTTTGTCATTCTTCACCCTACGGTGGTCACCATGGAGGAGCAAGAATGATGGCCAAAGTGCTGAGTTGTGGATTCTATTGGCCTACTCTCTACAAGGACGCAAGTGATCTAGCCAAGCGTTGTGATGAATGTCAAAGGGCAAGTGGGATTTCAAAGACAAATGAGATGCCCCTCACCACCATTTTGGAAATTGATATTTTTGATGTGTGGGGTATTGATTTCATGGGACCGTTTGTAAGCTCTTGTGGGAACACCTACATTTTTGTAGTTGTGGATTATGTGTCAAAATGGGTTGAGGTCGTTGCTCTACCCAACAATGAAGCTAGAAGTTTTGGTACTCCGCGGTCCATTATAAGCGATGGAGGGTTGCTTTTTTGCAACCAAGCATTTGACACCTTGCTTAGCAAGTATTGTGTCACTCACAAAGTCACGACCCCCTATCACCCTCAAGCAAGCAGAGAAGTGGAAGTCTCCAACCGGGAGATCAAGAGTATTTTGTCAAAAACAGTGAATGCCAACAAGACGGATTGGTCAAAGAAACTTGATGATGCTTTAAGGGCTTATAGGATGGCTTACAAAACACCTATTGGGATGTCTCTATACCGGTTAGTGTTTGGGAAAGCTTGTCACCTTCCGGTGGAACTTGAGCACAAGGCCATGTGGGCTTTGAAGAAGCTAAATCTTGAGTGGGATGTCGCTTCCAACTTAAGGGTGGCACAATTGAATGAGCTAGATGAATTTCGGTACAATGCATATGCAAGTTCATCCTTATACAAGAAGAAGATGAAGTACCTCCATGACAAGTACATTCCGAACAAGGAGTTTAAAGAAGGTGATCTTGTGTTATTGTTTAATTCTCGGTTAGGGATGTTTCTGGGAAAGTTGAAGTCTAAATGGAGTGGCCCGTTTGAAGTTGTGAGTGTGACACCCTTCGGTGCATTGGACTTGAAGAATAAAAATGATGAAGTGTTTAGAGTCAATGGTTACCGGGTGAAGCACTATCTAGGAAAAGTTGGTTATGGCCACTGAATGTTGAATTGCCAACACCTGAAGAACTACCAAAGTTGCCCATAGACCGGGCCTTATTACCCTCTCGCTCCATTTTGTTTCTTAATTTGTGGGTCTCTGTGGCTTGAGCGAATGCCACCATCTTTCCATAGTTCATATCAGAATTCAAGGCAGCTGTAGCAGCCTCATTAATTACCAAGGGACTAAGGCCCTGTACAAATCGGCGCACTCTAGCCTCCATAGTGGTCAGCATGTAAATAGCATACTTAGATAGGTACATGAATCTCATATGGTAATTCCACACACTCAGGCTACCTTGCCTCAAGTTCTCAAGCTCAGCAAAATGGGCTGCCTTAGTCTCGGCAGGTAAGAAATTATCAATGAAGGCATTGGCAAACTCACCCCACCTCGCCGGAGGGCTCCCTTCTTTATGGGACTCCTCCCACAGTTCAAACCAAGAATATACCACCTCTTTCAGGTGGTAGGAGGCCAATTCCACTGCCTCTGTCTCAGTAGCACGTATAACTCAGAGAGTCTTGTGCATCTCATCAATGAAGTCCTGGGATCTTCCTCTGGGTTAGTACCCGTGAACACTGGAGGATCCAACTGGAGAAACCTGTTCACCCTGGAACTAGTAGAATCCCCTGGCTGACTGGAAGATGTGGGTGCAACATTTGATCTCTGGGCCTGGGATGCCACTATCTGAGCCAACATCTGTATGGCTCCCCTAAGATCAACATCAGAAACACCAGAATCGGAAGTTGGAACTGGAGGTGGAACTGGTATATCAGTTGGAGGAACCATTGCAACTTCAGTAGGTATAGGGACATGTGCGGTCTGATCAATTGTAGTGGAGTCAGGCAGTGTTGTAACTGGAGGAATATCCTCACTCCTCAGGGGCTCACTCCCATCATCAATTATAGGATCAACTGCCACTCCTGGGGTAACATTGGCTCTTTGGCCAGTTCTTGCCTTCTTCTTAGGTGCCATGTACTGAAAATTAGAGCAACTCAGGAGTTAAAGGAGGAACAATCTTACAACCAGCTTTATCGCACGATCAAGAACATGAAAGAAGGGTATTATTCCTAAATGCACATGTAGCATCCTAATTATAGATGTGGTCGACAACACACCGATAATAAGGACTCTACTAGCCGCGGCTCCGAGACATCCTAGGACACTTTATATCCTTAGGCTCTAATACCAAGTTTGTCACGCCCCAAAACTGAGAAGTGCGACCGGGCAAGCCTGTTAGATTTCATTCTACCCAAACTCATCCACGAATGGAGATAATACATATTTTCATTAATTAGACAAAAAAGTGTTCATGTCTACAATACCAATTCATTACCAATAGTTTCATCACTTTTAAATTCTCAAATGGACAAATAATACAACCACAACATAGCTTAATTTTGCTTTCACAGCACCAATATACAACCCACACTATATCTGCGGAGCCTCTATAGATAAAGAAGAGTACAATGATAATGCTGGCAACAAGGCCCCGGCAATATCTCAACCATAATACAAAACGAACAAAAGATACATGACCCCGGGATGAAGTGGGGCTCACCAAGTCAGCTGGCAAGAAGGTATACTGCTATCACTGATCAATATCTCCTGCTGTGGAACCACCTGCATCTATTTAAAGATGCAGCGCCCCCGCCAAAAGGCACGTTAGTACCGTCGAATAGCACTAGTATGTATAACTAAACACACTCTCAATAGAACAAATCATAGAAACAAAAATATCATAATATCAATGAAAGCTTTAATCAACATCAAACCTTAATTTATGATCAAGACATTGTTCAAATAAATTTCCATATATCACATTGGGAGAATTTTAGTATTGACATTCCATTGTTCAATATACCATTATTCACATTACCAATACCACCGTACTCTTAGCACGGAGTCCAATCACGACCCAATCGGCTAGGCTATCTCATTAGAGACATCAACCACAATTACTTTTAGTATCAGTACCACCATAAATTTAGTACGGAGTCCGATCACGACATGATCGGCTAGGCCATCTCATTAGAGACATCAACCACAATTACCATTTCAATTATAATTTCCAGCACAATCACCACCATGTGTACGGCATGGTGTCCGATCACGACCCGATCGACTAGGTTGTCTTATTTGAGACATCAACCTTTTTATATCAATCATCGCATTTCATATTACTTTCACATCTTTTTATTTCATTGGCACTAATGGCCATCATAATAGGATCATTCTTGGCACGTTGGCCGTATTTAGTATTTCATCCTCACCTTTTCACTTTCTAACATCAACATCAACAACAATTCAAGTCAAGGCATATAGTACACATGTGAGCAATTAAGAGTCTAAGGCACATAGAGATTCTTCACAAAATTTGGCATAATAGCCTTCGTTTGAATTTATCTTGAAGTCGAACATTTCTAATGCATGGCCCATATTTTAACACATCCTCAATTGATAACATAACATGAATAAAGCATTTGGGTTACTTGTTGAACATATATATTTCAACCCAATCTTAGTCGGAATAGCCAATTTTATAATGAACCACTCGGGACTTACATAATTCACATGAATATCATGGGATCCAATTCTAAGAGAAGAGTTTAGCCAACATACCTCAATCGAACATCCTTAAACTCTAAAATGTTCTGGAATTCTTAGGAACTTCAATCTATTTTGGAAATATAATAAATTAAACCAAAATTAGGAAGATGATTATGGTTCTAGCTCATTTGAGTATTTTATCAAACCCTAGGTGTGCATTAAGGTTTCAAGGTCCTTTTATGGAGGATATCATCATCCTACAACCCAATCTTTACCATTATTAGCTCAACAATCTTCCTACACCCTTTGATATCATATGCATGTAAAATAAACAACTCTCATGCCCAAATATTATCTTGTTAATTACCCATTTATATATAAAAGTAGAAATTGAGGGTTAGGGTGTAGAATCTTACCTCTAAGATGAAGACCTAGTGAGTTTCCCTTCTTAATCTTCCAAAACTTGAGCAAGAACTAAAGAACAATTATTGAAAAATACCTTCTCACTCTAGGGCACTCTCTCTCACTCTAAAATGTCAGATTATATCTCAAAAATGGCCCAAAACGTGTATTTAACGAAGTAGGGTCGGGCTTTAAAAACCCAAAAATGAAACTCCGAAACAGGTTCTGCGGTCGCATATGCGACCGCATATCGGTCGCATAATTGGTGTCCAAAATGATCAAAAATCTGCCTGTGTCTGCGGTCCGTATAACTATTCTGCGGTCGCATAGTGCACCGAATAACAGTTATGCGATCGCATAGTCGACCGCATAATTTCTTCCCACCGGCCCAAATAACTGCTTCACTCTGCGGCTATTATGCAGTCCGCAGAGTGATTCTGCGGTCGCATAATGGACCGCAAAAACACATTTTACAACCAAATATTTTCCTTTACTTTTCGCTGCATTATTCAACCCAAAAGGTCAGAGCCTAGTCCGACACCATGAAATATTATTTTTCCTTTGCAAAATTTTACGGGGCCTTACAATGAAGATGGTTGCAATCCCTATGACTGCGACATAGATGGATGCGATCTATGTGGCTGTGATACAGATGGCTATGACCCATGTGGTTGTGATATGGATGGTTGTGATCCATGTGGTTGTGTTATGTAGGGATGTGATCCACGTGGTTGTGATCTACGTGGTTGTGATGCAGATGGCTGCAATCCACGTGGTTGTGAGGTAGCTGGATTGTATGTCGGATGTATAGTCCTATGGCCTTGTGATGGATGACCCAGTGTCTAGATGAAAATATACGCCTCATGATGTTGTGGCAACTTAGTATAGTTGTATGGTGGAGGATAAGACATAGGCATCTTTGAAGAGGGTGGAAATGAGGGAGTAGTATTATCCCCAGATTCTACCCTCCTGTTTCCCTTCCTAGCCTTTTCTCGACCCCGAGAGCTAGTAGGGTCATTGTTACCTTGACCCTTGCCTGCCATCTGCATAATATGTCACGACCCAAAATCCAACATATAAGAAACTAGTTATAACACGAGAGTGCTTTAAAAAACTAATTTTTTAATCCTCGTCAATGTATTGTTCCTCGTCCGAGAATTCCTCGTCTTCACTTGTTTGAATTTCATCAGTTGATTCTTCATCCTCATTTTCTATAATTGTTACTTCATTTATATCAACTTCTTCCAATATGCATTCAGGATGTTCAAAATCATTTTCTAATTGATCGTCCACTATTTGGTGAACACTGGAGATATCGTTTTGATATGCAATATCTAACACATTCTCGACTTCCACCCTACCTACAGGCTTAGTTTTGATTACAACCCACCAATCGGACTTATTCCGCCGCAATGGATAAGGAGCATAATACACTTGCCTAACGTTATGTGCAATTATGAAAGGATCATAGCGATCACACTTGCCTAAGAGTTCAATTCATATCCTAAAAGTTCAATTCATATCCTAAAAGTTCAATTCATATCTAAAAAGATCAACCATTACCCCTAAATGTTCAATTCATAACCAAAAAGTTCGATTCATATCCTAAAAGTTCAACCCATACCCTAAACAATTCAATTAATACCCTAAACAATTCAATTAACCTCACAAAATATAAGCTCTATCCAAAAAGTTCAATACTTACCCCTAAAAATTCAATACATACCCTAAAAGTTCAATTCATAAGAACAAATCCTAATAACTCAATTCAAGGTTAAAAATTCAATTCCTAACTAAACTATTCAAGTCAATACAAAATTAAACATTCAATTTACACCATATGTAATCAATTCAATTCAATTAAAACAGGACCTAAACCCTAGATTTCAATAAAATGCAAAGTTAAACAATCAAGTTAAATACTAATTAATTAATTCAAAACTAATTAACAAAATATTAAATTTATACAAAGAAGATGTAAGTTCTAATTCAAACCTAGAATTTTTAGGAGGTAGTGGAGGAGGGGTGGCAGTGGGGGCAGTAGCAGCGGCGGCGGCAGTGGCGACACGGGGGCAGTGGCGACGTGGGGTGGGGAATAGGATTTGTGTGAGGGAAATAGAGAAGGAGTGGGAAAGGGTGTTGTGTGTGTGAGGGAGAAGAGAGTGGAGTTAGAAAATATTGAGAATTAGAGAATAAGAGAAATGAGGGGGAAAGGACGTATTTCAGATCTTAAATTAAAGGTACCGACCGACATCGGTCGGTAATGTCAATCGGTACACTTAAGTGACTATTGACTGTGTTTGGCCACAGTTAACCGATCGACTTTGGTCGGTAGTTTTAAAAAATATTAAATTATTATTTTGTGTTATTATTTCTTAAAATATTATAAACTTTAAAAATATTATAAATTATAAGCATATATTTTATTCACATATATATTTACTAATAAATAATTATAAACTATAAGCATAATCTTTATAAATAATTATTATATTAACTAATTACTTTTAATAAATTATAAGCATATATTTTATTCACACATATATAATTAATCACTCATAATAAAAAATTAAAGGTATATATATATGAGACGTTTATTTTATTCAAATTCCACATTTTGTCTTATATATTCATTTGTTTTATAACTAATTACAAATCACATAGATTATTAAATATCGCTTGAGACGTTTTACCTTTTGTATTCATCTATCTAAGTTAATTTTCTAAGTAATAATTAAGTATATGAGACAAACACACACACATACACACATACCTTGTATTGTAATTGATGATCAATCACATGCATTACTACGTACGAAAACTTGATCAATTGATGAATTGGTAAACCAATACTATTCTATTGTACTACAGAGGCTGAGGGAGGAGAAACCCTATGTCAAAGTCTCCAAGTGTGAGTTCTGGCTTAGTTCGGTGGCATTCTTTGGACACATAGTGTCCAGTAAGGGAATTAAGGTGGATCCGAAGAAGATAGAGGCAGTTTAGAGTAGTCCCAGGCCATCTTCAGCTACTGAGATTTGGAGTTTTCTTGGCTTGGCTGGTTATTATCGTCGCTTTGTGGAGGTTTTCTCGTCTATTACATCGCCCTTGACTAAATTGACCCAAAATGGTGCTCCATTCAGGTGGTCGGTTGAGTGTGAAGAGAGCTTTCAGAAGCTTAAGACTGCCTTGACCATAGCTCCAATTTTAGTTTTACCTTCAGCTTCTGGTTCTTATACATTGTATAGTAATGCTTCTTGTATTGGCATTGGGTGTGTCTTAATGCAGGAGGGTTGAGTGATTGCTTATGCTTCGCGCCAGTTGAAGCCACATGAAAAGAACTACCTTGTCCATGATTTAGAATTGGCAGCCATTGTTCATACATTGAAGATTAAGAGGCACTATCTCTATGGTATGTCATGTGAGGTATTTACAGATCATCGAAATCTTGAGTATTCAAGGTCGGATTTGTGTGCCAAATGTAGATGGGCTGCGTGAATTCATTCTTGAAGAAGCCCACAGTTCACGGTATTCTATTCATCCGGGTGCCGCAAAGATGTATCAGGACTTGAGGCATCACTATTGGTGGAGAAAAATGAAGAAAGATATAGATGGGTTAGTAGCTCGATGCTTAAATTGTAAACAGGTGAAGTACGAACATCAGAGACCAGGCGGATTGCTTTAGAGACTGGAAATTCAGGAATGGAAATGGGAGTGTATTACCATGAACTTTGTAGTTGGACTCCCACAGACTTTGAGAAAGTTTGATGTTGTTTGGGTAATTGTAGATCGGTTGACTAACTCCGTGCATTTTATTCTAGTCGGTACTACTTATTCTTCGGAGCGATTGGCTGAGATTTATATCCGTGAGATTGTTCGCCTACACGGTGTGCCAGTGTCCATCATTTCAGATCGGGGCACGCAGTTTACATCATAGTTTTGGAGAGCAATGCAGCGAGAATTAGGCACACAGGTTCACTTGAGTACAGTATTTCACCCTCAGATGGACGGATAGTCCGAGCGCACTATTCAAATATTGGAAGATATGCTACGTGCTTGTGTTATAGATTTTGGGGGTTCTTAGGATCAGTTTCTGCCACTGGCAGAATTTTCTTACAATAACAGCTACCAATCAAGCATTCAGATGGCTCCGTATGAGGCTTTATATGGGAGACGGTGTCGGTCTCCAGTGGGTTGGTTTGAGGCGGGTGAGGCTAGGCTATTGGGTACTGATTTAGTTCAGGATGCTTTGGAAAAGGTTAAAGTGATTCAGGATCGACTTCGCACGGCGCAGTCCAGACAAAAGAGTTATGCTAACCGAAAGGTTCGCGATGTTGCTTACATGGTAAGAGAGAAGGTATTACTCTGAGTTTCACCTATGAAGGGTGTTATGAGATTTGGGTAGAAGGATAAGTTGAGACCTAGGTATATTGGGCCTTTTGAAATTCTTAAGAAGATTGGAGAGTTGGCTTACGAACTTGCATTGCCACCTAATCTATCGGGTGTTCATCTAGTGTTTCATGTATCTATGCTCCGAAAGTATGTCGGAGATCCGTCTCATGTTTTGGATCTTAGTATAGTGTAGTTGGATGGTAATTTGTCTTATGATGTTGAGCCGGTGGCCATTTTGGACCGACATGTTTGAAAGTTGAGATCAAAGAACATAGCTTCAGTGAAAGTACAGTGGAGAAGCCAACCAGTTGGATAAGCTACTTGGGAGATTGAGCGGGAGATGCAGAGAAAATATCCACACGTATTTGAGGCTCTAGGTATGATTCTAAACTCGTTCGAGGACGAACGTTTGTTTAAGAGGGGGAGAATGTAACGACACGGCCGGTCGTTTTTAATATTATAGCCGTGTTCCCCCATTTACTGCTCAATTTGTGCTTTGCAGTTGTTATATGACTTGCCGGGTAATTGGTTCGGGTCCAGTGAGGTCTTGGAATGAATTGGAACAGTTAGTTCCAAGGTTTAACACTTAAGTTGAAAAGGTTGGTTGGATGTCGACCTATGTGTAAACGACCCCGGAATATACTTTTCATGATTCCAATAGCTCTGTATGGTGATTTTGGACTTAGGTGCGTGTCTGGAAAATTATTTGGAAGTCAATAGTTAAATTAGGCATGAAATGGCTAAAATAGAAATTTAAGTTTGGAAGTTTGACCGGGGAGTTTCCTTTTTGATATCGGGGTCGGAATCTAGTTCTGAAATTTTTTATAGATCCGTTATGTCATTTATGACTTGTGTGCAAAATTTGAGGTCAATCGGACTTGATTTGATAGGTTTCGGCATCAAATGAAGAAGTTAAAAATTCTTCATTTCATTAAGCTTGAATTGGGGTATGCTTCATGGTTTTAGCGTTGTTTGATGTGATTTGAGGTCTCGACTAAGTTCGTATAATGTTTTAGGATTTATTGGTGTATTTGGTTGAGGACCCAGGGGCCTTGGGTGACTTTCGGATGGTTAACAGATTTAATTTTGGATCTGCTGGAATTTTTCTGATGCACTACCTAGTTTCCTTCATCGCGTTTGCAAGAGGGATCTCGCATTCGCGAAGGGGAACTGGATGCAGGCTAAATTTTCTCTTCACATTCACGAAGTGGAAGCCGCGTTTGCGAAGGGTTGGGCAGGTTGTGCATCACGAACGCAAGGGTGCGGTCGCGTTCACGAAGAACAGAGAGAGAGAGAGAGAGAGAGAGAGTTGGGGGGACCTAACGCGTTGGCCTATGCATTCGCGAGTGAGGTTCCGCGTTCGCGAAGTCCTGGATTTTTTGTCATCGCGTTCGCGAAGAAGAAATTCTGGGCAGCACATTTTTGTGCTTCACGAACGCGAGGCAAGGGACACATTAGCGAAGATGGAATGCCCGGACAGAAAGTTTAAGTTCTGAAAATGGAACTTTGTCCCATTTTCCATTTTTTAACGATTTGGAGGTCGGCAAGAGGCGATTTTCGGGAGATTTTTAAGGAAAATAATGGGGTAAGTATCTTTAACTCAATTTTAGTCACATTACCCGAATCCATGGTTGTTTTTAACATTTAATTGGTAATTTAAGTTGGAAAAATTGTTAAAACCCTCTTGGTTTAATTTGAGGATTTGATGGCAGAGTTGTTATCGGAAATTAGTAATTTTGGTATGGCTAGACTCATGGTTGAAAGAGCGTTCATATTTTATAAATTTTGTTGACTTCCGAAACGTGAAATTTTGTCGGCACCCACGGGCAATTTTTGAGTGAAATTTTAGATTTTGTTGGAAAATTAGTATTTTCATATGGAATAAATTCCTATGATTTGTGTTGACTGAATCGAATTAATTATGACTAGATACGAGACTTTCGGAGACCAATTCACGAGGCAAAGACTTTGTTATTATTTAGATGCTCATCTACTCTATGACATCGGATTTTGGGAAGTCTTTTATATTAGTATTTGTGAGGTTTTTATATTGAATTTAAATATTTTGTTTTCAAACTTAAGAGGTTATTGTGATTTATTGAGGTTGTCGGCTTGCCTAGTATTGAGATAGGCGCCATCATGACATGCGGATTTTGGGCCGTGACAAGGCACCCCCAGGAAAGCATGTACTGCGTGAGCAAGTTGCCAAAGAAGAATCTAATGATTTACCACCCAAATCGTGTGCAAGCCATCTCCCCTAGCGTGATCTCACCCACATTGATGGGTCACCCAGGCATCAGAAAAAATATCATACACACTCGAGCTAGAGTGCTGATCACGCCCAACTATGCCTTATAAAAAGGACTAAGCGGTCATTGCAAATATAATCTGGTTTACAAGTCCGCAGTCGAATCCCACAGAGAACTAAGGCTTAGCTACAGTTGTTCAATATCGCTAAGAAACACAAGTCCAAACAACTTCCTAATTATAAAGATTATAATATTTATTTTTATCTAATTAACTAATAAATACTAGAAAGCAGTAAAACTATCAATTAACAAGGATAAGGATTGGAGACAAGATTAAGGAGGTCTAGAGTTATGATTTTTCCAATTGTCGGAATCCTTCCCGCTACGTCTTCTATAATTTCGCCTAAGTATTCTCTACCGATCATGAGCGCTCTAAGTGTCGTAATTCTCTCCCGAGTAACTACCACAATTTACTAGACATATTCTCCCGAATTACGCTAGCTGGCATTAAGTACGGCTCACTCGGATCACACCAAGGTTTCGTTATCCCTAATCCCACCTTTAAACCCTTCGTATTGATCCCTCATATACGATAGGAGTGATGTTGTTCAACAACTACCAAAATATGCACTCTCTCCCGAGTAATACACACTAAATAGGCACAGTCGATTGAGAGCTCTTCAACCAACCACAATAATAACGTAGTTGAACAAATAGAGAAAATACTACGGCAAATTTATATTAACGTAACAGGAAAATCATCCTTCAAGAGGTTCCATCAAAACCCTAGATAACAAATTAGCTATTCATAATAGTATGCAAAACTACAATACTAGAATTTATAATCAATAATGGAAATAGCAAGAAGGAAGTGAAAAACTCGTAGAAGAATTCTCCGCCTTACTCCTAGTGTATTCTTGCCTCCTTAGGTTGAATCCCCAGTAAAAATTGTGTTTTTTTCTCGGTCTTCCCTAAAATGGTATTTAATTACTATTTATATGTGTAAGGAAAAGGCCTAGACAAAATATACCAGTCCAAAATCAAAAAGGAGACAACAATGGGCTTTAAAAATCCGGAACACGTTCGCCACGGGCCGTGCCTCATGAGGCAAAATGCGCAGAAACTCTCTCGCTGCAGACCTGGCGTCACTGCCTTTAACGCTAGGAAATTGGCTCGTGTCGCCAGCTTCTTTGCTTCGTTTCTCATTCTGCCTGACTTTTCCATTCTTTGCATTAGCTTCTCTTCTTTTATCAATTCTTCTTTTGTCTTTTTCTTTGTTTCTTTCTTTGTCATCAATAATTATTTCATCATTAGATAATCATAAGTCCATTGTTTTAATACATGAAATACACTTTAAATATTTACTTTGCTCCAATTGCATCTTCAATGTACCTACACATAAAATAAACTCAATTAAACATAAATATAGTATAATTTAGCATTAAAACACCAAAATGTAAGGTAAGTAATGTACTAAAAATATGGAATTATAGCCAAACATCACTACCCCACACTTAAACATTGCTCGTCCTCGAGTCAACTAACAATTCACACTATCCTTGAGCACTTTGTTTTTACACAATTGAGGCACACTACATCAATGACCATGGTTAATTGCAACAATTCAACTTTAGCATATGTAATCACATACACTTCTCTTTTCTTATGCCAAACTTCAAAAATATTCACAACAAAGATAACATGCTCATAGCAATCCTAACCTCAAAAACCGACTCAAAAGTCACAATGCACTCATGGCTTGAATACCCAATATCATAGAGAGAAGTCTAATAACGTCACTTATCCCTCGCAAAATTATGTGCCCTAACAATAAGAACAAATGAGTAAGTTGAATCCACACATTCGAATCAAATACTCAAATATATTTCAAGGACTCAGATAAATCAAAGAAATTCCTCACTCTCACAAAGAAGTCACATGCATGCACAAAGTACCATAGGCTTGCCCATTATGTAAACCTCCACTAATGTAGGCTTGCTCAATCTAAAATCAGTTAGGACTTTTTCATAGTTGTAACGTGGGCTAAGGGAAGGGTAAGATATATTTTGGATTAGTGATTCATCCTCCCAAGCACTTTAGCACATTACATAATAACTTTAAGCGCAAATTCTTCAATCCACTTCAATTTCACAAACAAGATCACACCCCAAAAATATTTCCTCTTTCTTTAAGCACTGCTTTACTTAATATCCCACTAGAAAGAACAAGACAATAATTTATTCATCTATATTTTTCCTTCTTTTCTTATCTTTTTTATTTCTACTCTTGTTTTTTTCCTTTTTAGTTTCCGCTAGTGGTGTATTACTTTAACAAACAAGTTCACCCTTCTTTCTTTCATTGGTTCCACTCGAAAGCCACCCCACACTTAGCCCTTACTTCTTCTAGCGCTCATTTTACAATTAAAGTGATTTAAGAGATAAAAGGATCAAAATGATGAAACTTTAGAATAAAGGAGTATAGGCTTGTAATATGGTTGCCAAATAAAAGTCTATAGGCTCAAAATAGCTGACTAGGGATAATTTTTATTTATGGTAAGCATTAAGTTCAAAAGAATCAAATAAAGCCTAAAATAATTTTTCAAATCGAGCAAAACCTAAAATTTTGCTTCAACTCACATGTCGGGCAAGTTCTAGACTCTACTGCAATGACACGGACTACACAAAATCTCACAGCACGTGGCACATAATTCACTAAGGACGGTCTCATTCCGATTCTCAAATAATGCAAGTATTCACGGAGCCACGAGATATTAAGCATTAAGCACAAAGTGAACATAAGTCAAGAAAATGAGACGTAGGCGTCACAACACATGCTATCCAATTAACCAAGGCATCATAAGCAATTTAGCTCATAGGGAAGATACTACACATGCCAAAGCCTAAATATGCTACTATCAAATAAGTCAAGGGCGCCTAGGAATCTCATCTTTCTTCGTCCATTTATTTCCTAAATTCTAATCTACTCTAAAAAAATTAAAAAAATTTAAAAGAAATAAAAACTACTACCCAATTCAAATAAAACCCTTGAAAAAGAATTGCGACATAAAGAAAAATCAAGGGGGAATTAATACACTACCTACAAAGAAATTTTTTTTTTAGACTTAAATCCCTCAAGAAAATTGTCTAATAGATCCATCGTCGAGAAAAGTTCAATCTTTTTTAAAAAAAATAATTATTCAATTAAACTAATACAGCTAAAGTAACATAGAAAGTCACCCAGACAATCTCCTCACCCCACACTTAAAATTGTGCATTGACCCCAATGTACACCATAACTAATAAAAGGGTAAAAGAAACTTCCTGGTAGGCTAAAGGCCGAAGCACTAGCAGCTCATGGGGTACTCAGACTTCTCCCAGGCCTGGTCCTTCGTGCGGGTACCTCACACTTAGTTCCAACCATCTGGTTCGCTTTTGCATACTTCCATTGGCTTTTATTCCTATACTCATAATCCTACAAAATAAAATAACACTACAAAAATAATAAAAATAATAAAATAAAAAAAAATAAAAGAAAGCGGTAAAGCTGGGTTGCCTCCCAACAAGCGCTTGATTTAACGTCGCGGCACGACGTAAATCACTTTCTGCCTTTATTTCGAACTTATGAATTGGACCCCGAGTTTTGATTCTGCTATATGATCATGCTCCTGAGGTGGTGGAACGAATCTGACTGGCCCAATAAAATAATGTAGTAATCTGCACTTCTTCGCCTTTAGATGAGATGTGTTTTCCTGACTTTCTGGCAAGAAGAATTCCAGAATGTAGGCATCTTATTCCTTATTCCTTGACTCCTCAAGTGGCTCGAATGACTCTATTTTTGTATCATCATCCAAACACACTGTGGAAAAATGCTTGGAGTGTCGACCAATGCGCTCAACTATATGAACATTGGGACTGTTTACATCCTCAACATTAATGACACTAGAGTCAACTAAATATGGATCATCAATGTCCTTGGTTGACTCTAGTATCTCTTCTACAACATCGGCATCCTCAAATTCTAGTTGATTAGTTTGGTCATATTCTACTCTGACCTCCTCCATGAGAACCTCAATTTCGGTATCTACTTCATGCTCTTCTTCGCTACTATCCCCAACATTAGCTTGTTGAGCATTAAATGCTTTAACCAATTGACTCACTTGTGCCTCTAGGTTGTGAATAGTTTCCTCTTGCCTTTCTATCTGCAATTGTCTTTTACTATTTTGTTCCACAAGGCACTTTAACATATCATTGATCTTTTTCAGGTCATCATCCCTGGATTCTTTATTCCTATTAACTTCTCAAGAAAAATAAGAACCATCAAAGTAAGGGGTTAGGGGAAGATAAGAAATATAAGCACAACCATGAAAGTGACCATCTTGACCACCACACATATCACACACATTCCACACATAAGATTGAGTTGGTGTACATAACTCGCTCTCGGGAACATTTTGATAATTTTACCATGGGTGGTTTCCTCCACAATATGCATAAAGAGGATTAAAAATAGAATTACCAACCGCAAAACTCTCATAATTCCAAGATGCCATGTTTTTAAAATCAACAAGTAAAACAAAAATAAAATATATCAAATACAAAAAATAAAAATAAAAGTTCAAACTTGAAACCTAGAAACACGTACACCTACAGCTACACCGTTAGTTTCCCGGCAACGGCGCAAAAATTTGATCATGCCCAACTATGCCTTATAAAAAGGACTAAGTGGTCATTGCAAATATAATCCAGTTTATAAGTCCGGAGTCGAATCCCACAGAGAACTAAAGCTAAGCTACAGTTGTTCAATATCGCTAAGAAACACAAGTCCAAACATTTTCCTAATTATAAAGATTATAATATTTATTTTTATCTAATTAACTAACAAATACTAGAAAGCAGTAAAACTGTCAATTAACAAGGATAAGAATTGGAGACAAGACTAAGGAGGTCTAGAGTTATGATTTCCCCAATTATCAGAATCCTTCTCGCTACGTCTTCTATAATTTCGCCTAAGTATTCTCTACCGATCATGAGCACTTTGAGTGTCGTAATTCTCTCCCGATTAACTACCATAATTTACTAGACATATTCTCCCGAATTACGCTAGCTGGCATTAAGTACGACTCACTCGGATCGCACCAAGGTTTCGTTATCCCTAATCATACCTTTAAACCCTCCGTATTGATCTCTCATATACGTTAGGAGTGATGTTGTTCAACAACTACCTAAATATGTACTCTCTCCCGGGCAATACATGCTAAATAGGCACAGTCGATTGAGAGCTCTTCAACCAACCACAATAATAACGTAGTTGAACAAATAGAGAAAATACTACGGCAAATCTATATTAACGTAACAGGAAAATCATCCTTCAAGAGGTTACTTCAAAACTCTAGATAAAAAATTAGCTATTCATAATAGTATGCAAAACTACAATACTAGAATTTATAATCAATAATGGAAATAGCAAGAAGGAAGTGAAAAACTCGTAGAAGAATTCTCTGCCTTGCTCCTAGTGTGTTCTTGCCTCCTTAGGTCGAATCCCCAGTAAAAATTGTGTTTTTTTCTCGGTCTCCCATAAAAAATAGTGTTTAATGACTAATTATATGTGTAGGCAAAAGGCCTAGACGAAATAACCCAGTCCAAAACCAAAAAGGAGACAAAATAGGCTTTAAAAATCTGGAACACGTTCGCCACGGGCCGTGCCTCGCGAGGCAAAACACGCAGAAGTTCTCTTGCTGCAGACCTGGCGTTGCTGCCTTTAAGGCTAGGAAATTGGCTTGCGTCGCCAGCTTCTTTGCTTCGTTTCTCATTCTGCCTAACCTTTCCATTCTTTGCATTAGCTTCTCTTCTTTTATCAATTCTTCTTTTGTTTTTTTTTTGTTTCTTTCTGTGTCATCAATAATTATTTCATCATTAGATAATCATAAGCCCATTGTTTTAGTGCATGAAATACACTTTAAATATTACTTTGCTCCAATTTCATCTCCAATGTACCTACACATAAAATAAACTCAACTAAACACAAATATAGTATAGTTTAAGCATTAAAACACCAAAATGTAAGGTAAGTAATGCACTAAAAATATGAAATTATAGCCAAACATCAAGTGCATTCATTGTTGTGCTCAACTGGCATTAGTCTGGCCTGCACAAAATTTTTTCACACTTTGGCGGTCTTGTTGAAGTCGAAGTGGATCATCTCTAGATGGGCATCACCCTTAGTTCTTGTCCAATTGGCATTCGAATTGATGCCACAAAGAATGTGACGTATCTCCTGGTAGCTTGGGCATTTGACAAACTTTTGTAGTCTTCGTGGGATAGGGCTATCAACTCCCAAAAACTCGCATAAAGACTGCCAATCCATTGGCACCTCCTCTCCATGGACCCATGACTTGAACAAGTCGCCATTCCAATTGGCATAAAGTTCTCGCAACATACTCAAATTTTCATGGTCGGGGCACTCTAGGAACTTATCCATCTTCATTTCCCGCAACCGGGCAAGCACGTCCGGAAAGTTCTTTTCCAAAGTTTTCACATTAATTCCCATTTCGGGGACATACCGCCCATATGGAACCAAGTTATTATGCCATTAGATGGAATCATCATGAACTAGATCCAAATGAGGCCTTGGTCTCAATGGTGCCTTCTTCGATTCGTTGGCAACTTGTTTCCTTTTAGCTTACCGAGAGTATCCCTCCCCTTGCTTGCGCTTTTTAGGAGCGGGAGCAGTGGTGGAGGACTTCCCTCTCCCTTACCCTTGTTTGCACTATCACGAGCCATAGCAACCTACAACACAAATAATCATGAATGTGAGAAAGCATCAAGAAGTCCGCCTAAGGTTATCGTGAGAGTCAAAGATGACCCCACACTTAAAATCGAAGGCTCAATATAATAGACTCACAATCTTGGTCTAAAATGCATAAATATTGCACCACAAGGCAATAAGTACTCAAGACTTCCCATACCGCATAATTATAATTCACTAACTATGCCACACACATAAAATAGTCGAACAAGGTGAAATGACTTAGCCTTAATGCAAGCAAGTAGCACACGGCCCTCAATCTATACCACTAATACATTATACTAGCTAATTATAACAAAGTGCTACAATATACATACTTCAAGATACATGGTGTGGGTGACATGTGAACATTAAAGCCAAATTCTGAATTATGTAAAACCTCCCTCCAAACACCTCACACTTAGCCCGATATCACATATAATTACACTCGGCTACTGAGACTTCACCGGTGCAAAAATTACTCATTCAAACATTTTATCAAACACATTGTGAGTATTAAGTGTATGCAACTCAATTCAACAATGGTGGAACATGGTGGCCCTCCCAAATTTCAACGAAGTAGAGGGGATTGTAGTTTACTACTCCATATACAATACAACAACCAAGTTGTATCAACCAATTTTGTTCCACATTAGGGCCACCCACCATATAACAAGTTCTAAGAAACAAATTATGGGGAAATTTGGGGATTGGGCGTTTGGGAGGGGAGATGTTCATTATAATCGACAAAGTAAAAGAAAAAGAAGAAGAAGAATAATAGAAACATACCAGGAGGAATTAAGATGAAAGCAAGAGAAAACTTGAAAAATTGAGAGAAATAGAGAGAGAGAGAGAGAGAGAGAGAGAGAGAGAGAGAGAGAGAGAGAGACGCGGCAGAGAGCTTGTGAGGAGAGATACGGTGAGAGAGAAAGAGGGGTTAGAGTTTGTTTTAACTTGTGGTGGGGATGGGTATGGGTTATAACGTTAGGTAGATGGGTATGTGGGTCGGGTTTTATGGGTATGGGAAATAAAACAAAAACAGAAAAACAAAAAAGAAAAAAACATAATTCTTACCTACCCCTAGCCCAGTGCGTCGCACTAAGCCTGGCGCTGGGGGAAACGTTGATTCTGTTTCTGTGCCCTAGGTAGCGCTAGGTGCTGGCCTGGGTGCTATTTTTTTTTTTTTTTTTAAATAAAATCCCTGATCCCTCCCCCCATTCCCCTCCCTCCCCCCCCTCCGAGCACTTTATATATCCAATTTACATACCCCACACCATTCTGCCTATAATTTTTATGTCTACAAAGAAAACAAAAAACTCTAGTCTACTTAACTCAAAAAGTTTAAAAACTAAGCTATGAAAGCAATAAAAATTGGGTTGTCTCCCAACAAGCGCCTGATTTAATACTGCGGCGTGACGCAGAGCCTTGCTTACTCATTAGCGAGTACTACTTTGGACTACTCACGATCAATGATTCCTTCCCAATAATGCTTGACTATTTTCCCATTCACTAAAAATTTTCTTTCACCATTTAAAGCACATAGCTCAATTTCACCATAAAGATTGACTCTCACCACCTCGATTTTAACTTCCAAGGAAATAGCTTAAGCCTGGAATGGAACAATAGTACCTTTTGGCCCGGTTCAAAGTGGCGCGGCTTGATACACTTGCCGTGTTATCTTTTTGTTTTCTCCTTGTAAAGCTTAGCATTTTCATAAGAATGCAGTCTGAACTCATCTAATTCATTCAACTGCAAGAGCCTCTTCTCGCCCGCGGCTTCAAAATCCATATTCAACTCTTTAATTGCCCAGTACGCCTTTTGTTCAAGTTCAATAGGAATGTAACATGCCTTCCCATAAACATTCTTATACGGTGATGCCCCAATTGGTGTTTTGTATTCAGTTCTATATACCCATAAGGCATTATCTAACTTTGCAGCCCAATCCTTCATATTCACACTTAATGTCTTCTCTAATATTTTCTTTATTTCTCTGTTGGACACCTTAGGTTGTTCACTTTTTTGCGGATGATATGTCGCGGAAACTCTGTGGCGGACCCCATATTTGGCTAGAAGGTTATTCAATAACCGATTGAAGAAATATTTCCCTTCATCACTAATCAAGGCACGTGGGGTCCCAAACCTCGAGAATATATTTTTCTTCACAAAAGCAGCTACCACCTTGGCATTATTGGTTGGCAAAGTGATTGCCTCTACCCATTTTGACACGTAGTAAACCGCTAGCAAGATATATTTGTTTCCTCTAGAAAATGAGAACAGTCCATAAAGTCTATCTCCCACACATAAAAAATCTCTACCTCCAGGATGTTATTCAAAGGCATCTCATCCCTCTTTGTGATTGTTCTTGTTCTTTGATATTGGTCACACTTATTAACAAATGCATGGAGATCCTTGAACAATGTTGGCCAAAAGAACGTAGATTGTAGTACCTTTGCAGCTGTCCTATTACCACCATGATGGCCCCAATAAGGCGAGGCATGGCAATCATACAACACTAATTCCACCTCCTTTTCTAGAATTCACCTCCTCATCAACTGATCAGCACACTGTTTGTACAAAAATGACTCATCCTAATAGTAGAAGTTTACATCATGTAAAAACTTCTTTCTAGCTTCAGATTCAATTTCAGGAGGAAGTACCCCACTCACAAGATAATTCACATAGTCCATGTACCGTGGGAGAGGGTCTTGGGTGATAGAAAAAACTTTCTCATCAGGATATACCTCCTTAATTTGTCCACCTTCCTCCACATGCTCATGATTTTCCAGCCTTGATAGATGGTCATCTACTTAGTTTTATGTGCCCTTCCGATCTCGTATTTTAAATAGATACCTGATTGTTGCATGATCGGTATGGACTATAACTTTTGTTCCCACCAAGTATGCCTGAAATTTCTCAAAAGCCCACACAACGACCAACAACTCCTTTTCAATGGTGGTGTAATTCAACTGTGCATCATCAAGAGTCTTACTCGCATAATATATGGAGTAAAACATCTTGTCCCTTCTTTGGCCTAGCACTGCCCCAATAGCATGGTCACTTGCATCGCACATAAGTTCAAATGGTAAGGACCAATCTGGTGCCACAATAATGGGGGCAGCCACCAGCTTCTTTTTGCGTTCCTCAAATGCCTTCAGGCAGGCTTCATCAAAATTGAAGGTTGCATCCTTTTAAAGCAACCTGCATAAAGGAGTAGTATTTTTTGAAAAATCTTTAATAAATCGTCTATAGAAACCCGCGTGTCCCAAGAAACTCCGAATACCCTTCACACAAATGGGTGGAGGTATTTTTCCAACCGCCTCCACCTTCACCTTATCAACTTCAATGCCACTCTTTGACATGCTATGGCCCAACACAATGCTTTCTTGTACCATAAAATGGCATTTTTTCCAATTTAACACCAAATTTGGTTCTTCACAACGGGCCAACACCTTGCTCAAATTCTTCAAACAATCATCATAAGAAGACCCAAAGTCTGAAAAATCATCCATGAAAACTTCCAAAACATTTTCTACCATATCAGTGAAAATAGCCATCATGCACCTCTGAAAAGTGGCATGTGTATTACAAAGACCAAACGGCATTCACTTGAAAGTGAAACTACCATAAGGACATGTAAAAGTGTTCTTCTCCTGATCCTCTTGGCATATGACAATCCGATTGTACCCCGAATAACCATCAAGGAAGCAATAATATTCATGCCCCGCTAATCTGTCCAACATTTGGTCAATAAATAGAAGTGAGAAGTGATCCTTGCGGGTTGCTTTGTTGAACCTTCTGTAGTCAATGCAAACACTACACCCCGCCACAGTGCGAGTAGGAATTAGCTCATTTTTCTCATTCTCTACAACAGTCATCCCCCCTTTTTAGGCACACATTGTACTGGGCTCACCCAGTTGCTGTAAAAAATAGGAAAGATGATACCTGCATCAAGCCACTTAATTACTTCCTACTTCACGACCTCTTTCATAATCAGATTTAATCTCCTTTGTTGCTCAATACTAGGGCGGTGTCCATCTTCCAGAAAGATTGTATGCATGCAAAATGATGGACTGATTCCTTTGATGTCAGTAATTATCCACCCAATAGCTTTTTTATGCTCACGAAACACTCTGAGCAATTTTTCTTCTTGCACATCGGTCAAGCTGGATGAGATAACTATTGGCAATGTCTCAAATTTCCCTAAATAAGCATAGTACAGATGCGCTGGAAGGGGCTTAAGCTCTAGCTTTGGAGCTTCTTCAATAGATAGTTTAGGAGGGGTCAGAGTAACAGGTCTGTCTGAATCCTCAAATCTCCCAAACCTATTGACATATTTGTAAGACATGTTAAGTACTTGCTCAATTTCTTCAATCATCTCATCTTCACTGTCTTCTTCATCCCCAATCAAGGATCGTTCAAAAGGATCTATGGAGCTCATATAAGGCACCAATAAAGTCACCTCACTTTCCACCAAAAAAATCATGGATAGCTCTTCATAGTGGGCTGGCAATCTGAGTGCTTTATACACATTAAATACCTTCACTCGATCACCCACTCTCATTGTCATCTTTCCTTCACATACATCAATAAAAACTCGGTCCATGTCTAAGAATGGACGCCCTAAAATAAATGGGACTTCCTGATTAGGCTCACAGTCCAAGATAATAAAATCAGCAGCGAATATGGAAGAACCCACTTGAACTAACACATCTTCAATCACTCCTTCAGGATGAGCAAGGAAGCGATCAGCCAACTGTAAAATCATTGTAGTTAGGAGCGGCTCACCCAACCCTAACAGTCTGAGCACAGATAGCGGCATAAAATTGATGCTAGTCCCAAGATCACACAAAGCTCGCCCGACTGCATGCTTACTGGTCGAGATTTGGATAGTGAAACTACCTGGATCCTTCAATTTCTAAGGTAGCTTGCTTTGAATTCTTGAGCTACATTCTTCAATGAGTACCACAGTCTCGAACTCTGTCAACCTCCTTTTATTTGACACTATGTCCTTGATGTATTTGGCATATTTGGGCACTTCTTGTAGGATGTCTTCCAGTAGAATATTGATTTGCACCTACTTCAAAATATCAAGAGACTTTTTATAAGCAACATTATCCTCACTTTTTGCAATCTCTGAGGGAACGGAGGTGGTGGCCTCGCAACTAATGGTGGGGGTTGCTTAGCCACTGCTTCTTCAGCTGGCATCTCTGATTCCTTTGCTTTTTCTGATTCTACTTCTATGGTGGCCGATTTCACATTAAAGGTCACTTGCTTTCTCTTTTTTGATGGGACTTCTTCTAACTGTCTGTCATTCCTCAATGACATAGCATTAATAGTTGCCTTAGGATTAGCCTTAGTGTCTCTTCGAAGAGCTCCAACTGGTCGAGTATTTTGGGCACTGGCTAGTTGCCCCATTTGTCTCTCCAAATTTTGAATTGCTACAGAGTGGGTTGTTGCCTGAGTCTGCTGATCAGCCATCAATTTCTTTAGCATCTCCTCAATGTGACTCGTCGGGTTTATGGGTAGTTCAGCTTGTGGTGGTTTATACTTCTGTTGAAGAGCTTGTTGCATGTATTGATTCTGAGCACCTTGGCTTCCACCCCAAGAGAAGTTTGGGTAGTTCCTCTAGTTAGGATTGTAAGTGTTCTCATACAAGTTTGTCTATCCCCTATTTGCATTGCCCACAAAACATACAGGCTCTAGATTAGCTGGGCATAAGTCGCTCGTGTGACCCTCTCCACATACTTCACAAAATAATTTAACCTATTGCACTAGCTGAGCGTGTTGCTTGTTAATGACCAATGCCATCTTATTAACTTAGTTTGCCAATGTGGCAACCTGTGCTGATAATGCAGAGACAACATCTAACTCGAGAACCCTCACAGATTTTTGCACTATGTGTCTGCCTATCTCTTCTTGCCAATCAGGATTGCCTTTGGAGAATTTGTTCAATAATGAATATATCTTATCGAAGCATTTCTCCAACATTTGACCTCCCGTTGCAGTGTCCACCACAATCTTTGTCTCTAGATATAGCCCTTCTATGAAAGTGTGAGCTAACACTTTATTTGTATGGTTGTGATGAGAACAGTCTCTGAGCAACCCCTTGAACCTTTCCCAAGCTGAATATAAAGACTCCCCTAATTTGTGTCTGAAGGCGACTATCTCACTTCTGATCTTTGCAGGTTTTCTTGAAGGAAAGAACCTTACCAAATATTTCCTCGCTAGATCATTCCATGATGTAATAAAATTAGCTGGTTCAGCCTTCAACCATCGCTTTGCTTCGCCCAACAAAGAAAACGGGAACAGTGTGAGCCTCACATAGTTTGGAGTGACTTCGTTAGTGATATAAGTATCACTAATCTCCAAAAGTTCAGGATGTGCTGTTGTGGATCCTCGTATGGAAGACCCATGAACTGCCCATTCGCATGTTGTAGCTGGATCATGCTCCGTTTCAGCTCAAAGTGCCCAGTGATTCTGGGCTTCACGATGCTGGAGGTGACATTAGCAATGCTGAGCATCGCCACCTCATGAACAGCCATATGTTGATCCTCTGCCATGTCCACAGGAAATTGATCAAGTGCCTAAAGATTATCTATCCATTGCTTCCCTCAACCTCCAGTGAAATGTTATCTCAGGTTCGGAGTCAAAGCCTTGAAGTCTGTCCTGGCTTCTGACCCTTCACATTCAATCAAAGTTCCAGAGAGCAGATCAACCAATAAGAAATGTTAGACTTGATGAAATAAACAACCAAAGTAAAAACTAGAAAGTAGTCAATATTCAAGTCCCCACAATGGCGCCAAAAACTTGTGACTCCCAAATGCACAAGCAAATATACGTGGTCGTACAAGTAATAAAGTAATAAATCGAGTGTCGAACCCACAGAGACATGTGTTAACTACCCACTAATTTCACCAAAATTATTATTCAGTCGAGTCAATCAGAGTTCAAAAGTGTAATTATACTAAGCAATGATTATAACAAGTAACTAATTTATCAAGCAACAAAATAGTTATTGTGTATTCAGTAGAGACAAATATTCCAGGGTTGTGGTCGATTCACCAATCCTATTGTGTTCTAATTAACTCTCTCTTTTATATAATTCACTCATGGTTGCTAATTAATCGAACAATTACTCTCGTAGTATTCTCCCTAATTACTACTCGCATGTTCAAAATAGATTAACGCCTATATTCCTATGGAATCAATCTATTAAGAACGCATTAAGATTATGATACTTAATTAAGCATGGTGACTAGGTATATTCCTATCCTAACCACAAATCCGCCCCCCACTCAGAGTTAAGATCATGCTCTCTTTAATTCTTCTCTAATCTAGACGTAGCTTTCCCAAGCATAGCGTGGATAGCATATAGAACCTAACTGTTGGCCAGACAATTAAGCAATTAATCACAGAATTGAAGAAGCAACAATATATTAGTGAATTGTAATTAAGGTTAAATCAACGTTAAATCAATGTTAAGCAACAATATTCATGGCTTAATCACAACCCCAAAACTATGGGTTTTAGCCACTCATGATAATATCAAACCAAATTCACAAGTGTTGAATAATTAAGAATACTAAGAAAAGATGAAGAAAACTGAGATATCCTCGCTCCCGGATGTTCCTCGTATGTATTGTTTCCTCAAAGTGGCGTCTCCCCTCTCAAAATAGGCTTAGTCTTGCTTTTATACGTCTTGGGGGGAGTCTTGGGCCGAAATAATCTTGTCCCGGACGAACTATGAGAGATTTCTCGTCACCAGCACTCGGGGTAGCGTGAGGCGCTATCCCTGGCGCTGGACTTTTTTTGTTTCTGACTTCTGCGCCACATGTAGCGCCCCACGCTGTCTGTGGCGCTACACAGTGGCTATTTTCCAATTTTGCTAGCTCCTTTTTGGCTCCAATCTCGCACCTTCGCCCCATATTGCTTCCGGATGATACCTACACATAAAAACACCACGAATTAGCACAAATTATTCCATTTCGCATCCGTAATCTACGAAACATGAGTAAAATGCTAGGCAATATACATATAAATATATATACTTTAAGCTAAATATCAATGCTCCTTTAAAACAGAAAGAAGTCAATTTTACAAACTAAGTAGTTAATCATTATGCAAATTATCATATTTAAATAGCTTTGAGATCGACATTTTCAAATTTCATTTTTTAATATCAGACATGCCAGAATATACTTTTAAATGATATAATGAAGCGGTAGAAAATAAAATTGCATAATTAAGGGTTTTTTCCCTGTTGAAAGGATAATATATATATAGGGCGCACTCTTTATGCGGACTCTTTCAAAATATCATGAGATAGACTTTCCGAATGAACTGAAAAAGCAAAAATGCCAAAAGGCAAAAATTAAAATACGTAATAAGTCCCGTAAAATAAAAATAATTCATGTGTTAATTATCAGGAATGGTGAAATAAGCTGAAAGCCAGAGCATATATGATGTATAAGTAAGAAAAGTACTTCGCTTGTCATGGACCATGTTTTATTACATAAGATAGTCAATAAGATAAAGTAATTCAATTGTAATAGTAATAAATTAATTCACATCCCTCTTCAATGCGTCTTTATTCTTTTTTAGCATCACTAGACAAGAAAATGGAAGATTATAAATAAAGTACCCATTATATCTAACTATTTAGGATGAAATAATCATTATAAAATCTTTAATTATGGTGGATATCCATAACCACCAAAGTACTTAATGACATATTCAATGACATATTTATGTGGTGATCATTCCACTCAATAGTGATCATTCCACTAAATAGTGGACATTCCACTCACTATTTTACAATAGTGATTATTCACTTTCCATGCCTATATAAAGGTCTTGTAATAGATAGGAAAGAACACACAATTTGAAGAAGAAATAAAATCATTTCCTTCTCTCTATCTCCATTTCTTGTTAATGTTTTACTAAATTGATTTTATTTCATAACATGTTATCAGCACGAGACTCTACCGTCTCAAGAAGCTCTTTGAGACGATTAAGGTATAATTTTTCTCCTCTTTTAATTGTGACTCATATTATGAAAAGAAAGTTCGTTGCCCTTGAAATTCCGAACAAGAACTACATGACTTGGGTGTTGGATGCTGAAATTCATTTAGAAACAATGGGTCTTGGAGACGCCATTAAAGATAGAAATAAAGCATTTACCCAAGACTGTGCTAAGGCCTTGATTTTCTTGCGCCATCACCTTGATGAAGGGTTAAAAATAGAATATCTCACAGTCAAAGATCCACTTGTTTTGTGAACTGGCTTAAAGGAAAGATATGACAACTTAAAGTTGGTCACTCTTCCACAAGCACGATATGATTGAGCTCATCTGAGGCTCCAAGACTTTAAGTCTATTTCTGAATATAATTCTGCGATGTTCAGAATTACTTCTAAATTGAAACTCTGTGGAGATAGTATCAGTGACTATGATATGCTTGAAAAAATATTCACAATATTTCATGCCTCCAATATGGTCTTGCAACAGCAGTAGTGTTACACTTTGTGTGTCCCAAGGTGACAAAATAAATATAAGACATGTTAATCAAGATTTAAATGAGTTTAAATCATGATATAACTATATATGATGTTTGAATATGAAATATAAAGTTTGAAAAAAATCGGATTAAAGTTACGGAAAAACCGACTAAGGATTTGCTTTGTTCCGTAGCTTTATGAGCAATATATTTCATGTGCTATAAGAGGTCTTTTGGGACATATTATATACCACATTGAAGGTCTTGAAATTTAGTTTCCAACGCTCTTAACCGTTCATTCATACGACGTCCGGATAAAAAGATATAAGCATCTGAAGAAGGGTCAATGCGAGGGTGCCAAGTAGCACTTTTTTGACTTTTAAAAAAAGGGATATTTACATCCCTTATCTCGTCTCTTTCTCTATTTTTCCAGAGAGCACGACCAACTAACACCCCTAACCTTACCCTTAAGCTCTCTACAATGGCTTCTAACAAGATTATAATCCCGGGCATGAAATCAAGAAGCGATAAAATTAAAATGATCCCTACAACGTAAGTATCGCTATATTGCCTCTCCTTTTCTTTGTAATTTGAGTTTTGAAATATATTTAATAGTTAAAAAAATTCCTACTTTATGTATTTATTCCTTTAAATATCAAGTAAGGTTGATAAATTGGTTTCCTAATAGTTAGAACTCACGGGACGGTGATCGGAAGCCGTGAGTTTGAGTTATTTGACTTGTAGTGGACTACTTCGTGGGTTGTTTCGTGTTGCTTTTGGGCTGTCTATCTTTGGAGAAATATCACATAATGGCGAAATGGTGGATTAGTCGTTCTTTGTAACGTTTTCGGGGTGTTTGACGCTACTATATTTGTCATTTTGTGTATGAAGTGATTGGGGTGTGTTGGGCTGCTGTAATCTATATATAACATGGATCTTGACTTGAATCCACTGTAAGAGGTAATTATATTGTGTTCTTTCATGTTCTTAAGGTTATCTTGATGTTGATTAAGTTAAATGGATGGACTAGCCATGAACTAGTGAATAAAGTTGCTAATTGAAGATAGTTGTTGTGGACTGTTTTCTTTATTATAAATATGTGGTATAAGGCTGGAATCATTGATTAATGACTTTATTAACATGTTAATGATAATGTTAAGGAGAATTAAGAAGTATATAAGGGGTGATATGGGGTATACGAATTCCAATCGGAGCTTGCCGCTCGTCGTGCAGTAGTTGTGACTTGTTGTTGCTATGTGGTGTCTTGTTATTGATATTTATATGTTGCTGGATTTCTTTGGTCATTATTGTTGATATATGGTGTTGGAGGAGGCTATTGTTACAGGGGATATGCTGCCCAAATTTACATAAACGAGCTACTAGTTTAAGTTACGGACTTAGCCTTTACTCAACACTAATTTTGAATCTCTTTATGGTATGGTAGATTGAGTTGAGTTGTTTGAAGAATTTCTTGGAAGGTATTAATGACACAATGGAATTAAGGTATGTTAAGGGTATTCATTCTTTCCTTTTGGCATAATCCATATAATACAAATAAAACGTGCAAACGCGGAACTTTCATAAATGACTTTATTCATAGAAGTACTAGGGGTGCTTATGTTCTTGATTCCCCATGTGTCCTATTAGTATATCTTTTGTTCATGGGTATTAGAAAAATACGTAAGTTGCTAAAGTTTATCCTAAGGCATATTGATCTTATGACATTCCGAGAAATCTTACTTACTTACTTGATTATGCATTCTATTCATTATACATGTACATTGACCCATGACCAGATGGTGTTATATATGCGTATATTATATGTATATGGCATATAGGGAAAGGTTATGGCGTTATATATGCACCACCACCTGATCGGTTGGTATACGTTGATGATTTTGCCCACAGTGGCCGAGATGATATGATGGGATGCCCTCAGAGGCTTGATGATGTTATGACACTTATACGCACATGTATGACATTATAAAATTTTCATGATTCATAAAGCTATTCAGAATTACAGGTTGAGTTATTTACTCCATGTTTCTTTCATGTCTTTTATATACTACTTTTATGCCTTACATACTCGGCACTTTATCTGTACTGATCCTTTTGCCTGGGGACACTGCGTTTCATGCCCGCAGGTCCCAATAGATAGGTTGAGGGTTCTCCTTGTAGGCTATCAGCTCAGCGGAAGGTGTTTGTGCACTCCACTCGCTCCGTAGTTGCTTATTTTGTCAGTATGATTTGAATATGTATTGATTGGTATGGCGGGGCCCTGTCCTGACCTTTATGACATTTATGTACTCTTAGAGGCTTGTAGACAAATGTCATGTATATGGATACTTGTATGGCCTTATCGGCCTATGATTTGAGTATACAAATGATCATGTCGGCCTTATAGGACCGTATGTCACATGTATAAGTATATATATCATGTTGGGTCGTCCTATGTCTAGTATTCCCTTATATTTTATTTTACTTATCTCATGACGGCCTTTTTGGCCCACTTACCCATGACGGTATGATAAGAAAGATATGTTACGTTGGTACTCGGTTATGTAAGGCACTGGGTGCCCGCCGCGGCCCTGCGGTTTGGGTCGTGACAAAAGTGGTATCAGAGCAGTTCTATCCTACGGAGTCTACAAGCTGTGTCTAGTAGAGTCTTGTTTATGGGTGTGTTGTGCACCACACTTATAAGCAGGAGGCTACAGGGCATTTAGGATTGTCACTCTTTCTTCTTACTCTAGATCGTGTGGTAGAGCTTAGTTGTAAGAATTCAAGCTCCTAAATTTTATTTTATTCGTTATACAACGACATCTACATCCAGAAATACAGTTGGTAAGTGATTGAATGTGGCTGTGGAAGAGTTGAGTCAGAGGAACTCGATTTTGCGTCATGTTTATGATGAGTAAATGTAAAGTCTTCAGTAGATTATGTGTGTACTAAGACGTGTAAGCTTCTTGATAAGGAGCACTAAGGCATGAATATCTATCCACCCATATGGTAAAAAGCAATGAGAAAATCAGAAGGTAGATACAAGTTTCAACAAGTAAAAGAAGCTAGGTGAAGAAGGATACGAGGTACTTAGTTAATGAAGATTATCAGTATTTGCATTTCAGACAGAGAAATACAAGCATTATGAATTACTTTCAACAGTAACAGAGGTATATACAATTGACCACACCTATCTTAATTATGCCCTATGGGAGCCAGCAGATATAGTTTAAGATAAGGAAAGGATATCAGGATCTAATTGGGGTTAGAGTAACCCAA
This sequence comes from Nicotiana tabacum, assembly GCF_000715075.1. NCBI lineage: Eukaryota > Viridiplantae > Streptophyta > Magnoliopsida > Solanales > Solanaceae > Nicotiana > Nicotiana tabacum. The sequence goes on from NC_134098.1 coordinate 45,230,370, forward strand.
AAATGGTGGATGGATTATTATCATTAGCTAGCATTTACGAAGATAGTGCAAATGTGATAATAGATCTCCTTGTGAGACACCCAGATGGTGAACTCTAGAATAGTACAGTCAGATATGAATACTAGAATGTTCAGAAATTTCAGAAGATAGACAGTGGAATCCTAGAAGGGATAAATATTTACCTTAGTATGACTCTAGCCCCGAGTTAAAAAAAGGAGAATGTTAGGCATTCCGAAGAGCCAGTGAGATAAAGCAAGGGGAGCTAAAAGTGAAGGAACGTTTTGTTGAAGTTTTCAGAATAAAGTTATAGACAAAAATATCATTCGGGGAATAACAAGAGAGTAAATGAAGCATCATGAGTAAGATGTGATATATGGGTGATAACGGTAAAGCAAAATATGACACAATGACAGAGTCTATAGTCAAGTGAAGGAAAAGACAAGAGGAGACATGCCTTGAAACAATAGTATAAGCCATAAAGTCATATCCTTCTTTCGAGAAATAAGTTGGTGACTCCGATGTGATTACAGAAGGAAACGTTAGACCCCGGAGTCATAGAAATTAGTATGAGCTAGTGAACAAGATAAAATGAATATGTATTTGGGACTGAATGATTTGACAATAACTGGCATCATGAGAATTTTAGAGATCATGTTCCGGCGATAATAGAATGGATAACAGAAGAATAACCTTTAAATGTCATTCAGGAAGACGCTTCCCTAAAGCAAGAACTATGAGCAGAGTTAAGCTTAAGGGACTAACTATGCCAGTTACACTAGGTGTCATCTTCGTGCGTAAGAAATTCAATTATCCATGGTACAAAAAGGTTACCACGAGGCAAGTAAAAGTCCGTGGAAATGTGAAAAGGCGCCAAAGATGAAGAGGCAAAATATTTATAGGTAAATATTCATAGCATTAAATGTTTGTACTCCCCTAAAAGAGGAAGATGGTGTGATATGGTATTAAGTCGGAGTTATGTGGTGCAGGTAACTATGGAATAGTAAGGGAAGAATGTGGTAGAAAGGTGAAAGGAATGACATTGCATTTATTTAGATCATACGGATATGATACGACTCCAGAACATTATGTAAGCATGACGACGGGGAGAGGCAGTAAGGGTTCCATCACTAGATGTTATTGATAAATAAGTGCAAATGAACACTGGATACATAAGGAGCCAGTATGCGGGATAAGTTAAGACAAAGGATATAACCCAAGAGAGATTACGCAGAATATAGATATGAGAATGGACTAACGAGTAGTTAGTAGTTGATTCAGGAAGAGCCCAGTCATGGCTAGACAAGAGGATACAAACAAATCAGCAGATTGTGCAAGATAAACGTAGTGAACCCCAACATAGTGAATTTAGTCTTGCAGATATGATGTTGAAACCCTTGAGAAATATTCAAATAGGAGTTGGGGTAATTATAGGTACCGTATAAGTATTATGGAAATAAAAGAACGTGCCACTGGGAAGACAGTCAAAAATTTCAGTTCAGAAGCAACCCTATGAGCACAAGGGCACAGAGGTAAGTAACGAAGGATAATTATAGGCGAGTAAGAATATTAAAAATTCTTTCGAGTATACGATGTAATAAGCTTGCAGCTTTACAGGAGTCAGAGGGTCTCCCCTAAGTCTGCAAAGAAAGACTAGCTGAGGAAATAAGGAAGAAGGCTTCAACTTAAGCATAGTGACATTTTCACGCCCTGAACTCGGGGAGCGCGACCGGCGCTCAACCGAGTGAACCCGGCCAAGCAAGCCTATTAGATTTTCTTCTATCCAAACTCATCCGTGAATAAGAGGAGATGTACTTCATTAATCAAACACTGAAAAGATTTCATTAACAACTCCCATTTCATTTCCATTAACAACTTCATTTATAATTTTCAAAATATTACAAGTTTATAGATATAATTAAAAACATGTTTGCCAAGTACCAACATTTCTAGTTCAATTCCCCACATTAAACACCACCCACAACCTGTCTACGGAGCCTCTAAGTACAATAGAAGAGTAGTATGGAAGTGCGGGCAACAAGGCCCCGACTATACCTTAAAACACAATGTACAACTCAAATGACATCAGGCCAAGAATAGAGTAGGGCTCACCAAAACCTGCTGAATCGACAGTGATTGCTAGCGAGGACCAAAGCTGCCCGCTGATGAACCACCTGCATCCATTGAATATGCAACGCCCCGGGCAAAAGGGACGTTAGTATATATATGGAATAGTACTAGTATATAAAGCTAACTGTCCACTTTCAAAATAGAATGCCAATATAAGAAAGGGAAAACCATAGAAACATCAAGTCACAATCAATGATATCCAAATGCCAAGTTAAAATATAACAATTTACAAAATATGAAAATAATATATATATTTTTGGTTTGGAGATCATTAGCATTGATATACCACCGTGTTTGTAGCACAGAGTCCGATCATGATCATTAGCACCGATATACCACCGTCTTTATAATACCAATACCACAGTACTTTTAGCACGGAGTCCGATCACGACCCGATCGGTTAGGCCGTCTCATCCGAGACATCAACCACAATCACAATTTCAATTACAATTTCCAGCACAATCACCACCATGTGTGTGGCATGATGTCCGATCACGACCCGATCGGCTAGGCCATCTCACCATAATGTCGTGTGAATCGACATCATCCTTTTCTATCAATCATCTCATCCCAATTAAGGAGAATAATTTTATCATATCAATCTCATCCCAAATAAAGAGAATAATCACAATCCACTCCTACACCGGCACGTGTAATTTTGGGGTTAGGTTATTTCAACCTACCCTTCCTTGGTAACTTATCGATACTCCCAAATAAATTTTTGATTTGCGTACAAAGGAACCAACAATACAAATGCATTTACCTCATAACCTTCCACACCATTTATAGCCTTATTGGCATTTTCATCCACTTACAACATTATTATTTCATTAGCTCTCTTCATTAGCTATACATATGATTCTTCATTCATGGCACAATGACTGTATTTCATATTCCACACTTTCATTTCTTTTCTATCATGGATCACCATCATAGATATCAGCAAATAAAATATTCCGGAAATCACAAGTTTAGGTTCATTAGTAGTGAAGACTTTAAACACAATGGATTTCTTTCCAAGAAATGGAGTAAAATAATTGGCAATCTAAGCACAAGTTAAAATTATAAATGAGTAACACATCATTTATTCTTGAAACACTTTCCCCCCAAAGGGAAATACACATTTTCAACTCATGAATACATAAGAGCTCAAAACATGTTGGAAATACTTACAAAGCATAGCATTAGTTGAAACAACTCGATTTGGGCACGACTTGAGTACATAAGCTTTTAGGAAAATCTATTTTCGAAGTCAATTTGGAACAATTGAATCAAGGCTTATTTATTAACTTTTCTCGCATCACTTCATTTCATTGGCACCATTGGTCCCAAGTATAATTTTCATTCTTGGCACGGTGGCCACAATTTATATCACCAACTCACTTCTTTCACTTTCGAGCATATTTATACATTATCAACAACAAGGCATTTCCAACCAAGACTTTAGGTACACATATGAGCAGTTAAGGGTCTTAAGCACATGTAGTTTTTCTCCCATAATTTGGCATGATAACTTTCATTTGAAACACTACTCAAAGCCATAATATTTTAATACATATATCATTCTTGAACATATTTTCGAAGGATAACATAATGTGATAGGAACATTCTAAACACCTTTTGAATACATAATTCTCGACACTTTGCTTATTTTGTACAATCAAATTTATTGGGAACAACTCAGAATATGGGAATAAGGAACTTGAGCCAACCATACTTGAAACTTACGGGAACATAATGGAATTCAATTCTAAGAGAGTAGTTTAGCCAACATACCTCGCTTTGAGCTTTCCTTAAATTACTACGACGTTCCGAAAATCCTAGCAATCCCAATCTATTTTGAGACATAACAAAATTGAACCATAATTAGGAAGATATTCGTGGTTTTAGCTCATTTGAGCATTTTATCAAACACTAGGTGTTCAAATTTGACAACAAGGTTCTTCTACAAGATTTCCTTCATTTCACAACCCAATCTTTACTTATTTGAGCTCAATAATCTTCCCACAAACCTTATTGGTAGATGTATGTATAAATAATACTCTTAGACCCAAGAATCATACTCCTAATCAACCATATTCTACCCAAATCCGAAATTAAAAACTAAGGTATGGAACCTTACCTCTTAGATGAAGAACTTGAGGGATTTCTTGTTGGATTTCAATGCTTGAGCAAGATTTGATGAACAAGGGCTTAGGAATTCCTCCTCTCACTCTAGGGCACTTTTGCCTCTCTAAAAATATCATATTATCCATCCAAAATGACCCTAAGATCATTTTATAGGAACTAGGGTCGGGTTATGAAATTAGAAAAATGCACCCTCAAAAATCTAGATCGGGCTACAAACCAGGCTAGGCACGGTCTTTAGCGAGCTACGGACTAGACTTCGCGAGCTCTGTAGCGAGCTACGGACCAGGCTTCCCGAGCTCTGTAGTGAGATACAAACCAGGCTTCGCGAGCTCTGTAGCGACCTACAGACCAGGCTTCGCCAGGAATATAGCACGGTCTAGCGCGCTACAGAATTGGCTTCGCGAGGGTTATAGCACGGTCAAATTCTTCTAGCCTTCTGGAATTTGAACATAGCTTCTTGTAGGAGTGTCTAAATGATGAACGGTTTGAAGTGTTAGAAACTAAACTCAAAGGGCTTTAATTTGATAGATAGATCACCTCCTAAGTCGATATAGTTTGGTAGCAGCATGCTTTTGAAGTAGGATCTTGTGTGAATTGAGACATCCTTTCCACTTAGTGTATCCAACTTGTTCCACACGAATTCTTGTCAGTCACAAAACTCCTTAGTATGTTCCAACACACCTTAAACATATATTTTTCAATTCAAAATAATGTGGTTCTATCCCATGGATCTCCTTTAATACTCGAACATGTTATTCCCAAATACCGTTGGCGCACTTTAAAATCTTCAATCATTAGGAAATATTTAGCGGGTCCTTACATTCTTCCCCGCTTAGGATCATTCATCCTCGATTGAGGAGTAGAGTCTGTCCCCAAACACTTAACATAACACATCTCTTCTTTTTCGCATATCTCAAACTCCCAAATTTGACTAATTCCCAAATTGTTTCAGAAAGTTTGACAGAGTTTTCTCAGCATTCGGGCCTATCCACCTATCAGAGAATCACCAAAACCAGTCCTAACAACATATCCACAACTCCACAAAGCATCACAATATATATCAACAATATTAATCTCAACATTACAGGCATCATATTAACAAGAGTGATATCTAGACATGAGCTGCACATATTTAAATCATAACCCATATAAAGTGCCTTTCGATTCACAATCATTTGACTATACACTCAAGTGAGGACATTTTATTTCCTTAACACTTTTGGACCTCAAGGTGGCCTCCTCAACTTATAGACTTTGTCATAACACATTAATGGAGGCAATCTCAACTCTTGCACTTATCTAACAAGGATGGCAAATAGATACCCCTCATAATCCAATTATCCATTAACTTCACATTCACTAGCATTCACCGGAATGATAGACAAAGGATTTATAATTACCTTCATAGACGTAGACACATGATACACCGGGTACACAGAGGACAATAATAGGGGAAACATCATACTCATAGTTTGGCCTATTTCCTTCAAGATTTCATAAGGCCTAATGTAACTACACATACTTTACCTTTCTTAACAAATCACCCAGCATATTCATAGAGAAAATCTTGAGAATAACCTGTTCACTTTCTTCAACTCTAAACCCCTATGCCGAACACCCAAACTAAACCTTTGGTGACCTCCAACAATTATTCTAATATGTGATAGCTTGAATATGACCATGAAACTTCATATCCATTATATATGATTACGGGATGATGATGCTTCTTTGATATGTTTGAACCTTCATGTCACGCCCCAACCTCGGGAAGTGCGACCGGCGCTCAACCGAGTATACCCGGTCGAGCAAGCCTATTAGATACTTTCTACCCAATTAACCCATGATCAAGAAAAGACGTGATTTCATTAATTATACAGTAGGAATCTTATTCATACAATCCTAAATCATTTCATTAGTCATTTCGCCTTTAAGTCTCAAAATACACATCTCTTATAGCTCAAGTGGAACAAGTGATCAAACACAACATAACTTGTTTAACATTCCCAACACCCATATACAACCCACATAGTGTCTACGGATCTTCTAAAGATACAAAAGAGAGTGAAGATGGTGCCGGCAACAAGGCCTCGACTATACCTCAAAAGTGACCATAATATAAACAAAAGGTACAATAGATGACTCCGGAATGAAATGGGGCTCACCGAGTTCGCTGAGAAGAGGATGCAGCACTATCTGTGATCAACACTGTCTGCTATGAAACCACTTGTATCCATTTAAAGATGCAGTGCCCCCGGCAAAAGGGACGTTAGTACTGTCGGATAGCACTAGTATGTATAGCTAAACACCAACTAAATATGATGAATAGTAATGAAAGGGGAACAATCAAAAATTCAATAAGAGCTTTCAAATAATATTAAAACATCAATTTAAAGGTCACATAAGTTTTCAAGTCAACTCACACGTTATTAGGTTGGGTGATCTTTAGTGCCGATATTCCACAATTCACAATACCTCCGTATTCTTACACGGAGTCCGATCTCGACCCGACCGGCTAGGTCGTCTCATTTGAGACATCAACCATACCCATAATTTCAATTATCATTTCTAGTATAGTACCACCATGTATGCGGCATGGCGTCCGATCACGGCCTGATCGGCTAAGCCGTCTCACCCAAGACGTTACCATTTCCAGTCAACCATCTCACATCATACTTCTTTCATATCTTTCAATTCATTGGCACTAGTGATCACGATTTCAAGTCATTCTTGGCACTTAGTCGTATTTCATAATTCCAGACACCTTTCCCACATTCAATATCATTATCGTTATCAACAACAATAAGGCTTCCCATTCAAGACATTAAATTCACATATGAACAATTTGGGAATCTTAGGCACATAGAGGCTTTTCATACAACTTGGGCATAACAACCTTTATTTCGATCTTGACATGAAGTCTTAACATTTTTAACACATATTCCACATTTTTTAACACATCCTCAATAACAAGATAACATGATGAAGCATTTAAAATAAATATTGAACTCACATCCTTCAAGACAAAACACATTAGAAATCACCAATTCTATAATGATCAAGGGCTTACTCCAATTACATGAACACCGTGGGATTCGATTCTAAGAAGAAGGTGGTTTAGCCAACATACCTCAATTGAGCTTCTTAAAACTCTAAGATGTTCCGGAATATTATCCACTTCAATCTATTTTAGCAATATAACAAAATTAAACCAAAATTAGGAAGATGAACATGGTTTTAGGTCATTTGAGCATATTATCAAACACTAGGTGTGCATCAATGTTTTAAGCCCCTTTTTGTGGAATATTTCATCTTTTCCCAACCCACTCTCTACTATTTTTATCTCACAACCTTATCACATACTTCAAGGATACATGCATGCAAGACAAAAACCCCCACACCCAATAATTGCCTCTCTAATTACCCCATTAATGCTAAATTTCAAAATTGAGAGCTATCACATAGGTTTTACCTTTAGGGTGAAGACTCCCTTTGTTAATTCCTCAATATTTGAGCAAGAATTGGTGGATAATCGTTAAAGATTTCTCCCCTACTCTAAGAACTCTCCCTCTCACTCTAAAATATAAAATATATGCTAAAAATGGTCTATGGGGTGTATTTTAATGGGATTGGGTCGGGTTTAAAAACCCCAAAAATGAAGCTCCGGAACGAGTTTTGTGGTCGCATATGCGACCGTATAATAGTTATGCAGTCCGCGAAATGACCGCGAAAATGGGGGCAAGAACTGGAAAGGAACTGGTCTGGTCTACGGTCAATATGCGGCCCGTAGACCTGTTCTGCGGCCGCATAATACACCGCAGAACAATTCTATGGTTGCATAGTGCACCACAAAACCTCCCTCTGAAAAATCCCAAGGCGGGATATGCGACAAGAATGCGGCCCGCGCAACAGTTATGCTGTCGCATAATGGCCGCGAAATTGGGTATCAAAACTGCCCCACAAATCTGCCTCACTCTGCGACCAGTCTACGGTCCACAGAGTGGTTTTGCGGCCATAGAATAGGCCGCAGAAATGCGTACTTCTGCCCAACATTTTCCTTCAACTCATAGCGCACTGTTCAATCCAAAAAGTCTAAACCGCGGCTCGCAAGCTCACCGCGAAGAGTTTCTACTATTATTAACCTCTATGCCTACCTTGGCATCACGGAACTCGGGTTTTTAGGAAAACATTTTACGGGGCCTTACATCCTCTCCCACTTAAGATCATTCGTACTCGAATGAGGGTCAAAGTGCACTATTAGCATCTTATACAACTCAGCTTTTCATACCATATACCAGTAACCCCAAATTTAACTAACTCCCCAAATCTCCAAAACATTCGCCAGAGTTTCCTTTGTAACTAGGCCTATCCACCTGTCAGAGAGCCCCAGAAACACATCTTACAAACATGTATAAAACCCAACGATGTAACATAACTCATAACAACACTAATCGTGACCTCATGTAAACAATATATAAACAAAAGGAATACCTTTACATTAACTGAATAAGTGATATAAAAATTCATAGGCGACGGGTTCATAAAAGAAAGGATTACACAACTATTCAAACAAGTGAGGATACTTTTTCTTCATTTCTTCTTCGTCCTCCCACGTGGCCTCTTCAACCTGCTGGTTTTGCCATAACACTTTCACGGAGGCAATTTCTTTATTCCTCAACTTTTGGACTTGTCTATCAAGAATGGCAACTGGAATCTCTTCATATGACAATTCTTCATTAACCTCAATGGTCTCAACCGGCACAATAGCTGACGGATCTCCAACTACCTTCTTCAATATAGACACATGGAATACCGGGTGCACTAATAACATCTCGGGTGGTAGCTCAAGTTTGCACGCCACCTGACCGATCCTTTGGATGATTATGTATGGCCCGATATACCTCGGACTCAATTTTCCTTTCTTTCCAAACCACATAATACCCTTCATGGGGGAAACCTTCGAAAATACCCAATCATCTTCTTTGAACTCTAAGTCTCTGCGACGGACATCCGAATAGGATTTTTGACAACTCTGAGTGGTTTTTAACTGCTCCTTAATGATTTTAAATTTTTCCATAGCCTAATGCACGAGGTCTGGCCCTATCAACTCTGCTTCCCCAATTTCAAACCACCCAATGGGAGATCTACATCTCCTACCATATAATGCCTCAAACAGTGCTAGCTGAATACTGGCATGAAAGCTGTTGTTATAAGCAAACTCTATGAGTGTCAAATGATCATCCCAGCTACCCTTGAAATCAAGAACACAAGCATGACACATGTCCTCAAGCGTCTGAATAGTCTGCTCTGCTTTCCCGTCAGTCTGAGGATGGAAAGTTGTACTAAGATTCACCTGATTACCCAAATCTTGCTGAAATTTCTTCCAAAAATTGGTCGTGAACTAAGCCCCTCGATCGAAAATGATATAAACTGGAGTACCATGTAGCCTGACTATTTCCTTGATATACAATTGAGCATACTGTTCTGCTGTGTCGGTAGATTTAACAGGCAAGAAGTGTGCTGATTTCGTGAGTCGGTCCACGATCACCCAAATTGAGTCAAACTTGCGTAGAGTGCGCGGTAATACTACCACAAAATCCATATTAATCATCTCCCAGTTCCACATTGAAATTTCTATGTTCTGTGCTAACCCACCAGGCCATGGATGTTCGGCCTTCACTTACTGACAATTCGGACACCTTGCCACAAAGTCCGCCACATTCCTTTTCATGTCATTCTACCAATACATCTTTATAGAACCTGGATGCACGGAATACCTAGAAGTGTGAGCCTCGGTCATGATTTTTTCCCGGAGACCATCTACATTCGGAACACATAGTCGCCCTTGGTACCTTAGTGTACCATCGTATATGCCAAGCGTAAAAGCCATAGTTTTATATTTATAAATCCCCTCCTTCAGTTGTATCAACAATGGATCGTTGTATTGCTTCTCTTTGACTTTCACAACAAGCGATGATTCGGCCCTACTTTGCGCAATTACCCTTCATTTACTAGAGTTCGCAAGACGAACTCCCAAACTGGATAGCTAATGAACCTCCCTGGCCAACGGCCTTTGACATGCCTCCAAGTGAGCCAAACTACCCATAGATTTCCGGCTAAGAGCATCCGCCACAATATTGGCTTTCTCTGGGTGATATAGAATACCGATGTCGTAATCCTTGAGTAACTCAACCATCTTCTCTGCCTCAGATTCAGCTCCTTTTGTTTGAAAATATATTGAAGACTCTTGTGGTCCGTGAATATCTCCATGTGGACCCCATACAAATAGTGACGCCAAATTTTCAATGCAAAAACCACCGCCGCAATTTCTAAGTCATGTATTGGATAATTCTTTTCATGACTCTTGAGTTGTCTAGAGGAATAAACTATCACCTTACCATGTTGTATCTTTAGTGGAACATCTTTATCACATTTCTCTTACATAAGACATCCTAGGAATTGAGTTCTACGATAATTTCCCTGATATGGTTACAATCTTCTGTGAATACTTGCAACTCGCTCTTCCAAATTCCCAACAAAAGACATTACTGAATGAGTTTTCTCATAGGACCTTCTGTTTCAAATGAACAACATCTGCTAGCTTGAGCACACACCCTGATAACGTCAACCTGTACGACATTGCATCAAATGTAAGGTAACATTGTGCTTAGACTTTCCTTAGCCAACCTTTTCTCCCCTTAGGTGCCTAATAAAAGAATTCAAGAAACCACTCTACTTCCCTTGTGAGCATTCACACGATCCCTCGTTACTATTAAACACCTCCCAAAACACATATCAACACCCTACAAATACAATTCGGGAAGAGTCACTGGCCCGAACGGGGCATTCTCTGAAACTTGAGATTCTCCTCAATTCTTCAACAACGACTTTTGGTTTTACTCTTAAGTGTAAGATTTAGTCCACCTGATTCCATCCTTGATGAGGAACTCACATTGTTCCCCGTATTGTATCTACCAATAGAGTTCCCTAATAGTGTGGCTTAAGAGCTACCATGTTAAACATGTCTGGTCCATAACAAGTGTTCGTCCTCTCTCAATCTGTTTCAAACCTTTCTTTTTCCCTTTGGGTAGATTGTGTTGCCTTTCCCTTTTTGATCGCCCTCTGGCCTGGGCAATATGTTGGTACATCTCTTCTTTGTAACTGGAATATCCATTTACATTGCATTTTGCTCATAGTGCGAAGTTGATAGCCCTATTGTGCCACACTCTTGTCTGCCTCCCATGAACTCGTAGTATCATTGTGCCTAGTTTGTTGAGTTTATCATACCACAACTTCACCACCAGTAGTCTCACTTTTCATTGTAATATGTAGACATGGACTCTCTCTAGATCTATTAGTTGATATTCAGTGTCACCCAAGTCGGTTGCATTACGGTTAGTCCTTTATACCTTATATTAACACTTGTGCTCTAAGTGAGTCCACCATTCTGATACAAACTATTTTATGATAACCATGACCATCTCAATTTATAGATTTTCTCCCCATTTCTCCTCGCCTTATTCTTCCTAGTTAGTGAATAGCCATGCACTCTTCCATATGTTACGTGGTCTTTTCCCTTAGTTGGGAATTCATCCCGCTCACCTCTTAACACTTGTTGGGATATCCATGGGAAAGTGTGTTAATCTGCGTATCACTTAACATTTCTTTGCTTGTAAGATTCTTAAGAGGCTCTCCATCAAATCCAAATACCCTCTTGGGTTATTATAGCATCACATTTATTTCTCCCACTCATTCTGTCTTTCTTAACGCCTTGGAAATTTGGTGAAATTGCAAATCCATGATTAACCCATTCTAAAAACTCGCAACCTTTCACATTTGACCTATATTACTTCCTTGGGTTCCATTGTTCCTGACCCCCTAACAAGTATAAAATCCCTTTGTAAACATACTCTTAGTTTCTAGGATCGTTGACCCTGTCATTCACATTGCCATGTATGAAGAATTTACCTTCCTTAACCTTCCACCTTTTTGGGGTACTAGTGGTCTATCATTAGCATATCCTTTAAGAGAATCACGTTACCCATTATCTCTTTTCTAGACTACACCTGTCTTCAACAAAATATTCAAACATCATAGCCACATGGTCTTACTCTTGTTTCATTATATTTAAGTGGCCTCACTATAGCCTTTCTTCCCCCACTTGGGGCGAATGTCCCGGATTTCGACAAAAGTCTTGAATTTAGCAACTTCAGGGGCATATGTTTCATAACTCTATCCCTCATATATATGTTTGACTATTAAGGAGATTAAGTCGCCATGGTATTAACCTCATAAGTTCTCTTCTCTTATTCAGGCACACGGGCTTGGGATTCCAATTCCTCATGTCAATATCCTTTAGGAGTGTAATACAACTTCGTACATTTCTAGAATCTTATAAAGTTTGAAGTACAAGGATCTTCTCATCGTGGGTTCAATTGACTCTCCTTTCATAACTTCTTGTCTCCTGGGAGGGACTTACACTCTCATCATTAATCTCCTGGTCATGCCTACCATATATCATGTTCTTATAAAACTAATTTTCTCTCACACCTTAGGATCATTTACATGCTTCCCACACTACCCACATGTGCTATTCAAGCTTACGTCTCACTTATCAAATCAATGCCTCTTTGGAGGTGGGGTAACCATTTTTAACACTTTTCTCGAATAAATTATGCTCATGGTACTATGTACTTATCCTATATACCTATACCACTCGTTCAACAAGATGTATATGCTATCTCCTTAATATTCATGCCTTTGCCCATTGGTCATGTCATATGACAATATTACTTGGAATAGACGAAAGAGCATTTAAACTTACCTTGAATCTCAATGCACGAGTTAGAAGACGATCTTATAGTCAAGTTGTATCGCACAATCTGGAGTGTTGAAGAAAGGTAACATTCCTAAATATCCATGTAGCCTCCAACTTATATATGTGGTCAACAACACACCGATAAAAAGGACTCTACCAGACACAGCTCCGACACATCCTAGGACACTTTAAAACCTTAGGCTTTGATACCAAGTTTGTCATGCCCCAACCTCGGGAAGCGTAACCGGCGATCAACCGAGTAAACCCGGCCGAGCAAGCCCTGTTAGATACTTTCTACCCAATTAACCCATGATCCAGAAAAGACGTGATTTCATTAATTATACAGTAGGAATCGCATTCATATAATCCTAAATCGTTTCATTAGTCATTGCGCCTTTAAGTCTCAAAATACACATCTCTTATAGTTCGAGTGGAATAAGTGATCAAATAAAACATAACTTATTTAACATTCCCAACACCCATATACAACCCACATAGTGTCTACTGAGCCTCTAAAGATACAGAAGACAGTATAGATGGTGCCGGCAACAAGGCCTCGGCTATACCTCAAAAGTTACCATAATATAAACAAAAGGTACAATATATGACCCCGGAATGAAATAGGGCTCATCGAGTATGCTAAGAAGAGGATGCAACACTATCTGTGATCAACACTGTCTGCTATGAAATCACTTGCATCCATTTAAAGATGCAGTGTCCCCGGCAAAAGGGACGTTAGTACTATCGAATAGTACTAGTATGTATAGCTAAACACCAAATCAATAGAATGAATAATAATAAAAGAGGAACAGTCAAAAATTCAATAAGAGCTTTAAAATAATATTAAAACATCAATTTAAAGGTCACATAAGTTTTCAATTCAACTCCCACGTCATTAGGTTAAGTGATCTTTAGTGCCAATATTCCACAATTCACAATACCTTTGTATTCTTACACGGAGTCCGATCGCGACCCGATCGGCTAGGTCATCTCATTTGAGATATTTATCATAACAACAATTTCAATTATCCTTTCCAGCATAGTACCACTATATGTGTGGCATGGCGTCTGATCACGGCCTGATCGGCTAGGCCGTTTCACCCAAGATGTTACCATTTCCAGTCAACCATCTCACATCATACTTCTTTCATATCTTTCAATTCATTGGCACTAGTGATCACGATTTCAAGTCATTCTTGGCACTTAACCGTATTTCATAATTCCTGACCCCTTTTTCACATTCAAGATCATTATCGTTATCAACAACAATAAGGCTTCCCATTCAAGACATTAAATTCACATATGAGCAATTTGGGTATCTTAGGCACATAGAGGCTTTTCATACAACTTGGGCATAATAACCTTTATTTCGATCTAGACATAAAATCTTAACATTTCTAACACATATTCCACATTTTTTAAGACATCCTCAATAACAAGATAACATGATGAAGCATTTAGAATAAATATTGAACTTACATCCTTCAACAAAAACACATTAGCAATCTCCAATTCTATAATGATCAAGGGCTTACTCCAATTACATGAACATCGTGGGATTCGATTCTAAGAAGAAGGGGGTTTAGCCAACATACCTCAATTGAGCTTCTTAAAACTCTAAGATGTTCTGGAATATTAGTCACTTCAATCTATTTTAGCAATATAACAAAATTGAACCAAAATTAGGAAGATGAACATGGTTTTAGCTCATTTAAGCATATTATCAAAGACTAGATGTGCATCAATATTTTAAGCCCCTTTTGTGGAAGATTTCATCTTTTCCCAACCCACTCTCTACCATTTTTAGCTCACAACCTTCCCACATACTTCAAGGATACATGCATGCAAGACAACAACCCCCACACCTAATAATTGCCTCTCTAATTACCCCATTATTGCAAAATTTTGAAATTGCGAGCTAGGACATAGGTTCTTACCTTTAGGGTGAAGACTCCCTTTGTTAATTCCTCAATATTTGAGCAAGAATTGGTGGATAATGGTTAAAGATTGTTCCCCCACTCTAAGAACTCTCCCTCTCACTCTAAAATGTCATAAATGTGCTCAAAATAGTCTATGGGGTGTGTTTTAATGGGATTGGGTCGGATTTAAAACCCCCAAAAATGAAGCTCTGGAACGGATGCAGTCCACGAAATGACCGCGAAAATGGGGGAAAGAACTGGAAAGGAATTGGTCTGGTCTGCGGTCACTATGCGGCCCGTAGACCTATTCTGCGGTCACATAGTGCACCGCAGAACCTCCCTCCGAAACATCCTAAGGCAGGATATGCGACAAGAATACGGCCCGCAAAATGGTTATGCGGTTGCATAATGGCTGAGAAATTGGGCATCAAAAATGCCCCAGAAATCTGCCTCACTCTGCGACCAGTCTACGGTCCGTAGAATGGTTCTACGGCCACAAAATAGGCCGCAGAAATGCGTACTTATGCCCAACATTTTCCTTCAACTCCCAGCGCATTGTTCAATCCAAAAAGTCCAAACCGCGGCTCGCCATGAAGAATTTCTATTGTTATTAACCTCTACACCTACCTTGGCATCACGGAACCCGGATTTTTAGGATAAACTTTTATGGGGCCTTACACTTCAACCCCCATAGGTTACTATAAATAGGAACAATGAGGTACGAGATTGGGCTGAAATCTTTCAAGATTCCATCAATGTTCTCAGCAGGTTATTTCAGGAGGTTATATCCTAAGAGACATGAAGGTTACTACCAATAGTGCTGACATGGTTAATCATTGTGATGACATTATTGATTCGACAAATGAGGCATAGAGTTGCCTAGTAGGCATTGATAATGTAGGGACCATGTTCATGATTCTGAGATTTAAAAGAAATGAGTCATTTTAGACATGTGACATATGGGAGGCATGATTGGGAGGATAAAGACATTAGCATCAGCTATTCTTGGAAGACTATGAGTTATGAAAAGGGCAGTAACAATTGTTTCATTCCATATATGCCATGTTTGGCAATAGTAGGCCTCAAAGAGAAATAGCTAAGTACGTGACACCAGTCGCCTCTTGGAATGTAGGGGAAATCAGTTTAACTCGAGATGAGAATATTATGGCACCCTGAATATGATATAGCTTTCAAAATGTATGAAATTACATTACGCTCTTAACATTAACTAACATAAAGAATAGATATGCCACAAGCCCATGAGGTTGAAAAATAAATTGAACACTTGCGAGATTATTATCATTCTGACAGCTCATCCCTTGCCAATAGTTAATCCTATATGAGAGGACTAGGGATACGACAAACTTGTCTTTCAAATTAATATATTCATGATATGTGCCAAAATCTGAAAACATCTAATTTCAACCGTTCACGAGTGAAACCACATAGCTAGGACATCGTAATATTGGGGTGAAATCATGTATTAGTTAGAGAGAATGAACACTTTGCTATGAGCTAGACATGTTTCTACCATAACAACTCTCAAGGTGCCATATCAGGCCACTTCACTGGCAACTACAATACTAGGAACAAAGTGAGTTACTCACTGAGGCATGCTCTAGATGGACATGAAAGTCATATTGAGATGGGTGAACAAAAAGATCTTTTTGTGATGAATTTGTGAAAATTTTAAATTTCCTAGAAACTTTATGCAGAGAAGTGACCCCTTTCAATTTACATGTACACATATGATAGGTGTTGAGATATGCTCTCATGTTACTAGACAGTAAAAATGATTCATGATAATATTCACAAAGGATTAAAGTAATTGTTCCAATCATAGGACCCACAAACACCAAAGAGAAAAAGAGGGGCTCAAGAAGGATCTCAACACTAGGATGATTTACATTAGATTTGATACCACATAGGTAAATATTATGGTGGTTCGTGCATAGGCACAAGTGAGCAGATGTTATCCATGTGAATCAAAACATTCTGAAAAAATATTTCATCAGGTATAGTCCCTTGTTGAGAATTTAGGGAAGCAAGTGGGAAGTATTAATCCTAGAGTTATAACTCAATCCAATGAAATAATTATAGAGCTCAGTTCCACCAGAGATTTTAAGTAAGAGAATTTGTGATAGAGTGGCTTCACGAATAATGCGTGTCGTTCAGAAAGTAAGTACATGCAATGTTTTGTGATTCAACGTTTTGGTTAAGACCATATTTGTGTAGGCCCCTTTCAATATGGATGTACATATACAACAAGAAAAATAATACGGTGTTCACAATAAGGTAGCAAGGAGTGACTTACTTGGTGATTTTTTATTGACATGGAAATACCTTAATTGATGCCCCTCGACTCCACATCTATAACATACATTGGAACCATAGTTACATACCCCTGAATGATATCTCCTACACTTCACGCAACGGGGATGAGGTCCACTAAACTGACTCGCCCCACTGACCTGATATTTACCCTTTTTGTATACAAAAAAAAAAACATTCCCCATATCCTTCCTCCAAGCCTTCATCGAGGGAGTAACAATCTCTATACTGATTTGTTATGTGGGCCATTGGAATTTCCCAAGCCTTCCAACCCTAACACACTCCTGAGCGTACTCACAACACGACGTAAAATGTTTCCGCCCGCATATCGGGCAGACCAGGATGGGTGTAACCAACCTAAGGGCTTTTGTTCTTCTTGTGCCCCATCTTTCCACAACCATAACATATTTTAAGAATCATCCAACATAAACCTGAGTGGCTCTTCTTTCATATCAATTCTGGCTTATTGATGCCAATAATCCTCTTTCATTTCTTAGGTGCTCTCACCATATATTTCGGTGGTACGGTAACATTAATAGGAACAAGGACACTTCCCCTAGCAACTGGTTCTTTCAATACCTCCTCGCTGCCTCGAACCCGTGGGTTACTAATATGGAAAATGAGATATGACGAGGAAATTAGCTTCCTATCTTGAGCTCTATCGCACGATATGGAGTATCAAAGAAGTGTGAAATTCCTAAATGTCCAAGTAGCCTCCTCATTATAGATGTGGTCGACAACACACCGATAAGAAGGACTCTACTAGACACGGCTCCGAGACATCCTAGGACACTTTAAAACCTTAGGCTCTGATACCAAGTTTGTCACGCCACGAACTCGGGGAGCACAACCGGCGCTCAACCGAGTGAACTCGGCCAAGCAAGACTGTTAGATTTTCTTGTACCCAAACTCATCTATGAATAAAGAGGAGATGTACTCCATTAATCAAGCACTGAAAAGATTTCATTTCCATTAGCAGCTTCATTTATAATTTTCAAAATATTACAAGTTTATAGATATAATGAAAAATATTTTTGCCAAGTACCAACATTTCTAGTTTAACTCCCCACATCAAATATCACCCACAACATGTCTACGGAGACTCTAAGTATAATAGAAGAGTATTATGAAAGTGCTGACAACAAGGCCCCGGCTATACCTTAAAACACAATGTAAAACTCAAATGACATTAGGCCCGGAATAAAGTAGGGCTCACCAAAACCTACTGAATAGAGAGTGACTGCTAACGAGGACCAAAGCTGCCCGCTGATGAACCACCTGCATCTATTGAAGATGCAGCGCCCCAGGCAAAAGGGACATTAGTACATATGGAATAGTACTAGTATGTAAAGCTAACTGTCCACTTTCAAAATAGAATGCCAATATAAAAAAATGGGATAACCAAAGAAACATCAAGTCACAATCAATGATTTTCAAATGCCAAGTTAAAACAAAATAATTTTTAAAATACGAAAATAATACTGTGAAGTGATAATCAAAATATGATGATAATATTATTTTTGGTTGGGAGATCTTTAGCACCGATATACCACTGTTCACAATATCACCTTTTACAATACCAATACCACCGTACTTTTAGCACGGAGTCCGATCACGACCCGATCGGCTAGGTTGTCTTATTTGAAGACATCAACCAAAATCTCAATTACAATTACAATTTCTAGCACAATCACCACCATGTGTGCGACATGGTATCCGATCACGACCCGATCGGCTAGGCTGTCTTATTCGAGACATCAACCCTTTTATATGAATCAATCTTATTCCAATTAAGAGGAATAATTTTATCACATCAATTTCATCCCAAATAAGGGGAATAGTTCACAAAAATAACATAGGTGCAAATGTATTTACCTCATCATCTTCCACATTGTATAAATCCCCACTAGTATTTTCAACCAATAACAACAACGATTTGCATACAAGGTAAATAACAATAAAAATGCATTTACCTTATAACCTTCCACACCATTTATAGCCTTATTGGCATTTTCATCCACTTACAACATCATTATTTCATTAGCTCTCATGGCCATACATATGATTCTTCATTCATGGCACAATGGACGTATTTCATAATCCACACTTTAATTTTTTTCCTTTCATGGATCACCATCATAAATATAAACAAATAGAATATTCCGAAAATCACAACTTTAGGTTCATTAGTAGTGAAGACTTTAAACACAATGGATTTCTTTCCAAGAAATGGAGTAAAATAATTGGCAATCGAAGCACAATTTAAAATCATAAACAAGTAACACATCATTTATTATTGAAACACTTTTCCCCCAAAGGGCAATACACATTTTTAACTCATGAATACATAAGAGCTCAAAACACGTTGGAAATACTTACAAAGCATAGCATTAGTTGAAACAACCCGATTTGGGCACGACTTGAGTACATAAGATTTAGGCAAACCTATTTTCAAAGTCAATTTGGAACAATTGAATCAAGGATCATTTATTAAACTTTCTCATATCACTTCATTTCATTAGCACCATTGGCACCAAGTGAAATTTTCATTCTTGGCACGGTGGCCACAATTTATATCACCAACTCACTTCTTTCACTTTCGAGCATATTTATACATTATCAACAATAAGGAATTTTCAACCAAGACTTTAGGTACACATATGAGCAATTAAGGGTCTTAAGCATATCTAGTTTTTCTCCCACAATTTGGCATGATAACTTTCATTTGAAACACTACTCAAAGCCATAACATTTTAATACACATATCATTCTTGAATATATTTCCGAAGGATAACATAATGTGATAGGAACATTCTGAACATCTTTTGAATACATAATTCTCGACACTTTGCTTATTCGGGACAATCAAATTTATTGGAAAAAACTCAGAATATGGGAATAAGGAACTTGAGCCAACCATACTTGAAACTTAAGGGAACATCATGGAATTCAATTCTAAGAGAGTAGTTTAGCCAACAAACCTCGCTTTGAATTTTTCTTAAATTACTACGACATTCCGAAAATCCTGGCAATCCTAATTTATTTTGAGACATAACAAAATTAAACTATAATTAGGAAGATATTCGTGGTTTCAGCTCATTTGAGCATTTTATCAAACACTAGGTGTGCAAATTTGACTACAAGGTTCTTCTACAAGATTTTTTTTATTTCACAACCCAATCTTTACTTATTTGAGCTTAACAATATTTCCACAAACCTTATTGGTACATGCATGTATAAATAATACTCTTACACCCATGAATCATACTCCTAATCAACCATCTTCTACGCAAATACGAAATTGAAAATTAGGGTATGGAACCTTACCTCTTAGATGAAGAACTTGATGGATTTCTTATTGGATTTCAATGCTTGAGCAAGATTTGATGAACAAGGGCTTAGGAATTACTCCTCTCACTCTAGGGCACTTTACCCTCTCTAAAAATATTAGATTGTCCATCCAAAATTACCCTAAGATCGTTTTATAGGAACTAGGGTCAGGTTATGAAATTAGAAAAATGCACCCTCAAAAATCCGGATCGGGCTATAGACCAGGCTAGGCACGGTCTGTAGCGAGCTGCGGACCAGGCTTCGTGAGCTCTGTAGTAAGCTGCAGACTAGGCTTCGTGAGATCTGTAGTGAGCTATGGACCAGGCTTCGCGAGGGATATAGCACGGTCTAGCGCGCTACTGACCTGGATTCGCGAGGGCTATAGCACGATCACATTCTTCCAGCCTTTGGGAATTTGAACATAACTTCTTGTAGGAGTGTCCAAATGAAGAACGGTTTAAAGCATTAGAAACTACTCTCAAAGTGATTTAATTTGATAGGTAGATCACCTCCTAGGTCGTTATAGTTTGGTAGAAAAATGCTTTTGAATTAGGATCTTGTGTGAATTGAGACATCCTTTCCACTTAATTTATCCAACTTATTCCACACGAATTCTTGCCATTCACTAAACTCCTTAGTATGTTCCAAAATACCTTAAACATATATTTTTTGATTCAAAATAATATGGTTCTATACCAAGGTTCTCCTTTAATGCTCGAACACATTATTCCCAAATACCGTTGGCGCACTTTAAAATCTTAAATCATTAGGAAACTTTTAACGGGGCCTTACAGACATAAAGAAAAAAATGGTCTTGTAACAATAGTCTCACTACAACATTGTATGCACTCCATAAGAAAGTGGTACCTATCGTGGCTAATGAACGGGAAGAAGAAAAAAAATCAAAAGATGATATTTGAGATCATATGAGATTACAGGAGATGGAGTCCTCAGATATCGAGGTCGATTATGTGTTCCTAATATGGAAGGGTTGCGTCAGTAGGTTATGGGAGAAGCTCACTATTCTCATTATTCTATTCATCCAGGAGAGACGAAGATGTATCATGATATAAGGGAAATATACTGGTGGGACGGAATGAAGAAGGATATAGCAGAGTTTGTTGCTCAGTGCCCTAATTGTCAGCAGGTTAAGACTGAGCATCAGAAACCCGGTGGATTATTGCAGGCTATAGAGATTCCGACTTGGAAATGGGAAGTGATTAATATGGATTTCATCATAGGCTTACCTCGTACCCAACATAAATTCGATTCTATATGGGTTATTGTTGATAGACTTACAAAATCAGCCCATTTTCTGCCTATCAGGACTACGTATTTATCAGAGAATTATGCAAGGCTTTACATTAAGGAGATAGTACAACTTCATGGTGTCCCTATATATATTATCTCATATAGAGGAGCTCAGTTTACCACTAATTTCTGGAGGTCCTTCCAAAAAGGATTGGGGACTCGGGTAAGTCTTAGTACAGCATTTCATCCCCAGACAGACGGTCATGCTGAGCGTACTATTCAGATACTGGAGGATATGCTACAGACTTGTGTGATGGACTTCATGGGTAGCTGGGATGATCATCTACCACTTATTGAGTTTGCATATAATAATAGTTATCATTCCAGCATACAGATGGCTTCATATGAAGCTCTGTACGGACGGAAGTGTAGGTCTCTTATTGGATGGTTCGATATTGGGAAAACTAAGTTAGTAGGACTAGAGTTGATACAACAGGTAGTTGAGAAGATTAAGCTTATAAGGGAAAGGCTATTAGTAGCTCAGAGTTGTCAGAAGTCCTATGCAGATAATCGACAACGAGACTTGGAGTTTCAGGTAGACGACTGGGTATTCCTAAATGTATCACCGATGAAAGGCATTATGAGATTCGGTAAGAATGGAAAGCTTATCCCTCGGTACATTGGACCTTATAAGATTATACGCAGAGTAGGCCAAGTAGTATACGAGTTAGACTTGACTTCCAACTTGGAGTCTATACATCCAGTATTTTATGTGTCTATGCTTCGTAAGTGTATTGGAGATCCCTCTAAAGTCACTCAAGTTGATGATGTTCAGGTTACAGAGCAGCTATCATATAAGGAAGCTCCCATTGCTATACTAGATAGACAAGTTCGGAGATTGAGAACTATGGATGTAGCTTCGGTCAAAGTACTTTGGAGAAACAATAATGTGGAGGAGATGTCTTGGGAAGCTGAAGAAGAAATAAAGACTAGGTATCCTCAGTTGTTTCTTCTTCCAGAGGAGGATCGGACTAAGACATCAGAGCCTTTAGGTACGTATATAATACTTGATTCTTATGTTAGTTATTGTTATTGGTCGTGTGAGTCCATTGGTGTTATTGATGATTGTGACCCTATGTGGCTTTGTATGGTTGGGTTTGTTGTGTGACAGGTTGGTAGTAGTACCATTACAGAGGAGACTCTGCAAAACATTCTATAGATTTCTGGGAGTTTAGCATTTGAGGACGAATGTTTCTAATGGGGGAAGATTGTTACACCTTGTGCGTCCCAAGGTGACGTAATGAATATGAGACATGTTAATCACGATTTAAATGAGTTTAAATTTATTATATGACTATATATTATGTTTGAATATGAAATATAAAGTTTGGGAATAATCGAATTAAAGTTGCCGAAAAACCGACTAAGAATTTGCCTTGTAACGGAGCTTTTTGAGCAATACATTTCGTGTGCTATATGGGGTTTTTGGGACATATTATATACCAAATTGAAGGTCTTGGAATTTAATTTCCAATGCTCTTAACCTTTCATTCATACGACATTCGGATAAAAAGACATAAGCGTTTGAAGAAGGGCCAATGCGAGGGTGCCAAGTAGCACCTTTTTGACTTTTAAAAAAACGGGATATTTACATCCCTTATCTCGTCTATTTCTCCATTTTTCCATATATCACGACCAAATAACATATCTAACCTTACCCATAAGCTTTATACAAGGGCTTGAAACAAGATTATCATCCCGGGCATGAAATCAAGAAGCAATAACATTAAAACAATCCCTGTAACGTAAGTATAGCTATATCGCCTCTCTTTTTCTTTGTAGTTTGAGTTTTGGAATGTATTTAATAGTAAAAAAATTCCTACTTTCTGTATTTAAGCTTTTAAATATCAAGGAAGGTTGATAAATGCATTTCCTAATAGTTAGAACTCACGGGGCGGTGATCGGAAGTTGTGAGTTCGAGTTATTTGACTTGTAGTGGACTGTTTTGTGGGCTGTTTCGTGTTGCTTTTGGGCTGTCTATTTTGCTACTGTTTAATGGAGTTTTGGAGGAGAAATGGTGTGGAGAAACACCACATAATGGCAAAATGGTGGATTAGTCGTTCTTTGTAATATTTTCGGGGTGTTTGGCGCTGCTATAGTTGTCGTTTTGGGTATGAAGTGATTGGGGTGTGTTGGGCTATTGTAAGCTATATATAACATGGATCTCGACTTGAATCCAATGTACGAGGTAATTATATATTGTTATTTCATGTTCTTAAGGTTATCTTGATGTTGATTAAGTTAAATGGATGGACTAGCCATGAACTAGTGAATAAAGTTGCTAATTGAGGATAGTTGGAGTTGTGGATTATTTTTTTTGTTATAAATATATGGTATAAGGATGGAATCATTGATGAATTACTTCATTATCTTGTTAATGATACTGTTAAGTTAAGTTAAGTTAAGAAGTCTATAAGGGGTGATACGGGGTATATGAGTTTCAATCAGAGCTAGCCGTTCGTCGTGAAGTAGTTGTGACTTGTTGTTGTTATATGGTGTCTTGTTATTGATAATTATGTATTTCTAGATTGATCTGGTCATTGTTGTTGGTATATGATGTTGGAGGAGGCTCTTGTTACGGGGAGATGCTGCCCAAATTTACATAAATGAGCTACTAGTTTAAGTTGCAGACTTAGCCTTTACTAAACACTGATTTTGAATCTCTTTATGGTATGGTAGATTGAATTGAGTTGTTTGAAGAATTGCTTGGAAGGTATTAATGACTCAATGGAATTAAGGTATGTTAAGGCTATCCATTCTATTCTGTTGGCATGATCCATATGATACAAACGAAACGTGCAAACGCGGAACTTTCATAAATGACTCTATTCATAGAAGTACTAGGGGTGCCTATGTTCTTGATTCCCCATGTGTCCTATTATTATATCTTCTGTTCATGGGTATCAGAAAAATACGTAAGTTGCTAAAGTTTATCCGAAGGCATATTGATCTTATGACATTCCGAGAAATCTTACTTACTTACTTCATTATGCATTGCATTCATTATACATATACATTGACCCATGACCAGATGGCATTATATATGTGAATATATGTATATGGGATATGGGAAAAGGTTATGGCTTTATATATGCACCACCACCTGATCAGCTGGTATATGATGATGATTTTGCCCACAGTGGCTGAGATGATATGATGGGATGCCCTCAGAGGCTTGATGATATTATGTACGCATATACCTATGCATGGTATGATGCTTATACGCACATGCATGACATTATAAATTTTTCATGATTCACAAAGCTATTCAGAATTACAGGTTGAGTTCTTTACTCTATGTTTCTTTCATGTCTTTTATATACTACTTTCATGCCTTACATACTTGGTAATTTATCTTTACTGACATCCGTTTTGCTTGGGGACGCTACGTTTTATGCCCGCAGGTCCCGATAGATAGGTTGAGAGTTCTCCTAGTAGGCTATCAGCTCAACGGAAGGTGTTTGTGTACTCCACTTGCTCCGGAGTTGCCTATTTGGTCAGTATGATTTAAATATGTATTGATTGGTATGGAGGGGCCCTATCCCGACCTTTATGACATTTATGTACTCTTAGAGGCTTGTAGATAAATGGCATGTATATGGATACTTGTATGGCCTTATCGGCCTATGTTTTGAGTATACAAATGATCATGTCGCCCTTATAGGCCCGTATGTCACATGTATAAGTATCTATATGATGATGGGTCGTCCTATATCTCGTATTACCTTATGTTTTATTCATGTTATCTCATGACGTCCCTTCTGGCCCACTTACCCATGACGGTATGATAAGAAAGATATATTACATTGGTACTCGGTTGTGTAAGGCACCGGGTGCCCGTCGCGGCCCTGCGGTTTGGGTCCTGACAAGTACCGAGAGAAAGGTTTCAAGAAGTACTCTGAGTTGATTTCTCTTCCCCTTGTGGCTGAACGAAATAATGACTTACTTATGAGAAATCACGAAAATCGACCCACTGGGTCTACACCATTGCCTAAATTGGATGAGGTGTATTCTCATTATGCTAAGCGTGGAAAAGGTCATGGCCCTATTCGTGGCCGTGGCCAAGGAAGAAATTTTCCTAGTGTTAATCATTTCCCAAAGAAAAATAACTTCCAAAAGTGTAAAGGGAAAGATGAGAAGACGAACGCAAAGGGTTCAGAAACTGAATGCTATCGTTGCGGTGGAAAAGGGCATTGGAAAAATATTTGTCGCATATCAAAACATTTGGTTGAGCTTTATCAAGCATCTCTAAAGAATAAAGACGCTGAAGCTAATTTTGTCTATGACAATGAATTTGACATCACCCATTTGGATGTGGCAGATTTCTTTGAGCACCCTGATGGAAAAATAAACCACTTGATGTGATGGATCCATGGTTAAAAATGATTGAGTAGTTTGATTTTTATTTTTGCCTATTCGTAGTAGCTAATGAATAAATATCATGTAATTTTTATTGTGCTTAATAATACTACTTATGTAGTTCTTAAAAATATATGTATTTTCGGAAAAATAAAATGAAGATTCAATATTTCACAAATCTCACAAACGAGGGGTAATATCTAATTAATTAGTATCCTAGTCTAAGTGATCTTTTAACGCTTTTGATTTTCCTTTCCGTTACTTTAATTCTCTTTAAGAAAAAGTTTACAAGCACCCTGGAACAACTTTTGTTACTTGACCCTCAATTCCCATCTTCCTTTGAAAAAAAAAAACTAGTACATCGGGACCTCAATTTTTTCATGTACATGGATAAAATATTAGGAATAAAGAAAAGAGAAGCAGCTAAGTTTGTTCTTTTCTTACACGGATCGATTGTTTTTCATGCAATGTGTAGGAAAATATAAATAACTTATACATGTAAATAATTTTGTTGTAGTTGTATTAGTCATATGTGTAATGTACTTATAATTGTATTATTTTTTCTACGTAATTATTTGTATCATAATTAGAATTTGCTCGAAATTGTATTAAAAGGTCACTATTGAATCATTGGTTTAACTTTATTTTTTTTTCTTTTTCTCTGAAAATACTAATATTTATTTATATACTTCTTTTAGTATGTCAAACCATGGGAAGCAAATATGGATATCTCTCAAAGCAAACTTGGATCAAAGTTTAATTGTAAAAATCTTTGCTTAATTGATTCATGTACGACACATACAATATTCAAAGAGAAGAAATATTTCTCTCATCTAAGTATGTGTAAGGCAGATGTTACAACAATTTCTGGTAGTAGTAATCTAATTGAAGGCTCCAGAAGAGCTACTATAACCTTTCCTAATGGAACAATACTTATCATAGAGAATGCAATGTTCTCCTCCAAGTCCAAGAGGAACTTGTTGAGTTTTAAAGATATCTGTCGAAATGAATTTTATATTGAGACAATAGATGAGAATAATCTTGAATATCTCATCATTACCAAGAATGTCTCTGGACAGTCAAGGGTTATTGAGAAGTTCCCGTCTTTATCTTGTGGCCTGTATTGGACAAGAATTAGTACAATTGAGGCACATTCTATCGCAAACCAAAAGGTTATTGATTCCAATACTTTTATACTTTGGCATGATCGATTGGGACATCCTGGATCAATTATGATACGACGAATTATAGAAAATTCAAATGGGCAGACATTAAAGATTTTAAAGATTCTTTTAAATAATGAATTTTCTTGCACTTCTTGTTATCAAGGCAAGTTAATTATTAGACCATTACCAACAAAGGTTGGTATTGAGTCCCCTACGTTATTGGAATGTATACAAGGGGATATTTATGGACCTATTCACCCACCTAGTGGGTCGTTTAGATATTTTATGGTCTTAATAGATACATCTTCTAGATGGTCTCATGTGTGCCTATTGTTATCTCGCAACCTGGCGTTTGCAAAATTAATGGCACAAATAATTCGATTACGGGCACAATTTCTCGATAATCCAATTAAGTCTATTCGATTTGATAATGCTGCTAAGTTTTCATCCCAAGTATGTAATAATTATTGCTTATCAATTAGGATAAAAGTGGAACATCCTGTAGCTCATGTTCACACTCAAAATGCTCTTGGAGAGTCTTTGATTAAATGTCTGCAATTGATAGTAAGACCGTTACTTATGAAAACGAAATTACCCACTTCTGTTTGGGGTCATGTCATTTTGCATCCTGCAATGCTAGTTCGTCTTAGACTGACAAATTATCATAAATATTCCCCCTTGCAATTAGTTTTGGGTCATGAACCAAAAATATATCCCATTTAAGAATTTTTAGGTGCGCAGTATATGTGCCTGTAGCACTGCCATATCGCACGAAGATGGGTGCCCAAAGAAGGCTAGGAATATATGTTGGGTTTGAATCGCTCTCCATTATTTGCTACCTCGAAACATTAATGGGAGATTTATTCATTGCTCGATTTGCATATTGTCGATTCGATGAGGCATTTTCCCCCAAAATTAGGGGGAGAAATTGATGAAATCAAACGGGAAATTTCATGAAAAAATCCATCAATGTCTCATCTTGATCCACGTGCCTCTATTTGTGAAAAAGAGGTGCAAACGATTATTCATTTGTAGAAAATAGCAAATCAAATGCCAGACGCATTTACGGATCTGAAAAAGATAACGAAATCATATATCCCTGCAGAGAATGTCCCAATCCATATTGATATCCCTGTTGGACAATCTTCTAGTGTCATAACTAATGAATCAAAAGCACGCCTAAAGCGTGGCGGACCATTGGGTTCTAAGGATCGAAATCCTAGAAAAAAGAAAATAAATAATCAAGATGACACTACGAATGAGTCTCATAAAGAAACCCATGATTTAACCAATCATGGGATTCATGAGGAAATCAATGAGACTGAGACTCAAGAAAATAAGGAACCTATCAGTAAACCAAATCAATATTGAGACAGATTTGAATCGATTGAATATAATGGTAGATTATGTATTTGCATACAATGTTGCATCTAGCATTATGCAAGATAATGAGGATCTTGAATCTCAATTTATTGGAGAATGTCGACAAAGACATGATTGGCCAAAATGGTAAGAAGCAATCCAATCTGAGTTGGAATCACTTGCGAAACGTGAAGTTTTTGGGTCTGTAGTCCAAACACCTAATGGTGTTAAACCTGTTGGTTATAAATGTGTCTTTGTACGTAAAAGGAATGAGAAAAATGAGGTACAAAGATATATAAGGCACGCCTTGTTGCACAAGGATTTTCACAAAGGCCTGGTGTCGATTATGAAGAGACGTATTCTCCTGTTATGGATGCTATAACATTCTGTTATCTCATTAGTTTTGCTCTCCATGAAACGCTTGACATGTATTTAATGGATGTGGTTACCGCCTACCTTTACAGCTCACTTGATAATGAGATATACATGAAAATTCTCGAGGGATTTAAAATGTCTGACGCACATAATTCAAAGTCCCAGGAAATATTTTCAAGCAATCAGGAAAAATGTGGTATAACTGCCTTAATGAGTATTTATTAAATGAAGGTTATATAAATGATGTCATTTGTCCATGTATTTTTATAAATAAAATAACATTGGAATTTATTGTACTTGCTGTATATGTTGATGACATAAACCTTTTTGGAACTCCTACAGAACTCCAAAAGGCAATTGATTATTTAAAAAAGGAAATCGAGATGAAAGATCTCGGAAAGACAAAATTATATCTTGGTTTGCAAATTGAATATTTGTCAAATGAGACTTTTGTTCTTCAATCTGCCTACATAGAAAAAGTATTGAAATGGTTTTACATGGATGGAGCACATCCATTAAGTACTTCAATAATTGTTCGATCACTTGATGTGAATAATGACCCGTTCTGACCTCAAGAAAAGAATGAAGAACTTCTTGGTCCTGAAATACCATATCTTAGTGCAATTAGTGCACTAATGTATCTTGCTAACACTACAAGGCATGACATAACTTTTTTAGTTAATGTCTTAGCAAGGTATAACTCTGCTCCTACAAGGAGACATTGGAATGGAATTAAACACATATTGCGATATCTAAAAGGGACTACCGATATGGGCTTATTTTATGGCAATGATTGCAGTCCCGATCTTGTTGGCTATGCTGATGCTGGATATTTATCTAACCCACACAAGGCTCGATCTCAAACAGGCTACGTGTTTACATATGGAGGAACTGCAATATCTTAGCGATCGACTAAGCAATCAATCGTGGCTACTTCATCTAATCATGCTGAGATAATTGCTATTCATGAAGCAAGTCGAGAATGTATATGGTTGAGGTCTATAATATACCTTATTCGAGACAAATGTGGTTTGAAGTGTGATAAACTACCCACAATTTTGTATGAAGACAATGCAGCATGCATAGCTCAATTAAAGGGAGGATTCATAAAAGGAGATAGGACAAAACACATTTTACCAAAGTTATTTTTCACACATGATCTTCAAAAGAATGGTGATATCAATGTGCAACAGATCCGTTCAAGTGATAATATGGCTGATTTGTTTATCAAATCTCTACCGACGTTAACCTTCAAGAAACTAGTGTACAAGATTGAGATGCGAAGGCTCAAGGATATGAATTGATGCTCTTATCAGGGGGAGTTAATACATGGTGTATTCTTTTTCCCTTATAAGATTTTGTCTCACTGGGTTTTTCTTGCAAGTTTTTAATGAGGTAGCAAGCAATGCGTATTACATGATATGTGTACTCTTTTTCCTTCACTAAGATTTTTTCTTTCATAAGGTTTTTTTCTATCAAGGTTTTAACGAGGACATTATCTATGGACATCCAAGGGAGAGTGTTATAAAATCTTGAATTATGGTGGATGTCCATAACCACCAAAGTGCTTAATGACATATTTAATGACATATTTATGTAGTGACCATTCCACTCAATAGTGGCTATTTCTCTCAATAATGGTCATTCCACTAAATAGTGGTCATTCCACTCACTATTTTACAATAGTGATTCTTCACTTTTCATGCATATAAATGCCTTGTAATAGATAGGAAAGAACACACAATTTGAGAAAGAAATAAAATTTCTTCCATCTCTCTATCTCCATTTCTTGTTCATGTTTTACTAAATTCTTTTTATTTCATAACAACAACTATCTTGTCTATTTATGTATGCGACACATCCTCTCGCAAACAAAAAGAAAAAAAGAAACCTATCCTACTCTCTTTATCAGATACATCCTAACTTATATGGTAGTATCAATAATAAAATACAAGGTTCTACGCTACAAAAAATGGTGTTTTTTTTTTTTTAAAATTTCATTTGATAAGATGTTTACGAAAAAAAAAAAGGGGGGGGGAGTATGCCATCCACCAAATCGATGATTGTTATTTGGGATAACAACCGGAGATTAATTGGCATAGTGGTCAATTTGAACGTACTTGGTACTTGGTAGCAAGTTATAAATATGGTCAGCTCTTAGATTTTGCCTTCTTTTTTTTTTTCCATAGACCTTAAATTTTACAAATTAAAGATATGAGTTAGTTTCTTTAAAAGATCATTGTTTAAATGCAAAAATAACCAGGAAACAATCATTAGTGATACCACTATTAGAGTCGGTGACATAGTAAAACAAAAATAACCAGGAAACAATCATTAGTGATACCACTATTAGAGTCGGTGACATAGTAAATTAAAGTAGGATCATCTTCAATCATAATCAAACAAATCAATGCAACAAACGGATCCACCGAACCACACATCAAAGTTGAAAAGTTGAAAACATGGTCACTGATAAATACCTCCAAGTTGTTTCATAAAAAGAAAAGCATCAAAAATTTAAAAAAATATATGATAAGATATTTTCGGGATTTACAGTCATACCCTATATTTGTGCCACCTTTTAACCTGTATCTTATTTTAAAAATTATTGATTTGATAGCCAGCTGACCAAAAATCCGTAATAATATAACAATCACACCCCTGGCAAAAGATATAAAACCTGCATCACGCATTAATTGCGTGAGATCTCCTCCCATCCTCTCAACTTGAAGCCAAAACTTCGTGCTAATGTAGCATGAAGTTGTTTCACGTTGAAACTAAAACTTCATTCTAATGCATGCTGAAATTATTTATCCTACGGCCTATAGTTTTGTCATGAGTTTTATCCGAAACTTCATTCTAAATATGGTGAAGTTATTTAGTTCATTTGCTAAAATTTCAGACTAAACATGCTTAAGTTTTTTAGTTCATTTGCTAAAACTTTACACTAATCATGCTTAAGTTATTTAGTTTATTTGCTAAAACTTCAGGCTAAACATGCTTAAGTTATTTAGTTCATTTGTTAAAATTTCAGAGTAAACATGATTAAGTTTTTGTCTTGCCGTATGTAATTTTCTAATGAGTTTTTGCTAATGCATGCTAAAGTTATTTAGTTCATTTGCTAAAACTTCATACCAAAATATGCTGAGATTTTGCCCTGAAGTCTACAGTTTTGCCAATAGTCTTTTATTAAAGAAGGGCAAAATCGTCTTTTTAAAATATTTTTAACAAAAAAATAAGTACAGATACAAACGAAAAAATAAAACGGGTATAAATTAACTGGGCCGACCAAATAGGGCACCATAAAATTTTTACTGACTTTTTCTCCTTACATAGAACGCCAACAAATGGTATTAAAAGGGACCATGGGCTTCCTGCACTACACACACCTTTCAAAATATGGTTCTTCCCTTAGCACTTGCCGTGACAGTTTTTCTTATCTTTCTTGCTTACAATCTGTACCGCCGGCTGAAAGCCAAGCTGCCGCCCGGTCCACGGCCATGGCCCATCATCGGAAATCTCTTCGACATAAAGCCGTTGAGGTTCCAGTGCTTCGCCGACTGGTCCCAAATATATGGTCCCATCTTCTCATTCTACCTGGGCTCACAGCTGAATGTGGTTGTGAATAATGCACAACTTGCTAAGGATGTTCTCAAAGATAATGACCAAAGTTTGGCTGATAGATTTAGGACTAAACCAATTGCAAATGTGAGCAGAAATGGGAGTGATTTGATTTGGGCTGATTATGGTCATCATTACGTGAAAGTTAGAAAACTCTGCAACCTTGAGCTTTTTACTCCTAAGAGACTTGAAGCTCTTAGACCTATTAGAGAAGATGAAGTCACTGCCATGATCCACAACATCTTTACAGACTCCACAAAGCCAGGTACGCTTTTCACTTTTCCCCCTTTTGTTTTAATGCCCATACTTGTGCGTAATAACTTCATTTCACTAAGATTACTTCTTGTCTGGAAATTCATAACCGAGAGTTGGTTGGACGATTTAGCATCTTGGTCATATCATATAGTCGATGCGCATGCATTTTGTTTAGAGTAATTCATTATTAGTTTTGGAAAACAACACTGCGATTAAGAGTATTAAAACCAGTGGCGGAATCAGGATTTGATGGATCGTGGGTGCTCACTCTAACATAAAGTTGCTACTAATTGTATAGTATAAGACTATAAGTACATAATTATTTGAAACCGACAAAAAAAAATAATTAAAAATATAATTAATATTAGCATTATCAAAAAAGACTTCTACACACAAGCGATAATGAACTACTAATAATATTCATCATTATCAAAACAATTCTAGCCACAAGATATCATTGTGCTCGATAATTTTTCATATGTTGAAAATGATGAATAATAGCATCATTGCTTACGGTTTGAAAAGCTTTTTGCTTTTCTGTTTTTCACTTTTAAAGTACCCGATTGTTTTTTCTTTGAGCCACAAAAATTATTAAGAGCCAAAAAATATTAAAAGAGAGAGACATTCTTTTCCTTTTCAATTTCTCTAGCTTTAATCAAATCTTAGTTCTTACTTTTTCTCTTCTATGTGCCACAATGAGACAAATAAATGAAAAAGAAAACGTAAAAGAAAAGAACAAAAGGAAATGTCAGCAATGGAAAGAATAAGTTTAGATTTGGAAATTAAAGAAAGAAAGGAAAATTGATGCATTGTGGGAAAGTAGCGGAATTCAGCGTGGCTGGTAAAAAATTTACTAACATAAAAAGAGGCTAAATTTTCAAAATAAAACTGCTTAGCGTAAGAAACGAACTCAACCATCTCCAAACATCGCAAGCCTTAACTTCTGCCACTGATCCAAAGCACCCAGGGATCCTTTTGTTACTGGGTGTTGATTAGTAAACTTAACATATTTCTTACTATTTTCTATATAACTACCCGAGCTCACATTGGAGTTAATGGGTGCTTGAGCACCATAAATTGAAACGTAGATCCGCCCATAGTTAAAACATAGATCGAAAATGTGTTGTTTTTCAGGAGTAATCTTTTGTAAGTATTACTTACTCCCGTTCACTTTAAATGATTTTTTAGTATTTGTTTTTTATGGTTCACAATATTGACTTCTTTCCAAAGTTATCTTTGAAATAAATAGCTTTGAATAATTTGTTATATTTTCAATGAGTAAATGGACGTTAATAATTTTATCAATTTAATATGAAGTGGACCGGAGTAAATATTCTAAAAAGATTCTTCGTCCTTATTAGAAAAAGTCAACATACGTGGTGGGAACAAGATGATAAATCGTACTTCGCCACCGCTGATATAAATTCTGTATTATTTAATGGTATATAGGTCTAGAATCATCACGTGCAATTTGAAATAGAGAAATTCACCTTTAATTTGTTAGCCACATAAGTTTTCCAAACATGATTTCATAGCAAATTTTACATTTCACAATCAATGGGTTAAGTTCTCTTCTTAGAAAAAGCAAAGAAAATAACAAACTACCTAGAACCTATACAGATGAAAATAAATTAAAGTTAGAGAACAAGATGAGTTAACAAGTGCTTTTGGGAAAGGCTTAGCTGATGTCCGCCACCCATGTGCTTGTATTTTTAAAGAACTTGTTGTATATAGTATATAGCCTCATTTACAATTTTAAAACAGTAAGAATCCAAAAATAATTACTGTCATCTACCATCTTATATTAAATCTCGTAATTTATTGTTATCTTGAGTTATCGAAAAAGGGGTTACTCTGATGGTAAGCAACCTCCATTTTCAACCAAGAGGTTGTGAGTTTGAGTCACCCCAAGAGCTAACATATTGTTGTTGTTGTTGTTGTTGTTGTTGTTGTAGTTGTTGTTGAGTTTTCGAAAAAACAGTGTAATTACTTTTTGAAAAGGAATCCAAATTAAATAATTTAGAGAATATTTGCATATATAATTAAATAAGAGTTTAACTTTTATATGTGAAATTGTTTTTCTCAAAAGTACCTACTTTTTAAAAGTAGGTCAAAAACTAGTTGCTATTTAAAAATATTTTTTAAAATTAATTAGTTAAACAAAAATTATTTCTCACTAAAAATATTTTAAAAAAAATACTTTTAAGAAGAATAATTTTTTAAATAAGTTAGATTTTAGAATTGACTATTAATCATAGAAACCGATGAGAATGGGACAAAAATGGACCCCACAGCACAAGATTCTTTTAGCGACAAAAGTGTACTCCTTACAAAACCTGATTGGGTTTGAAGATGGGGCAAGGGCGGCTGGCAGCCTCTTTGAGCGTGTAGCAATCCCTTATTCCTAGAACATTCCTTTTCCCAAATCGTCTTATTAAATCGATTGATCTTGATACGAGTTTTGGAAAAACAAAGTTGGCACCTAAAGAATTAGGGTAGTACTTTTTAGAACATTTACAACTTGTTTGGATTAACATATTGTATTGTATCATATTATTATTTTAAATATAATATTTGTTTTGATTGTTACTTAAATTTTATTGTATCGTATCGTTAAATTCATTGTTATGTAATAACGAAAAATGTCAATTTATGGAACGATAGATTTGGTGTGGTGGTGTCGTTTCCTTTCTTTTTTCTCTCATTTTGCCCTTCTTTATTATTAAATAATCATATTTTATCATTTAATTATCTTACTTTTTTATATAATAATTCTGCTCTGTATCCTAATTTTTCTTAGTAATGGTGTAAGTTTATTTTTTATATTGTTGGTGCGTGACATTATGAAATGATGACAAACGATAAATCTATCCAAATATTGTATTAACCAAATAATACAATACGATGCACTATAAAACTATATGTAACAACAATCAAGATGTTAAAGTTGGCACACATCCGTGATGCAAATTAAAAAGTAAAAAAAAGGAAATTATGACTTAATTATGTTTTCTAAACAATTGGA
This sequence comes from Nicotiana tabacum, assembly GCF_000715075.1. Classification (NCBI taxonomy): domain Eukaryota; kingdom Viridiplantae; phylum Streptophyta; class Magnoliopsida; order Solanales; family Solanaceae; genus Nicotiana; species Nicotiana tabacum. The sequence goes on from NC_134098.1 coordinate 45,266,496, forward strand.
GATCAATTAGACCATGTTCAATTTTGAAGTGTGGTTAATTATTAGTTTTTCTCACGAGGAGAATAATCGATTGTCATTACTATTTTTGTTTGGTAAAACACAATATCACTTCATAGGCACTGACACACTGAAGCTGGAAAGTTTGTACATATATAATGGCAAGTTTGATTTTCTAAAAAAGGTTTCATAACTCGCTTCCCTTTGAGTTTTAGTTGCATAATAAAAATCAATTAATTAAACTATATTAACAATGTAGTTTAATCAATAGTGGAGTAACAAGTTACTTTCCTACCTTGTTTTCGATTGTCAATCTACACTAACTAGAGTACAATTTTTTTAGCTAGCCCTTAAATAGCCTAATAGTGTAGAAAGATTTTTACACTGTCAATATATTACACTATAACTGATATAAGTTCACGTTCTTAAAATACGAAGGCAATGTAGGTAAAAGCTTGATAATGAGGAGCTACTTGGGATCAGTAGCATTCAACAATATAACAAGGCTAACATTTGGGAAGAGGTTTATAAACTCACAAGGTAAGGTTGATGCGCAAGGCCAAGAACTGAAAGACATAGTTTCCAATGGGATGAAGATTGGAGGAAAACTCAACCTAGGGGAGTTTGTTCCATGGCTACGTTGGGCTTTCAAGGATGACAACGAAGCTCTCAAGGCTCAAGATAGTCGTTTGGATAGGTTTACTAGGGTTATTATGGAAGAACACACTATTGCAAGGAAACAAACTGGTGAAACCAAACAACACTTTGTCGATGCTTTGCTCACTCTTCAGAAAGAATATGATCTTAGCGATGACACCGTTATTGGCCTTCTTTGGGTAAGTCATGATTAACATTCTTTCCCTCCCATTTCAAGGTTTCAGTATTTGGTTGAGTTCGTTAATTTTCTTGGCAGGCACAATGTTTTGTTTATTACTGCTGATAGATACTCGGGTTACGCCTAACAAATTTTAAAATTGAAAATTGGCTCCTCCTACAGGAGTTAATGGTAATTTGGTATTATCATTGAATGTTTATAATATTAGAAATAATATATATATACACTTAATGCATGAGTAGGTTTTTAAATGAAGAACCAATAAAGTAAAGAAGAAAGAATATAAGCGTATAATAAATTAATGAAAGTGAAATAATTGGATGAGTTAGGTGTTAGAAGTGGAAAACAGCACAATCTTTTTCGCTTTTGGTCATTAGCGTGTCTTCATGATCAGAAGAAAAGTTTTGACTAAAATTAATTTGTTATGAATCAATTATTGTAGGATATGGTAACAGCAGGGATGGATACAGTTGCTATAACAGTTGAATGGGCTATGGCAGAAGTAGTGAAGAACCCAAGGGTTCAACAAAAGGTCCAAGAGGAGCTAGACCGGGTTATTGGGTCGGACCGTATCTTAACCGAACCGGATATATCCAAACTGTCCTACCTACAAAGTGTAGCCAAGGAATCACTAAGGTTGCACCCTCCAACTCCACTAATGCTTCCACACATGGCTGGTGCCAGTGTCAAAGTTGGTAGTTACAACATTCCTAAAGGTTCAATTGTACACGTAAATGTTTGGGCACTTGGACGTGATCCAAAGGTGTGGAAGGATCCTTTGCAATTCAGACCCGAAAGGTTCATAGAGGAGGATGTTGACATGAAGGGTCATGATTTTCGACTGTTACCTTTTGGTGCTGGTAGGCGTATTTGTCCTGGTACAAATCTTGCCATCAATTTGGTCACCTCTATGTTAGCTCACTTATTGCACCATTTTAAATGGTCTCCACCTGCTGGAGTCAAGCTTGAGGACATTGACATGTTGGAAAGCCCTGGAACTGTCACTTACATGCTAACGCCTCTACAAGCTGTGCCTACTCCTAGATTGTCTGCACACTTGTATCAACGTCTTCCTATTTTTATATAACATCTTTGATCCTAGTCTCATGTTACACTCACCTTTTCTTTTGCTTTTTTGTTGTTGTAGTAATTTGACAGACTTTGAACTTAATCAATTTACTGTTTCGACTATGAATGAAATTGTGATCTATATATTTTTCTGGAATAAATATAATTGTCGTTCCAAAAGTACAAATGTGAGATTTCAATATATTGTCCTATTCTCAAACGTCTTCCGTTTGTGTATACATATATACCCACGGATCGTGATTTTCATTGTTGTATATGATGAGATTACTATTTATCGTGCATTTAAACGTAGTATATATATTCTATCACTTGTCATGATTAAAATTTTGAGGGGATATTGTTGGGATATATGTTATTAATCATGTATTTAGATATAGTATTTATTATAAAATAATATTTAATTATTATTTCCTCCGTTCCACAATAAGTGATTTTTTTTAGTTGTTTTCACACAGATTAAGAAATTTATCTTTTAATATTAATTAGCAATAAAATTGACCATATTAACCTTTACTATCTCTTCACATAAACACTCCTAACACATACTCCAACACTATTTACTCCAAGGGAAGTGTAGGAAAAAAATAATTAATTCATTTTTGAAATCTGAAAAAATCACTTATTTTGGACCACAAAGAAAAGGCTAAAAAAATAATTATTGTGGACGGGAGGGAGTAAAATTTACATGATTAAATATAACTTATTTTAATTATGACAATGGTGTAATTTCAACTTCTCGCGATGATATATTATGACTGCATTAAAATGACTAAATAAAAATAAGTATTTAATACTAACTATCTTAAACAAATTATCTAGTTCATTTAATGTATTAATATTTTTTGGATCAATATGCCTAATAGATTATAGATTGGATGATGGCAATATATAATTGTGAAGTTATAATTAGTTGATATAATTCATGTTTTAGTTTACATTTAGAAAACTTATAATTTTTCACGTGTAAACCAGGTCGGTAAATTTCATTTATGACACCTGAAGTAAGTCAAGCTTAAGTCTAAAGGAATTTATAATTAAGAAATTAAATTTTCAGTAAGTTAATTAAAATGATTGGTATCTATACTCTTAATAAGGGGAGTTAAACAAGATTTTAATGAAATAACTCGAAATTCTATTGAGGAGTGAAATTATGAATTTTTAGTAAAATAATTTAAAATTTATCATGGTATGAACAATTCGGACAAAGGAAATAATTTTCATGAAAGAAATCCTCACTAATTAATTATGGGGTCTCTGTTTTGCCTAAGTCAAGTTAGGACTTTGAAAAATCTTTTTTTAGTGGAAGAAAACCATACATATTTTGGTAGAGGATTTACCTAAGAAAAATATATGATATAGAAAGGGATTATTTCCTACGGAAAAATGAATGCATTTTTTTTTTCTTTTGGAGAGAATGTGTTTTTTTTTGTGTGTGGAGAAAAAGACTCTATTTTTCTAGAAAAATACTTGCCCACACAAGTATCAAAGTCCAGCCATTTGGTTCACGCAACAGAACATTGGGGACGAAGATCAAGTTTGTGGCTAAAATAAGTGGCGGATTCAGAATTTTTCATCAAGGGGTACCAAAATATAAATAATTTGAAAAGTCAAGAGAAATCAACGTATAGTAAATATACATAAAATAAAAAAAATTATCTAACAAAATAATATAATTTTCCGGCGAAGGGGTGTTGACACAACATTGCGGAGGAAGATCAAGTTTGGGGCTACAATTCACGCTTCATAAGTAAGTGGCAATACTATGTTTGGCTAAAAACCTACACGAATATTATCTTATATGCAAGTGATTCTCACTTTTCCTTCAGCTTGTTATTCTCACTTTTCATACAATGGGTAACAACCATCCAAACAAGATGTTAATATAATGTTATCCAGATGTTCAGTGATCTCACCCAACTATGCTTTATAAAAAGGACACACAGATTGTTTGTCCGAAATTATTCACTATTTCCCGGTTAGTTTGCCATCATTACAAGAACCTTTATACTTTTCTTTTATAACTAGCCTAATGATATTTGCGTGTACCTTATCTAATTAATTAATAAATTTTTAAACGGAATATAAATTTTAAAAGTCCTCGATCATCCACCAATATATTTAAAAATCATCAATCAACTATTCCTCTCAAAGAAGCCAAACAAATCTAAGCATATTGCTACCAATAGATCCTATCATAAGTTTACAGCAAATTACATGCCTAAAGGAGCGCAAACACCAGATCTAACCCTGACATATTCTTCAAAGGAGAAACCTCTATCCTAGGAATATTTCCTAAAAAACTATGTGCATATTTTACTCTAAGAAAAATCAGTTTCTTCTGTTCGATTTTATTATGTTGAAATATATTGTTATTTACTTGGTTTTAATTTTTTGTTTAAAAACAGAACAACCAAAATACTGAATTATACATATGTAAATTTATAGGAATTTTGTTTCTTTTCTCTATATTTCGTTATTTTGAAATTTAATTACTGTAACTTAGTTGGATTTAATTTTAAAAAATTAAAAATGAAAAATATATTGAATTATTTATTGTGATGATAAGTTAAAGTTTGACTTGGACTCCATAATGACTAGATATAAAAAACAAATATAGATGGACGACTCCACTGGTAATGAAATTCGAGATCGAGTAGAATTGGTTACATACTTGTGTAATTGCTAATTTCCCGAGAAAGTATTAATTTTTATTAATTGTGATCATAATTTAATGTTTGTTCTAGATGAAGTAAAATAGAACTGTTACACTGCTTATTAATTGTCATTAATTGTATTGACAATTTAATGTTTAATTCTAACTTGGACTTAACAAAAATAAATATACACAGATTTATTCAAGTCTCCAAATTTTAAATAAAATAAAGAAAATAAGAATATTTAAATTAATCGCAATTACAATTTTATCTAACATAAATAACACTTGTTGAGGGTAAAAAAGACAAACGATATTTCAATAAGGGGCCTTTGTGTATTCGATATAGTACTAGTCTTAGGGTACATATCAATGGATATATAATTTTTTTGCATTCAGGATTTGTGCTTTTATAATGTTATAGAAAATATAGATATTTTTTAACTCCTTTCTTACTTGAGCAACAATTTTTTCTCTTCGTCGATATTTCACATAATATTTAAAATTACATTTAGTAATTAAAAATTAGTTAATTTAGTACATACGTCTCTCTTTTAGTAGTAAGAATATATAGAATCCTCCTCTTAGAAGTATAAGTTCAAACATATTTCATATAGAAATGTAATATTCTTATTTCTCCCAAACAATATTTATGTTAAAGCCCTAAATATTAAGACTTCCTACGTAACCCAAATAAGGAAAAATTTAATAACAAAAATTTTAGTTGATTTTAAAGTACTAAATATTAGAAAAATAACTAAATTACGACTTTGTCTAATGTAAAGTTTATTTTTAAAGGATAAAAAAGACGAGCGACATTTCGCTAACGTCATTCCTGCTTTTACATCAACAACAACGACCCAATAAAATCTCACTAGTGAGTTTTGGGAGGATAATGTGTATGCAGACTTTACCCCAACTCCTACCCCTTCGTGGTTTTAATATAGTATAGATATAGATATATATATATAGATAGACGGATCTAACAAATTATAAATGCAGAGCAAAAGTCGCTGCACTTACCTATTTTTCTTTAGTATAGCTTTGAAACTTTATATAAGACCTCAAAAGATTTCGACTAAACTTTTTATGGTAAAATCTTAAAACTCAAAGATCGTATAATATCCATAAAGAAAACAAAGAAAATTTAAAAAGAAAAACTAAAAAGGAAAAGGGAAGGGCGAGACGCCTCTATGCCAACTTTCCAGCCCATTTTCCCTTCTCTAGCCTCCTCCTCTCGTTTTCAATTTTGGAGGCAAAAGAGGTAAAGTGTGTGTAGTGGAGGCTAAGACTGAGGAAGCTACCGTATATGTCCGGTTCGCGCACATACTTCCTTACTTGTCTCTTTTTCAAATCCTTTGTCTTGTTGTACTCATCTCTTCTCTTTCTCCTTTTCTTCCCTTTTCTTGTCTTCTCCTCTTAATCTTTGCTATTAATTACTATGAAAAAAAAAATGTGATTAAGTACCTACAGAGCGGGATTTCTAGCACCAAATGACAGAAGGCATATTGTTTAATTGAGAAGTATACGTGCGTCTATAATAGAACTTAAGAATAAAAAAATTTCTTATTCTCTACAGTTTTTTTCATATAAGTTAATAGATACCGAGATTCAGATTGGAAATCAAAAATCTAGTAATTCAAACTATAAGACATAAGAGTAATTCAGATTGATCAGAACAAATAGATATAGCAAATAAATGGAAGTGAATGCTATGTCAATCCCATATATGGAATTGATATTCACATATATCAAGATAATATTGTAGATTGATCTATAGATCCAAATCAAATTCAGCCTCTATCTTTATTTTATTCCAGGGGGCGTAGCTTTATAACTACAATCTAACTAATAAATAGTATGGTAGAAAGAAATAGATGAATCTTTCTTTCTACCATACTATCTATCTATTAGAATACTGCCGATTCTAGTCCACTCATTTTATTTAAGACATGAAATTAGATTTTTTTTCATTTTATTTCGTCAATTTTGGCTAAGAACTCAGAAGTCAAGTTTCATTCAAATTAGTTAATAATTAATCGCTTTGACCGATTATTTTTACGTAAATGATAAGTAGAAAAGCGGTAGGAACTAGAATAAATAGTGCAGTAGCAATAAATGCAAGAATATTTACTTTCATAATCTCATCGGCTTTTTACTTCGCAATAACTCGGGATTTAATCCCATAGAGATGATAAGTCTTTGGCCTGTAAATTCAATGAATGAATATTACCTCTCGATGATCTTGAATTGGATCAATATCATTAATAACAATATCTGAACTATCAAATCAATTTGTCGTCGAGAATTGAATTGTATAACATAGGAAGTTCTTTTATCCATACCGCCCCAAACATGGATTCCTGACCCAATCCAAAATTTCTTTATTTATTTATCATTATCATTTTTTCTCATCTGTTCTTTTTCTCTCTCTAATCTATCTAGTTCCTTCTTGTACAATCATCTGATAAAGTCTCATCAAATAGCTCTTCCACTTCCGGTGGTCACATAGTTACAAACCCAAACAAACAATAAAAGCTAAATGAAAAAAGAAAGGAGTTTAAAACTAAACTATTTTTTACTTGGAAGACAAAGAAGTGTGATAAAGATGAGACCGTATAAAATGAATATTCATCAAATTGACTATTTTCCGATTTGTTCTTTCGTCGATGGGGCCTTAAAACAAAATAAAAAATCGAAAAAATGATTCATTCCCCTTTCTAACAGGAGTAGGATCTTTGGTTGATCTGCCCTTTCCCCTCCTTTCTTCGTAGATTATTAGCCCCGGGATACCTATACCAAAAGCTCAGTGTGCAATTTGCATGAAATCTATTTTTCAACTTCAAACTAGTAAGTGAGGTTCCATAAATCCGTAGCCAGAAAAATAAATTATTTTATTTTTTATTTTTTCTGGAAAGTATTTTCTTATATTAAATTTTGTATTGGACAAGAAATGAATTCCCCTTATGTATGCGCGCCTCAAAAAGGTAAAGTACTCGATTCCATTACATGCATCGGGGGCAATCGAAAAAGCCAGCATTTCTTGGAAATACTGACTATAATGCTACCAATAATTATACTAATCCAACCGCATATGTCTTTCTCCTACCAAAAGGAAAGAAAAAGAAATAAGGATTTCCCATTTGCTTTGCAGTCATAAGATTTTTACCTATTCATTCTTCCATGAATTGCTGAAAGTAAAAAGAAGTTCATCAAAATTAAATCGAAACATATAAGTGAAAATGAAATGACTCTTCAAATAAATAAAATTAACGAGTTTTTGTCTCTCGAATGTCCAACTGATTAATTAATTCTTTATAACGCACTCTATTTTTTTTTTTTTGTGACAAATAAGCTAGCAGTCATTGACGTTTTTCCAAAATTTTCTTCAAACCTCTCTAAGATAAATAGTCTTTTTTGTGCAATTCTAAATGTGAAGTGAGTTTCCGTATTTTATTGGTGAAATTGAATACTTGAAATTCAACAGATCCTCTCTTTTCTTCTTGAGAAATAACTAAAATGACAGAAATTTTTTACCATAAAAGAATTTTCCCTTTCTTTATTTTACAGATATGGAGTTTATCGATCAATAATAATAATAATAATGCCAGTAATTTAAACGTGGTATATAAACTTAATTTCTTTATGAACTCCTAATTTTATCAATTCCAATAAATTAATCAAATTCAAAATTTGATTCAGATAGGAATCCAAAAAGATGGTAGGTACATTTTTTCAATTCACAAAAGCGACTAATTTAAACCTAAAATCCTAAAATGAAGAAGATTCTGTTTATTCATTTCTAGATCTAATCGATACCTTATTGATTTAGTATCGTCTATTCGAATTAGATTCGAATGAGATGTAAGACAAAGCATGTGTGCATTTGTTTGCTTTCAGATACTCTATACGAGACAGGGTATATAGTACTATCAATTTATTTTCAATCGTGGATACATATGTATCCTTAAGATACTGAAACGACTACCATTATTGGTATCAAACCAATAACGATTCATACAAGCTAAATCTTCTAATCGATAATTAGGCCAAAGAAAGAACTTCAATTTAATTAATTCATTTTTCTCTTTATAAAGAGGTTTCCTTTTATCCAAAAATTGACTCCAGTTTTTTACATTGTTTTCGTTGCAAAATACTGAATTTCTATCGACACCATTCCAATTCAAAGAATTAAAAAAACTTCGAATTCTCAATTCTCTACGATGTCTAGACCATAAAATATTTTCAGGAACAAGCAAATCAAAATGATTTTTGTCTGTATTTATTCTTTGAGTTTGAGGTTGCATAATGAATTCATCAAAATTCTTTTTATCAACATATCTTTGTTCTGGGTATCTTTGATTAGTTTGGTATTTACTTTTATGAACCAATGAAATACCTATGGTTTGATACACAATAAATTGTCCATTATATTTTACAGACAACCGAATAGGTTCGATAATCAATATCCCCTTCTTCATCAATTATGTAAGAGTTTAATTCTTCTGAATCAGCATTATATCCAAACTCATTTCTCTCCTTTGAATTGACGATATAGCAATTTTGCTTGGATTTATTAGTCGAAGCAGGAGACAATATACCTTGATATTCTCGATCATTCTTTGATTCAAAGCATCGTTCCATCTCAATTGAAAAGGCAAATAACGTTTCAAGAACAAATCTAGTTCTGCTTCCGTGTTGCTTTTGTATTATTTTTTCTTTTTACCCGTCTTTGTGTCTGATTTCGCGTAATCTTTTTTAAGAGCGTTTTGGTGTTTTGAGAGAACAGGCCCAGATTTCCTTTATTTTCTATATCTGATCCATGCTCTTTTTCTCCTTGACTTGCGGGTTCTTTTGCTTCTTGACTTTGATTCTTTATTTTTTTATTTGATCGTAGAAAAAAGTTTTGTTTTTGGTTTTTATTGATGTTTTTATTTTGACTAACATTTTCATTTGTATTCAAATTTAAAAGAAGTAATTTGCTTGGTATAATTCACGGTTTTATTTTATATACATTATAAAGTGGTACAAATTCTGGGAAGCGCCAAAATTCCAGATTCAATATGGGACGATTTAATATTTTTTCATTCATTCCCATCCAATCAAAAAAGCCTTTTTTCGAATTGTTTTGATTGTTTTCTGGATTTTGATGAATCGTAAGATAAAAAGTCCTTTTTTCCTCAATTTTATCAATTATTTAATAATTATTAATACCAATTTTAGTATTTGGATTATTGTTGGTATCGATCTTAACCCAGACCTCAATATCTTCTTTTTGTCTAAGAGAAAAATGGATAATTTTTCAATCAAAATATTTTCTATCCAGATTTCTTTCTATATATAGAATATTGCCTTTTCTTAGATAATTATTGATATGAAGATTGCCGAGCATATCAAAAAGGTTGTGTTTGGACGTGTTGGAATTAGAAGAAATTTCGAGGTTCGTATTTACTTGAAAGGGTAATCTAGAAATGAAAGAGTCATTTTTATTTTCATAATTAATCGATTTATATGCTAAAAGATCATATCTATAACATTTTTTAAAATTATCTTTTTGGTTTGATAATGAATAGAGTTCAGAATCATTTTCTTTTTTGTAATGAATTAATTGGTCTTTTTCATATGAATTCCATTTGTTTAAATTTCGATTTTGAGCCATACAACTTTGATTAACCCTATTTCGCCGTTTTTGTGGCATTAATCTAGACCATCTAATCTGAGATAAATCGTATTGATAATGCCGTCTTAACCAGTTTTTCCATTGATTGATTCTATAACTCTGAAGTTTCTTATGTTTTAATTCAGAATGAAATATTCCTAGTGTTCTAAAATAGTCCTTTAGTTTAGTTTTAAGGAAAAAAGACGTTCTGTTATATTGAAGAACAGATCTTAATTTAGACAAATTAATAACTTGGGTTTGTGATAATTTGTAAAATACATATGCTTGTGACAAGTAGGATAAATCAAAAAAAATATGTGAATTTTTCTTACTAATATTATAAAGTGACTTTTTTATAGTCGAAATAAAGTGAATTTTTTTTTGATTTATTTCATTATTGGAAATGTATTTATCAATCAATTTGTTTGTTGATTTCAAGAAAGAGTTGGGTATTAATTCTGAAAATATTAATGATAGATAAAAATAGATCGATGTATAATCTTTGAATAAAATGTTTAGAAAATAGTGGAATTTCCATATTAATCGAGTATTTCTTCTTTTTAATATTTGGAAAATATTTTTTGGTGATTCGAATTTTTTAATATGATTTGTTTTATTAGGACTAATGTCTATTTCTTGAGTTACTTTCTTTTTCTCTTTTGTAATTCTTTCTATTTGATTTTTGATTGTACTTGTTCTATCAGTCAAATCCTTCATTTTGCTTTCTATTGACTAAATGATTCGTTAATTATCTGATTACTAATTAGAGAATCTTTTTCTTTTTTCGTTTCATTCGATTCATATATTTCTTTGAATCTAAATAATACAATTGGATTTACTTTTGAAAGTTCTTTTTTTATTTTTTTTTTTATACATAGACTACTTTTGATAAGCCATTTTTTTTGTTTCTTTTGAAACTCTTCGAAATAATTTTATTTTTTCTTTTAAAACTTTTAGAGTTATAAAATATTTCTTTTTGAATTTTCCAATTTTTTTTTTTTTGAGTTCCTTAAAAATGGGCTCAAAAAAGGAAGGGCGTTTTTGGGGAAAACCAAAGGGAAGTTCAGCTTCCATTCCCCAAACCGGTGACTTTGGCATATGTTATCTATAGTATAGGAGTAATAGTTATTATTAATACTAGTCTTTGTAGTCATGCGTCAAGTGTCTCAAGTTATATTGGATTTGAAATAAAATACCATATGTAGTGTTGGATTAGGTTTTAAAATTCTTTTGAATCGTAATACTTTGTTAGTTTCAGATATCAACTCAAAATACTTTAAGAAAACAAAATTAATTTGACTTTTGTTTTTCCCTTGGAATTCGAAACGAAAACTAATAGTTTTTCTTCAATTCTGTAAACTAAATTATTAAGTTAATAAAATTAAGATAGTTGGAATATAGGCAATGAAAATTAAACATTCTTTTTCCGAAGATATACCCATTTTGAATGATAGAATGCCAGAAGAAGGACCAAAGATGCACTTTCTAGGCAAAACCGCTCGTGGGAATACATCTCACGTTCTCTTCTTCCTCAAGTTAATTTTATGCCTTCATCCGCTACCATATATCTTTCTTTAAGTATCTGCTCAAACTCGTAAAAACACATGTAATATCAACCTAGCAATCAGCATCACAAATGAAAAGAAATATATAAATACAAAACATAGTGGACTGCAAATTTGTGTATAATCCGATAAAAATACTAAGCATGTGTATTGCAAATTTATCTATTACCCATACGTCTTTAACAGGAATGTGTACCGGCAAAACCGGGGGCGAAGCGTTCCCCGGTTCCCCGATGAGAGAACGAAGGGGAAGCACGGATCAACGTGATTATAATCGAGGCCAGAAACCTATCGTATCGAGACCCGGAAAGTTAATGATGAATCTAAGACTGGACACGATAAACGGCACCCCGGACCGAGTACAACTTCTGGATCTCGGAGAAGCGGTGAACGGTTACGCATGACGGATATGGGACCGTAATATTCGCCCTCAACCGAATATTACGGCGCGAACTCCGTTCAGTATCACTTATGGATCAACAATCACCAGAAAAAGAAGATTTTAACCCTTTTTAGACTTATATTAGGGCTAAAATTCTCCTACTATATTAAAAAAAAGTTTTTCTTTAATCTGACACATGATAACACGCACTTCAAAGCAATAAGAAAATTTACTTTATGTCTTCTAGCTACTGTTCAAGGCGTTTCTTGTTTGTTCTTTTCTTTACTCACGACCGACCTTGCACTGTGGGTCCGATCGAGGACAAATTTCACTATTCAATCTAAGATCAGGCTTGATCGTTTATTCTATCTTTAATTCATCTATCTGTTATTCTTAATTATTCGTATTGAATTATACCGCATATCCTTTAAACCGCATACAAATTTAATTGTTACTCATTTTTGGGATAAACAGCTTGGCTCCCACCGTGGGGCCAAGGATAATAGTGGTGATTTGATACGAATCTCCATAACACACCCTATTTTACGCTTGTTCTTTGAAATCTTAATTCTAGGCCAGCCTAAAAATGTGAAACTCTCAGTCTGCTCACTTGAACAATTATGTTGAGTCAGGCCATCACGACGAAAATAATAATGAGGTGCCTAGTAATGAATCACTTCCTGCTGATCCCAATGGTGTCCCAGCCGCCGACCCGTTTGATGCCAACTCACAAGTGGCCATCAACATCAATTTGACAACTGATCTTGAAAACAGTATTCGCGGGGGATCCCGATCAACGGTTCAAAAAGTGCCCGAGGGTGAAGGTAATGGGGTGAGCCTACGATTGATTTTTGGAATGTTGTAAGCTCAACAAGCGGCAATAGCACAGCTGCAGAATCAAAGACACACCCCTAACAGGGTCGAGCCAGAACAACCCCGGGAAAGTACTCGGAGAGATGAAAAAATTATCGTAAGACCGGGTGAAGCCGAGCGCAGAGAAACTTCAGAGGAAATGAAGATGCTCAAAGCGTTGACTAAATGCGTGGAGTCAGGAAAGAAAAAGATTGAGGCCAACAACAAGAAGGTGGAAGCATACAACTCCAGGGTTGATCAAATCCGGGAGCACCCCCAATATTGAAGGAACCAGACTCCAAAACATTTATCCAAAGCCCTTTCTTCTGAGCGCGGCACCAAAGCCGATCCCAAAGAGGTTTTGTATGCTCGACATACCCAAATATAATGGGACCACTGGTCCAAATGAGCATGTAACCTCCTATACATGCGCGATCAAAGGGAACGATTTGGAAGATGACGATATCGAATCGGTGTTGCTGAAAAGGTTTGGGGAAACTTTGTCCAATGGAGCAATATATGGTATCACAACTTTTCTCCAAATTCTATTGGCTCATTTGCTATGCTAGCAAATGCTTTCATAAAAGCCCATGCCAGAGCCATCAATGTCGAGACCTGAAAGTTAGATCTTTTCAAGGTCAAACAAAGGGATAACGAGATGCTTAGGGAGTTCGTGTCAAGATTCCAGATAAAGCGGATGGACCTGCCACCAAATGTAGATGTTTGGGCCGTTCAGGCATCCACTCAGGGGATCACCCCTCGAAGTTCTGTGGCCTCTCAACAGCTAAAACAAAATTTGGTGGAGTACCTAGCGTTAACCTGGGCCGACGTCCACAACAAGTACCAGTCGAAGATCAGGGTCGAGGATGACCAACTCGGGCCCCTTCTGGATCTAATTACCCCATCAGAACGGATGATAGATCTAAGAGAGACATTGATCAGGAGACGAGACCAATCCGAGATTGATATCAACCATACAATACGGATCAAAGAAGAAACGGATCCGGGAATCACCTAGTAAGGAAGGAGAAGAGAAGCGATCAAGGGCCTAGTGGCTGGGGCTTGATGCGCAAGAACGTGTTCGACATGTCGCTCGGGAGTTGGGAGGCACCGAGATTATCAGAATATAACTTCAATGTCGATGCTGCCAGCATCATATCGGCCATAGGGCGCATCAAAGATACCAAGTGGCCCCGACCATTGCAGTCCAACCCAACCCAGAGAGATCCTAACTTGATGTGTAAGTATCACGGCACTCACGATCATAGGATCGAAGATTGCCGACAACTAAGCAAAGAAGTTGCTCGACTATTCAACAATAGGCACCTCCGAGAATTCCTAAGTGAGCGAGCCAAAAACTACTTCAGAATCAAGGACGACAACAAACAGGTCGAGCGAGAGGAGCCTCAGCATGTGATCAACATGATCATTGGGGGAGTCGAAGTTCCCCAAGGGCCAATGATAAAAATCACTAAAGTATCTATTACAAGGGAAACCACACCCGGGATTACATTCAGGAGGGAGATATTTCGTTCAGCAACAAAGACGCCAAAGGCATCATACAACCTCACAACTATGCATTGGTAATATCTATGTTTATTAGTAAATCTCAGATTAAATATGTGTTGATTTATCCAGGTAGCTCGGCCAACATCATCAGATCAAGGATCATAGAGAAATTGGGGTTACAGGATCAAATAGTACCGGCAGTTTGGGTATTGAATGGATTCAACATGGCGTGTGAGACCACGAAAGGAGAGATAACTTTGACGGTAAATGCAGCTGGGACAATCCAAGAAATGAAGTTCTACGTTATCGAAGGGGATATGAGCTACAACGCTTATTTCGTAAGGCCATGGTTCCATAACATGAGGGAGGTACCTTCGACCTTACACCAGGTGCTAAAATTTCCCACACCGGAAGGGGGGGAGGGGGGGAGTGAGTCAAAACAGTCTTCGGAGAAAAGCCGACCGCAAGGGAAATGTTTGATGTCGATAAAGTGATCTCGGTGCCCATGGTTTCAACATTGAGGTGCACGGAACTTGCCAAAAAAAAAGAGATTAAATAGAAATCAATGATACTGGCCTTAGCCGAATCGGAGAAACAGGAAGAACAAGGAGCAGACGATGAGGACGATTACAGCGTCCCGAGATCATTCATAGCTCCCAATGACACCGACGCCACCAAATCAATGATTGAAGAGTTGGAGAAAGTCATATTAATCGAGCATCTACCGGATTGAAGGTATACCTGGGCACGAGGTTAACCCCTGAGCTCAGGAAAAAACTTATTAATTTTCTTAAAGCTAACGCTGACTGTTTTGCTTGGTCCCATCTTGACATGACATGGATCCCACCGGAGTTAACCACTCACAAGATGAGTTTGGACCCGAAGTTCCATCCGGTTAAGCAGAAGAGAAGGCCACAGTCCAAGGTCAAACACATGTTCATCAAGGATGAGGTATCCAAACTCCTAAAAATAGGATCCATTCGGGAAGTTAAATACCTGTATTGGTTAGCCAACATAGTGGTAGTACCTAAAAAAGAAAATAAACTAAGGATGTGTGATAACAACACGATAGGGGTCCAAGAATTACTAAAGAAAATCAAGAAACGTGCGGAAGCTAAAAGAAAATAAAGAAACAAAAAAAAACAGAAAATTAAAGATAGATTGAATTCAAGAAAGAGTTTCTTGAATTCAAGAAGTCTATTCTTGAAGTTGAATCCTAACAACAATAATTAGCTAACAAAGAACTAATCGCCTTTGGTAGAGAATTAAAAACAAGAGATAGATTGTGAAACCCGACCCTTTAGAATAACAAGAACAACAATAAGCCTAAACTTATCACCTTTCTTGCATACCTAGAAGTGATATAAGATTTCGAAAGAGTTTAATCTTACCACCTTAAGTTGAGTCTTGAAGGTTGAAGAATAAATCCAAGAGTAGCCACAAACAAGAGTGCAAGAAAAATCTCACAATTTTTATTGATATTGTCTATAATATTCTAAAATCTAAACACAAAGATGACACCCCTTTATATAGAGAGGGGGTCACAAAATTCCTACCTAAAAACAAGGAAATAAAGTCCTAAACTACTTTGGACAACAAGTCCAAATACCTTAGGAAAAGGAAAAACACTAGGAAACAAAAACCAAGTCAATCTTGGAAAGTAACTCCAACAATCTTAGGAAAAGAAAAACATAACCTTAATTACCTAGGAAAGCAATAAATCTAGTACCAAAATATATTGAAATAAGTTAAAACCAATCTTGGATAGAATCTTGAAAGTCCCAAACCAATCATGAATAGGATCTTGGAAATCTTGAAGGCAACTTGCAAGAAACTTGGCACCAACTTGTACCCAACTTCTATCACGCCTATTGAGCCTTTCTTGGGCAGCAAGTAAGTCCTTTTTATGTTATAAAATGTGGACTTCATATGGGACTTATTGGGCTGCAAGTTTGGACACATTTTTAGGTGCCAAATAGGTCCAATAGTGGCCTGATTTGGACCTTCTTCAGAGGATGTATCTTGGGATCTAATCCACCTTTTCTTGGACATGAATTTGGACAATAAAATAATTATAATACCTAGACAACTCATATCCTTTATCCTTGAGCTCTCCATCCCAATTAACAACTTCTTTATTTGCACTTGAAGTCTAATGACCTTATTTTGCAACTCTTTAGCTTGGCATCTTATTAAAGGCCCTCTTTGAGATTCCAAAGCTTTATTCTTGTCCTTGAATAGATTTGAGCTTCCTAGGATGCTATCATTCCCCTCTTCTTGAAGAAAATTCGTCCTCGAATTCGACCTTGCAAGAAAAAAAAGTCACGCACTAGTAAATGACATCCACTAATCTAAAAAAATGGTAGGAATAAAACAAGATAGTGACCATGTGTCCACTTAACCCAATTAAGCCTAATAGGTGTAAATACTCCTTTATAAAGCATATGGACATCATCATCCCAATCAAATTTATGCCTACTTAGAGTTGTCCAATAAAAACCTCTCTTAGATGCACTATGTAATGAAATTTGCAATGCGATCTTGTCAATAAGGTAGTCCAAAGATGTGCATGCCAAAGAAATTATAAAATATTGGTCATGCATCCATTTAACACAAGTATCTCTGCCACATGTATCAAATAAGACACTCTTATGATATAGCCAAGTATCAATTATAAATCCCATGGATTCTTCTACATGTAAGTTATTCAAAGAAGCACATAAATTCTCAGAAAGGTCAGAAGAACCCATAAATTCCAAAATATAAATTTCAATACATTCAAGCTCATGATTATAACTTTCCCCAATAATATTCACAACATCAATGGATTCTACATGATTGCTCAAACTGTCACAGAAAGAGTCATAGATAGGTTCATGAAAGAGTATTTGATCACTAATGTCACAATAATTATGCATATCCTCTTTACTAGTAGCAAATACTTTTATAGGCTCACAATCAACATGACTAGAGGAATGACTTCCCATCAAACAACAAAACTCACATTCTAGCAATTTACATGAAAACTCATTAGACACTTGAATAGGAGAAGAAAGAACATTTCACTCATTAGCAAGTCTCTTCTCATAAATTTCATGCCTCTTTCCACCAAGTTGGAATGAATAATCATCTATGTCATACTCAATTTCAAAAGGAAGCAAATTACTCTTGCACTTTAACTCAGATATTACAGTTAATGACTTGATATGCATCAAAATATCATCATCCACAAAAATTATAAAGTCACTAACATAAGAAATAAGAGTATAGTTCATTACCTCCAAACATACTTTAGGTGTTCTAGAAAGGCCAAGAATGTGAATGAACCAATTATACATATCATACTTGGACTTATTTACTAATGGAACAACATCACCTTGTATTCTTTTATGCAATGATTCCAGCTTAGCAATGGCTTTAGGAAACTCCATGTCATAAACCTGTAAATAAGAACTAAAATAGTCAAAAGGTTCAATAACAAAGAATTTAACCAAGCTTTTATCTTCCACCATCCAACAAGAATTAATTTCGCCTAATTCATGTTGGAATCCAATTGGATCCTTTACCACCATTTCTCGCGCCTCACCTCTCCTTTCAAAAGGTCTTTCAACACGTGGCTGCACAAAATCACAAGAACTAAAACAAGAATGAGTTAATGGGTTAGGAAGTAAATAAATTTTATTCTTGCTTACACTCTCTTTGGATTTTATCACGAAACTAACTTTTCCCTCACCCTTAGCCTCTTTTCTCTCACTAAACTTTTTTCTTCTTCTTTACTGAAACCCTCTTGTTTTTCTCTCTCTACCTCAAAGACTTTTCTTATCTCATTGCCTTCTCTCTTTTCTTTTCCCTCAAGCTCACTCTTTTTCTCAATTGACATCCCATTCTCTTCACTCAATACAACCTCTCCTTTTTCCTCTCTTGGGATGTCAACATGCACTCCCTTACTCCTCTCATTCTTTTCTCTCTCATATTTTTCCATATTCTCTTTAACAGTCTTTTCATCTTCATAAATTTGTGAGGGAGTCAAAGGTCCAAGAATAAGTTTCTTCCCGTTAACCTCAAAAGAGTATCTATTTTTTTCCATATTATATGAAGCTCTTCTATAGGTATACCATGGCTTTCCCAATAAGATATGATAATTATTCATGGGAATCACATCACACCAGATCACATCCTCATACCTTCCAATAGAAAATAGTAATAACACTCTTTTATCTACCTTTACTCATCTCAACATGTAGGGTTTAATATTCTCAACACAAGGCAAGTTTAATTTTTCAACCATATAAGTGCTAATTAAGTTATAGCCAAACTCTTTATCAATTCTAAGGGAACAAATCGCAGACATCACTTTAGCTCTTGTTTGAAAAATAATTTTACCATTGTCTTCCTTCCATTCGGTATACTGTAAGTTTGACTTTTCAAGTTGTTGAGTCATAGCTCTCCTCCTTTCACTATAACTACATGTTTGAAACATCTTGAACAAAGATTAGAAGAATTATGTATCTCTCAAATTTGGCTTTTTCCTCTAATGTTCTCGCCTCTCTTTCCCTTTTCCACTCAAAGCAACTCTTGGTTGTTAATCTTTAGATTTATTAATAAACCTTACTAGTCACAACCCTTAGTGATAAGAATGTGGAGTTAGAAAAAGAAAAGGAAAGTGAAGGACCAAACCTTGGAAGAATAGGAATTAGTTATGTAGAAAAAAAAAAGAAAGAATTTAGGAAACCCAAAACCCACAAGAATAAGGAAAGAAATTACCTTAATCTTCAAGAACTAGGATTCCCTCTTCTTGTTTCCATTCTTGACTTGGAAACCAAATAACACTTGAATTCTACAAATAATAGTGAGCCATAATGCTTTTCTTTGGGCTGATTTTCATTTTTTTTTGGTTTTGTTTTGCTCAAGAACCTCCCAAGATTATCAAGATTTAAATCTTGATTAGCCTATGCTATGATACCACTTGATAACAACACGATAGGGGTCCAAGAATTACTATAGAAAATCAAGAAACGTGCGGAAGCTAAAAGAAAATAAAGAAACAAAAAAAATACTAAAATTAAAGATAGATTGAATTCAAGCAAGAGTTTCTTGAATTCAAGAAGTCTATTCTTGAAGTTGAATCCTAACAACAACAATTAGCTAACAAATAACTAATCGCCTTTTGTAGAGAATTAAAAACAAGAGATAGATTGTGAAACCCGACCCTTTAGAATAACAAGAACAACAATAAGCCTAAACTTATCACCTTTCTTGAATACCTAGAAGTGATCTAATATTTAGAAAGAGTTTAATCATACCACCTTAAGTTGAGTCTTGAAGGTTGAAGAATAAATCCAAGAGTAGCCACACACAAGAGTGCAAGAAAAATCTCACAATTTTTATTGATATTGTCTATAATATTCTAAAATCTAAACACAAATATGACACCCCTTTATATAGAGAGGGGGTCACGAAATTCCTACCTAAAAACAAGGAAATAAAGTCCTAAACTACTTTGGACAACAAGTCCAAATACCTTAGGAAAAGGAAAAATACTAGGAAACAAAAACCAAGTTAATTTTGGAAAGTAACTCCAACAATCTTAGGAAAAGGAAAACATAACCTTAATTACCTAGGAAAGCAATAAATCTAGTACCAAAATATATGGAAATAAGTTAAAACCAATCTTGGATAGAATCTTGAAAGTCCCAAACCAATCATGAATAAGATCTTGGAAATCTTGAAGGCAACTTGCAAGAAACTTGGCACCAACTTGTATCCAACCTCTATCACGCCTATTGAGCCTTTATTGGGCTGCAAGTAAGTCCTTTTTATGTTATAAAAAAGTGGCTTCATGTAGGACTTATTGGGCTGCAAGTTTGGATACATTTTTAGGTTCCAAATAGGTCCAATAGTGGCCTGATTTGGACCTTTGAGGATGTCTTTTAGGATCTAATCCACCTTTTCTTGGACATGAATTTGGACCATAAAATAATTATAATACCTAGACAACTCATATCCTTTATGCTTGAGCACTCCATCCCAATTAACAACTTCTTTATTTGCACTTGAAGTCTAATGACCTTGTTTTGTAACTCTTTAGCTTGACATCTTGTTAAAGGCCCTTTTTGAGATTCCAAAGCTTTATTCTTGTCCTTGAATAGATTTGAGCTTCCTAGGATGATATCAATGTGTGTGGATTATAAAGATCTAAACAAAGCATGCCCAAGGATTCTTTCCCTTTGCCTAACATCGATCGAATGATCGAAGTGATGGCCGGGCACGAGATTTGCAGCTTTCTCAATGCCTACTCCGGGTACAACCAAATTCGAATGGATCGGACGATCAAGAAAAAACTTCTTTCATAACAAAATTCAGCACCTACTGCTATAACGTAATGTCATTCGAATTAAAGAATGTCGGTGCCACCTACCAACGCCTAGTAAACCAGATGTTCGAAGAACAAATAGGAAAATCAATAGAAGTTTATATTGGCGATATGTTGGTCAAGCCCCTGCAAGCAGAGGACCATTTGAAACATTTACAGGAAACCTTCGACATACTAAGGATGTACAACATGAAGCTATACCCGGAGAAGTATGCATTTGGGGTTGGTTTGGGTAAATTCCTCGGGTTCATGGTATCTAATCGGGGGATAGAGATCAACCCCGACAAAATAAAGGCCATAGAGTACATCACCCGTAGTCGAAAACATCAAGGCGATTCAAAGACTGACCGGGCGTATAGCCGCATTGGGCCGATTCATCTCGAGGTCGTCGGACAAGAGCCATCCGTTCTTCTCACTATTGAAAAAGAAGAACAAACTTTCTTGGACTTCAGAATGCCAGCAAGCTTTGGAAGAACTAAAGCGATACCTTTCGAGCCCCCATTTGCTGCACACTCCGAAGGCAGACGAATAACTATACCTCTACTTGGTAGTTTTTGAGGTGGCGGTAAGTGGTGTCTTAGTCTGGGAGGAAGAAGGTACACAATTTCCTATTTATTATGTTAGTAGAATCCTAGGCGATGCCGAAACAAGGAATCCTCACCTAGAAAAGTTATCGCTCGCCTTGCTAAGCGCTTCTGGGAAACTAAAAATGTACTTTCAAAGCCACCCCATATCTGTCGTAACCTCTTACCCGCTGAGGAAAATCATGCATAAGCCAGAGCTCTCGGGCCGGCTGGCCAAATGGGCATTGGATATTAGCGGGTATAATATTGAGTACCGACCCCAAACTGCCATAAAATCTCAGATTTTGGCCGACTTCGTGGCTAACGTTATGCCGGCATTGATACCTGAAGTCAAAAAAGAATTACTGCTCTCTTCGGGGGCTAATACAGGAATCTGGACCCTATTCACGGATGGTGCCTCCAGCACGAAGGGTTCCGGGCTCGATATCGAGTTAAAACCACTTGCGAGAAGCGTAATTATACAGTCTACTAGAACTTTAAAATTGACTAACAATGAAGCCGAGTATGAATCTATGATTGCAAGTGTAGAACCGGCTAAGAGCCTTGGGGCCGATGTCATTGAAGCCAAATGCGACTCCCTCATCGTCGTAAATTAAGTCAACAGAAAGTTTGAAGTAAAAGAGGAACGAATGCGGAGATACTTGGACAAATTGCAGTTAACCCTGCACCAATTCAAGTAATGGACTCTGCATCATGTACCCGAGATAAAAATAGTAAGGCTGATGCACTGGCCAACTTGGGGTCGTCTGTCGACTCTGATGAATTTAGCTCTGGGGCAATAGTGCAACTGATGAACTTAGTGGTAGAAGAAGGTCAAGCCGAATTAAACTCGACAAGTTTGACTTGGGATTGGAGAAACAAATATATAGTCTACCTGAAGACAGGAAAACTGCCATCAGATCCAAAGGAATCGAGAGCCCTACACACCAAAGCTGCCAGATCTTAGCTTAATCAAAGGGGCATTGTTCAGAAGATCATTCTTCGGCCCATTGACTATATGCTTAGGTCCGTGAAAGACAGAATACGCTATGAGAAAAGTCCACGAGGGCACTTGCGGGAACCACTCATGGGCAGAATGCTTGGTTCGGAAGCTAATCAGAATCGGATACTACTGGAATGAAATGGAGAAGGACGCGAAAGACTTTGTATGAAAAATGCAACGAGTGCCAGAGATCGACCATGATCGTTTGCGACAACAAAAAATAATTCGTCGGCAGCAAGTTAAGTATGTTTTTCAAAGACCACAAGATCAAGAAGATATTATCAACGCCTTACCACCCTAATGGGAATGGGAAAGCTGAATCATCGAACAAAACTATACTCCAAAACCTGAAAAAGAGATTGACTGGTTCGAAGGGAAAGTGGAAAGAGATCTTGTCCGAAGTCCTGTGGGCATACCGTACTAATTCAAAGTGGAGTACCGAGGCAATCCCGTTCTCTCTAGTATACGAAGCGGAAGCCCTAATACTAGTTGAGGTAGGGGAATTGTAACGACTCAATCAGTCAGTTTGAGGCCTTGAGTAGTTTCACTTCATGTTTTATAACTTGTACGCGTAATCGGAATTGAATTTCGGGAAGTTCGGAGTTGAATTGGAAGGAAAATTCTCAATTCGGAAGCTTTAAGTTGGAAGAGTTGATCAGGGTTTGACTTTTGATTAAACGACCTAAGAATCAAAATTTGAAGTTCCAATAGGTTCGTATGATGATTTCGGACTTGGGCGTATATTCGGGTTGAGTATCGGGTGGTCCGGGAGCATTTTAACGCTTATTATGAAACGCTGGCATTTTAAAGTTTTTGAAATTTCCTAAGTTAGATTTGAAGTGAACTTTGGTGTTATTGATGTCCGTTTGGGGTTTTGAACCTTGGAATAGTTTCGTATCACAATTCCTGACTTGTACGTAAAGTTTGGCGTCATTCCGGAATGTTTAACTATGATTCGGATGCGTTCATCGAAGTTTGAATGTTTGAAAGTTTAAAGAAAGGTATCAATTGTCAATTCATAGTTTTGATGTTGTTTGGTGTGATTTGAGGCCTTGAGTAGGTTTGTGTCATATTTTGGGTCTTGTTGGTGTGATTGGACTGGGTCCCGGGGGCCTCGGGTGTATTTCGGAATAGTTTTTGACCATTTTCCCTTGTTTTGTGATTGCTAGTTTCTGATGTTCTTGTTAAGCATTGCGATTGCGGTTGAAGGGACGCGATCGCGAAGAGAAGCTGGAGTTGTGGAGGAATTTGTGCAATGCGAACGCCACAAAGGGGTTGCGAACGCATAGATGAGGTTGAGGTGGTCTACGCGAACGTAACTGGGCGTCGCGAACGTGATGAAGGAAGGGAAGCTGGGGCCTGGAGGCGCTAAGCCATCGCGAACGCGGCTCGAGGACCGCGAACGCGAAGCAGTTGGGACGTGGAGGCATTGCAAACGAGAAAAGGAAACCACGAATGCGAAGTAGGTTTTTTGGGCAGCTGGGCTTTTGGCCTTCACGATCGTGAGGGTGTTTTCGCGATCGTGAAGAAGGGAATTCTGGGCAGATTTGTTTTAAATTGGGGTTTTGGCTAATTGTTACCTCATTTCTTCCATGTGAGCCGACTTTGGGGGAGATTTTGGAGGGCCATTTTCATCATCAATGTAAGTGGTTTCTATACCTTGTGAGTTAGATACATGATTTATATGTGGATTTAAACATGAAAATTTATGAAAATTATGGGATTTTAGGAGAAAACCTATAATTCAGTATTTTTGGATTTTGAATATGAAATTGGACATGGAATTGAGAATAAATTATATATTTGAGTTCATGGTATCTTGGGTAATGTTTATGTTAGAAAATTTCGAAATCCGGGCATGTGGGCTCGAGGGTTGACTTTGTTGACTTTTTGACCGGAGTTGAGGATTGTTATAAATTGTTAAATTATAAATATTGGAGTATATTTTGATTGATTTACACGTTGTTTGGATAGTTTCGGATTGATGGGTATCGATTTGAGGAGTTAAGAGAGGCGTTGGAGCCGGTTATGGAACTTTGGAGCGAGGTAAGTCTCATGTTTAACCTTGTGAGGGGGAAACTACCCCTTATGTGATGTAATTGTTATGTGCTACTAGTTGTGGGTGCTACGTATGTACGAGGTGACGAGAGTCCGTACATGGCTAAAGTATGTTTATGCTCGGGTAGACTTAGGACTTTACCATGTAATATTTGAAATATTTTAACTCATTTTTCTAGATTAATTAAGTGAATTTATGATTGAAATTGATTTGGGAATATATTAGGCCGAGATTTATCACCTTGGGTTGTCTGGCGAGATATTTGATAAACGGTAAAAGTCATTGTTTACTTTATGCTCCTGTACTTGTGTAGTGCGCACTTGACTCGTAGTACGATAAGTTTCTTCCTTTTCTGTGGATCGGGCTAAACGCTTCGACAGTATATTGAGATAAATCTCTAGTTCGGACCGGTCGACTCTCGAAAATGTACACACCACTCTGGATCGGGCCGTACGACCTTGGTATAATCGTGCGTTATATCGCTAACAGTCCACACATTCACGAGATTTCCCTTCTACTGAGGACAGACATTTTATATGGTATTCCTTATATGTTTGAGATTGGCACTTGATATTTCTAATATGTTTATATAGAATATGAGATTTGAGAGATTTATATCGCTAAAAGAAATTTTGGAAGATTATGTTAGTTACAGTGTTTTTTTATCTCACTACTACTGTTGTGCTTCCCATCTGTTATGAGTTATCATATTGATTTATTGGTCCACTAGTAAGTGTTGATGTCGACCCCTCATCACTACTTCTCTAGGGTTAGGCTAGATCCTTACTGGGTACACGTTGATTTATGTACTCATGCTACACTTCTGCACTAATTGTGCAGGATCTGACAAGTTTATTTGGTGTTTATTTGGCGCGTTGACGCAACTGCTGAGGAGACTTTATGGTGAGTTGCATTCCAGGCTATGTATCGTAGCCCACATAGTCTCCATCGTATTATTTACTTTATCTTGTATAATTTACATTCCGGAAAGATGTATTATTATTATGGTACTCCATAGTAAATGCTCATGTACTTGTGATACCAGGTTTTGGGATACTCTAGTGGTTGTTTATGGTTCGGCTTTATATTGTCATCTTTTAGTTTATATCTTACTATTTTTTAAGTATTCATGATTTTTAAATGCATTGAATTCATTACTTAATAAGACTTATGATTTTTAAAAAAATAATAATAAAATGAATAATTGAATTGATAGTTCACCGTTGGCTTGCCTAAGGGCGATGTTGGGCGCCATCACGACCTATAGTGGGAATTGGGTCGTGACAGCTTGGTATCAGAGATCTGTAGTTATCTTCGAGAGGCTACAGGGTTGTTAAGAGCACTTCCCTTCTTGATTTCTTGTCGTGCGATTTGTTTTCATTGAAGCTTATGCCTTTATTTCTTTCCTTCTCATTCTTAGACGATGTTGAGTGATGTTTCTCCCTGCGTGTTCGGGTGGGCTATTATCGTCACCTTGTGGAAGGGTTTTCTGTCATTTCAGCACAATGTTAGTGTTGTCTATGGTTTCGCGGCGATGCACAGTGTATTATGATGTTCATACGTTGTTATCGCGCAGTGTTGGTGTAAATGGTAGGGTGCTTATTTATGCATCGCAGTAATGAATGACTCGATAAGAGGATTTCTCGGTTCATGGTTTAGAGGTTTGGCATTTAATTCCAGTTGAGTAAAGGCAATTGGACTATGGATGATCAGGACTTAGTTGACGGAGTAGCGGGACTTGATATTTTCGAACGTGGTGGAATTCTTATTGGGGTGCGGTGTCGTCATCCTTGTTGGAACGCATTAAGGCTGATCGGTGTTATAGTTTACTTTGATTTGCCTTCGGGGCAGGGTGTTATGGAATGGTGCCTTAGTAGCGGTTGTTAGAAATGGCAATGTGTGACGGCTTCAGGGTCGAATCGGTGTTTCTAATGTTGATGGCTCGAGGGAGATGATCCCAATGGAGGCCTAGAACTGGCAACATTTTATTAGTTCGGGTGCTACAGAGATGGATTATGAGTGGAGGCAGTATTTGGGCAGCGAAGGATGAGGAAGGACATGGTGGGAGGAGTCTTATGGTGGTTGAATTGCTAGTAGGTCAAGTATGAACAACATAGGTCCATAAGTTGCTTAAGGAGATGGTTTAACCGAAGTGGGAGTGGAAGGGTAGCGTATGGATTCTGTGGTAAGATAACCACATGCCTTGAGAGAGTTTAGAGTGATTTGGGGATCATGGTGGATAGTGACTAAGTCTACGAATTTCATTTGGAATGGTGGCTACTGTGCTGAGGAAGGTTGAATATGACGGAAATGAGTTTGCCGGGATTGAAAAAGGGTGTAAAAGCTTGATTATTGATATGGGATGCAACGTGACTTCGAGTTTGGAATGTATTGTCGGACCTTCAGTTGATGCTAATGGGGAATGAACAGACTCTTACATCTGATGGACGAGCGTGGGCTCAGGAGGGTTTTGCTAATTTTGTGGTAGTTGTAACCAGGGAAATGCCGTTGGAAGGTGTCGATATGGAATTACACAGGTGGGCTATCTCTTGTGAGCAGGCTAGCAGTTGCATGATTTTGATAAGGTTCCTATGAAGAGTTCTACTTTCTACCCAATGGGAGGCATGTACTGCGATGCGAGCTTGGACCTCTCTTAAAGAAGATGGTACGACTGTCAGGAGGGCGAATGTGCGATTCTGGTTGATACTTCTGAATGTTTTATGAAACGTTTAACAAGTGATTACGAGAAATTTGGTGGGTGACGGTGCGAGATCATGGTAATTGAGAAGGATGAGTCATTGTGGGTTCTAGATTTATATGATTGTAGATTAAAGCTAAGTGGGGGAGCCCACCGTCTACGATTGGGTCACACGGTTGTGTGCTGGTGTAGTTTCTGGTATCGGTGCTTTGGTGGATCAGTTATGACCAAGAAAAGAAAATATCAAGGGTATCTTGGGCAAGGGATTTGATGTATATGTGCTATATTTCACCTTATAGATTTATGTGCAGATGTTGGGGATGACTAAGAGTTATGCTTCTTGTGGATGTGATGTACAAGGAAAAGAATTCATCCGGTTGCTTCTTTGAGAGTGTTCATGTGCTAATAGAGCGTTGGAGTTTAGTTATATACGGGACCGGGTCAGAGTGGGTGACTCTCAATAATGGTTCTAGTGAGTTCAAGAATTAAAGTGCAGTGTTTGAGGAGTTTGGGTCCGTTGTGTGGTTAAGGATTGAGGTTTTGCAGTGGATTATGAAGGGGACTTGGAGTGTTTCCATGTTAGCACCAGGGGTTTGCGGTGCGATGTTAGAGAGATGGAAGGAACAACTTCGTATTCGTAGAAGATCTTTCAGAACGGGTTTACCAATTGGAGATACTATTGAGTTCATGGCTGATGGGTGTTGAGGCGATGTGGTCTCGTGATTTGGGATCACTCGGGATAAGTGTTGTTTGAAGTCCGTTATGTGTTTGAATAGAACTATTATTTAAAGGGCAAGTCTAGAGTAAACTTGAAAAAGTCGAGTCAGTTCGTAATGGTTTGAATAAGCATGGTTGTGGAAATGACCCTTTCCTTCAGTGTGTTACATTATATAGGTAGTTTGTGGATGTACGTGCGGGCTTGACAACCACCATAATTTGATTGATTTGGGGGATATTCGATTCTGATGACCTTATTATATGTAAATGGATCCCGGAATAGTTATGGCAGTTTAGACCATGACTTGAGTTATGTGTCTTTCATGGTTATGAGGAGTTGACTGTGTGTTGCGATTCGTCTTCTGAAATGAGTTAAGTGAAATGTTTTTAGCCAATGAAAAGTTTATTCTACCAATGGTTCAGGGGTTACGATAAATTCTTTTACTCCCGTGTAGCAGCATGATAGGTGCATTAAGCGGGATATAAAATGGCAGTTGAGGATCAAGGTTGCAGTTCGGTTTTGATTGGAATGTTACGAGCTCAAAGGAGCGGGGGGAAAGAATTCAGATGTTCAGAGTAAGCTGGCATTATCTTAATATCGCCTGAGGACGGTGTTCTGTGATAGAGGCATTGTGCATTGGTTTGTGGATTCTCAATTGGCATTATAGATATAGCATGGTCGATGGCCATCGATGTTCAGGTTTTTCTACCTGACGCAGAAGGTTGTGAGAGTATATCCCACGAGAAGATTGTATAAGTGTGACATGTTAGTCATTTGATTATTAAAGACTGAAAGCGGGTATGAATATTTTGGTATTGTCATTGACGGGAGAGGTTATGATTGAGAGGCGCTATATTTCTTTGGTTTTAGACTATGGGAGTTTGTTCAAGATTTGATGACTGCTCGTATGTGTCATGAATAGGGTCATTGTGGATCCTTGAAAGGTTATTGGCCCAGTATGGGATGATCGGAGTCGTCTTGAGGTCCATTAGTAGATCTAATGTGAATGTGTACTCTACATCAGGCCAGATGTGTTCATTCAACATAACATTGCTTATGGAGGAGTCTTCGGGTGTTAGATGTTATTCCTTTCGTCAGCTATTCTATGTATTACTCTATTATGCAATGTAGGTTGTGAAACTCTCGATTATTCGCACATGTTTTATGATCCTGTGTGGATTGTGGTGTTATATGAGCTAGATGCCTCTCTAGATGCAGTTCGTTTATTGCACATTGGTCGTGCTTGAGTTTTTGTTGCATTGCGTTATCCGTATCCCCAGGGTTGTATTTATGCACTTGGCGTGCTTGTGGCCGATATTCGGGCATTTCGTAAGTATAAGAATTATGGCTTGATGGGTAATTCCTAATTGATTGTCATGTGTGGATCAGGTGGCCTGCCGCCACAGGTATGTTGTTTGGATAGGGTTTCACGCCGCAAAGATGTCTTGTTTGGATCGGGTTGCACACCGTAACGGTGTCATGTATGGATCGGGTTGCATGCCGAAACAGTGAGATGTTGAGTACGGTTCCTTATATTTATTTGTGTGCCTTGTTTCTCATCTTTGAGATAGGTTCATAGCATCTGTTCAGCTGTTGTATTCATTACGCGGGTTGGTTAGTTCCTTGCTAGAGTTCATTCTTCCTTATGGGTCATATTCAAGTTGTAGCTTGTTGGCACAATGATTGTTCCGTATGAGATTTTAGATGGTATTTGAGGTGGCTTATTGCCGAGCAGCTTGTACTGGGTGAGGCGATGTTATTGGACCTGAGATCAGTGCGATCAGATTCATATAAGGTATATTAAAGAGCAAATATCACTATTCAGTTTAGAATGAAGTAATGGTTCTTGTCGAGCAGAGATACTCCATAATTTATTATTTTGGCAGGCGGTTATGAGCTTTTACGTGTATCTTTTGCCGTGGCAGTATTGCGAGAGTTAGAACAAGGCTTATATGCGTTATGAGGTGTATTACGGGCATCAGATTAGTGAAATTTCAGCTATTGTGGTTTGATCGCCGATTCGTAGTTTTGATGTTGTTTTGTGTGATTTGAGGCCTTGAGCAGGTTCGTGTCATGTTTTGGGACCTGTTGGTTTGATTGGATGGGGTCCCGGGGGCCTCGGGTATGTTTCGGGATGGTTTCAGACCATTTTCTATTGTTTTGTGATTGCTGGTTTCGGTATTCCTGGTAAGCATCGGGATCGCGGTTGAAGGGATGCGATCGCGAAGAGAAGCTGGAGCTGGGGAGGAATTTGTGCACCGCGAATGCAGCAAAGGGGTCGCGAATGCGTAGACGAGGCTGAGCTGCTCTACGCGAACACGATAAAGGAAGGGGAGCTGAGGTCTTGAGGCGCTAAGCCATCGCTAATGCGGCTCGAGGACCGCGGACATGAAGCAGTAGGATGTGGAGGCATCACAAACGCAGGAAGGCAACCGCGAACGCGAAGTAGGATTTTTGGGCAGCTGGGCTACTGGCCTTCGCGCTCGCGAGGATGTTTCCGCGATTGCGAAGAAGGGAATTCTGGGCAGACTTGTTTTAAATCGAGGGTTTGGCTCATTTTCACCTCATTTCATCTATGGGAGCCGACTTTGGGGCAATTTTGGAGCGCCATTTTCATCATCAATCTTGCGGCAAGTGATTTCTACACCTAGTGAGTTAAATACATGGTTTATATGTGGATTTAAACATGAAAATGTATGCAAAATTGTGGTATTTTAGGAGAAAACCCATAATTTGGTATTTTTTGATTTTGACCATGAAATTGGACATGGAATTGAGAATAAACTGTATATTTAAGTTCGTGGTGTCATGGGTAATGTTTATCTTCAAAAATTTTCAGAATCCAGGCATGTGGGCCCGAGGGTTGACTTTGTTGACTTTTCGAGTGGAGTTGAGGATTGTTATAAATTCTTAAATTATAAACATTGGAGTATATTTCGATTGATTCGCACGTTATTCGGCTAGTTTCATATTGATGGGCATTGGTTTGAGGTGTTAGAGCCAGTTACGGAACTTCGGAGCGAGGTAAGTCTCCTGTCTAACCTTGTGAGGGGGAAACTACCCCCTAGGTAATGAAATTGTTATGTGCTACTAGGTGTGGGTGATACGTTTTCACGAGGTGATGAGAGTTCATATGTAGCTAAAAGTATATTTATGTTTGGGTAGACTTAGGACTTTATCATGTAATATTTGAATTATTTGAACTCATTTTGCTAGCTTAATTAAGTGAATTTATGATTGAAATCGATTTGGGAATATATTAGGCCAAGGTTTATCGCCTTGTGTTGTCTGGCGAGATATTTGATAAACAATAAAAGTCATGTTTACTTTATGCTCCTATACCTGTGTAGTACGCACTTGACATGTAGTTCGATAAGTTTCTTCCTTTCCTATGGATCGGGCCGAACGTCTCAGCAATATATTGAGATGCATCTCTGGTTTACGCCTATCGGCCCTCGACAGTGTACACACCACTTTGGATTGGGCCGTACGACCTCGGCATAATCGTGCATTATATCGCTAGCAGTCCTGACATTCACGAGATTTTCCTTCTACCGAGGCCTGTCATTTTTTTATGGTATTCCTTATCCGTTTGAGATTGGCACTTGATATTTCTGATCTGTTGAGATAGAATATGAGATTTTAGAGATTTATATCGTTAATTTTTTTTTTTGGAAGATTATGTTAGTTACAGTGTTTTTTATCTCTCTACTACTGTTGTGCTTCCCATCTGTTATGAGTTATCATATTGATTTATTGGACCACTAGTAAGTGTCAATGTCGACCCCTCATCACTACTTCTCCGAGGTTTGGCTAGATACTTACTTGGTACGCGTTGATTTACGTACTCATGCAACACTTCTGCACTAATTGTGTAGGATCTGACAGGTTCATTTGGTGGTTATATGGTGCGTTGACGCAGCTACTGATGAGACTTTATGGTGAGCTGCATTCCAGGCTACATATCGCAGCCCATAGAGTTTCCATCATATTATTTACTTTATCCTGTCTAATTTACATTCCATAGAGATGTATTATTATTATGGTACTCCTTAGTAAATGCTCATGTACTTGTGACACCTGGTTTTGGGATACTCTAGTGGTTATTTATGGTTAGGCTTGATATTGTCATCGTTTATTTTATATCTTACTAATATTTTAAGTATTCATGATTTTTAAATGCATTGAATTCTTTACTTAATAAGACTTATGATTTTTTTTTAAAAAAAATGAATAATTGAATTGATAGTTCACCTTTGGCTTGCCTAACGACGACATTGGGTGCCGTCACGACCTATAGTGGGAATTGGGTCATGACGGGAACGAGCCTCAGGTTCAAGTATGCTATTGAAGAGTCAAACGGCAAGGCTATGACCACGAGCCTGGAATTATTAGATGAAAGGTAGGAAGTCGCACTGGTCCGGTTGGCTGCCCAGAAACAACGAGTAGGGAGGTACTACTATCGAAGAGCCAACCTCCGACATTTCCAAGTCGGGGACCTGGTATTGAGAAAGGTGACACTACACACCAGGAACCCAAACAAAGGGAAATTGGGCTCAAATTAGGAAGGACCATATAGAGTCACCTGAATAACCGGCAAAGGCTCGTATAAATTCGAATCGGGAAACGGTGTACAACTACCGAACAACTGGAATGCAGCGCACTTAAAATGGTACTACATCTAAGGTACGAACTTAATTCCGTTTTTCATTTCGTTACATTACGGACTAACGTATGCATGTACTTGGTCAAGGGTAAATATGACTATTAGGTATTAATGCACGTGTTGTACTCTTTTTCCTTGAACCAATTTTGTCCCAAAGTGGGTTTTCCGGTAAGGTATTTAATGAGGCAATAGTAAAATATGCTACCTTAGTTTTGAAGACCGGCCTTAAATCAGAATTGATGATCGTTTGCACAACATCAACAGTATTCGAGCCCTTACAATTTCGGCCTCAAATAATGGTGGCCATTACCCATAGGTTAAGATCCTCAGAAAGGAAAATTTTATATGTCTAAAGCCAAGGCTTGGGGATTAGGATTCATTGTAAGGGTCAAATGATCATACGAACCGTGCCCATTTAACCCACTCTAGCCACGACACAAGTCTTACGCGCCTCCGATCATGTACCTTACATATAAGACAATGAAAGAAATCTTTGCTTCACTCATACTACTTCTTCAATGCTTCACAACGGATCCTAGATCTTAAAGCCCACGATCTACCCCAACTCGGGGGCTGTCATCCGATAAAAAATTCGGATGGCCCAGGCTATTGAATCCCGGAGGCACCAAGCCTATCAGGCAGTGCCCGAATACGAAAGGCTACGACCACCCTAAAATGGCTAGTAGATGTCCGATATCCTTACCCAGAAAGTAAGGCCATTACGTATAATAAAAAACTATTAAAAGGTTACCCTCGGCAAAAACATCGTCGTATATGACTAAAAAACTTAAGCATCTTAAAGGCCTTCGATTTTATCAAAGTCTCGAAGCCACGAGTAATCTGGAGTTGACATCGAAATCGGGCCCCATTCGGGCCTTCGAAGAATGGATGCTCTAGATTACATTTGATTCTATGCTAAGGCATTAAAAATGATACACAAATAAAAAAAATTGTAAATAGATGCTGAAAAGTAAAGATATGGTATTGCCAAAGGGAAATTTTTATATATTTTAAAAAATATTTACAAAGGCACGATAATACGGCCTAAAAATAAAAAAAAGAAAATATACAAGGGATAACCAAAAAATAAATAAGGCATCTATGCCTGGTCTTCACCGGGGCTCGAATCGCCACCAGAATCGTCGGAACGCCTGGAACCTTCGGAGCCTTCAGGAACTTCGGGCTCATATAGTTCCTTTGCCTCGTCCTCGAGCCTCTTGGCTTCTTTGATCTTGGCCGACATGCCAAATCCTTGGGGGTGAATCTCCTCGAGGGTATCCTTCCGGGATAGCCGCATTATATACTCGGCTTTCATATTTAAGCGGGCCTCGACTATCTCCATATCAGCCTTATACTGGGCCTGCATTTCCTAGACATTGGAGGAATCAATCAAAGTTGCCTCCAATTTGGACCTCAGCGTAGTGTGTTCCTAGCCGAGGGCTTCTCGTTCCATGATGGCTGAGTTCAGCTGTTCCCGGAGTTCAACATTTAGCCGAGACCACATGTCAGCCTTTTCCTTTGCCAACCCGAGTTGGTCCTTTACCGATGCCAGCTCCTCTTTCATAGCTTTTTGTTCTGATGCCAGCAGGTCCATCATACCCCTCAACTCCTCGACCGTGGCCTTGACCTCATCCATCTCGGCTCGAAGCTGGTCAATCAAGTCTATCTTCTTATGGACCTACGAAGTTGCGTCGTTAGTCATCACGAGTAGCTTCTCATTTTTATCCTCAAAGATGCTTACCTTCTAGACCAGATCGGCAGGCTCCTGCTTCATAGTCGAGGCCTCCTTCAGCGCCTTTTCCAGCTCGGGCCAGAGAGTTGGGAGATCCTTAAGAGCCTTGTCTTGTTATTCACTGAGAGTCCTGTATATGTCCTTCTTCCGGACCTGCTCTTTGAGCTTGAACTCAAGCTGGCTGATTTCCAAGAGGGCCGAAGGAAGCTTTCATGATGAAGCACCGAGGCCTGAAAAACATTGAGGTCTTTAGAACATGCTAAAACTAAGCAAAATTCGCAAAGGATAAAAAGGGTAGACGTCTTACCCGGTTTAGTTCCCGTTGCGCCTCGTTGAAGAGGCTCAATATGCCTACTTCGTTTATATTCTCTTGGTTCTCCTCGATCACCAGGCAATGAAGGTAGATTACCACACCCACCGGAGCCAACAACTCCCGAGCGTCTGTTGGGATAGTGAGAACGACCATTCTTTTACGGTCGGGATCCACAGTTGGGGCATGGAATTGCCTCACTAGTTTCAGGATCGAGCTCAGCTCGCCCGTTCCTATTGGCACGTCCTTCTTTGGGACCTCCAGGTGACCAAGCCCAGAGTAGTCCTCCAACACGCTCAAGTCTATGCCATCGAAGAACATGTTGAGGGCATTTTCTGGACCCGGTGCCGCCTCGTTTGATTTTTCTTTATCGGTTTGAGCCTCTTTGAACATGGACTCTATGTGGGATAGTGTCTCCATAATGTCAATGACACCAGCTACCTCCTTCGGGGCAGGAGTGGCTTCTTGGTAGGCTGTTGCCTCCGACTCTCCTTTTGGTTTCCGAGCTAGAGGAGGATCAACCTCTTCGCCACCTTTTTCGGTTGATGCCTGCTCCCCTCATTGATGGTCGACGTGTGAAAAATGAACTCAAAGTCGTCATCCTCCAGGTAATGCCTGAGCCGAAAGAGGGAATCAGAGTCCGATATCCTAGGTTTGGTGCTCTTTTTATTGCTTTTCTGCACCTGGACGACCACTGTTTTCTTCTTGACCTTGGCATCCGGGGAGCCTGAGGATTTCCTCTTCTTCTTCTTTTTCTCCTTCTTTGCGGCAGCCCTGGGCTGTCCTGAAGCAAAGGGTTCGGCGAGCGAGGACGGATCCTCATCTTTATCCAATAGCCTAAGCTTGGTGGTCTTGGGCAAACCTGTGAGATGGAAGAAGACTTAACAAAAATACAAGTCAAGCGTCTGAGTATAATTATTCGGTTGAAAGTATCACAATGGAAACGAGCCTCCCACTTTCCCTTCGAGAGCTTGCGCCATGCGATCTCGAAGTAAGACATTTGTTTGCAGTAAAAACAGGCAATTATGAAAAGAATAAAAGAAAATGCCAAATACTCAAGGAGGAAAAGACTTACGGGATGCGTTCCACTTTTTAGGGAACGATAGAAATTTGGGGGGAATGAGGTCTTCAGTTTTCATGCCAACGAACCTCCCCAGCCAACCTCGATCTCGATCTTCATCAATGCTCGAGAATGGAGCTTTACTTGCTCGGTGAACGAGTTTGATCAACCCCCCTTGAAAGATTCATGGACTGTAGAGACGAAGCATATAGTCGAGGGTGAAGCGAGGTGCTTCAGTGTTATTTACGAAGAGGATTATGATCCTCCAAAAGGAAGGGTGAATCTACCCTAGCTAAACCTCGTATATTTTGCAGAAGCCGAGGATTATAGGGTCCACCGGGGCAAGCGAGAAGGGGTAAGTGTAAATACTTAGGTACCCTTACATGTGAGTGGTGATGTCTTTGCTGGGCTCGGGGACGACCACCTCCTTACCTTCCCAGTTACAGTCTGCCCGAATTTTGGGGAGTGTGTCCTCAGTAACGGAGCATATGTACCTCCATGCTCCCTCGCCTCTATCCTACTTACTGAAGGCCTTCTCAACTTTAAAGTTGTTCTCATGGAGAAGCCCCTCGGATGAAACTCTTCAAGGGAGGCTCCTGGGCCACCTCAGCATCTATGGCCGGGTTGGAAGATGAAGGGGCAGTTTGCTGAGGAGCAGATTTGGAAGTTTTTGCCATCGGAATATGAAACATATGCTGATTTTAGGGAAATATATGAAGGTATGGAGATGAGAATGAAGATTTGAAGATGGGATGAAGATTTGAAGGCCTGGGTTGAAGATTCAAAGAAGTAGTATGAAGATTTGAGGATGAAGATATCAAGGTCTAAGAAGAAATATATGAAGATTTGAAGAGGATAGAGTTAAGTGTAGAATTCGAGAGTAAATAAAAGTTCTCTGGAATCGGAAAGTGAAGAAATGAAAAAGGGATCGGAGTTTTTATAGAGGGAAGCTAATCAATGCGTAACGTTTCGCATTCGAGGATAGTCAACTGGTGTCTAACACATGTCCGAATTCTGAGCGACACGACTTATGGGATATTTCATTGACCCGTAAACTTGGTTGTAACTTACGAAGGAAGGAACCAGGGTTAATCTATCGCTTCCCTTCGCTTTGATAAATCTACTCCCCAAACAATGAGGGGACTATTTGTGTACTTGTAAAACAATGGGCGAAGCTTTCCCCAGTTCCCCGATGAGAGAATAAAGTGAAAGCACGAATCAACGTGATTATAATCAAGGCCAGAAACCCATCGTATCGAGACTCGGGGAGGTCCAGACACGATAAAGCGGCGCACCACAGACCGACTACAACTTCTGGACCTCGGGGAAACGGTGAACGATTATGCATGTGCCGTAATATTCTCCCTAAACCAGACATTACAGAGGGAATCCTGTTTAGTGTCACATATAAATCAACAATCACCGGAAAAAGAAGATTTTTGCCCTTTTTAGACTTATACTAGCGTTGAAATTCTCCTACTATATAAAGGGGAAGTTTTTTCTTTAGTCCGATACACGGTAACATGCAATTCAAAGCAATAAAAAAATTTACTTTTTGTCTTCTAGCTACTGTTCAAGGCATTTCCTATTTGTTCTTTTCTTTACTCACGACCGACCTTGCACTGGGGGTCCGTTCAAGGACGAATTCCACTATCCTGGTCATCGAATTACAATTGGTTTGATCATTCATTCTGTATTTAATTCATCTATTTGTTATTCTTAGTTATTCATATTGAATTAAATCGTGTATCATTTAAACCGCGTACAAATTTAATAGTTACTCATTTTTGGGGTAAAGAAGGAAAACAACACTAATAATTCTTATGCATGAAAAATTAACCTTTAGAAAAGATTTTAATTGAAATTCCATATGATATCAAGATGTAATATATGAAATTTCATTTATGAGTTGTGTTGAAATTTTAGTTGTAAAACATTAAACTTCAGAAACAAAATAAATTTATTCTGAAATTCATATGCTAAAACATCTGATATAGGTAATTAACGATTTTCTATAACGACCTCACCGATCGTTTTTCTTTCTAGAATTTCATTTCCCTATTTGAGATTTTTCGTACGTACTTTTCTTGTTTTATGACTTGTGGGAACAATTGGTGTAGTTTCGTAAGGGGTTGGGTTACATTTGGAACACTTAATTCCATAGTGGTGGCCTAAGGTGGCCATGTTTGACTTAAGTAAATATTTTGAATAAACAACCTCGAAATCGGAATTTGAAGGTTCCAATAGGTTTGTATAGTGATTTTGAACTTGGGCGTATGTTCGGGTTGAGTTTCGGAAGGTGCAAGAGCAATTCAGTGCTTATTGAAGAGCGATTCAGTGCTTATTGTTGGAAGTTGGCATTTTAAAGCTTTTTGAATTTGCTACGTTTGACTTAGAGTGGACTTTGGTGATATCGGATCCGGTTTGGTATTTCGAGCTTGGCACATGTTCATGTTGTTATATTAGACTTGTGTGTGAAATTTGGTTCCATTCTTAGTTTTCTAAATATGATTTCTCCCGTTCAGAGTTAGTTTAAAGAAGTTGGAGGTTTGAAAAGTTGATTAGTTTAGTTTGGGGTGCGATTCTTGGTTGTGATATTATTTTTTATGATTTTAGACCTCGAGTAGGTCCGGGTTAGATTTTATGGACTTGTTGGTATAATTTGACGGAGTCTCGGATGGCTCGGGTGAGCTTCGGACCACCCAGAACATATTGAAGATTAACAGATGTTTGCTGGTGCTGGTATGCTTCACGATCGCGAAAGGGGGGGGGGGTGGCTGGCTGGCAGGTGAGCTTTTGTTCTTCGCGAACGCAACAGGAGGGACACGAACGTGAACGCGAACACAAAAAAGGAACTGGGGACAAGGGGATTTATTTCGATGCAAACATGACTGAAGGGGGTTGCGAACATGATGAGGAGGCATCTGGGCAGGTTACTCTTCGCAAATGTCATTGGGTGATCGCGAACGCAAAGAAGGGGTACTGAGCTGGCAGGTGTTGGCCATCGACAGTTGGGGATCACATGAACGCAAAGGGTCTGGATCACTGTCCTTCATGAACGCGGCTGGAGGTCCGCAAACGCGAAGAAGGGCCTGACAGATGCTTAAAATCAGTGAGCTCGGACTTGGCTCACTTATTTTCATCTCTCTCATACCAAGGGCGATTTAGGAGGATTTTGATGAGCCATTTTTATCATCTAATATAAATTGAGTAATTCCAACTTGTTGTGAGCTAAACATATGGATTATATATGAAATTTAACATCAGAATAAGCAAAACGTTTTTGGATATTTTGACTTTTTATTGAAAAACCTAAAAATTGGTAAACAGGGAATTTAACCACGAAATTGGACTTGAAATTAGGAATAAATTATATTTTTGAGCTCGTGATGCTATGGGTAATATTTATCTTTGAGAATTTTTGGAATCCAGGTGCGTAGACCCGAGGTTAACTTTGATTGAATTTTTACGCAGGGTTGAAAAATGTTTCTAATCTATAAATTACGGATTTTGATTATGTTTTGATTGGTTTGTATGTTCTTTGGCTAGTTTTGGATCGTCCCGCATTTGTTTAAGGTGTTAGAGCAGTGTTGGAGCCGATTATCAGATTTCGGAGATAGGTAAGTTTCTTGCCTAACCTTGTAAAAGGAAATGTTTTCCCCATAGGTGTGCTATTTGCTATGTGCTATGTTTTATGGGGCTACGTACTTACAAGGTGACGAGCGTATATGCATATGCTAGATTTTAGACACGTCCGAGTAGACTTAGAATATATCATGGTTTAGCTGTGTTATTTGAGTTAATCTTGCGCGTTTGCCTTAATTCATGACTTAGACTAGACTTGTAGTTTATCGAATTTTGCTATTTTAAGGACTTGGTGGAATACTTGATTATTTGTAATGTTATGCCTTTTATTACGAATGTACTCCTATGTTGTACTTATTTGTTCGGAAGTTACATGAATTCGTAACTTGAACGTATCTTCACGAGTAGTGCTAGTGACCCATCGAGAGTTTCAAGACTCTTATGGAATCAGGTCGCTAGCCTCGGCAGAATTCTATAACACTACTCTTATGGGATCGGACCGTTCACCTTGGTAGGAATATGTAACACCACTATCATGGGATCTTATCGTTTGCCTCGGTAGGATTATATAACACGACTCTTATGTGATCAGGCCATTCGCCTTGGCAGGATTATGTAACATCACTCTTATGGGATCAGGCCGTTTGCCTCTGTAGAATCATTCAGAATACCTCATTAGGGAGTCAGTGCGTACATTAGCATTATGGTTCGGATCTTGATATTTACCCTTGATATT
Organism: Nicotiana tabacum; assembly: GCF_000715075.1. NCBI lineage: Eukaryota > Viridiplantae > Streptophyta > Magnoliopsida > Solanales > Solanaceae > Nicotiana > Nicotiana tabacum. Next base: position 45,306,540 of record NC_134098.1, read on the forward strand.
GGTTAATTATACTCTATTCGAGATGGAAATGGATACTTGATGATTTCATATTTGTCTCTTTCATGGAAAAACATGTTGTTCATTTTTATCTACTGTGTTACTACATGCCATGTTTCATACTTGTTTAGTTACTATGTATATTTGAATATTAGACCACTAGTAAGTGTCAATGTCGACCCCTCGTCACTACTTCTTCGAAGTTAGACTAGATACTCACTGGTTACGTGTTGAATTACGTACTCATACTATACTTCTGCACTAATTGTGTAGGTATTGAGATAAGTACATTTGGTGATCTCACAGGCGAGTAGGAGCACTTGTTGAGAGACTTAAATGTGAGTTGACTTCTATGCTTCGGTCTACAACATATGGAGTATCCTTTCACGTTATTTATCGTATTCTATCTACTTCTCATTCCAGACAATAGTTGTAGTAGTATTGTATATTCTAATAGATGCTAGTGCACTTATGACACTGAGTTTTGGGAATTTTAGACCACTGTTCATGGTTGTAGCGTTGTTATGATATTCAACTGTATATTTTATTCATGATTCATATCTTGGTGAAGGTATCAGTATTTTACCATGATTTTCAAACTGAATTGTGCTTATTTATTTTATCACTTGTTTTAGAAAGTGTTATAAACTATTGATTGCCACGTTAATTTATTGTTGGCTTACCTGATGACAGCGTTGTACGTCATCATAGCCTATGGTGGGAATTGGGTTGTGACAGCTTGGTATCTGAGTACTAGGTTCATATATATTTCACGAGTCATGAGCATGCCTAGTAAAGTCTTGCCGATCTGTATGAAAATGTATGTACTTATCTTTGAGAGGCTATAGGGCATTAGGAAAATTAACTTTCTTCATTTTCCTATCATACTGTCGATGTTTTTCTAAGTCTAAACTTTTATCTTATTCTCCCACAGATGGTATAAATGCACTCAACGATACCAGCTGGAGGTAGAGGGGTTGTGCGTCTGCCCGATAAAGGCCGGGGTAGAGGTCGAGAGACGACCAGTTCTCCTGCCAGAGGATGAGGGCGTCCTAGAGTAGTTCCAAAGGCATCACTAATAGATCCAGTAGAGGATCCTATTGTTGAGGGTCAAGGCGAGATATCTGCAGCTGAGCAGGCCCAGGCCCAGGCAAATTTCACGACCGCACCGGGCTTCCAGGAGGTCATGGGTCATATGTTGAAATTTATGGATACCATGACCCATGCAGGACTAGTTCCAACGGATCCGACCATAATGTAGGCGAGAAGAGAGATTATCAACCTCTACCACTCATACACCAGCACAGATTGCTGCTATTTTTTAGGCCCTAGGGGTATTACCTATAAGCGATGTTCAGATGGTTGCAGCGGCTGGAGCAGAGACTACACCATCCGCGACTATCGATGAGTAGAAGTGGCTGGACATATTCGACTATCGATGAGCAGAAGTGGCTTCATCCTCCCCACTTTGATGGTGAGCGCCCAGAGGACCCGCAAGATTTTATTGAGCATTGCATGGACATGCTGTATAATTGTGACTAATGAAGTCCAATGGCGGTGGATGTCACCACTTTTCAGCTGAGAGGAAAAGCCCGTAAATGGTGGCAATATTATCTTCTAGGTAGACCAACATGTTCAATTACCTTGACTTGGGATCAAATTACTCAAATATTCCTGGAGAAGTGCATTCCGTCCACCAGGAGAGATAAGTTACATAAACAGTTTGAGCGACTTCAACAGAGCCAGATGTCTGCGACCGGCTACAAGATGAGATTCACTAAGTTGTCTCGTTGTGCGACTATAGTACTTCCCATGGAGGTGGAGAGGGTGCAGTGGTTTATTTCGGGCTTGCGCTATGGGATTCAGTTTACTATTGCCCGAGAGGAATAGTTGGGGATTTCCTTCCACTAGACTGTGGAGATAGCGTAGAGGATCGAGTATGTCTGAAGCCATAGCAGAGAGGCCACGACGAGGGACAAGTAGCCTCGATATTTTTGGGGGTTCAGTGGCGCCCCCTCTAGGGGTAGAGGTCAGTTTGAGAGGGTCCATCATAACAAGCCTATGTATTCAGCACTGCAACCTATTCGGTGTGCTCTAGTGCATCCATACTTCAGTGCCATTCAAGAGAGTACCTACCGTCCATCGACTATTCAGGTTCCTCTAGTAGGCATTCAGACCATCAGGGACAGATCCAGAGTCAACAGTTTCCCACAACTAGGATTTGTTTCGAGTGCAGGGAGCTTTGTCACGTGAAGAAATTTTGTCCCAGACATTGGGGTAAGGCAGTGCAGTAGGGCCATTAATCCTTAATTACAGCACCAGCAGCCACACCGCCTGTCCGGCCGGCCAGAGGTAGAGGGCTGGTTGGAAGAGGCTACCTAAAGGTAGAGGCCAGTTAGGTGGCACTCTCAGCCAAATTTTACGCCTTCCCAACTAGGCTAGAGGTATTGACGACCAATTTTGACCCTCCCTTTTATAATTAATTTATTTATACTTATTGATTTTCAATAAGTATGTTGAAAATATTTGTATATCAATAACACCTATTTTAGTAATTAATGGTGTTAAATAATAATTTAGTATTGTATAATCATAAATATATTACTCTTACTATTTTTGAGATTATTAAAATAACTTTTATATTCATTACATGAGTTTATAATTAATTTAGTAAGGTTATTCCTTAAATTTGGTCAAATAGCCCACTATTTCAAAATAAATCTGAAATTAGTGTAGTAAGTAGAAAAATAAGATATTAACTAATTACAGTAATTAGTAGTGTATTTGGTGATTTTAATTTCTATTACATTTATTGAAATTATTTAAGTTTATTTAAATTAATTCTAAAAGGGTTCAAACTGAAATGGCTACAATTGCAATTGTATAATTAATTACAAAATGGTCATTTCTTCAATAAAATACCGCCCAACACCCAAGCCTAAGACGAAAATCTGACCTATGTCCAACCCCTCTCTTTCCATCTTGGCGATCCATGACCTCTCTCTAACCCAATGAAATCATGCCACATCACCCCTTCACCACACCCACAAAAGAAACACAATTAATATAAGCCATCAATCCATATGATCAACAACCCACGTTTTACTTCCTATTTTCTTTAATTTTAAAAACATCACCAGATTTAATCCCAATCGTCAAAATCCAAAGATCAAACGACAATCATATTTTCTCATTTTTAATTATTTAGTCCTTGAATTTTTAGGGCCGTTGATCTAAAGATTAAAGACCCCAGATTACCTCGTCAATTTTTAAACCTTAGAGACCGCTCCTGTGTCCCCAAAACCCTAATCATTTTCCCTATTGACTAGCCACCCCTTTCCCCTTTCTCTCTCAATTCTCTCAACCCACAGAACCAAATCAATCACAAACCTTGCACCAATTCATGCAAGGTCATGTATTAGATAGAAAATCATCTCCTTTGTTTTCCCTAGCCGCGATTCTCGCCGATTCCTTGCATATTTCATCACTTGAAATTCAAACGCCCAAATTTGAACCCCTAGATTCAACGGTGCAATGTCAAATATTCAGATATCTCATATGCTCTGTTAAATCTATGGCATGCATGGCCATCTCTCCAGTGTTATCATCATTACTCTTGGTCCTGAGGTCAAGCGTAGCGACCTCTAGACATTGGGGCTTTTATCCGGTGGATTTACTTTCAATGGACAACTTTCCCACCTCAGGTAAAATTTATCACTTCTCTCACCTCCGTCTTCTCTGATTTCATCGATTATGTTCACATCATTAACTCTCCATCACTCTCCACTATCGTTTTAATCTGTTAAATCTTAAGGCATCGAATGCCACTATAAAAAGGGGGCTTTAATGCTCTCAACAACAAGCAAAAACATCGACCTAACTACAAAAATATCATCTACTACACTTAAAGTTCGGAGTAGCAAAATCAAAGCTAGGGTTTCTAACTAGGTTTTGATTTCTTTCCGGTTCTGATCTTACACTGATTGAAGTTTGAGTTTTCGATTCTTAAACGGCTAAGAAAAGAATCTCGTTTGGTTTGCTACTCAAAAGAAGGTCAGTGAGCCTCAACCTTTCTTCTCTTTGCATCATCTAATTGAAATCATGTGTAGTATGTTGTTTCCTATTAATTGGCTCTTTTTCTGATATGAATTGTCTCTGCCTTAACATATTTGTCATCAGTTTATGATTAATTATCAAACTTTAGATATGCTTCTTTGACAATCTGAAAACAAGATCATATATTAATCAATTACTCTTGTAATCTTAATAAATATGTCTTTAATTAGTCTTTGTATTGTTGAGTTTCTATGATTAATAAAGAGTTTTCAAATGATCCCATATAGTTATCTTAACTTTAGATCTTCCTGATGTTCTACTACAACTCTCATGTATGCTATACTAATTTGTCTTAGTGTTGTTTGTATTTGGACTGATTCACATGATAAACTAGGCTTAATGGATATGAATCTTTAGGAATGAAGAAAAGACTGCCACCTTAGTTTGGATACATTAGCTCATGACATTTAAATCAATTTCTTCTTTCTAATGTGCTTATGCGATTCTATTGACTCTTGGAAGATCATTAATTTTCTATTAAAACTCATGATTGTGTGGTCACATCTGGGATCTCACTATATAAGCATGTTCTAAACTAACTGGATCCATGTACTTACCCTTGTGTGTATTCTGATAGCTGCTACTCATTTTCCCTAAGCTATGGAACTTGGTTAAGATATATCTATGGTGTTTGAGTTTCATCTGTTGTGTTAGAGTGTTAAAATTAATCTTCATCATGACTAAGTTCCCATACTTAACCTGTATAACAGATTTTTAATACAATGCTTTCCAGTGTCTTTTCTAGAACTTATACATAGTGATACTGTTATTTTGAGTTAACCATCTTTGTGATGTTGTAACCCTGTTAAAATGTCCTATGTATGTGCTCCCTTGGATACACAACACTTATCTTCTTCTTGAACAACTCCGCCTGCATTTCATGTTCATGTATACACCTTCCTTATCCCCGAACTTCACCAAACTTACCTAAATGAATTAGGCTTGACTTATGAATCTAAGATTAATCTTCTTCTATTACTTGTTCTATTTGAGTATAATAGTATGCTTTAATCCCCAATGAGGTTGGTATGAATATGAAGTTAAGAGCTTTTAGAAGGAAGTAATCATGTCATTTGCTTAGAATAAAATTGACATGTTAACTTGCATCTCTGTTAACACCCTTTAAAGATTCCAGTTGAAGATATTAACTTGTATATCTAATACAAGTTTAAGACTTAGTCTAGGGATAAATTCTTGAACACTGGCTGTTAAGATAATGTGATCATGACTTGAGATTTTTGAACTATGTACCTTCCCCACTCTTAAGTTATATGATTTAGTTGTCTGTGTTTCTAAAGTAACCTGTTAGTGCTCTTTTCCCCTATGTGTGCCTGTAACTGGTTTCTTTGAGCAGACTTGATCATATTGAAAATATCCACAATGAATCATATACATGTGTCTGGGATTATGGTTATAATAATATGATTAGCTGTCTTAAGATCATAATGATATTCTGTATAGTTGCTGTGAGAAATGTACATCTCCTTGTGTGTTGTTATTACAGTTGTACTGGAATTTACAATGAGTGACTTATTGGCATTTAAACCTATAGGGAAGAGTAAGTGTGAGTGGTTAAGGGTATTTAGGAGTAAAATTTAGTTTGTGGTTGAGATACTCTACCTCACACAAGCACTGCTCGGGGTCCCTGAGACTGTTGTGAACTTTGAAGTGCCAGGGATCCAAAGGTTGTCTTGGCCATAAATGAAATTTTACCTTAAGCCTTTAATTACTAACATTTGCTAATATCTTTAGGCTTAGTGTTGAATGAAAGTAAAGGTTTCACTATAAATTGCTTTACTCTGTTTGACTTCACATTAATTTCATTTGCATTCCTAATTACTAATGATTGTTACAGTTTTGTCTTGGGCCTATATTGATGTTACTTATGTTTAAATATTATATTGGGCTATATATCTAATGATTTATTCTCCCTTTTTTATACATGTGGCTGAATTGGGCCTCCCGAGTGTACATGTTCCCGGGGGTACGATTTCTTCAAAGGCTGTAACCTGTTACTCCAAATATGGGCCACAGAGCACTTCTTTCAACGAGAAGCCACAGTTGGCTATTTCTTGGGTGTTAGCAATATGATCAGGAGTCACAACAAAATAATGAGGCAATGGGTCTCCACGCATGAACAAGAAGAATGGGGATCGATGTTGACAAACTTGAGTGAAGAATGGAGAAACTAGAAGCTTTCGTGGCTGAGTGGTAGGGCAATTCTAAGGACCCCCCCCAGAAGTAATTTTTTTATTAAAGTCAAATTTGTATTAATCAAAAATATATTTGTACAATCCCAAGTAGTTGCTGACCAACTACTTTCCTGAATATAATTCTAGTCATAGATTACAAATTTTTATCCATGCCTACTACAAATCTAGGAATTGTGCATAATACTAGAAACAAAAGATGCACAATATATTACATACAAAGAATATAAGCAAATCTAACTCAGCTGTGTAATGTGTACTGCCAGGATGTATATCTTCTGCCTCTAGTGTGCACATGAAGAACAATCTCTCTGCAGATTTTGTGTTCCTCAAAGATGCCTTGTTGGAATCTAATCATGTTCCTTTCCCTCCATATATTGTAAACTAGCATAGCAAACCCATAGCTAGCAATGGAACCACGCCCTGTCTTCTTTCTAGCCATTCGACATGCCCAACTAAGCTCCTCTTTCCATCCAGTTATGTTCCTTTTCATGCCTAGCCACACCAGTAGTCTGCTCCATACTCTCCCTGTTACTGACCATTCAAAGAATAGATGCTCAAGTGTTTCAATAGTTTCTTTGCAGAATGCACAATCTTGAGGCACTTGCACTCCTATTTTATATAGTCTATCTATTGTGGCTAGTCTTCCATGTGCAGCCAGCCATAAGATGAATTTGAATATGGGGTGGATGCTTGTCTGTAAGACTATGCTCTTCCAAGGGACCTTTGGATACTGAGGCATCATCATGAGGTAGGCCTGCTTAATCGATTATTGTTCTTGGACCTGCAATATGCTCAGTCTATCAATCAAGGAGCCCTGCATGGATTGACTCTACAGGGTCTCTCTAGTCTCTAAGATTTTTCTGATCACCCAAGTTGCAGCCGTAGGTGTAGGCATGTGCTCCAAGTTCTGTTTTTTGATGTAGTAGTTATGTACCCATTTTATCCTCAATTATTATTTTTTAATTGTAATAGCCCATAATTGTTTCATTACATCAACTTTGTTTCAGGTGCACAAGTTTATGACATTTAGGCCACCTGAAGTTTAGGGCATACAATCGTTTTTCTAGCATACCAGTGCTTTCTTTGTGATGGATGCCTCACCAGTCCACAAGAATGATCTGCACACTATTTCAATTATCTTCATAACCTTTTTGGGAAGGATAAATATTTGTGCCCAATAGGTGTCAATACCAAACATCACTGAGTTGTTAAGTTGTAATCCGCCAGAGTAAAAAGCAGCCTTATAGACCAACAACTGATTCTTGCTGTGATCTTCTCAATTAGGGGTAGGCATTGATGAACAATTAACTTTTTAGAGGACAATGGAACTCCCAGATATATGATAGGAAGAGTACCTTTTTCAAACCCAGTAGATTCAAGATAACTTGTTTATCAAGTGCATCAACCCCAGCCAGGTAGATAGAGCTTTTATCAGTGTTTGCTTGTAGCCCAGAAGCTGTAGAAAATATCTGAAAGACCCCTTGAAGAAGTTTTATGGATTCAATGTCTGCTCTACAGAACATAAGTAAATCATCAGCAAAGCAAATATGGATTATGCCCAGTTTCCTGCATCTTAAGTGGAAATTGAAGTCTCCATTCTCTACCAGTTGCATCACTTCTCTTTCCAGGTACTCCATAGTAATGACATAAAGGTAAGGAGATATGGAATCCCCTTGTCTGATCCTTCTTTTTCCTTGGAATTGTTTTGTAAGACCTCCATTCACTGAGGAATATGAGATAGTTGTAACACATTCCATAATCCATTCAATGAATTTGAAAGGGAACCCATGATCACTAAGCATTATTCTCAAAAACCTCCAGTCTATAGTATCATAGGCCATTCTTAAATATACTTTCATAACACATCTAGGAGATACACCCTTTCTGTTGTACCCTTTGAATAACTCATGGCTGAAAAGTATGTTGTTAATGATACTTCTTCCTTCTATAAAAGAAGACTGTGAGTGCCTTATTAGATTGCCTATCACCATCTTGATTCTCAGTTGTAAAACCTTGGCAATAATATTGTACAAGGTAGTACAACAAGCAATAGGTCTATAATCTTTGACCTGAGATGGTGAGCTAAATTTAGGTATCGGTGTAATAGCTGTGCAATTCACCTTTCTCAGAAGTTTCCCTGTTTTAAAGAAGCTTTGTATTGCAGCATAAACCTGCTTCTTCATTAGGTCCCAGTTCTTGGTGAAAAACTCTATAGGATATCTATCAATCCCTGAAGCTTTGTCTGCTGGCATGTCTTTGATGGCTATGTCCATCTCTTCTGTGGTCACTGGCTGTACCAATGTAGTTTTTTGATCCATATTCAAGCATGGTCCCTTATTGATAACTTCTGAATTTGGACATATAATATCCCCATTGTAGTTTCCCATTAGCCTTGTGAAGAATATAAGTGTAGGGTCGGTGAGCTTGAGACCTGTGTCTGTATATACATATGTGATTGGGTTTTTGCTTTGTCTGATCTTCCATTATGCATGAAATTACTTGGAGTTGGTGTCACCACATATAATCCAACTTGCCCTGGATTTCTGTTTGAGAACTTGTTCTTTAATGTTACTCAATTTGTCAATCTGAGCAAGCAGTTCCTTCTCCTGGTCAAATAAGCTTTGGAAAAAAGGTTGAATGAGTATGATAGTTTGTAAAACCTCTAGTTTTTGCCTAGTTTGATTCAGTATTTGTGCATACAAAGCCATATACTGATTTAGGTCCTTTAGCTCATGCTTCAAGTCCTACAACTTTCTACAGATGCTAACCATAACATCTTGTCACACCCCGACCTCGGGGAGCACGACCGGCGCTCAATCGAGATACCCCGGCCGAGCAAGCCTGTACAATATATTCTACCCAACTCACCCATTAATAAAGAGAAGAATTCAATTCGTTAATTAGACAGTAAGAGGTCATGTAAATAACAACAGTTCATTTCCATTAGTTACGTCATTAAAATGTTTCCAAAATAGTACACTATACATTCATAGTTAAAGTGGGACAGATGATATAATTACAACAAGTTTAGTTCAACCTTCCCAAAATAGGATACAACCCACACTATGTCTACAGAGCCTCTAACAAAAACAAAAGAGTGCTATGATAGTGCTGGCGACAAGGCCCTGGCTATACCACAAAACACTATGTACATGGAACAAGAGATACATGACCCTGAAATGAAGTGGAACTCACCAAGTCAGCTGAGGAGAGGGTGTGGTGCTATCACTGATCAATACCACCTGCTATGGAACCACATATATCCATTAAAGATGCAGGGCCTCCGGCAAAATAGACGTTAGTACATGTCGAATAATACTAGTATAAAAACCAAACACCTATGCAAGGACTTGGAAATACAACATGAATATAATGAATCATAGTAACAATAAAAGGCTTTGTTAGCCGTTAAATCCATAGCAAATTTATTAAGAGCTTTCAACAACATTTATAAATTCATAAGTCGGGATCCTCTACAACTACCTTTACACAAAGCGGCCCTGCCGCCTCACCCCAACGTATGCGAGTGGAGGTGCAATCATAATATCAGAAACTCTACACAAAGCGGCCCTGCCGCCTCACCCCAATGTATGCGGGTGAAGGTGTATTCACAATGCCACAAACTCTAGACAAAGCGACCCTGTCGCCTCACCCTAATATATACGGGTGGAGGTGTATTCATAATACCATAACTCTACGCATAGCGGCCCCGCCGCCTTACCCCAATGTATGCAGGTGGAGGTGTATTCACAATGCCACATTTCGGATTCCCAAAACAATAATAGTTTGTACAAAAGAGTTCCCTTTTAAATCAACCATTTGGCACCTTTGGCCTTAGCAAGTGTAAGTTCACAAGGTCTCATCATATGAGAAATAAGTGTTTAATCACATTGATTTCATACAAGATCTTCTCCCAAAAAGGGGGTATAACATAATTAAGTCAATAATAGAGAATCATTAACACACGAGGGTTCTAACACGTTATGCCAATAGGGAATCAGTTTTACTAGTTTGAATAACTTACATCAATAGCATTTCAAGTTCGACTACACATGATAGGATTTTATAAGGATTCGGGAATTTCGATACCAGGAGAAGAGTTTAGCCTTCATACCTCAAAAGAGCTTTTCGTAGTGCAACAATAATGCCCCAACACTCCTAGCGATGCCAATCTATAGAAGAAGAGAGAATTATAAGCACGATTAGAGGAATTCGCATGGCAAGGGATGTTACGATTATGACCCGACCTTTCCCTCAACTAATTTAAGAATAAAACCACCCAAGATGGTTCAACAACCTCCCCACAGTCTCTCTAAGCTCATACATGTGATATCTGCCCTCATCACCCATAATCAACCCAAACCTGAAATTGAAGAATTGAGGGAAGAAATTCTTACCTTTTTGAAGCCCTAGCAAGTTCCTTTTTATGGAATTCCAAGGTTTGATCAAAGTAGAGTAGTGAAATCTTTAGTCATGCCTTCCCTCTCTCTAGAATAGCTCTCTCCTCTCTCTAAAATATTAGTTAATCCCCCAAAAATGAACCCTTAGGCTAGATTAATGAAATAGGGGTCGGGTTATAAAATTGAAAAAATGAAGCCTCGGCACTGATCTGCGGTCGCATATGCGACGGCATAATGCTTTTGCGGTTCGCAAAATGAACCGCATAATGGCCCTCCAGAATTGGGCACCCCTGCCTCACTTTGCAACCGGTCTGCGGTACGCAGACCTATTCTACGGTCGCACAATGTGCCGCAGAACTGCCCTCTGGAATTTTTATTATTGAATCTGCGATAGGTTATGCGGACCGCAAAAATATTATGCGGCCGCATAATGGATCGCATAATGGTCCCAGTATTTGCCTAGATTTTCTGCCTCAGTCGGCGGTAGATTTGCGGTTTGCAGATCAGTTCTATGACCGTAGAATGGGCGGTAGAAACGCCCCACACTTCCAAAAAGTTTCTTCAACTCCCCAATGCACTGTTCAACCCAACAATTTCTTTAATTCGCAAGCTCGCCGCGAACAATCTCTACAATCCTCAACGCTTAAGTCTATTTTGTCACCACGAAACCCCAGGTTTTAGGTAAACTTTTACGGGGCCTTACATCCTTCCCCACTTAGGATCATTCGTTCTTGAATGAGGGTCAAAATTCACTCTTATAACACAATGTGACTCAACTGCTATAACACACACCAGCAGTTTCAATTATTTTGACTAACTCCCCATATTTCCAAAGTTTTCGCCAGAGTTTCCCCCGTAACTGGGCCAATCCACCTGCGAATCCCAAAACCATTCCTAACAAGACATATCCACAACACAACGATATAAAACAACAGTAAAACAACACCGGCCACAATGCCATTAAACATTACATTACGAAGGAGGAGCAACCTCAACATAAGCCGTACATGGGAAACATAGTTTATAGAGAGTTAGCTTTCAACATCATGGACACAATTACATAGCTATTCAAATAAATTTGGATACTTCTTCCTCATCTCCTCCTCAGGTTCCCAGGTGGCCTCTTCGACTTGTTGGCTTCGCCATAACACTTTCACGGAGGTAATTTCTTTGTTTCTCAACTTTCGAGCTTGCCTATTAAGAATGATAACTGGAATTTCTTCATACGTTAGTTCTTCATTAACCTCAATAGTATCAACCGGAATAATAAGCGATGGATCTCCAATCACCTTCTTCAACATGGATACATGAAACACCGGGTGCACTAAAGACATCTCTGGAGGTAGTTCTAGCCTGTAAGCCACCTGGCCAATCCTCTAAATGATTCTGTATGGTCTGACAAACCTCGGATACAATTTCCCTTTCTTACCAAACCGCATTACACCCTTCACAGGGAAAACCTTCAAGAACACTCAATTATCTTTTTTGAACTCCAAATCCCTGCGACGCACATCCGAATAAGACTTTTGATGACTCTGAGTAGCTTTCAACCATTCTGTAATGATCTTAACCTTCTCCATAGCCTAATGCATGAGGTCCGATCCTATCAATTCCGCTCCCCCAATCTCGAATCACCCAATGAGAGATCTATATCTCCTACCATATAAAGCCTCGAATGGTGCCATCTGCATACTAGCATGGTAACTGTTGTAGGCTAATTCTATGAACAACAAATGATCATCCAAGCTACCTTTGAAGTCATGAACACAAGCGCGCAACATATCCTCGAGCGTATGAATAGTCCGTTCTGCCTGCCTGTCAGTCTGCAGGTGAAAGGCTATACTAAGATTCACCTGAGAACCCAAACCTTGCTGAAATGTCTTCCAAATATTAGCCGTGAACTATGCCCCTTGATCCGAGATAATAGAAACTGGAGTGCGGTGCAAACTGACTATTTCCTTGATATACAATTGAGCATATTGTTCCATCGTGTCGGTAGCCTTAATAGCTAAGAAGTGTGCTGATTTCGTGAGTCGATCCACAATCACCCAAATCGAGTCAAACTTGCAAGGAGTGCGAGGTATTACTACCACAAAGTCCATATTGATCATCTCCCATTTCCAATATAGAATTTCTATGTTCTATGCCAACCCACCCAGCCTTTGGTGTTCGGCCTTCACTTCCTGACAATTTGGACATCTTTCCACAAAGTCCGCTACATTTCTCTTCATATCATTTCACCAGTAGACTTCCTTAAGATCATGGTACATCTTGTAGAACCCGGGTGCACGAAATACCTAGATGTGTGCGCCTCGGTCATGATTCTTTCCCGGAGACCATCCACGTTTGGAATACATAGTCGCCCTTGGTACCATCATCCATGCCAAGAGAAAAGGCCCTGGTCTTATGTTTATGAATCCCCTCCTTCAATTGTACCAACAATGGGTCGTTGTATTGCTTTTCCTTGACTTTTACAACAAGCGATGATTCAACCCTTTTTTGCACAATCACTCTTCTTTCACTAGAATCCTCAAGACGTACTCCCAAACTAGCCAAAAGATGAACCTCCTTGGCTAACAGCCTTTGATATGCCTCCAAGTGACCCAAACTACCCATATATTTCTGGCTAAGAGCATCTGCCACAACATTAGCGTTCCCCGGATAATATAGGATATCGATGTTGTAATCCTTGAGTAATTCATGTCACCTTCTCTGCCTCAGATTCAATTCCTTCTGTTTGAAAATATATTGAAGAATCTTATGGTCCGTGAATATATCCACATGGACCCCATATAGATAATGATTCCAAATCTTCAATGCAAATACCACCGCCGCAAGCTCCAAGTCGTGTGTTGGATAGTTCTTCTCATGATTCTTGAGTTGCCTAGAAGAGTAAGATATCATCTTTCCATGTTGCATTAATACACACCCAAGTCCGATTCTTGAAGCATTTCAATATACCACAAATCTATTTATACCCTCTGTTAGGTTCAACACCAGTGTCGTAGTTAATTTTGATTTCAAATCCTGGAAACTTCTTTCACAAACATCTGACCATTGGAACTTAACTGCCTTCTATGTCAATTTAGTCAACAGAGAGGCAAGAGTAGAGAACCCCTCCACAAACTTCATGTAATATCCATCTAAGCCCAAGAAACTGCGTTGGGGTAGTAGGTCTAGGCCAATTCTTCACAGCTTCAATCTTCTGAGGATCAACCTTAATTTCTTCTCTAGAGACGACATGCCCCAAGAATGTAACAGATTCAAGCCAAAAATCACATTTTGAAAATGTCGCATATAAATTATGTTGATATAGAGTTTGTAGAACTGCCCTGAGATGAGTTCTCTCGACTTCGCGAATATACAAGGATATCGTCAATAAACACTATTACGAATGAATCAAGAAAAGGCTTGAAAACTCGATTCATAAGATCCATGAAAGCTGCCGGGGCATTTGTTAGCCCAAAAGACATTACCAGAAATTCAAAGTGCCCATACAGGGTCCTGAAAGCTATTTTCAAAATATCCTGCTTCCTGATCTTCAATTAGTGATACCCGAATCTTAAATCGATCTTGGAGAAGTACTCAACACCTTGCAATTGGTCAAACAAGTCATCTATCCTTGGCAGTGGGTATTTATTCTTGATTGTAACCTTGTTGAGATGCCGATAGTCAAAAAACATCCTTAATGACCCATCTTTCTTTCTTACAAAGAGGACTGGTACGCCCCAAGGCAACACACTTGGCTGGATGAAATCTTTCTCTAACAAATCCTTCAATTGTTCTTTTAGTTCCTTCAATTCTAGCGGTGCCATTCTATAGGGTGGGATAGATATAGGTTGCATGCCTGACATCAAATTAACCCCAAAATCAATCTCCCTGTTTGGTAGGATCCCAGGGAGCTCATCCGAAAAGACCTCCGAAATTTCATTCACAACAGGCACAGACTCAAGTGTGGGTGCCTCAACATCGGTGACAATAACCCAGACCAAATGGTAGATACACCCCTTGTTAATCATCTTCATGGCCATAAGCTAAGATATAAACCTACCCTTCAGTACCACATCCTCCCCCTTCCATTCAATCACTGACTCATTTGCAAATTCAAACCTAACGGTCCTGGTTCGACAATCAAGCTTAGCAAAACATGAATAAAGCAGTTCATCCCCATTATTACATCAAAATCAACCATCCCCAATTCTATGAGATCGGCCTGGGTGTCCCCACCATGAACCTGACAACACAATCTCTATAAACCCGCGCGACCATAATAGACTCACCATCCGAAGTAGATTCAGAGAATGGCTCATAAAGCTATTCCGGTTATATCCCAAATTCCATAGTAACATAAAGAGTTACATATGACAAAGTGGAACCGGGATCAATAAGAGCATATACATCATGGGATTGGACAGTCAATATACCTATGACAACATCTGTAGAAGCCTCTGAATCCCGACGCCTCCGCATAGTATAAAATCTGTTGGGTCCTCCCGAACCCTGGGAACCACCCCTAGCTGCACCACGCCTTGCGGGTGCTGGGGTGCCTCAAGCTGGAGGAGGTGTTGTGGATGTAGTAGCTGTAGAGCTAGCTGGCTGGGCCGAACCTCTGCCCATGATCCGGCTGGACGAGCAGCAATCCCTCTGAATGTGACCCCTTACACCGCACCCGTAGCATATAGGTAGGTCCATGAAGCAGACCCCAAAGTGCATCCTCCCACACTTAGGGCATAGGGGCCTCCGCTGCTGCTGGAATCTCTCCCTAGGCCGACCCTGTTGGTGGGGTCCCCTATTGCTCTGGTTGGGCCCGGATGGTGGTGCACTCATCGAAGACTGAGCAAACGACTGAGATGGCCTTGATGACCCTCCCCTAAATGCTGACCTACCACCACCAGAAGAACCACCCAAGTTGCCCGCGGTCCGGTCCTTGCTGCTACCCTCACGCTCCCTTCTATGTTTCAATTTATGATCCTTTGTAGCTTGAGAAAACGCCACCATTTTCCCATAGTTCATATTAGAATTCAAGGCAGCCATAGCGGCCTCATTAATAACCAAGGGGATAAGGCCCTGCACTAACTGGCGCACTCTAGCCTCCACAATGGGAAACCTGTGAATAACAAACTTAGACAGGTGCGCGAATTCTATATAGTACTCCCACATATATATGCTACCCTCTTTCAGGCTCTCAAACTCAGCGGCACGGGCCGCCTTAGTCTCGGCAGGCAAGAAATGATCCAAAAACGTATCAGTGAACTCACTCCACCTCGCCGGATGGCTCCCCTCCTCACGGGACTCCTCCTACATCTCAAACCAAGAATAGGCCACCTCTTTCAGGTGGTAGGAGTCCAACTACACTCCCTCCGTCTCAGTAGCACGCATAACTCGGAGAGTCTTGTGCATCTCATCAATGAAGTCCAGGGGGTCCTCCTAAGGATCAGTACAAGTGAACACTGGAGGATCTAACTGGAGAAACCTGTTCACCCTGGAACTAGCAGAATCCCCTAACTGACTAGAAGAAGTAGGTGCAACATTTGATCTCTGGGCCTAGGAGGCCACTATCTAAGCCAACATCTGTATGGATCCCCTAAGATCCCCATCAGAAATACCGGGACCGGAAGCTGGAGCTGGAGGTAGAACTGGAATATTAGTTGGAGGGACCGTTGCACCCTCAGTAGGTGTAGGAACTGGTGCAGTCTGAGCAGGAATAGTAGATTCAGTCGGTGTAGTAATTGGGGGAATATCCTCACCACTTGGGTGCTCACCCACATCATCAAATATCGAATCAACTACAACTCCTGGGGTGACATTGGCTCCTTGGCCTGTTCTTGCCTTCTTCCTAGGCGCCATGTATTGAAAGTTGGAGTAAAACATGACTAAAAGAAGGAATAATCTTACAATAAACTTCATCGCACGATCGAGAACGTCAAAGAAGGGTATTATTCCTAAGTGCCCAAGTAGCCTCCTAATTATAGATGTGGTCGACAACACACCAATAAGAAGGACTCTACTAGACACGGCTACAAAACATCCTAGGACACTTTAAAACCTTAGGCTATGATACCAAGTTTGTCACGCCCTGACCTCGGGGAGTGCGACCGACGCTTAACCGAGATACGCCGACCGAGCAAGCCTATACAATACCTTATACCCAACTCACCCATGAATAAAGAGAAGAATTCATTTCGTTAATTAGACAGTAAGAGGTCATGTGAATAACAACAGTTTATTTCCATTAGTTACGTCATTAACAAGTTTCCAAAACAGTACACTATACATTCGTAGTTAAAGTGAAACAGATGATACAACTGCAACAAGTTTAGTTCAACCTTCCCAAAACAGGATACATCCCACACTATGTCACGGAGCTTCTAATAGAAACAAAAGAGTGCTACGAAAGTGCCGACAACAAGGCCCCGACTATACCTCAAAACACTATGTACATGGACCAAGAGATACATGACCCCGAAATGAAGTGGGGCTCACCAAGTCAGCTGAGGAGAGGGTGTGCTAGTATCACTGATCAACACCACCTACTATGGAACCACCTGCATCCATTAAAGATGCACCGCCCCTGACAAAAGAGACGTTAGTACATGTCGAATAGTACTAGTACGAAAACCAAAAAACTATGCAAGGACTTGGAAATACAACATGAATATGATGAATCATGGTAACAATAAAAAGTTTTGTTAGCCATTAAAGCCATAGCAAATTTATTAAGATCTTTCAACAATATTTAAAAATTCATAAGTCGGGGATCCTCTACAACTACCTTTACACAAAGCGGCCCTGCTGCCTCACCCCAACGTATGCGAGTGGAGGTGCAATCACAATACCAGAAACTCTACAGAAAGCAACCCTGCCGCCTCACCCCAATGTATGCGGGTGAAGGTGTATTCACAATGCCACAAACTCTAGACAAAGCGGCCCTGTCGCCTCACCCTAATGTATACGGGTGAAGGTGTATTCATAATACCATAACTCTACGCATAGCGGCCCCGCCGCCTTACCCCCAATGTATGCGGGTGGAGGTGTATTCACAATGCCACATTTCAGATTCCCAAAACAATAATAGTTTGTACAAAAGAGTTCCCTTTTAAATCAACCATTTGGCACCTTTGGCCTTAGCAAGTGTAAGTTCACAAGGTCTCATCATATGAGAAATAAGTGTTTAATCACATTGATTTCATACAAGATCTTCTCCCAAAAAGGGGGTATAACATAATTAAGTCAATAATAGAGAATCATTAACACACGAGGGTTCTAACACGTTATGCCAACCGGGAATCAATTTTACTAGTTTGAATACCTTACATCAATAGCATTTCAAGTTCGACTACACATGATAGGATTTTATAAGGATTCGGGAATTCCGATACCAGGAGAAGATTTTAGCCTTGTTACCTTGAAAGCACTTTTCGTAGTGCCACAATAATGCCCCAACACTCTTAATGATGCCAATCTATAGAGGTTGAGAGAATTATAAGCACGATTAGAGGAATTCGCATAGCAAGGTCTGTTATGATTATGACCCGACCTTTCCCTCAACTAATTTAAGAACAAAACCACCCAATATTGTCCAAAAACCTCCCCACAGTCTCTATTAGATCATGCATGTGATAAATCTTCTTTCATCAGCCATAATAACCCAAAACCTGAAATTGAAGAATTGGGGGAAGAAATTCTTACCTTTTTGAAGTGCTAACAAGTTCCGTTTGATGGAATTCCAAGGTTTGGTCAAAGTAGAGTACTGAAATCCTTAGTCCTCCCTTCCCTCTCTCTACAATAACTCTCTCATCTCTCTATATGAAATGGGGGTCGAGTTATAAAATTGAAAAAATAAAGCCCCGACACAGATCTGCAGTGGCATATGCGACCGCATAACGCTTTTGTGGTCCTAGACCTATTTTGTAGTCGCACAATGCGCCATAGAACTGCCCTCCGAATATTTTTGTGCTGAAATTGCGATTGGTTATGCGGCCCGAAAAATGATTATGCGGCCACATAATGGTCCAAGAATTTGTCCAGATTTTCTGCCTCAGTCTGCAGTAGATCTGCGACCGCAGAAACGTCCTGCATTTCCTAAACTTTTCTTCAACTCCCAATGCATATTCAACCTAAAATATTTTTTCAACTCGCAAGCTCACCGCGAAGGATATCTACAATCCTCTACGCTTAAATCTACTTCGGCACCACGAAACCCCGGGTTTTAGGTAAAATTTTATGGGGCCTTACATCCTCCCCCACTTAGGATCATTCGTCCTCGAAAGAGGGTCAAAATTCACTATTAGCACCCAATGTGACTCAACTGCTATAACATACACCAGCAATTTCAATGTTTTTGACTAACTCCCCAAATTTCCAAAAGTTTCGCCAGAGTTACCCCTATAACTGGGCCTATCCACTTGTGAATCTCAAAACTATTCCTAACAACATAACCACAATACAACGATATAAAACAACAGTAAAACAACACAGGCCACAATGCCATTAAACAATACATTACCAAGGAGGAGCAACCTCAACATAAGCCGTACATGGGAAACATAGTTTATAGAGAGTTAGCTTTCAACATCATGGACACAATTACATAGCTATTCAAATAAATTTGGATACTTCTTTCTTATCTCCTCCTCAGCTTCCCAGGTGGCCTCTTTGACTTGTTGGTTTCGCCATAACACTTTCACGGAGGCAATTTTTTTGTTTCTCAACTTTCGAACTTTCCTATCAAGAATGTCAACTGGAATTTCTTCATACGTCAGTTCTTAATTAACCTCAATAATCTCAACTGGAACAATAAGCGACAAATCTATAATCACATTCTTCAACATGGATACAAGAAACATCGGGTACACTAAAGTCATCTCTGGTGGTAGTTCTAGCCTGAAATCCACCTGGCCAATCCTATGAATGATTATGTACGGTCTGACATACCTCAGACCCAATTTCCCTTTCTTACCAAACCGCATTACACCCTTAATAGGGGAAACCTTTAAGAACACCCAATCATCTTCTTTGAACTCCAAATCCCTGCGACACACATTCGAATAGGACTTTTGATGACTCTGAGAAGTATTGAACCATTCTGTAATGATCTTAACATTCTCCATAGCCTGATGCACGAAGTCCGGTCCTATCAATTCCGCTTACGCAATCTCGAACCACCCAATGGGAGATCTATATCTCCTACCATATAAAGCCTCAAACAGTGCCATTTGGATACTAGCATGATAACTGTTATTGTAGGAAAATTCAATGAGCGAAAAATGATCATCTCAGCTACCTTTGAAGTCAAGAACACAAGCGCGCAACATATCCTCGAGCGTTTGAATAGTCCGCTCAGCCTGCCCGTCAGTCAGCGGGTGAAAGGCTGTACTAAGATTCACGTGAGTACCTAAACTTTGCTAAAACTTCTTCCAAAAATTAGCCGTGAACTCTGTCCCTCGATATGAGATAATAGAAATATGAGTTCCATGAAACCTGACTATTTCCTTGATATTCAACTGAGCATATTGTTCCAACATGTCGGTAGTCTTAACAGTTTAAGAAGTGTGTTGATTTCGTGAGTCGATCCACATTCACCCAAATCGAGTCGAACTTGCGAGGAGTGCGAGGTAGTCCTACCACAAAATCCATATTGATCATCTCCCATTTCCACAACAGAATTTCTATGTTCTGTGCCAACCCACCCGACCTTTGGTGCTCGGCCTTCACTTGCTGACAATTTGGACATCTTGCCACAAAGTCTGCTACATTCCTCTTCATATCATCTCCAGTAAACTTCCTTAAGATCATGGTACATCTTTGTAAAACCTGGGCGCACTGAATACCTAGAAGTGTGAGCCTCTGTCATGATTCTTTCCCGAAGACCATCCACGTTTGGAATACATAGTCGCCCTTGGCACCTTAGTGTACCATTATCCATGCCAAGAGAAAAGGCCATGGTCTTATGTTTATGAATCCCCTCCTTCAATTGTACCAATAATGGGTTATTTTATTGCTTTTCCTTGACTTCCACAACAAGCGATGATTCAGCCCTATTTTGCACAATTATTCCTCCTTCACTAGAATCCTCAAGACGTACTCCCAAACTCTTTAGATATGATTGGTTTCCCAATTCTATCCTCACTAGAGAGAATATTGTTGAAATCTCCACAGAGAATACATGGTACACTTATAGGTGCACCCACCCGCTGTAGTTCAGCCCATAATTCTTCCCTGTGCTGCAATGAATTCTTTGCATAGACCACATTGAGAACTATGCTAAAGTGGCCAGTGATATCCTCTACTGAGCAATGTATATATGTTCCTTTGTTGCTAATATCTGTACATTCATATGATCCCTCCATAAGATCCAAATTCTGCCATTTATTGATGTGTTGTAATTATGTCAATAGTTCCATCCTTTAGCTACTTTTTGAATTATCTATCTTGCTTTACTTTCTTTAACTCTAGTTTCCACACAACCCATGATGTCTACTTTATGTCTTGACAGAAAAAGCTTGAACTCTTTCTGTTTTGAGAGCTTGTTCAGTCCTCTAATATTTTAAGTGCACACAATTATGGAGGATCTGTCATCCTCTGTGCATATACAGGCCATCCCATTGTAGTTCTAGGCTCCTCAATTCTTAGGAAAGCAAATCTGTTGGCATTCTGCAGTATCATAGGATCCTCCATTCTGCTATTAGAATCACTATGTGTGGTAGCTTGTGCAGTTATGGTTTTGCCATTTGCCCCTTTACTCTTCTGCATTAACCTATTCTGATGTTCAGGAGAGGCTTCTTCTGCAGGCAGGGAGACATGTTGCTATGCCTCAACCTGGCTATTCCCTGAATCAAATCCTCCCAGTTGTTTTCCCTATTTTTTTCCTCGCACATTTGCTTGCCAAACTGGTCCATTAGTGTTGGTCTTTTTCCTATTTCTTCTCATTTTCATCCTAGCCACTTCCTAGTAAGGTTCTTCCTTAGACTCTGAAGTATTCCTTCTGAAGTTGTTTGAGTCATGTCTAAATTTTATGTAGTCTACACAAAACATTTGTCTCCAATCATAAGTTACCTGCTGTTGAAAGACACCAGAGGGTGTATCAATTTCTATAGTCTAGTAGGGGATGAGAAACATCTGCTTCAACTAAGACTCTAGCATATGAGATATTCTCCAGTTGTGCAGTGAATTTGTCTGTATACCATGGTTTTCCTTCTCCACTAGCCAGTTTGCTCGAAGTTTCAGGGGACTAATAACTCGTATACCTGGAAATATCACCCACATAGGAATGGTGCTAAGGCATTCCGGATCAAAGTAGAAATATATTTCCCAATTCTTCAAAATGAAATGTTTATTGTGGTATGTATATGGGCCAACATGCATAACCAAATCTCCATCCTCTATCGTATGGAATTTAAAAATATAGTACCTTTCATAATGATACAGTATCTTAGGCTTTGTGACAATGATGAAGAAGAAGAATTTGAAGAAGATCCAGAAGAGGAAATAGAAGAGGAAGAAGACATTGGAGATGATTCCGGGGATGGCTGCTAGTGGCTGGTTGATTTTCCCATTTTTTGTACCTTGTATCCTTTACCCTATACCTTTCATTTCCATAAGGGCAAGTCCGTTGAGCCCATGTAATCTTGTTAATGTTGAAAACAATATTGTAATCCTTGTTCTCTCTTGTTAAAATCCAAATATTATTAATGAAAAACCAAAGGTTTCTTCGGATCTAAACGTGTCAAATCTGATTATTTGTCAAATATTCGTGACGTAGGCCCACCTCCGGCAAAGAGAGGTCCCTCGCACATTAGGAAACGTGCTTACTTGAATACGTGAACTAACTGCTCTATGTGCTCATATTTGTGCAAACACTGAAACTGACTTCTGCTCTACTTTTCTTTTCTTTTCTTTTCTTTTCTTTTCTTGCATTACTTTATTATTATTCCCCAAAACAGAGGTTGGTTTGTGTTGACTCAAAATACTGGCTGAACCACCATACAACCTAAAGTCAAAAAGGAAGATGTCTACGATTAATGACCTGACCGGACACGCTTTGGTGATAGTTGATAACCCGGAGCACACAGGGAAAAAATAATGATACTTGGAATGACGAACATGTTGCTAGGATGGCACAAGATATGGAGTCACTAAAAGAGAAGGTACAATATATTCGGGAATTGGCGCATCTGGCCACGACGATGCTCCCACAACCACCGCATTTTCCTTCACTAGACTCGATCCCCGATCACTTTCCTTCAGCTACCCGCCAAGAAAACAATACCCCGACTTCAGTAACTACAACCCAAATTATACCCCCGGTAACCCCTGCAAACCCACCAAATCCTCCTATACATACCCCTTATGTACCAAATTATGCTCAGACACCGCAAAATCCATAAATCGCTACTAACACAGTTCATACCCCTCCTTGTGACGGCGTCACATTTGCCAACAATAAAAACTAACACATACCTGCAACATATATCGCTACACACGAGCGATATGTTCCACCCGTATGTGCCATTTCAGAACCCGCCTTCACATCGCCCGTCACAGTAAAGTTGCCTTATGAAATTGATTAGTATTCTAAAATGGAGAAGGAAGAAAAGTATGAAGAGGAACAATCAGTATTCCAACAATTACGAGCTTTGAGAAAACAAACGAAGAACCTTCAGGTTACTTGAGGGAGCGAGAGCCTATATTACGAGGATTTGTGCTTACACCCTGATGTGGACATGCCAGTAGGGTACAAGCCTCCAAAATTTGATATCTTTTATGGGACAGGTGATCCCCATGCCCACTTGAGAGCCTATCGCGATAAGCTGGTTGGAGTAGGAAGGAATAAAAAGTTAAGAATGAAGCTATTTATAAGAAGTTTGACAGGAGAGGCACTCACTTGGTATACCCGCCAGGATCCCAAAAATTGGAGAGAATGGCAGGATATGGCAGAAGACTTCATGAACCATTTTCGGATTAACACAGAAATTACCCCAGATAGGTTCGCCCTAGTAAAGTTGCAGAAGAAATCGTCTGAATCATTCCAAGAATACACCCGTTGTTAGAGTCAGAGACTGCCAGGACCCAGCCCCGGCTAGATGACAATGAGCTAACCAAATACTTATTCAGGGCCCAAGAAGGAATCTATTTTGAATTTTGGAGGAAGGTATTTAATCACGCAAGATACAATCCATGGCCGCATTGCAAGCATCCAGTAAAGCAATTCAGTCCGGTTCGACAAGCAGTGGAAAGAAGAAGAAAGAAGATGTATCAACAATCATTCCCTATTACCAGTCCAGTTCATCTCACAGAAACAACTCTTATTCTCTGAACACACATTCCTCACACCCACCTACTTATGGTCCAGTATACAACGCACAACCATACTATAACCCCCAACCTCAATATAACCCACCTTGCGCCCATATATATCCAAATCCACCACGACCATACGCTCCAGTTAAAACCACCACCCATCAAAATTGACCCACCTATGCACCCCGACCTAGCCCAAATTTTGAAGAAAGAGGTCCCATAAATTACACCCCTATTGCTGAACCCTTAGAACAGTTGTTTGACAGGTTGAGAAGATATGGCTTGATATATCCAATAGAAGGGAGGATTCATAAGCATCCTTCAGAATATTTTGATATGACCAAATGGTGTGTCTACCATTCAGGTGTACCGGGACATGATACCGAGGATTGCTTCAAGCTGAAGAATGCAATTGAGTGAATGATCAAAAGTGGAGCCATTCAGTGCACCCCAGCTCCCCTAAATGTGAACCAAAATCCACTGCCAAACCATAGGAATCAAGGAGCTAATATGATCGTTTTGGATGAAGAATATGACTTAAAAGGGACTATTATCGCAATAGGGAACACCGAGGCTACAAGGGTTCCAGCCCGAAGAACTTCATTGATCACCAGACAGTTAAAACCCTAGTGATTGTATAGACATACCGACAACAGTCCATCACCGCTATCAGGAATGAAGAAAGTAAGAAGTACAAGACAGTCCCGTGGACGTACCAGCAGAAAGGGAAAGGCAAGATGAAGGATTCCACAACGGCTCATGGAATGACCAGGTCAAGAATGTGTTACGCTCCGAAGGAGGTAAACCGAGGAAATCTAGGAAGAGAACAAATTCAGAGGAGGAATATAATAGATGCTGGGGCTGTAGAATTTTGGAAGAAGATGTCAGCAAAAGAAAACTCCGTGGAGGAGCAATTGAAGAAACCCTTGCACATATATCGATCATGGATCTGCTAATGAGTTCTGACAATCATAAAGACGCCTTGATGAAGGTATTAATTAGAGTGAGCGTGCCGAGCAACACTACCAGTGAGGCGTTGGAAGCAACCATCGGGAAAATGGTTGAGGTGAACATGATCACATATGAAGAGATAAAATTCCAGTAGAGGGCGTGGATCATAACAGAGCCTTACACATTACCGTCAAATACGGGGACAAAGTGTTGTCCCGAGTACTTGTTGATGGAGGATCTAGAGTTAATATCTTCATGCTCTCTACCCTACGAGAGTTAGGTATTCATCTGAGAGAACTGAAAGAAAGCCATGTGAGAGTGAGAGCCTTCCATGGATCGCATAATGACATCATTGGGGAAATATATTTGGAGGGGGCAGTTCCATCCACCCTCCATCAGTGCGTGATGTTCGAGTGGGGCTGTCAAGAGATTGTAGTTCACGGTGAATGGAGCTAGTCAACTTATCTAGAACATGTAGTTTCATTCATAGAAGGATTGGATGAGGTCACTTTTTATGCGGTCGAGATCATGTAGATCACAGAGATAGAAAAGACGGAGCAAAATCTAGGTATGTAGTCACCATGCAGATGAAAGATGGATATGAGAGAAATGATGAAATACGGATGCTGACCAGGGACCTGGCTGGGAGCCCGATCAAATGGGTTAATGGAGCTGATTGAGCCAAAGGAACATAAGGGTAGAGCCGGCTTAGGATATCAGCCTCCGATTGGGAAAACTTAAACCGATGACTTCGGGAAGAAGGCTTTTCTGCCAGAGCGTGTTCCGAGTCCGGGTCAATGCTCGACACCAGAGGACGACATCATTGATGGAATTGGAACTCTGCTCGTGACCACGATTGAGGAATGTTGTGATGGAGTTGATATCAAGACACCGACCATTCGTGATGCTCAACCATGAGAGGACCAGAAGAATTGGACCGCCAGCCCATCTCTGGTTCGCCGGGAATCTTGGTAGTGTGGAATTGTAGTAATTTTGAAAAAGAATACACGGTCAATTGAGTCCCGAACCGTGCCTGTACTCT
Organism: Nicotiana tabacum; assembly: GCF_000715075.1. Classification (NCBI taxonomy): domain Eukaryota; kingdom Viridiplantae; phylum Streptophyta; class Magnoliopsida; order Solanales; family Solanaceae; genus Nicotiana; species Nicotiana tabacum. Next base: position 45,332,558 of record NC_134098.1, read on the forward strand.
GTTGTCAATTGCCTCCTTGAACAGTTAGACATTCCCCTTTTGATGGAATAAAAAGAAATGCTTTCTTTAAATTATTGCAAACTTATCTATCGCTTCATTTATACTTAGTTTCTCTATTTCAGTAATCAAAATAAAAACCTCTGTGCCGCGATTATGACATGTAACGAAACCCTCGAGCAAAATGACCTAGACTACGAGGAGTACGATGAAAGTATGATGCCAGATAATCTCCCACAAGAGATCGAGCAATTGGAAAGCCAAAAAATGCCTAACCTTGAAGAGACTTAAGTAATCAATATGGGAAGCGACGGAGATGTTAAAGAAACTCGAAACAACATCCATTTAGAAGTGGAACAGAAAGAAGAACTAGTCGAGCTCCTCCGACAATACATCGATGTGTTTGCATGGTCATATGACGACATGCCCAGATTGACTACTGACATTATCTCACATCGATTGCCTACCGATCCCGCTATACTGCCAGTCAAACAAAAACCCAGACAGTTCAAGTAAGATTTGAGTTTGAGGATAAAAGAAGAAGTGAACAAACACATAGAGGGAAATGTGGTGAGACTCACCAATTATCCCACATGGTTGGCAAACATCGTACCGGTACCAAAGAAAGATGAGAAAATTAGGATATGTGTGGACTATCGATATCTTAACAAGTCCATTCCAAAGGACGATTTTCCTTTACCAAATATTCATATCCTCATTGATAATTGTGCAAAGCACGAGCTGCAGTCATTCGTGGATTATTTCACCGGGTACCACCAGATCTTGATGCATGAGGAAGATGCGGAGAAGACAACGTTCACTATGCCTTGGGGAGTGTATTGCTATAGAGTCATGCCATTCGGCCTCAAGAATGCCGGTGCTACTTACATAAGGGCCATGACGACCCTCTTTCATGACATGATCCACAAAAAAGATCGAGGTATATGTGGACGACATCATCATCAAATCTTGAAAGAGTGTAGAACATTTAGGTAACCTAAAGAAGTTTTTTGAACATTTGTGGAGGTACAGTTTGAAGTTGAATCCCACAAAATGAGTATTCGGAGTCCCTCCCGAAAAACTATTAGGTTTAATTGTGAGCAGTAAAGGGATAGAATTGATCCTTCAAAGATCAAAGCCATTCAAGACCTAGCGTCACCTAGGAGAAAGAATGACGTGATGAGTTTCCTTGGAAGATTAAATTATATTAGCAGATTCATAGCCTAGTCTACGGTAATTTGCGAGCCCATATTTAAGTTTCTAAAAATGGATGCTGCTATGAAATGGAAAGAAGAGTGTCAGAAATCTTTCAACAAGATCAAGGAGTACTTGTCGAATCCACCAGTATTGGTTCCCCTTGAGCCTGGAAAGCCACTGTTACTACACTTGTCTGTCTTGGACAATGCATTTGAATGTGTATAGGGACAACACGATGAGACCAGGAGGAAAAGGTAGGCTATCTACTACTTGAGCAAGAAGTTTACACTGTGTGAATCCAAATACACTCTGATAGAGCAGACCTGTTGCACTTTGACTTGGATCGCCCATAAGTTGGGGAACTACATCCCAGCATACACTATACATCCAAAGCTAGCCAAATGGTAGATTCTTCTCAGCGAATTTGAAATTGTGTACGTGACGTAGAAGGCCATCAAAGGACAAACGTTAGCCGACCACCTTGCAGATAACCCAGAGGATAAGGACTACAAGCCGCTCACTACATACTTTCTGAATGAAGAAGTGTTGTTCGCCGGAGAAGACATTGCAGAGTCATACCCAGGATGGAGAATGTTCTTCGACGAAGCTGCAAATTTCAAGGGAGTGGGAATTGGAGTAGTCTTAATTTCAGAATCAGGGTAGCAATACCGGACATTAGCAAAGATAAGGTTCCCTTGCACTGACAATATTGCCGAGTATGAAGTGTGCATCCTCGGGATTAGGATGGCAGTCAACATGAACGTCAAGGAGCTTCTGTTCATAGAAGATTCTGATCTACTGATACAGCAAGTCCAAGGTGAATGGACTACCAAGAATGTCAAGATCCTTCCGCATCTGTATTGTGTAAAGGAGTTGTGCAAGAAGTTCACCAAGATTGAGTTCAAACACATTCCCATGATACATAATGAGTTTGCTGATGCTTTCGCAACCTTGTCATCTATGATCCATCATCCAGATAAGAAAATCGACCCTATTGATATAGAGGTCCAGGATCATCATGCGTACTGTTTCCATGTAGATGAAGAGCCAGACAATAGGCCGTGGTACTACGACAATAAAAGGTTCCTTGAAACAAGAGTGTACCCAGAGAATGCCACCAATGGTCAGAAGCGAGCACTCAGAAGGCTAGCAAATCACTTTTTCCTTAATAGGGAATTCCTGTATAGGAGGACCCAGACATGGGTCTGTTAAATGTGTAGATACTGCTGAAGCGACCAGATTGCTAGAAGAAATACACGCAAGAACATGTGGACCTCACATGAATGATTTCACTTTGGCCACAAAGATTTTAAGAGCCGAATACTTTTGGATGACCTTAGAAAGTGATAGCATTCGCTGTGTGCAGAAGTGTCACCAGTGCCAGATTCATGTTGATTTCATCTGAGCTCCACCTAATGAGCTAAATGTAATGGGTTCAACTTGTCCGTTCGTCGCTTGAGGCATGGACGTGATTAGACCAATAGAGCCCTCCGCATCAAATGGACACCGTTTCATCTTGGTAGCTATCGACTACTTCACCAAATAGGTTGAAGGTTCTACATATAAGGACGTCACGAAGAAAGTAGTGGTAGATTTTGTACGTAACAACATAGTCTACCGATTTGGGATACCAGAGTCAATCATCACTGACAATGCAGCCAATCTCAACAGTGACCTCATGAGGGATATTTGCCAAAAATTCAAAATTGTCCATCATAACTCTACATCCTACAGGCCACAAATTAATGGAGCGGTTGAAGCAGCCAAATAAAACATCGAAAGGACCTTACGAAAGATAGCGGACAACCTCAGGCAATGGCACAAGAAGTTATCCTTCACCTTGGTAGGTTATCGGACCACTATGAGAACATCCATTGCGGTAACACCATACATGTTGGTATATGGCACCAAAGCTGTGATACCTGTAGAAGTCAAGATACCATCCTTGAGGGTCATTCATGAAGCCAAGTTAGATGATGCAGAATGGATGCAGTGTGCCATGGTCAGCTATATCAAAATAAGATGGCTAATGCATTCAACAAGAAGGTAAAATCTCGGTAATTTACACCAAGGCAGTTGGTTTTGAAGAAAATATTCCCTCATCAAGAAGAAGCCAAGGGAAAGCTCGCGCCAAATTGGAAAGGTCCTTACGTGTTTCATCATATATTGTCGGGAGGAGCTCTGATCTTAGCAGAAATGGATAAAAACGTCAGCATGAAGCACATCAATTCAGATGCAATCAAAAGATACAACATTTGAAAACCGTAGAGTTAGGGTTTGGTTGTAATAGAACTACGCCTGACCTGACTTCCCATAGTGTGATACGTAGGCAACCCACATAGGATCCAGTCTCTCTCCCCATCTTCTTTTGTAATAGAAAATCCAAATATCATTTTATCTATATTCAGAATTATGTCACGACTTGATTTCCTTTGGCAGGAATACGTAGGCAATTCTCATCGGATTGAGTCATCTATTTTAATTGAACTACGTTCTGGCCTGGTTCAATTTTGATATGTAGGCATTCTGAGTCAGATTCGGCCACTTCATTTTTAATTTCCCATCATTTTGCATCTATTATGATCAAACTACATTTTGAAATAATTCTATTTGGTTACGTAGGCTGCCTGAGTCAGGATCAATCATCATCATAAATTTTATATCATTATCCACGAACTAAGTTCTGACCTAATTCCATTTCGGATACGTAGGCAACCTGAAATGGTTCGGTCATAACCCTATGAAAAACTTTGTAACGCATTCGTTTGGATTAGGACACAATCGTAGCGACAAGAAGCTACGTCATCAGAGGAATCTCCAAGAATCAACATCAATGGGACATAGCGTTCTAATCTCAACGTTCGCGTCTGAGAGAATTTCCAAACAAGTCATAATATGGAACGACGACATTTTCCATAAAATGAACAATTTTAAAAAATTATTTTTCTAAAAAAAATTATCATTCCACCTACCGAATATCATGGCATAACCTCATTAGACCCGAGGAAAAGCTAGGACTACGGTCAACACAAACCAACACCCCCTACTAAGAATCTTTCTTTGAACACATGATCGACAAGATACAAGGAAATGCGGGGGCCGCTGGGAGCAATGACAGACTCTCTACTCTCTCATAACTATCATCTCTCTTTCATTATCTAATTTATTTCCTCAAATGACTAAATACTAACTCCCAAATTCCTTGCAGGTATTCTGGAACCAGGCCTCTGACGCGATCAGGGCATATTGTAAATAACAAACCGTCTGCTCAATCAAGCAGAGCACTTTGTATATAGCGAGCTACTGGGCCCGCCAACTGGAGCTATGTATATAGAAAACCATTAACTTAATCAATCAGAGCGCCCTGTACAAATCGAGCTGTTGGCTTTACCAATCAAAGCCTTGTATATAGCAAGCGGTTCGCTTCGCCAACTGGAGCATTTCGCACCGCCACTTTTCCATATTGGAGATTACAAATAGATAGTCGTCCAATCCCGCCATACATTCTGCCGATCAACGGCCGCAATTAGTTTTGCAGTCAAAAGTATCTCTTGGGCATTCTTCTTATTTCTTTATTTTATCTTGAATGATTTGACGTTTTGCTCATGCAGCTTACATGTATTTTACATTTTTCAAGTCGGAATCTCCCATCGTGCTGAGATACTCCCATCGCGTGGTGATACTCCCATAGTGAGGAGATATTTCACATTTCAAGTCAACTACTCCCATCACGTGGAGATACTCCCATCATGCGGAGATACATTTTCCATTATAAGTCAATTACTCCCATCGCGCGGAGATACTCCCATCATGAGGAGGCTTAATGCTCCGACAACTATGGAATGGGACATAGCCCGGCTAACAATCGAGTTAAATTCAAGTATCATGTTGCCACGATCCCGAATAACGGCTAGCTGGCAGCCAGACAACATCATTCCTGCATCATTTACATTACATATTAACATATATGTATTACGACATATGGTATGTGTGTGTTTTATTTTTGTAGGACCAAACATCGTGACGTGGAACTTCTTATAAGCAGTAAACCAAGCCATAACGCTATGAGGGACAACAAACTCATAAGCGGGCTAAGGGTCCAAACTCAAAACTTAAATACGGCCAGTTTAACTCTAATTCATCAAATCTTTCAAATCAAGACGCAATTCAGAGCTGTCATGGGTACCAAAATTTTTCATCTTGTAGTATCGTCATAAAATGATACTGGGGCAATTCTTGCAAGCATCGTCTTCTCCAAATCATCTTTCCAGAGCTACATGAGGCTTGATCCTCGTTTAGCCGGAGGTATGTAAGCAATTCAAAGCCAAAATTTGGCCGAACTCTCCAAATTCCCCCTGAAATCTTCCTTAACTCCTTCCCTAATTCTACAACTCATAATCTTCCTTAAATCAATATGCCATTCCTGCGATGTATGCCTAAAATCGAGAAAATTTAGTCTTGGTTCGATTACTTTGCCCGAAAACTCTTTTATCGTCTCCGGTCAAAGAGGGGCAGTTGTTGACGACCAATTTTGATCCTCCCTTTTATAATTAATTTATTTATACTTATTGATTTTCAATAAGTATGTTAGAAATATTTCTGAATCAATAATACCTATTTTAGTAATTAATGGTGTTAATTAATAATAGTATTGTATAATCATAAATATATTAATTTTACTATTTTTGAAATTATTAAAATAACTTTTATATTCATTACATGGGTTTATAATTAATTTAATATGGTTATTCCTTAAATTTGGTCAAATAGCCCAATATTTCAAAATAAATCCGAAATTAGTGTAGTAAGTAGAAAAATAAGATATTAATTAATTATAGTAATTAGTAGTGTATTTGAGGGTTTTAATTTCTAATACATTTGTTGAAATTATTTAAGTTTATTTAAATTAATTCTAAAAGGGTTAAAAAACTGTAATGGCTACATTTGCAATTGTATAATTAAGTACAAAATGGCCATTTATTAAATCAAAAACGACCCATCACCCAAGCCCAAGACCAAAATCTAACCCATGTCCAACCCCTCTCTTTCCATCTTGGCGATCCATGACCTCTCTCCAACCCAATGAAATCGTGCCACGTCACCCGATCACCACACTCACAAAAGAAACACAATTAATCCAAGTTGTCAATCCATTTGATCAACGGCCCAGGTTTTACTTCCTATTTTCTTTAATTTTAAAAATATCCCCGAATTTAATCCCAGCCGTCAAAATCCAAAGATCCAACAGCTATCATATTTTCTTATTTTAATTGTTTATTCCCTGAATTATCAAGGCCGTTGATCTAAAGATCCAATGGCCATATTAACTCATCTATTTTTAACCCTTAGAGACCACTCCTGTATCCCCAAAACCCTACTAATGTGCCCTACTGACCAGCCGCCCCCTTTCCCCTTCCAATCTATATTCTCTCAACCCACAAAACCAAATCAATCACAGACCTTGCACCAATTCGTGCAAGGTCATGAATCAGACAGAAAATCATCTCCTTTTTCTTCCCCAGCCATGATTCTCACCGATTCCTTTCCCCTTTCATCACTTGAATTCAAACGCCCAAATCTAAAACCCTAGATTCAACGTTGCAATGTCAAATCTTCAGATATCTCCTATGCTCTGATAAATCTATGGCATGCACGGCGATCTCTCCAGTGTTATCATCATTATTCTTGGTGAAGAGGTCAATCGTAGCAACCTCTGTACATTGGGGCTTTTATCCGGAGAATTTCCCTTTAACGGACAACTTTCCCACCTCAAGTAAAAGTTATCACTGCTCCCACCTCTGTCTTCTCTGATTTCATCCGATTGTGCTCACATTATCAACTATCCATTACTCTCCACTATCGTTTGAATCTGTTGAATCTTAAGGCATCGAATGCCGCTATAAAAAATAGGCTTTAATGCTCTCAACAACAAGCAAAAACATCGACCTAACTACAGAAATATCATTTACTACACTTAAAGTTCTGAGTAGAAATCTTAAAGCAAAGGTTTCTAACTAGGTTTTGATTTCTTTCCGGTTCTGAGCATACACTGATTGAAGTTTGAGTTTTCGATTATTAAATGGATAAGAAAATACTCTCGTTTGGTTTGCTACTCAAAAGAAGGTCATTGAGCCTCGACCTTTCTTGTCTTTTAATCATCTAATTGAAATCATGCGTATTCGTCATTAGTTTATGATTAATTATCAAACATTCGTCTAGGGATAAGCTCTTGAATATAGGCTATTAAGATAATGTGATCATGACTTGAGATTTCAAAGTTATGTACCTTCCCTACTCTTAAGTTATATGATTTAGTTGCTTGTGTTTCTAAAGTGACCTGCTAATGCTCTTTTCCCCTATGTATGCCTGTATTTGGTTTCTTTAATTACACTTGAACATGTTGAAAATATCCATAGTGCATCATATACACATGTCTGGGATTGTGGTTACAAGAATGTGATTAGCTGTCTTAAGATCATAATGATATTTTGTACAAGTGTTGCGAGAAATATACATCTCTTTGTGTGTTGCTGTTACAGTTGTACTGGAATTTACAATGACTAGCTCATTAGCTTTTAAACCTATATGGAAGAGTAAGCATGAGTGGTTAAGGGTATTTAGGATTACAAGTTAGTTTATGGTTGAGATACCCTCCCTGATACAAGCGCTGCTTGGGGTCCCTGAGACCTTTGTGAACTTTTAAGTGCCAGGGATCCAAAGGGTGTCTTGGCCATAAATGAAATTTTACCTTAAGCCTTTAATTATTGATATTTGCTAATCTCTTTAGGTTTAGTGTTGATTGAACGTAAAGGCTTCATTTCAAATTGCTTTACTCGGTTTGACTTCACATTAATTTCATTTATATTCCTAATTACTAATGATTGTTACAGTTTTGTCTTGGGCCTATATTGATGTTACTTGTGTTTAAATATTATATTGGTCCATATATCTAATGACTTTCTTATTCTTTTTTACACATGTGATTGAAATGGGCTGCTCGAGTTCTCAAAGAACTCAGGCCCAAGTTCTAGCCTGAACTTGGATTCGTCAGAAGCTGCTGCTGCTATTTCGTTGTTTGCTAGGCCTAATTCCCTTCAGGCCCAAACCATGAGTCTATCTCCTTTCCTTATTTCTCTTATAAGTTTTGCTGCTATTTTTTATATGTATACAACATTTACGATATTTGATCGAATGTTTTCTTTTATCTATTTGAGTTACGTTAACAACCTACGTAAGCCTTAAAAAACATAGGTAAAGATAAAAGAGGTATTGCAAATTAGTAGTAAATAAATCTAATTTATTAATCACTTCGATTGTCACAACTCAAAATCCATTATAGGTCGTGATGGTGCCTAACGCCACCGTCAGGCAAACCAACGGTGATTTATCATTTTAATTACTCATTTTAGTATTTTAAAATCATAATTTTCCTTAATTGAACAATATAAAATAGAATTTATAGAGTAATAAAATATTTACACGAACTACTATAATAAATAACCTGAAGGAAACCCCCAAAATCCGGTGCCACAAATGCACGAGCATCAAATAGGAAATATTATAAGAATACAACATCTTTCTGGAATACAAATTAGACACGAGATTATAAATAACTCTGATGAAGACTCCGCAGGCTGCGGACCATAACATAAAATGCAACGCACTATAATGTCCCCGCAATAGCCGCGCCTCTGCGCCCAAAAGACCACCAGACATATATGTACCTGCACAAAAAGTGCAGTAAGTGAAGCATGAGTACGTAAATCTACGCGTACCCAGTAAGTATCTAGCCTATCCCCAGAGAAGTAGTGACAAGGGGTCAACATCAACACTTACTAGTGGTCCAATAAGACAGATACAGTATAAATAAACAGGTATGAGTCAGAGTAAATAAGAAAAATAACAAGTATAAAACGTGGTGCAATCCTCCTCTCAGAAATAACTCAAACTATCAGCTAGTAGCTACCTCCTCAATCAGAGTATGTATACAATGGACCTTACTAGATAGGTCATCACGGTTCAGTAAAATCTCACAGATATGCTGGTTTGTTGCCAATTATTACGCATGATTTCATAAGAGTATTTTATAGAAATGGTGAGGCGTACGGCTCGATCCATCATAATATATCCGAACCATAGATACATCTATTTTATTGCCTAGGAGAATGGCCCACTCCCATGAGAGTGTGGTACATAATCCTGCCCAGGCGTACAACCCGATCCCATTATAGTGTGCGCACTGCCGAGGGTCGAACGATACGAACCATAGATGCATCTATTATGCCGAGACAAACGGCCTGATCCCATTAGAATAGGAAGCTTTGACGGGTCCTTGACCCCGCTCACGAGTAGACGTATGTATATTAAGTGAAACCTTTCGATGAAACGCAATACGCGGAAGAATTTCGTAAAAGAGTAAAATCATATCGCGGCTAATCATGAAGCCCGTTGAATCTCTACGATATCGAGTCCATCACTCTATGCAAGTCTAGTCTCAAGTCGCAACGTAAAATAAAGGAACTTAATAGGCAAGAAACAACTCAAATAGAACAATTATAGCATGGCGGGAACCTAAGTCTACTCGGACATAACATGAATCTAGCTACGTACGGACTCTCGTCCCCTCGTGCGTACGTAGCCTCCCCGCAAAAAATAGCACATAATAAATACATCACCTAGGGGTATTTTTCCCCTCACAAAGTTAGACATGAGACTTACCTTGCTCCGAAATTCAATAACCGGCTCCAAAACCTCTCTAAGACCTCAAACCAAAGGCCGTCGATCCAAAACTATTCAAACAAATGTGAAAACCAATAAAAATATATTCTAATACCCATAATTAATCATTTTAAACAATTCCCAACTCCGCTCGAAAAGTTAATAAAATCAACCCTAGGGCATGTGTGCCCGGATTCCGAAAATTTTCGAAGATAAACTTTACCCATAACACCACGAACTAAAATATATAACTTATTCAAAATTCCATGTCCAATTTTGTGGTCAAAATCCAAAATTATCAATTCTAGGTTTTCTACCAAAAACCCCACAATTTCTACTATTTTACATGCTTAAATCCACATCTAAATCATGTATTTAACTCACAATGTGTAGGAATTACTTACCTTGACATAGATAATAAAAATCTATTCTTCAAGCTTCCCAACAGTCGCCCAAACCAAGTGAGAAAATGATGGAAATGAGCAAAATTTCGATTTTAAAACAATCTACCTAGCCGACCTTTCACACCTGCGGAACACCAAGCCAGGCAAAATCTATTTCTGCGGACCATTTTTCGCTCCTACGAGGCCGCATCTGCGGTCCCCCATACGCTCTTGCGGTCCCGCACGTGTGGTGATCTTCCGCTTCTGCGACCCCAGCTGCCCATCTCATTTTTCCGCTTCTGCGGAGTACCCTTCGTATATGCGGGCTCACAGATGCGGAGATACACTCGCATCTGTGGCCATCCCAGTCTAGTCCAAAAGTCGCTTCTGCGGCCACAATGCCTCTTCTGCGGCTCTGCACCTGCAGCCAAAACTTCGCAGGTGCAGTTACACCAGATGCCGGCTGCTTCAGCCCTCCTCCCAAGTCCAAACTTGATCCGTTTACCATCTGGAATCCACCCGAGGCCCTCGGGACCTTAACCAAATATACCAACACATCCCAAAATATATTACAAACTTAGTCGAGCCTTCAAATCACAACAAACAACGCTAAAATCATGAATCGCACCCCAATTCAAGCTTAATGAACTTTAGAGCTTCAAACTTCTACATTCGACGCCGAAACCTATCAAATCAAGTCCGATTGACCCCAAAATTTGCACACAAGTCATAAATGACATAACGAAGCTATTCTAAGGCTTGGAATCCCAAACAGACATCGAGAACATTAAAATCCACTTCAAGTCAAACTTAAGAATTTCTTAAACTTTTAAAATACAAACCTTCCATAATAAGCGCTGAAACGCTCCCGCGTGATCCGATACTCAACCCGAGCATACGCCCAAGTCCGAAGTCATCATACGAACCTATGGGGACCTTCAAATCCCGATTCCGAGATCGTTTACTCAAAAGTCAAACCTTAGTCAATTCTTCTAACTTTAAGCTTCCGTAATTAAAATTTTCTTTCTAAATTAGTCCCGAACTTCACGAATTTCAATTCCGACCACGCGCAGAAGTCATAATACCTGACGTGAAGCTACTAAAGGCCTCAAATTGCCGAACGACGCGCTAAGGGTCAAAACGACCGGACGGTTCGTTACATTCTCCCCCAATTAAATATACTTTCATCCTCTAATGTGCTAAGAACTATTCCAGAGTTGCCCAAAATCATTGTTTAACACCTCGTGCACCTACCCGTGCCACCACATTTTAGTTGAACACATTAGCCTGAGCTTGACTAAAAGTCCTCCCTATAACCTTAGCTAACAAGCCTTAGAACCAAGTTTCAACTCTCACAATACTGCTACGACGAAAGAGACATGTAGAAACTCATAACCACCTGCCGAATCAATAATTTATGGAGTCTCTCCTCCTGACAAATACCATTACCTCATTCCGAGCTGAATAACAATACTATCCCTTTAATGCACTTTATATAATCTGATTGCCCTAATTTTAGGTCTAATAATCTTGTCTCACCCAGTAGAAGCTGCTCAGGCAATAAGCCACCTCAAACACTAACTTGGACCTCATATGATGCCATCAATGCGCCGACAAGCTACAACTCGAATATGACACATGAGGAAGAACGAACTCTGGAAATGAACTTCCTAGCCCGCGTAACGAATAAAATGGTTGAATAGATATTATGAACCCCTCTCAGAGGATGAGAAACAAAATATGTAGGAATAGATATTGGGAACCGTACTCAACATAACACGGTTGCGACGTGCAACCCGATCCAAATATGATACCGTTGCAGCATGCAACCTGATTCAAATAACGTACCCATGGCAGCGTGCCACCCGATCCACTCCTAACAATAAATAAGGACATACCCATCAAGCCATAATGCTTCTACCTACGGAATACTGAATATCGTCTACAAGCACGCCAAGTGCAAAAATACCACTCCGGGGAGACGGATAACGCAATACGCCACAATGCAAGCACGACTAAGGTGTGATAAATTACCTGCATCTCGAGAGCCATCCTGCTCATATGACACCACAAGCTACACGGGACCTTAGCACATGTGCGAATAATCAAGCCATCTAAATCCGTTACAACCTCCCACAATTCACACACAAAGCAATAGAGCGCCTTCCAAGTATAAACTCTCACATTAATGATGGTACCAAAAATCTGCATACTTGGTTTCGATCTTTAACAATCAAGTGACTAGCATGTCACACTCATACAATTTCCCCGTAGGGTACGCTCCCACGACCTTCCGCCTAGGTAGATAAGTCCGCACATCCATACCACCAACTGTACTAATCATGTAAAGCAAATCACAATCCGCAATCAATACACAATGCCTCTTTCACAGAACACCATTCTCAGACGACATTAAGATAATGCAAGCTTTACTCTAAACATCTAAATTCTCCCCTACTCATCCGAGCTCGTGACATTCTTATCAACACCGGACCGCAACCGTGACCTTCAACTTCCAATTCCCATACCGCCCACTGCAACCATCATGCCGCTACGCAATAATACACGCATTCACCATAACCCTTGAACTACTAGAAGATTAGCCACTTCAATGGCTAGAAACCTTTCACTTAGCTTATTCCAGAAGAACCACTGTAACACACGACTGAATTTTCAAACCGCAAAAAATACAACCTCAAGCCGGGATCCAGACCGTCATAATTCTCCCGGAATCCACTTACACAACAAGGCGATCGAAATCAAATACTTCTCAAATTAATTAGGTCAAATAGCCGAAAACTATTCAATCAGTCCGATCCAAAACTATTCAAACAAATGTGCAAACCAATAAAAATATATTCTAATACCCATAATTAATCATTTTAAACAATTTCCAACTCTGCTCGAATAGTCGATAAAATCAACCATCGGGCACACGTGCCCGGATTCCGAAACTTTTCGAAGATAAACTTTACCCATAACACCATGAACTAAAATATATAACTTATTCAAAATTCCATGTCCAATTTCGTGGCCAAAATCCAAAATTATGAATTCTAGGTTTTCTACCAAACCCCCCACAATTTTTACTATTTCACATGCTTAAATCCACATATAAATCATGTATTTAACTCATAATGTGTGATAATTACTTACCTTGACATAGATGATGAAAATCTCTTCTTCAATCTCCCCAACAATCGCCCAAACCAAGTGAGAAAATGAGGGAAATGAGCAAAACCTCGATTTTAAAACAATCTGCCTAGCCGACCTTGCGCACCTGCGGAACACCAGCCACACATGTGGCCCTGCACTTGAGGAAAAATCATCGCAGGTGCGGCTCCCTCCAAGCCAGGCGAAATCCACTTCTGCGGATAGTTTTCCGCTCTTGTGAGGCTGCATCTACGATCCCCTACACGCTCCTGCGGTCCCGCACGTGCGGTGATCTTCCGCTTCTGCAACCCCAGTTGTCCATCTTATTTTTTTGCTTCTGAGGAGCACCTGAGGCCAAAACTCAATGTTGCTTTTGCGGCTTCGCACCTGAGGCCAAAACCTCGCGGGTGCGGTTATACTAGATGCCAACTGTTTCATCCCTCCTCCCAAGTCCAAACTCAATCCGTTTACCATCCGGAATCCACCCGAGGCCCTCAGGGCCTTAACCAAATATACCAACACGTCCCAAAATACATTACGAACTTAGTCGAGCTTTCAAATCACATTAAACAATGCTAAAACCATGAATCGCACCCCAATTCAACCTAAATGAACTTTAGAACTTAAAACTTCTACATTCGATGCTGAAAACTATCAAATCAAGTCCGATTGACCCAAAATTTTGTACAAAAGTCATAAATAATACAACAAAGTTATTCCATTTCTCGGAATCCCAAAAGGACATCGATAGCATTAAAATCCAGTGCAGGTCAAACTTAAGAATTTCTTAAACTTTTAAAATACCAACCTTCCATAATAAGTGATGAAACGCTCCCGGGTGATCTGATACTCAACCTGAACATACGCCCAAGTCCGAAATCATCATATGAACCTATTGGAACCTTAAAATCCTGATTCTGAGATCGTTTACTCAAAAGTCAAACCTTAGTCAATTCTTCCAACTTAAAGATTCCGAAATTAAAATTTTCTTTCCAAATCAGTCCTGAACTTCCCGAAATTCAATTCTGACCATGCGTACAAGTCATAATACCTGAAGTGAAGCTACTCAAGGCCTCAAATTGCCGAACGATGCGCTAGAGCTCAAAGCGACCGGTCGGGTCGTTACATCAGTTATTCAATTTCCATTCTTGTTCTTACTAACAATTTTCATGAAGCTTTTGGAAATTAAAACAGATTTGCAAAGCTGGAAACTACTCTTTCTAAAACAAGAAGAAAACCAAAAAACATAAAATGATTTCTAAAGGTGGGCTTTTTCTATAAATCAAACAAACGTTGCTATAAATTAAGGATCTTTCAATTGATTCTTGTTTGACTTTGAGTATAAGATTTGAAATCAATTTCCAAGGGTATATCTAAACCCCACAGTCCTTACTTTACACGAATAACCACTTTGTTTCTAAAGTCAAATGTTTTAAACCTAACCCCATTTTATTAGTAAGTATAAGTGTTATAAATCTATTTTTTCCTAAACACTCTTTCAATTGTATAGACATTTTCAAAGGTTCTTCTTTTAAATAAAACATACACTTTTCTAAGGTATATACTACTTCTCTTTCAAAATTGATAAGTTTTTAAAATACAACATAATGTAAGCCATATACTTTGAAGCACTAACTAAGTAAGAAATAGACATTTAATTCCACGAACATAGTATAAATCCTATGGATCTACCTTAGATAAATTATTGGGGGTGCTTGACACTTTCCCCCTAGAAGAACAAGAACCCTTACCCAAATCTCACTAGTTAGCGAACCAATAGGACAATGACCTTAATAATAAAATAGGTACCCTAGTATACCTTTAAATATTAGGTGGTCACTCTCGTTATCATCAACAGAGAAACCACTAGTTGAATCTTGTTTTGACTCGTGCAAAATAAGATGCAACAAGAGGCACTAGGCTCCGACGCTGTGATCACATGTATTATATCCGTTTGGCATAGATATGCATCAATATTATTTGATATGATGTACACCTATTCCTATGTGTCTTCTTATTTTGCTTCTTATCTTGATGTTTCTCGTGAGTCTTTGGGTGTTCTTATGTATTTGTCCACGCCGGTGAGTAATTTTGTTATTGTGGATTGGGTATACTAGTACTGTGTGGTAACTTTATGTGGGTGTGAGACTAGGGCGGATCTTCTATTGCTCGATATGACTGACTTCGAGGTTATCCTTGGCATGGATTGGTTGTCTCCCTATCATGCTATTCTTGATTGCCATGCAAAGATTGTTTAATTGGCAATTCCATAGTTGTCTAAGATGGATTGGAGAGGTTCCTTTAGTAGTGCATGGTCAAGTTATTTCTTTCTTGAAGGCTCAACATATTGTTACGAAGGGTTGTGCGGCCTATCTGACATTTATTCAAGATACTACTATGGAAACTCCCATGATTGATTCGGTGTCTATGGTGAGGGAGTTTTCTGATGTATTTATTGTTGACTTACCAGGCACGCCACCAGATCGTGATATTTACTGCGATATTCATTAGGTGCCAAACACCCAACCTATCTCTATTCCGCCTTATTGTATGGCTCCTGCAGAGTTAAGAGAGCTGAAGGAGAAGATTAAGGAGTTGCTCGAGAAGTGATTCATCAGGGCGCATGTGTCGCTTTAGGATGAACCAATTTAATTTTTGAAGAAAAAAGATGGGAGTATGCGAATGTGCATTGATTACCGCTATCTGAATAAGGTCCTCATTATGAAAAGTATCCATTACTGCAAATTGATGACTTATTTGATTAGCTTGAGGTTTGCTAATGTGTTATCGAATATCTACTTGAGATCTGGGTACCATCAATTGAGGATCGTGCTTCGAATGTTCGAAAGACGGCTTTTCAGACTAGATATGGGCACTATGAGTTTCTAGTGATGTCTTTCGGCTTGACTAATGCCCCGACAATATTTATGGATTTAATGAATAGCGTGTTCAGGTCATATCTTGACTCCTTTGTGATTATCTTCGTTGATGACATATTGATCTATTCGTGTAGCATAGAGGAGCACGAGCAACACTTGAGGGTAGTGCTTCATACTTTGAGGAAACAAAAGCTATATGCTACGTTTTGTAAGTGCGAGTTCTTGTTAGATTTTGTGGCCTTCTTGGGGCATGTTGTATCAGGTAAGGGTATTATGGTGGATCCTAGTAAGATCGAGGTGGTTCAGAGTTGACCTCGTCCTACCATTGCGACTAAGATAAGGAGTTTCTTGGGGCTAGCAGGTTATTATTATCGATTTGTGGAGGACTTCTCATCTATTACAACTCCTTTGAATAGATTGACCTAGATGGGTGTTCGTTTCAAGTGGTCTGATAGTTGCGAGGTGAGCTTTCAGAAGCTTAAGACTGCATTGACTACAACACCGATGTTGGTATTGCCTTCTGGTTTGGGGATGCACACTATGTATTGTGACGCTTCACATGTTGAGTTGTATATTAATGCATGAGAGGTGAGCGATTACTTATGTTTCTCGTCAGTTGAAGCTCCATGACAAGAATTACCCTGTGCACTATTGGATTTGTTTACAATAATTCACGCTCTTAAGATTTGGAGGCATTATCTTTATGGGGTGTCATGTTAGGTCTACATCGACCACCGTAGTTTGCTACATTTGTTTAAGCAGAAAGACCTTAATCTGAGGTAGCATAGGTGGCTTCAGTTGTCGAAGAACTATGGTATGACCATTCTTTATCATTCAGGTGAGGCGAATATGGTCATAGATGCCTTGAGTAGGAAGGTTGAGAGTATGGTAGCTTGGCATTCATTCCAGCAAAAGAGATGTCATTAGCTTTGGACATTCAGTCCTTAGCCAACTGACTTGTGAGGCTGGATATTTCAGAGCTTAATTCTTGCATATGTTGTGGCTCAGTATTTTTTGTTCAAACGGATTAAGGTTCATCGGTATGATGATTTTCACTTGTTGGTTCTTTGAGATATGGTACTATAAGGTGGTTCCAAAGAGGTGACTATTGGTGATGGTGGTGTTCTGTTACTCTAGGGTCGCTTATGTATTCCTAATGTTGATGGACTGAGTGAGTTGATCTTGGAGGAGGCTCACAGTTCACGCTATTTTATTCATTCAGGTTCCACAAAGATGTATCGTAACCTGAGGTAGAACTGCTGGTGACGGCAAATGAAGAAGGACATAGTTAGATATGTATTGCGGTGACTGAATTTCCAGTAGGTCAAGTATGAGCACCAAAGGTCAGGTGGTTTATTTCAGTGGATGGTTATACCAAAGTGGAAACGTGAGCGCATCACTATGGATTTTGTGGTTGGTTTGCAGCAGACATTCAGGAAATTTGATACTATTTGGGTCATTGTCGATAGATTTTTGCACACTTTATTCCGGTGATGACTACATATACTTCGAAGAGCTTGGCCTAGATTTACATTAGAAGATCGCCCGGTTGCATGGCGTACCTATTTCCATTATATTAGATCGAGGCACTCAGTTCACTTTGCATTTCTGGAGGGCAGTATAGGATATGTTGGGTACTGTTGATACTCAATTTTACCCTCATGTTTGTCACTTAGCAAGTATATTTTATAATGTATTTTTTTTTACATATTTTAAATATTATTTATAGAATACTTCCTTGCACTACTATTCGCAATATGGTTTAAATATCAATCTATTATAACTTTGTCAAATTATTATCATGGAAGTGTTATACAAATAATTTTTGTTCATTTTATAAGCATTTCTAAATTGATTCTAGCATTTTAATTAACACATATTACGCTCTTAAAATTATTTCTAAGCGATTAATTATCCAAACTAATTATTTACATTTCCATGCATATTTTATAGTATTTTACATCATTTTATACAATTATATTTGCATTTTTATAGTATTAATATATTATTGCAATAATAGGCTATATTTTATAAATAATTATGTTTATTATGCTATTTAGGCTAGAATGGCATTTTTATATTTTTTCCAACTACAACTAAATATTTTTAAGTGTTAATTTTATAAATAGCATTTTTATCATTTTCATTAATTATTTTATATTTTATTTTATTTAATTTTCCTATATTTTTAATTGTGGCCCAACATAGATGCAAAATTCGGACCCCAAATGGCCCAAAACACTAGGACCACTCACTTTGAACTATATGCAGCCCAAACCAAATGCCCCATACTTGTCAGGACCCCAATTTTCCTCCGTAGGATGTCGTGATGGAACCTACTCTCTACGACTAGTTAAACCTAACATTCGATAACAACTTGACAGATATAGTTAACAAATACTAAACAAGTCTGATAAGCTAATATAAACTTCCGAAAACAGAATCTCAACAATACACTCCCCAAGACCGGTGGAACTCAGTTATAAGCTCTATAGAATAAAAACTAGAATATCTACTACATCACTATCTAAAAGAAAATACAAAAGGAAGTAAAGATAGGAAATGTGACTCCAAGGCCTGCGGACATAGAGCAGGTATACCTTGAAATCTCCAAAGGAAACTACTCAAATAAACTCTAGCGTCCGGCACGAGAAGACGTATCTAGATCTGCACAAAATGATGTGCAGAGCATAGTATAAGTACACCACAACGGTACCCATTAAGTATCAAGTCTTACCTCAGTAGATTGGTGACGATGTCAGGTCAAGATACCTACTAGGATATAAATAAATAGTATGAAAGCGTAATAAGGGTCATTAATGGAAAGCGGAGAAATAACTGATACGAAACAGTTACCAGCATGAACTAATACTAGAATTGTAAGAACGAAAATGACATAAATAAATCAGTTAAAGAGAACCACAATGGTCATATACGGACAATAACTAACAAAAACAAGGAAGAACATAACAACAAGAATCGCAACGAGGTACGACCTCTTGTACAATAAGATTCACCATCAAGGTACCGCCTTGTGTATATATATCAAGAATCACGACGAAGGTACCGCCTCATATTCACCATTTACAATCTCAATCACAATCTTTCCTTGTACCGCAGCGTGAACCTTACATTTGAAATAGGTTTTGAAACTTTTTTTCAGAAATAGCTACATGCACTATAGCCCACCTTATGACGCTGCGTGGCTTCACATAGTTCCCCTACAAGCAACACGCACATAAGTCCCACTTTATACTGCCGCATGCACATTATCCCCAAGCCTTATACCGCTGCATGCTCGTCAATACCACATTACAATAACAACTCACACCACAAGCGCCCATATATCACAAGTTACCAACAATCAATAATAT
Organism: Nicotiana tabacum; assembly: GCF_000715075.1. Lineage (NCBI taxonomy): Eukaryota > Viridiplantae > Streptophyta > Magnoliopsida > Solanales > Solanaceae > Nicotiana > Nicotiana tabacum. The sequence goes on from NC_134098.1 coordinate 45,352,259, forward strand.
CAATGTTTCCACTACAATAGCCCACGACTCCACCATAATGTATACAAGAATATCAACAACAACAATGAATGTAAAATGCTCACAAGAAAGAAGTTTCAACAACAACAATTTCGCCTCAACGTGATAACGACTTTCACAACTTCATCACCAATAACTCACAATAAGAAACAATGTATAACCACAATATTAAATAAGAATAGACCACAATGGAAGATATAACGTGTAAGAATGACTTCAAATAATGGAAATCAACAAGGAAAGAGATAACATGAGAAATAACTCCAAGTAATGATAATCAATAATGAAAGAGATAACATGAACAATAGCTTCAAATAATAATAATCAAAAATGAAAGAGATAATATGAAACATTAATAGAGGCAACAAGTTCAACTAAAGCATGAGAACAATTTATCAATTAGAATGTAGAACAAGTGTTAACGAAATCATTTAAGGCATGAAGGGATAGACTAACACAAGTAAGAATAGATTAACTCGGGGAATTTAGAACATGATACTACAATTCAACTAAAGCATGGAAAGAGTCTAAGTGGCCTAAACCGGTCAAATACCACGTACAACCCGTGTACCCACTCGTCAACTTGAATAAACGACTTTCACATAGCACAAATGAATCAATCAATACCAATCCTAAGGGGTAGTTCCCCCACACAAAGTTAGATAAGATACTTACCACAACTAGGCCAATTCAACACTCGGAAATAGCCTTTCCCTTAAAATTTGCCTCCACACGACTCAAATCTAACCAAAATTGATTTAATATCATCAAAAAAATCTAGGAAAACCAATTAGAATAGATAAAGCTAAGATCTTTACACTTTACTCAAAAAGTCAACAAAGGTCAACTCGGGGCTTGTCCGGTCAAAACCCGGGTCTTATGCTAGATTCCGACTACCTATGACCCCACGAGTTCATATATGTGATTAGCTTCAAAATCCGAGTCCAAATCGACTCCCAAAACTCAATTTCTTATTTTTCAAAAACTTGACAAAGTTTCACAAATTTTGACTCTGATTGACATGATTTTGATGTTAAAATCTAAGATATATTAATGGAATATGATTAGAAATATATTAGAATCACTTACACAAAGTTTATAGGTGAAAATCCCCTCTCTGAATCGCCTTCTACCGAGTGTAGGGTTCGAAAATGAAAGAATAAGAGATGAAATCCCGACTTTTAGCCCTTATGTTCAGCTGCAGTTATCGCAATTGCGATACGGGTCCACAATTGTCAACTCTATCAATTGCGAAGAACATCACGCAATTGCGGCACTGACAGGCTTGGGATGCTCTTCGCAAATGTGAAAAGGGGTTCGCATATGCGAACCCTGCTGCCCTCGCAAAAGCGATGAAGACCATCACAAATGCGAACTAGCCCAGCCTAAGACCTCTTCGCAAATGCGGCCCAGGCATCGCAATTGCAAACACTTTTTGGTTTCCCTACTAAGGTCGCAAATGTGACCCTGATGTTTGCAATTGCGACACTAGAGGCACCAGACACCATATTTTGAAAATTTCAGTCCAAAACACTTCGGAACATGTCCGAAACTCATCCGAGCCCTCGGGGCTCCAAACCAAACCTCCACACAAGTCTACAAAAATCATACGAACTCACTCACGCAACCAAAACAAAAAAAATAACATCTAAAACTACGAATCGCACTAAAACACATAAGTTTCAAAGTAAATTTTCAAGAACTTCTAGAATTGTAACTAAACGTCTGAATCCTATCAAACCAACTCCAAATGATATCAAATTTCACCGACAAGTTCCAAATACCATAATGGACCTATTCCAAGTCCCAAAATTAAATTCTGAGTTCGATAGTTAAAAGTCAACCTACGGTCAAACTTTTCAACTTCAAATTGCAAAATTTCGGTAAATCAACACAAATCAGCCTATGGACTTCCGAAATATACGCTCAAGTCCAAAATCACGATACGAAACTATCGGAGCCATCAAAACACAGTTCCAGGGTTGTTTTAACAAATTCAAAGTTTGGTCAACATTTGTAGTTTAGACTTCTAAATTAAGAACCAAATGGTCCAAATTAACTCGAATGATTCCCGGAACGAAATTAATCAACCCCGCAAGTCATAAAGTCATAAACACACATGTGTGAAGCATAAAAAGGAGTAACGAGGCGCAATTACACAAAATGACTGTACCGATCCACAAAACTCCGTACCGAAGATAAGTACAGACGTCTTCGTACCGATCCACAAGACTATTCTAAACCTGCTTATAACTCGTAACACCTATGAACCAAGAGATTTGATACGAACTTGTCATGACCCCAATTTTCCTCTGTAGGATGTCGTGATGGTACCTAGTCTCTACGACTATATAAGCCTAACATTTGATAACAATTTGAAAGATATAATTAACAAAATACTAAAACAAGTCTGATAAACACATAAAATCTTCCAAAAATAGAATGTCAACAATAAACTCCCCAAGACCAGTGAAACTGAGTCATAAGCTCTACAGAGTGATCTAAAATATCTACTATATCGCTGTCTGAATGAAAATACAACAGGAAACGTAGAGCAGGTATACGTTGAAGTTTCCAAAGGCAACTACTCAAATCAACTCTAGCGTCCGACATGGGCAGACGTACATGGATCTGCAGAAAAAGATGTGCAGAGCGTAGTACGAGTACACCACAACGGTACCTAGTAAGTATCATGCCTAACCTCGGTAGAGTAGTGACGAGGCCAGGTCAAGACACCTACTAGGATATAAATAAATAGTATGAAAATGTAATAAGGGTGATTAATGGAAAGCGGAGAAATAGCTGATACAAAATAATTAACAGCATGAACTAATATCGGAATTGTACGCACGAAAATGACATAAATAAATCAGTTAAGGAGAACCACAATGGTCATATACGGACAATAACTAACAGAAACAAGGAAGAACATAACAACATGAATCACAACAAGGTACTGCCTCATACAATAAGATTCACCACCGAGGTACCGCCTCGTGTATATATATCAAGAATCACGACCGATGTACCGCCTCGTATTCACCATTCACAATCTCAATCACAATCTTTCCTTATACTGTCGCGTGAGCCTTAACATTTGAAATAGGTTTTGGAAACGATTTTCCTGAAATAGCCACCTTATGACACCGCGTGGCTTCACGTAGTTCCCCTACAAGCAACACACACATAAGTCCCAACTTATACTACCGTATGGACAATAACCCCAAGCCTTATACCGCCACATGCACATCAATACCGCATTACAATAACAACTCGCACCACAAATGCCCGTATTTCAAAACTTGCCAATAATCAACAATATCAATGTTTCCACCACAATAGCCCATGGCTCCACCACAACGTATATAAGAATATCGACAATAACAATGAATGTCAAATGCTCACAAGGAAGATGTTTTTATAATAAAACTTTAGCCTCGACGTGATAACGACTTTCACAACTTCAACACCAATAACTCAAGAATAAGAGACAATGTACAACCATGATATTAAATAAGGGAAGCCCACAATGGAAGAGATAACGTGTAAGAATGACTTCAAATAATGGAAATCAACAAGGAAAGAGATAACATGAGCAATAACTCCAAGTAATGATAATCAATAATGAAAGAGATAATACGAACAATAGCTTCAAATAATAATAATAATAATAAATGAAAGAGATAACATGTAACATTAATAGAGGCAACAAGTTCAACTAAAGCATGAGAACAATTTATTAATTAGAATGTAGAACAAGTGTTAACGAAATCATTTAAGGCATAAAGGGATAGACTAACACAAGTAAGAATAGATTGACAAGGGAAATTTAGAACATGATACTACAATTTAATTAAAGCATGGAAAGAGTTTAAGTAGCGTAAATCGGTCAAATACCTCGTACAACCCATGTACCCACTCATCACCTTGGGTACACGACTTTCACATAGCATAAATGAATCAATCAATACTAATCCTAAGGGGTAGTTCCCCTACACAAAGTTAGGCAAGATACTTGCCTCAACTAGGGCAATTCATTACTCGAAAATAACTTTTCCCTTAAAATTTGCCTCCACACGGCTCATATCTAACCAAAATCGACTTAATATCATCAATCAATGCTAGGGAACCCAATTACAATAGATAAAGTTAAGATCTTTACACTTTTTTCAAAAAGTGAAAAAAGCCAACCCGGGGCTTGTCTGGTCAACACTAGGTTCCAATGGTAGATTCCGACTACCCATGACCCCACGAGTTCATATATGTGATTAGTTTCAAAATTCAAGTCCAAATCGACCTTCAAAACTCAATTTCTTATTTTTCAAAAACTTGACAAATTTTCACTTTGATTCACATGATTTTGTTGTTAAAATCTAAGATATATTGATGAAATATGGTTAGAAATAGATTAGAATCACTAACCCAAAGTTTGTAGGTGAAAAATCCCTCTTCAAATCGCCTCCTACCGAGTCTAGGGTTCAAAAATGAGAGAATGAGACATGAAATCCTAACTTTCATCCCTTATGTTCAGCTGAAGTTATCGCAACTGCGAACACTCGCAATTGCGAAGAAAATCTCGTAATTGCAACACTAACAGGCTTGGGAAGCTCTTCACAAATGCGAATTCTGCTGCCCTCGCAATAGCGATGAAGACCATCGCAAATACAAACTAGCCTAGACAAGTCTTCTTCACAAATGTGACTCAGGCATCGCAATTGTGATACCTGGGATTTCCCTGCTAAGGTCGCAAATGCGACCCTGGTGTTTGCAATTGTGACACTAGAGGCACCAGACACCAGATTTTGCAAATGGCAGTCCAAAACACTCCAGAACATGTTCGAAACTCATCATACAAACTCGCTCACGCGACCAAAACATCATACAAACTCACTCGCGTGACCAAAACACAAAAATAACATCTAATACTACGAATCGAACACTAAAACGCATAAGTTTCAAAGTAACTTTTCAAGAACTTCTAGAATAACAACTAAACGTCTGAATCCTATCAAACGAACTCCAAATGATATCAAACTTTGCAGACAAGTTCTAAATACCATAACGGACTTATTCCAAGTCCCAAAATCATATTCCAAGTTCGATAGAAAAAAGTCAACCTACAGTCAAGCTTTTCAACTTCAAATTGTCAAATTTTGACAAATTAACAAAAAACAACCTACAGACTTCCGAAAACAATTCCGGGCATATGCCGAAGTCTGAAATCATGATACGAAGCTATCAGAGCCATTAAAACACAATTCCGGGATCGTTTTCACAAAAGTAAAAGTATGGTCAACATTTCTAGTTTAAACTGCTAAGTTAAGAATAAAAAGGTCCAAATTAACCCAAAAGCATCCCGGAATGAAACTAATTAACCCCGCAAGTCATAAAGTCATAAAATCGCATGTGTGAAGCATAAAAAAATACAATGGGGCGCAATTACACAAAATAACCATTGGGGTAGGTACAACACCCTATCCAGCACTATTGTTTAATCCTAGCCATTGATCTCAAAAGATCAACGATTCATAATCCATCCCCATCTTTTATCTCATCCAAACCCCAACCCTAATCTTCATTTCCCCACTCTAGTTGCCCCTAAATCCTCTCCACTCTTTCCCTTTATCTGTTAACCCTATCCGTCTCGATTCTTCTTCGAATCCTGCTAAAAAAATTAAACCCTCCCATGATTCTCTTACCTTATTTGTATTATCTCATAAATATTCACGTGTTTGTGGTATTACTTAAGTAGTTGCCCGATTTCGGCAAGAACTATCTTTCAAGATCGGACCGGACTAAGTTCAATCTATGGCATTTAGACTATATTTCGTCTATATACATGTGAAAGGGGACCATTCTTGCATTCACCTGCTGATTTGTGATCAAGAAACCCTAACTACGGTTCAAAAATCGATTTCTTTCCTCTACCACTGTGGTATTTCTTAAACAACCTCCGCCGCTGCAAGCACTACTCGGAGCCCTTTTGAGGCTCTTGTGAACTCTGAAGCATCGGAGATTTGGGGTTCTCACTGTTCTCTTTCAATTGCTGCTATTGTGCCACTATTGGAGCTCTAATATTTCTCATTCATTGCTTCTTTATATTGCAAATGGTTAGTGCTGGACTCTTCAGTTTAACTGTTACTTCGATACTGTCTAAACTTCTAACAAATAGAGGAGCATGACTTAGGTTTTCTTTGCAATTGTTGAATTATGTGCGGTGCCATGTTGAATGTTTCACTGCAATTTTATTGTCAAAATGATGTTTTGAGAATTTAAGTCTACCGAAGTTAAGTTTTCTTAAATCTAATACCTTTAAGGCAATCTTTGATATACATAGTTGTTCTTACTATATGTGATCAACTTGTATAATTTTTGACCTTCTCAAAATTAGGTACTTACCTGCTGATTGATTTGTTATATTGAGTTTATAACCATGTTGGCCCAAAATTTTAAGATAAGTCTTTTTTGTGGGTACTTCTGCTTGTCATGTTCTCAATATTAGGTTCTTGATTATGTCTTGCCTTATATTTTCATGTTGAAATCTTCCTGTGGGGACTACTATTGGTATCTGCTCAGAATTGCTTCTTGAACAAATTTTATTTTAAGAGTTTCATGCTAAGTCTTTCACGTGTGAATTGCTACTTGCTAGTTTATCAAAATTAGTTCTTAACCATGCCTATCTTAGGTTTTCATGTTAGAAGATATCCAGTAGGAATTCTTTGGACAACTTCTTAGGATTGATTCATGATTTTCCTTGAATTTTCATGCCAAATCATTCCTGCGAGGAACCCCTATTTGTTATGCTTCTTGTGATTAAGTCCAGACTACTCTATGGTGTCTATCTTTGTGATGTTGTTACTTTGAATTAATTTCATGAAATGGTAAGACACCAGGTGTGTGCGTTTTGTCACGACCCAACCCCCACCGGAGCCGCAACGACGCTTAACTCTACTTGCCAGGAAAGTAAACAATCACATCATAACTATGAATTTGAATAAATATGGTTTATTAAACTCAACGGAGGAAATATCATAATTATAAAATGAAAACAATAACAATACTGCAACAACCATCCCAATGATATGGTGTCAACGAGTGCATGAGTATTACTGAGTATCAAATACAAATCAAATCCTCAATACAATTGTCTGGACAATAGAACAGTAATAAGGAAAATAATGGCAAGAGAGTCAAGATCTGCGGATTACATAGCAGCTACCTCAAAGTCTTCCAAATACTGGTACCACACGGTTCTAGCAATCACCACGTGTGGCATGCCCGACAGATCTGCTGGGATTATATTTGGGAAGTTTCTCACTACCGCAAGTCGATCTATTATTACTCAGTATATGGTACTTTTACATTACCTCTGTCATGGATTGGTTGTTACCCTATCACACTATTCTGGACTATCACGCCAAGACTGTGATATTGGCTATGCCATGTTTGCCGCGGTTGGACTGGAGGCATACATTATATTATATTCCTAGAAGAGTTTTGTCCTTTGTTAAGGCACAACTAATGGCTGAGAAGGGGTGTGAAGTATATTTAGCCTTCATGAGGGATGTCAGTCCTGATACCCCTACAGTTGAGTCAGTTCTGGTAGTAAGAGATTTTCCAGATGTGTTCACAGTAGACCTACCAGGCATGCGACCTTATAAGGATATTGATTTTGGTATTGACCTAGTGCTACGGTTCTGTTTGTGAAGAAGAAAGATGGTACTATATGGATGTATATTGATTATAGGCAGCTTAACAAGGTTACACTAAAGAATAGATATGCATTACCATGCATTGATGAATTATTTGACCAGCTTCAGGGTGGCAGAGTGTTCTCGAAGATTGATTTGAGGTCAGGGTATCATCAGCTGAAGATTTGGGATCCGGACATCCCGAAGATTGCTTTCAGGACTTGGTATGGTCACTACGAGTTTATAGTGATGTCATTTACGCTGACCAATGCCCCCGCAACATTCATGCACTTGATGAATAGTGTATTTCAACCATATCTTGATTCACTCTCCATCATCTTTATTGACGACATCTTGGTTTATTCTCGTAGCCGGGAGGATCATGAGCAGTACTTGAGGATTGTGCTCCAGACCATGAGGCATAAGAAATTTTATGCACAATTCTCCAAGTGTGAGTTTTGGCTTGATTCAGTGGCGTATTTGGGTCATGTGGTAACTAGTTAGGGGATCAAGATAGATTCGAAGAAGATTGAGGCAGTTCAGAGTTGGCCTAGACCGTCTTCAGCTACCGAGAATTAGAATTTCCTTAGTTTGACCAGAAATTATCACCGTTTCTTAGAGAGTTTCTCATCCATTGCTGCACCTTTAACTAGATTGACCCAGAAGGGTACTCTTTTCAGATGGCCTGACGAGTATGAGATGAGCTTTCAGAAGCTCAATACTGCATTGACCACGACCCCAGTGTTAGTGTTGCCTACAAGTTTGGGGTCTTACACTCTGTATTGTGATGTGTCACATATTGGGCTTGGCACGGTGTTGATACAAGATGGTTGGGTCATCGGCGTCTTGGAAATTGAAGGTTTATGAGAAGAATTACTTGGTGCACAACTTAGAATTGGTAGTTATTATTCATGCATTTAAGATTTAGAGGCACTATCTGTACGGTGTTCTATGTGAGGTTTATACCGACCACCGGAGTCTCCAGCACTTGTTCAACAAGAATGACCTTAATTTGATACAAGAGAGATGGTTAGGGTTGCTGAAACACTATGATATCACTATTCTGTATCATCCTTAGAAGGCCAATGTGATGGCCGATGCCTTGAGTAGAAAGGCCAGGAGTATGGGCAGTTTGGCATATTTATCTGCAGCAGAAACGCCATTAGCCATGAATGTTCATGCTTTGGCCAATCAGTTTGTGAGGTTGGATACTTCGGAGCCCAGCTGAGTTCTTGCTTGCATGGTTCTTCAGACTTCTTTGTATGAGCGCAACAGAGCATGCCAGTTTGACGACCCCCACTTGCTTGTTCTTAAGGAAACAGAGCATCACGGCGATGCCAAAGAGGTTTCCATTGGAGAGGATGGGGTGTTGTGGATGCAAGGCCGGATATGTGTACCCAATGTGGATGGGTTGCGCGAATTGATCCTTGAAGAGGCCCACAGTTTGTGATATTCCATTCATCTGGGTGTCGTCAAGATGTATCAGGACTTGAGACAGCATTATTGGTGGAGAAGAATGAAGAAAGACATAGTGGAGTATGTGGCTTTCTGCTTAAACTGTCAGCATGTAAAGTACGAGCATTAGATGCTGGGAGATTTGCTTCAAAGGCTTGAGATTCCCAAGTGGAAGTGGGAGCATAATATCATGGATTTCGTTGTGGGGATCCTACAGACTATGAAGATATTTGACGTAGTATGGGTGATTGTGGATAGGATGACCAAGTCGACACATTTCATTCCGGTTGCTTTAGATAAACTAGCCCAGATCTATATCCATGAGATTGTTCATCCCCACGGTGTGTCAGCGTTCATTATCTTTGATCGAGTAATGCAGTTCACATCATATTTCTAGAGAGCCATGAAGCATGAGTTAGGCACATGGGGTGAGTTGAGTATAATAGTTCACCCCAGACGGACGGGCAATCCGAGTGCACCATTTAGATCTTGAAGGATCTGCTATCCGCCTCCGTTATGGATTTTGGTGGTTCATGGGATCAGTTCCTATCACTTGCAGAGTTCGCCTACAATAACAACTACGAATATAGTATTCAGATGGCTTATTGTGTGGCCAAATATGGGAGGCAGTGTCATTCTTCAGTTGGTTAGTTTGAGCCGGGAGAGGCTAGTTTGTTGCGCACTGATTTAGTTCGGGATGCCTGGATAAAATAAAGTTGATTCAGGATCGGCTTCGTACAACACAGTCTAGGCAGAAGGGTTATATTTATTAGAAGGTTCGTGATGTAGCATTTATGGTGGGTGAGAGGGTTTTTATTTGGGTTTCACCTATGGAGGGTATGATGAGGTTCAGGAAGAAGGGCAAGTTGAGCCCTAGGTGTATTGGTCCTTTAATTTTGAGATCCTTGGGAGAGTTGGTGAGGTGGCCTATCGACTTTCATTTCCACTCAGCTTATCGGTCATTCACTCGGTGTTCCATGTTTCCATGCCCCGGAAGTATTGTGGTGATTTATCCCATGTATTATATTTTAGCTCAGTCCAATTGACTAAGTATTTGACTTATGATGAGGAACCGGTGGCTATCTTGGACAGGTAGGTCGAAAGGTTTAGGTCAAAGAATATTGCTTCAATAAAGGTTTAGTGGAGGGATCATCCGGTCGAGGAGGCGACCTGAGAGACCTAGAACGTTCTATATGCACGGTCAAGTATGTCTATATGCACGTTCGAGGATGAATGTTTGTTTTAGGAGGTGGAGAGTGTAACAACCTGACCGGTCATTTTGTGTATTTGAGCCTCGCTTCCCTTTTTGATGCTTCACACATGTGTATTTGTTGTTTTATAACTTGCGGTGTTGTTTAGTTTTGTTCCGGGAAGGTTTTGGATTGATTTTGACCCTTTTTAGAAGCCTAAGTTAGAAATGTTGACCGAAATTTGACTTTTGTGAAAACGACCACAAAATGGTGTTTTGATGGCTCAAATCATTCGTTTCATGATTTTTGACTTGGGCATATGCCCGGAATTGAATTCGGAGGTCCCTAGGTTGATTTGACTTATTTTGCCAAAAGTTGGCAATTTGAGGTATAGAAGTTTTTTCAAGTTTGACCGTAGATTGACTTTTTGGCTATAGAGTTTGGAATTTGATTTTGGGACTTGTAATAGGTTCATTTTTTGATTTGGAACTTGTCTGCAAAATTTGGTATCATTTGGAGTTGGTTTGATAAGATTCAGATGTTTGGTTACAATTCTAGAGGTTCTTGAGTTTTCTTTTGAAATTCATGCGTTTTGATGTTCGATTCGTAAGATAGCACGAGCGAGTCCATATGTTGTTTTTACTCTTGAGTTTCGGACGTGCTTTGGAATAGTTTTGAACTGAACCAGGTTGTTGGTGTGCTGGTTTCTCTAATGTCACAATTGCGAAACGAGCATTGCAATTGTGATCATAGTAGAGTGGCCTCAAGTATCGCATTTGCAATGCCTTGATCACATTTGCGAAACATAGGCTATTCTGGGTAGGTTTGCATGTGTGACACTTTAGTCGCATTTGCGAAGGGAGCAGGCTTCGCAAAAGTCGCATTTGTGACTTCCCACATAGGTTGTTAGTGCCGGATTGGCTAAGAATTCTTCCTCGCAATTTCGAACCCACTATCGCAATTGCGACATTTACAACTGAACAAAAGGACTGGGAGTCGGGATTTCATCTTATTTTTTCTCATTTTAGAACCCTAGACTCGGTAGTAGGAAATTTGGAGAGGGGGTTATCACCTACAATCATTGGGTAAGCCATTTTAATCAATTTTTAACTATATTTCATGATCATATATGAGATTTAGCATCCATTTTATGGGAATCAAAATGGATTTTTGTCTAAGTTTTGAAAAATAAAAATTTGGGATTTGAGAATTGAATTGGACTCGTATTTGAAAACAAAACACATATATAGACTCGTGTGGTTATGGGTTGTTGGAATCTACTCTTGGACCCGAGTTTTGATCGGCTGAGCCCGGGGTTGACTTTTTTTTACTTTTGGGAAATTGTGTAAATATTATAGCTTTAACTATCGTAATTAGTTTCTCTTGCATTGTTTGATGTTATTAAGCCGTTTTTGTTAGATTTGAGCCGTGCGGAGGCGAGTTTTGGGGGAAAAGCTATTTTTTAGGGTTAATTTGGCCTAGTTGAGGTAAGTATTTTGCATAACTTTGTGTGAGGGGAACTACCCCTTAGGAATTGGGTTGCTTATGTTATTTGTATTATGTGGAGGACGTGTACACTAGATGACAAGTGTCTACACAGGCTTATATGTGGTATTTTGACCGGTTTAGACTTTTAGACTTTTTTCATGTATTTAATTGAAACGGTCATAACATGTTATATCTTCCATTGTTGAATTTGATCTCGCATGTTTTATTTGACATTGTTAGCATATGTTCTATCATTTATTGTTAAGTTTTCTCTTATATGCTTTAGTTGAAGTTGTTACCTCTCTTATTTTCTTGTTGCCTCTTTTATTGTGAGTGATTCTTATTTGAGGTTGTTACCTCTCTTATTGTCTTGTTCCCTCTTTTATTGTTGAGTGATCTTATTTGAAGTTGTGATTATTTGGATATCTTTCCTCGTTGAGCATTCCTCATTCATTTTGTGAATATTGAGATTCTTGTTCACATTGTTGGTTTAGCCGTGTGCTATATGTTGTGGTAACATTGGAATTGTTGATTTTTTGCAAGTGTTGTAGCTTATGGGACATGTGGTGTGAGGTACTTGTTGTGTTGTGATATTGATATTCATGCAGTGGTATAAGGATAGGGATTGATACGCATACGGTGAGATAAAGTAGAGTTGATACACGTGTTGCTAGTAAGGGAATTACTTGAAGCCATGCTGTGAGATAAGGGGGCTAAAACGTGTGTAGCTATTTCGGGAAAAATATTTTCAAAATAAATGCAAGGCTCAGGCGGTGATATAAGGAAGATTGTGACTTGTGTAATGAGATTGTGAGGTATGGTACCCCGGTTGTGATTCTTATTTTACATTCTTTGTTGAAAGACTTGTTGGCTGAACGATTTGGGTTATTTCCTCCTTTGTCTTACTTGTATTTGTCCGTATTTGATTTCTTGTTGTTCTTGTCATGTGTTCACTCCTTATTTCCTTTATTGCCTTAAATTGTTTTGTTAGCCTACCTTGTTGTACTACTTTGTTATCAATCATTTCCTGCTTTCCGCTATTAGTCTATATTATACTTTGTTCAGTTTTTTTGCCCTAGTAGGTGTCTTGACCTGGCCTCCTCACTATTCTGCCAAGGTTGTGCAGATCCATGTACATCCGCTCGTGCCAGACGTTCGCAGGATTCGAAGTCACCTTCTTCTATTAGTTGAATTACTGTTTATTTACTGTTCAAAATAGTATTGTAGTTCGAGGTTACTAGTACACTCTCTGTAGAGCTTGTGACTCGGTTTCCACCAGGTTTTGGGAGTTATTGGTAGTTGTATCTATTTGGTTTTACTATGATAGATTACCAGTTTAAGTTGATAATTAAATCATTATTTTTTTAAATCTTGATGTATGTTAGGCTTACCCAGTCTTAGAAACAAGGTGCCATTATGACATCCTTAGGTGAGAATCGGGGTCGTGACAACTTTAATCCCGGGCACTCATACTTTCGGAATCTACCCTTTGACTATGAGGGTTTCATAAGAGAGGGCCCTTATGTTTATGGTGTTCTTGACGAGGGCGTTGCATGTTCATTCCGGCACAAGCATTTGTAGTCTAATTAACTTTTAAACAGAAAATAATTTAACATATCATTTGGACAAGAAATAAGATTAAAAAAAGGACTTTCATTTATTCATTCCATCTTTAAAAGTACATTTACATAAACATTAATTTGCTTAAGTAAATAAAGTTGCCAATACATGTGGCTAACTTGTATAACTTATTTCTACGGAGCTGATCATGCAGTCCTTGGTTCTAATAAGACATAGCCTCTGGTTTTTAATGTCCTCAGTTTTCGTGACACTTTTAGTGCTCTAATATGCAATAACTCCCCACCAGTGTTCCGATGCTAAGTATGAGAATTCGAACACTGGAGATCGTGCTATCGCCGATGACCCTTTCTTTATAGTATGCTTTACATTGTTGTCTTATTAAAAACCTTGCCAAAAAAACCCAGTTGGGACAAAAGCTAGACGAAGGGAAAAAGAGTGCAGCATATACTTTCAGTATCAACAAGGATCTTTAGCAGTAATACCTTCTAAGGTGAGTGACGTTCCAATTGCTTGGCAATTTAACTCCATCTTGATTTTCCAATTGATATGAACCTTTATTGATTATGGATGAAATTTGGTAAGATCCTTCCCATATTGGTCCCGACTTCCTGGCATTAACCTCTCGAGTACTTTGAGTTACTTTTCTCAAAACCAAATATCTGACTTTAAAATATCGAACATTTGCTCTGCGGTTGTAATATCTTTCCATTCTTTTCTTTTGTGACACCATCCTCACATACGCTAAATTTTAATGTTCTTCGAGCAGATCCAACTTAATCAGCATTGCTTCATTATTCGCCTCCTCGTTTTCTCGGGAATACCTTATTGTCATTTCCCCAATCTCCACCGAGATCAAAGCTTCCACACCGTACACAAGGGTAAATGGTGTTCCCCCCTCCTTGATTTTACCATCATTAGCGTATTCCCATAGTACTCATGGTAGCTCTTCCGGCCAATTATATTTAGCATCTTCTAACTTATTTTTGAGATTTTGAATTATTATCTTGGTGGTTGACTCCGTTTCTCCTCTAGCACTTGGATGGTATGGGGAAGATGTAATCCATTTGATCTTTAATCCTTTCAAAAACATTGTGACTTTGGAACCTATAGATTGCGGCCCATTGGTACATACAATTTGTTTTTGTACTCCAAACCGACAGATGATGTGATCCCATATGAAATCAATTACTTCTCACTCTCCGATCTTATTGTAAGCACCTGCTTCGACCCATTCAGTGAAATAGTCAGTTAGAACAAGAAGAAATTTTACGTACTCGGGCCCTTGTGGTAAGGGACCAACTATGTCTATCCCCCATTTCATGAATGACCATGCTGACACTACCGAATGAAAAAGATCTACTAGTTGATGCACTAACTACGCATAACGCTGATACTTATCACATTTTCAAACAAATGCCTTAGCGTCTTGTTCCATCTGGGGCCAATAGTATCCAGCCCTTATTAATTTGAGAACAAATGAATCTACACCTGAATAATTTCCACATACTCCTTAATGAACTTCTCTCATCACATAATCAACCTCTGATGTCCCTAAACACCGAGCCAATGATCCTTGAAAAGATCTCCTGTATAATTGACTATCAACAAGCCAATACCGAGCAGCTTTAGTCCAAAATGCCCAAGATGAATTCGGATCTTCAGGCAATTTTCCATGCCTTAAGTACTCTATAAACTCATTTCTCCAATCCCAAATTAGGTTAGTTGAGTTAACTTCACAATATCCGTCCATGTCCAATACCGAATGCAACAATTCAACTACCGCACTAGAATGAAATCCCTTCATTTCCGTAGATGACCCCAAATTGGCCAATGCATCCACCTTCAAGTTTTCTTCTCTTGGAAGTATTGAGAAATACCTGAACTTATTCAAGTATTGTTGCATGCGCTCCTCCTTCGTGTTGAAAACTCCATATACCCGGTTCACTACAAGCTGGGAGTCAAACTTTATTTAAATTACCTCGGAGCCTAGTCCCAGGGCTAACTCAAGTCCTGCAACTAAAGCCTCGTACTTAGCTTCATTGTTTGTTAATGGTACAGTTCTAATGGTCTGTCTCACGATTTCTCCCGAAGGAGTGATTAACACTATCCCAAGACTGGACCCCTTTTACATGGAAGCTCCATTCGTAAACAAGGTCCATACAACTGATACAGTTTCTGACACCAATACTGTTTCTTTAGCAGCTAAAGGAATCAATCTCGGACTAAATTCAAACACGAAGTCAGCCAAAACTTTTGACTTGATCGCAATCCTAGGTTTATATTCAATGTCGAATTCACTAATTTCTACTGCCCATTTAGCCAAACGACCTGACAATTCATGTTTAAGAAGGAGTTTCATCAAGGGAAAAGTCATCACAATGGCTATTGGGTGGCACTGAAAATAAGGCCTTAGCTTTCAAGAGGCGACTACGAGAGCTAGAGCCAATTTTTCTAGGTGCGGATAACGTGTCTCCACTTCTGCCAAAACCTTACTAATATAATAAACATGAAATTGCATACCTTCTTCCTCTCGGATAAGAGCACCATTTATTTCTACTTCTGTAACCGCTAAATAAATTAACAACTGTTCACCTTCCATCGGTTTTGACAATAGCGGTGGACTAGATAAGTAACTTTTCACATCTTTCAATGCTTGTTGACATTTCGGAGTCCACACGAAATCATTTTTCTCTTTTTAGAGCAAAAATAAATGATGATATTTCTCCGAGGATCTTGATATAAATCTGCTTAGGGCCGTTAACCTTCCAATCAACCTTTGCACCTCATTCACACTTGTCAATTGAGCCAGGATATCTTCGATGGATTTGATCTTATCGGGGTTTACTTCCGTTCCTCTTTGAGAGACCATAAACCCTAGAAACCTTTCCTGAACTAACTTCAAAAGCGCATTTTCCAGGATTGAGCTTTATGTTATACTTCGTAAAATATCAAATGTCTCTTGTAGATGAGCCAAATGATCTCCTACATTAAAAGACTTAACTAACATATCATCAATATATACCTCAATTATTTTACCAATTTGTTGTTCAAACATTTTATTGTCAAGCCTTGGGTAAGTGGCTCTTGCATTCTTAAGCCCGAAAGGCATCACATTATAGAAGTATGTGCCAATATTTGTGATAAACAAGGTTTTTATTGATCTTCTGGGTGCATCTTAATTTGATTATACCCTGAATAAGCATCAAGAAAGCTGATTAACTCATGCCTGGCAGTAGCATCGATCATTTGATCAATGTTTGACAACGAAAAAGAGTCCTTAGGGCATGCCTTATTCAAATTTTTATAATCTACATACATTCTATATTTATTATTCTTTTTAGGTACCACACTGCATTAGCTAACCAATCAAGATGATTTACCTCTTGAATTGAACCTACATTCAGTAACCGGGTTTCCTCTTCTTTGACAAATATGTTTCTGAATTCTGCTATCGGTCTTATCTTCTTCCTTAACGGAATGAAGTTAGGGTCAAAACTTAGCTTGTGGACAGCCACTTCCAATGGAATACCTGTCATATCTTAATATGACCATTCAAACAATTGACATTAACTTTAAGAAAATCAATAATTTTTAATCTTAGTTCTGGCTGAACTCCGTTCAAGTGGAATTTACTTTCTAAAAACTTTATGAATAAGGAAACTGTCATGCCCCATCCTCGGGAGGAGCGACTGGCGCTCAACCGAGTTAACCCAGTCGAGCAAGCCTATTAGATACTTTTTACCCAACTCACCCATGATCAAGAAAAGACATGATTTCATTAATTAGACAGAAGGAAGTTCATACATACAACATTAAACCGTTTCCTTAGCTATTTCACCTTTAAGTCTCAAAATACACAGATTCTTATAGTCTGAGTGGAACAAGTGATCAAACACAATATATACTTGTTTAACATTTCCAACACCCATATACAACCCACATAGTGTCTACGGAGCCTCTAAAGATACAAAAGAGAGTAAAGATGGTGCCGACAATAAGGCCCCGGCTATACCTCAAAAAGTGACCACAATATAAACAAAAGGTATAATACATGACCCCAAAATGAAATGGGGCTCACCGAGTCCGCTGAGAAGAGGATGCAGTACTATCTGTGATCAACACTGTCTGTTATGTAACCACCTGCATCCATTTAAAGATGCAGTGCCCCCAGCAAAAGGGACGTTAGTACTGCCAAATAGCACTTGTATGTAAAGCTAAACACCAACTCAATAGAATGAATAATAATACAAGAGGAATAGTCAAGAATTCAATAAGGGCTTCAAATAATATTAGAACAACAAGTTAAGGATCATATACATTTTCAAGTAAATTTCCATACTATTAGGTTGGGTGATCTTTAGTACCGATATTCCACAATTCATAATACCTCTGTATTCTTACACAGAGTCCCATCTCGACCCGATCGGACTCATTTGAGACAATACCACAATTTCGTAATAATTTCCAGCACAGTACCACCATGTGTGTGGCATGGCGTCCGATCACAGCCCGATCGGCTAGGCCATCTCATTTGAGACATCAACCATTTTCACAATTTCATCCACAATACCACCGTGTTCTTACATGGAGTCCGATCTCAGCCCGATTGGCTAGGCCATCTCATTTGAGACATTACCTTTTTCGGTCAATCATCTCACATCGTATTTCTTTCATATACTTTTAATTCATTGGCACTAGTTATTACGATTACAAAGTCATTCTCAGCACTTGGCCGTATTTCATACTTCCAGTCCCACTTTTTCTACATTTAAACATCATTATCATTATCCACAACAATAAGGATTCCCATTCAATACATTAGATTCACATATGAGCAATTTGAGAATCTTAGGCACATAGAGGCTTTTCATACAATTTGGCATAACCTTTATTTCGATCTTGACATGAAGTCTTAACATTCCTAAGATATATTCCACATTTTGAACATATTCTCAAATGGTAAGTTGACATGATGAAGCATTTAGAATAAACATTGAACAAATATCCTTCAACACAACCACATTAAGAATAGCCAATTCAATAATGATCAAGGACTTACTCCAATTACATAAACACCATGGGATTCGATTTTAAGAAGTAGGGGGTTTAGCCAACATACCTCAATTGAGCTCCTCAAACTCTAAAATGACCCGGAATTCTTAGCAACTTCAATCTATTTTTGAAATATAACAAGTTGGACCAAAATTAGGAAGCTGAATATGGTTTTAGCTCATTTCAGCATATTATCAAACACTAGGTGTGCATCAATGTTTTCATGCCCTTTTTTTGGAAGATTCCATCATTCCCCAAACCATTCTCTATCATTTTTAGCTCACAATCTTCCCACATACTACAAGGATACATGCATGCAGGGTAAGCACTCCCATCCCCATGAATTACTTACTAATGGCCCATTCTAGTTACATTTTGATATTAAGAGTTGGGGTGATAGAATCTTACCTCTTAGGAAGAAGACCTAGGTGCCTCTCTTGATAATCTTCAAAGTTTTAAGTGAGAATTGAAGCGTAATTTGATGAAGATCGCTTCCTCCCTCTAGGACAATCTCTCTTACTCTAAAAATATCAGAAAATATGATCAGAATGGTCCAAGGTAGGTGTTTTAACGGAATAGGGCCGGGTTTAAGAACCCCAAAAATGAAGCTCCAGAACAAGTTTTGCAGTCGCATATGCGACCGCATAATAGTTATGCGGTCCGTGAAATGATCGCGAAATTGGGGTGCCAAAACTGGAAAAAAAATTGACCGATTCTGCGGTCACTGTGTGGCCTTTAGACCTGTTCTGCGGTCTCACAATTCACTGCAGAACCGTTCTGCGGTCGCATAATGCACTGCAGAACCGTACTGCGGTTGCATAGTGCACCGCAGAACCTCCCTCCGAAAAAATCTTAAGGCGGGATATGCGACAAGAGTGCGGCCCGTGAAATGGTTATGCGGTTGTATAATGGCCACGAATTGACAACAAAATGCCCCAAAAAACTGTCCCACTATGCGACCAATCTGCGGTCCGCAGAAATGCCTACTTCTGCCCAATATTTTCCTTCAACTCCCTAGTGCACTGTTCGATCCAAAAAGTACGAAGAATTTGTACTATTATTAACCTCTACGCCTACTTTGGCATTACGGAATCCGGGTTTTTAGGAAAAAATTTACGAGGCCTTACAGCAACTTATTCGAGCTCCTCTGCGGTCGATTTGGTTTCGTCTATTTCGATACCTAAAAAGACCTTGGTACCTGATATGAATCCGATGAATCTTCTTCATTATCTTCAAGCGGTATGGAATAGGGCACCAGATCCTGTAGTTATTATTTGCTTGTTTATTTTCCCTTACTACTCGACAAGGTAATTGCGTTCATTTTCTCTTACAGCTGGTTGATCTCCTCTAATCCGTTTGAATCCTTCAAGTGTAGGAAACATCAAAAGTTGATGATAATTTGATGGCACAACCTTCATTTCATGTATCCATGGCCTTCCAAGGATCACTTTATATCCCATGTCACTATCTACCACTTCAATCAAAGTGGTCTTCGCTAAGCTTTCGGCATGTGTGGGCAGTAGAACATCTCCCCGGGTCATTACACTTGTTAGGTTGAACCCGGCCAAAAGCTTTTTTGCTGGAACTATGTTTCTGGTTAACTTTACTTGCTCCAAAACTCTCCATTGTATGATATTGGCTGAACTACCTGGATCAACCAACACACGTTTAATTTTAAAATCTAAGACATTAAGAGATATTACCAGAGCATCGTTGTGTGGTGGAAGAAGGCCATCAACATCCTCTTCTGTGAAGGTGATGTCATCATCTTCTGAAGCTTCTCGGATCCTCTAGCCTTGAGTTACTGATATCTCCATCTTCTTTGCCAATGAAAATGTCACCCCATTTATTTGTCGCCAACAAAGATCATGTTAATCGTCAAGCGAGGTGATCCTGCAGCCAGTTTAGCCAGCTACCTAGCGTATCAATTTTTCCCATAGTTACCTTTGGCCCGATCACTTAGAAATTCTCTAAGGCGACCATGCATTCCATGGAAATCACACCATAGATTAGGATCCCTTTGACTAGGATCCAATCGAATTAATTTTGGAAACCTAGCCTCCTTAATGTTTTTCATAGTTGACTCCAATTCTGCTAAGCTGATATTAAAGTTATAATCGGACAACCGGTGGTATATTGAATCCCGAGACCTCGATGGTTCCTTCTCTTATAAAGCTCTGCTATTCTGTCATGACCCAAAATCCCAACCCGTGGTGATGGCTCCTAACACACTGGCTAGGTAAGCAAAAACATAATAATAAAAAGCCAGAACAACGTAAATTATAGAAATAGCATATGTCTGAAACCTCAATGTAACAAAATATTTCCAATACGAGGTAAATTACCCAGAAATCGATAAATACAGAGTCATGAGCTCTATAACGGAATACAAGTCTGAACAAAATAATAATACTATCATAATTGAAACAATAGTACATAAGAAATGACAAGTCAAAACTGCGGCCAAGATGCAGCTCTACCTCGCCTTTCGAAGCTGGGTCCAACAATTAAATTTACTGTTGATAATTGGTTCCCACACTTGGATATGCACAATTAAATATAGAATGTAGTATGAGTACAATCGACCCAATACACTCAATAAGTATTGTAACTAACCTCGGCTAGGTAAAAGAAGAAAGAACTATATATTATACTAGCTATAACCTATACATATCATCATTTTTAACAAGTACACAAAAATAATAAAATCAAGTCATAAAGCAGAGGAAAAAGCATAGGGGTGTGTATGTGTACAATTACTCAATTACCATGCCCATTCAATATTCAGCATGTAGAGATGATATGCAGTTCAATCAGGTAATAATTAACCACGGAAATTGCAAGTAAAGATGAAATGCAAAATCCTAACAAAACACTAGCAAGATTTCCTCAATCTTTCCATATCCGAACAAAACCACCTATAGGGCTTCCTCAATATCCGCGTGTACGCCATCAAGAGAGAAACATGAGAGGGTGACCCCAAGGGGATGGATCCATATCCACATGCAAGCACGGCCATATCAATGTGCTATCAGCCCGGCATGGTCACATGCTCAATGTCATAATCCGTTCGGCGCAATCACAGGAATAACAGTACAATCCAACCGGCATGGTCACAGGAATAAGAACATAATTTGCCAAGCGTGGTCACATGCATAACACAATCCGCCCGGCGTGATCACAGTCACAACAACACAATCGGCTCAGTGGGGTCACAGGCACCCAATCCGAATTATATAACACATAAGCCAATGTATAAAAATACATGTATTTGATGAATGAATAACAGATATCATGCTCCTGGACTGGTATAAGTTACATGCTAGAGTGAGGCATGTGCATAGTGTGCTATCGTAGCTCAAACCGGCAATTTCATCACAAAAAATAACAATTGTCAAGTTTATTCAGGGAATAAGACTCTATGTATCCTCAAACACGGTTCAAATAATTCCCAATAATGTTACAAAAATGAGAAACATTACAGCTTAAAGCTTAACAGTCAACTCTAGGCATATCATAGCCCAAGCACTACCCGATCATGATTAAATACCCTGGTGTTAGCACATGGGCTCAAACCCCACATATGTGCACACCCATAGCACGTAGCTATCACAAATAATTCAAGCAACTAGTGCCTCAACCATGTTTAGATAAGATACTTACCTCGAGCAAGCCAATTACTCCTCTAACAAATCCTTCCAGTACATATCAATCTTTAGACGCTCGAATCTAGCCAAAATAACGCAATACCATCAATAAAAACCATAGAAAATGTTTCCAAGAGACAAAGCTAAGATCTTTATATCGAATCAAAAAGTCAACCCTAGGCCCGCACCTCGGAACCTGACAAATACACAAATTCCGAACAACCATTCAATTACGAGTCCAACCATACAAAAACTCATCCAATTCCAATCTCAAATTGACCCTCAAAACCTCAAATCCAAATTTCACTCTCCAATAACACAGTTCAAAAATTCCCAAACTCTAACTTAGATTCATGAAAATTAGGTTTAATAATCAATGATATTTAATATTTATGGACAAAAATAATTAAAAGTCACTTACCTCTTTAATTTAGGTGGAAATCTCTCCAAAAAGCGCCATAGTCCGAACTCAAAAATTCCAAAAATGAGAGAAAAGTTCAAACCCTCGTTTATAAACAACTGCCCAGCGATCCCGCATATGCGGACACAATGACCGCACATGCACTTTTGCTTTTGCGGAAAAATCTTTGTTTCAACGAAGTCCACTTATACTCTGACCTGCCACTTCTGCGGCAAAAATTCCGCTCTTGCGTACACCCACTTGCGGATCACATATCGTATCTGCGACCAAGGCCAAGTCCATCACACTTCGCACCTGTGAACCACTCATCGCAGAAGCACTTTCGCTTTTGCGAAAACACCCGTGCATCTATGATCCTCCTAGCCTCATTTCTTTTCGCATATGTGCCCATATCACCACACCTGCGGTGCCGCATTTGCAGCCACTCCCACCGTAGGTGCAAACGCTGCAGATGCCTGAAACTTCAACCAACACTCCAAGACCAAAACTAATCTGAAAGACACCCGAGGCCCTCGGAACCGCATTCAAACATTCCAACAACTCCTAAAACACAATATGAACTTGCTCGAAGCCTTAAATCAAATCAAACAACACCAAAATAACAAATCGTACATCGATTCAATCCTAATGAACAAATGAACTTCCAACTTCTAAAACTAATGCCGAATCATACCAAACCGGCTCCAATTGACCTCAAATTTTGCACACTAGTTATAAATGACACAACAGGCATATTCTAATTATCGGAACAAAATTCGAACCTGATATCTACAAAGTCAACTCTCGATCAAACCTCTCAACCTTCCAATCCTTCAACATTTTAATTTTTGCCAAAATGCATCAAACCCACCTATGGGTCTTCAAATAAAAATACGAACATATGCCTAAGTCCAATATCACCATAAGAAGCTATCGAAACCATCAAAACTCCATTATAGGGTCGTCTATACAATATTCAAACTCCGGTCAACTCTTTCAACTTATGCTTCCAACTTTGGTACTAAGTGTCCTAATTCACTGCGAAACTTCCCCGGAACCAAATCAACCACCCCGACAATTCACATAGCAACAAATGAACTCAGAACAAGCAATAGACAGATGAATATGGCTATAATAGACAGAACAATCAGCCGGGTCATCACATATTCTGATCGTGATCTATGCTTCTATCGGCAGCAAACCTGTCCGATGACTTAAATCCTTTGTTTCCACACCCCTCAACCCTTTCGTAAGGCTGAAATTGACTCCTCGAAGACCTTGGATCTAATTGAAATCAATTCTGAACTTTTCCTGAATTCGATAATGATAACGTCCTTTAGAAGACACCAAAGAGTTCAGCTGATCATCTTCAATTCTAATCTTTGATTCATAATGATTATGGACATATGCCCATGTAGTTGCCTGAAATTCCAACATGCTTTCCTTTAATTTCCTTGAGGCACCGTACATTAATGGATTGAGACCTTTAGTGAATGCTTCAGCTGGCCATTCATCTTGTACTGCCAACAACATCCTCTCCTTTTGAAACCGGATCACGAACTCTCACAATAGTTTGAATTCTCCTTGAGCAATTCTGAATATATCCGCCTTTCTAGCGTGGACATTTCTTTCCCCGACATAAGCTTTAATGAAATAATCTACAAGTATTTTATAAGAATCATTAGAATGCACAGGTAAAAGAGAATACCAAGTTAAAGCAACCTTCATTATTGTTTTGCCAAATTTCTTTAGTAAGATAGATTCGATATCGTGCGGGGCCAAGTCATTTCCCTTTATGATCATAGTATAAGTTATGATATGCTCTTTTGGATCTAAAGTCCCATCATACTTCCAAATATCAGACAATTTGAATCTTTTCGAAATCAATTCCAAAACCGCACTTGGTTTGAGCGAAAACTGTGTATACTTCTTTGAATCTGGTCCCTTTAATACCGGTGGTGCTCCCAGGATCTGATCCATCAGAACATAAAATTCCTTAGCATTTTTGTCCATTCGTTCAGTCATTTTCCTGGTGAATATCATGAGCTCGATTTTGAAAGGATCATTAGCATTGTTGTCGTTCCCGGATCCACTATCTGCACCACCTACCTCATTAAAACTGAACTCCTCCCTTGGAGCATCGTTACCGGTCCTTTAAACTGTTTAATTTGCAGGGATGCTAGAAGTAATCCGAACTCCTCCATTGGAGTTATTGGAAGCAACCAAAAGCGCCTGCTTCAATTCCGTCATCACCCTGTCTTTTCTTGATAGGTGATTCATAATTTTCCTTTTTTTCTCCCTCAAATCGTCTCAACCACTCGTTCATCGTCCATATCGTCAGGAGTTGGGCTTATCACATGTTGAGGATTTTGTTCTTCACGAACCGAAGTTATTTCATCCCCTTCGTTGCAAGTTTCACTAGTCGAAACATCGCGCTAGAACACATCTTCGTTGTTTTTTCCATCACTATAAGAGTTGTTCACATCATTAGCTGCCATATCTAATTTTTCTTTTAATAGAGAAAAAAATCAAATTGCATTAGTAACAGTTGAATTGATCAAATCAATTACAAAATTGTTTATGTCCCATGGTGGACGCCAAATTGTTTACCCGTAAAACGGTACAGTTAAATTTTTAACGTGGTTTATAGACACGTAAATTTAATTTGACCTAAGAATATGAAAATAGTAAGAACTAAAATAAGATTATTTAAATAACTTTAAGAAAATACAAGCCTGGATGTGGATCTAGATTTTCTGGAAACAGTGATAAGAACAGAGTTGAGAGCAAAAGAAAGAGAATAATTTTATAAAGTAAGAGAAAATTTTAGCCTTTGAGTACAGATGATTTCTCGTGTCCAACTATGGATACAAATTTTTCTATTTATAGATCTATTTAGGGAGACAAGATCACCAAATCAAGCTCTTCTTGAATGAGATTAAAACTCCTATTGATTGTTGCACAATGGTCGAACGTTAATACTGAGATTCTTTGTAATGGCTGCTCATTGAATGCTTCCCTTTATAACCGATGTCACCCTTTCAGATCTTCGTTCTCAGTTCCAATTCCTTCAGAACTTACTCAGCACTGGTCACATGCTTATATCCGATGCCAACTATTTGTTGACCCATATCTTACCTGCCTTCATTTTCATGTGTCATCTCGTCCTTCATCCAACTGTCGCTAACCAATTTTACCACATACACAAAATAAGCCATAAAAAATTGTGTGACTAGAGATCATCTCATTACTTTAATGCTGAATTTTTACTCAGTATAAAAAAGTGTCATTCTTTTTTGGACTGACTAAATATGAGAGAATGTCATATAAATTGAGACGGAAAGAGTATTAGTTTAAGGAGTTGGAATTTTAACGACACCTTGATCACAACTAACCTATTAAAGCTTTCATATTTTATTATTAAAAATGTAAAAAAAGAGCAACTAAAAATTATTCACTTACCAAAGAGATCTGAATGAGGTACATCGAGGCTTCTGTATGAATTTAACTAGTTGTTTGATATGGTAAGTCGGTTTGATGAATTAAAATTTAATTTAATTATATGGTAAGAGTAAACTAGTCATATTTAATTTAAAAAAATTTAAAGGAAAAGAAATTAATTATCACTAAATTCATCTAGAGCCCCCATCCAAAAGAGATAACACAATATGTTCTCGTTATAACATTTGGAATCACATAACAAATATTATTATCAAAGTATTAATGAGTGAAATTTTGATGTTTCAGTAATGATCCGGCCGGTCGTTTTGTATATTGGCACCCGGTTTCCCCTTTTTATGCCTCACACATATGTATTTATGGTTTTATGACTTGCGGGATTCGTTAGTTTTATTCCGGAAAGGTTTTGGGTTGATTTGGACCCTTTGGTTCTATACTTGGAAGCCAAAGCCGATTATGTTGATCAATATTTGACTTTTGTGAAAATGACCCTCGAACAATATTTTGATGACTTCAATAGCTTCGTATCGTGATTTTGGACTTGAGCATATGCTCAGAATCGAATTCCGAGGTCTGTAGGTTGATTAGTGTTGTTTTGCCTAAAGTTGGCAATTTGAGGTTTAGAAGTTTGACCGTAGGCTAACTTTTGGCTATTGGGTTCGAAATTTTGTTTTTGGACTTAGTATAGGTCTGTTATGCTATTTAGAACTTTTTTGCAAAATTTGGTGTAATTTGTAATTGATTTGATAGGATTCGGATGCTTGATTGCAATTCTAGAGGTTCTTGAACTTTTCTTTGAAATTCAAGCAGTTTGTTGTCCGATTGCAAAGTAAGTACATACCTGGGCTGGGCTACATTACCACTCGGTCACTTTTGCGAAGGAGGTCAGCTTCACAATTGCGAAATCTTTGTCGCAATTGCTACTTCTGTCGAGGTTGTCAGAGTTCGCAATTGCGATCCCTATTACGCAATTGCGAGGATTTGCATTTGCAAACCCAGTGTCACAAATGCGATAGCTGCAACTGATCAAAAGGCTGGGAGTCGGTATTTTATCTCATTTTCTCTCATTTTAGAACCCTAGACTCGGTAGGAGGTGATTTGGAGAGGGGATTTTAATCTACAAACATTGGGTAAGTGATTCTTATCAATTTCCAACTATATTTCATCATTATATCTTTAGATTTAACATCAAATATATGAGAATCAAAGGGAAAAGTTGGGGATTTTTGTCATAGTCTTGAAAAATGAAGATTTGAGTTTTGAGAGTTGATTTCGACTCGGATTTGAAAACAAAACACATATATGGACTCGTAGGATTATGGGTAATTTGAATCTACCCTTGTACTCGAGTTTTGGCTAGGCGGGCCCGGGATTGACTTTTTGGGAATTGTCTAAAGATCAAAGCTTTATGTATTGTAATTGGTTTCACTTGCATTTTTTGATAATAATAAGTTATTTTTTGTTGGATCTGAGCCGTGTGGAGGCAAATTTTAGGGGGAAAGCTATATTCGAGGGTTGATTTGGCCTAGTCGAGGTAAGTGTCTTACCTAACTTTGTGTGGGGGAACTACCCCTTATAATTTCGGTTGTTTGTGCTAATTGTACTATGTGAAAGACGTGTACTTGGTGACGGGAGTGTACATGGGCTATATGTGTTTTTTGAACGGTTTAGACTTTTTAGACTTCTTCTATGTACTTAATTGAGCTTGTTATAACATGTTACATCTTTCATCGTTAAATTTACTCTTGCATGATCTAATTGACATTATTTGCACTTGTTCTATTCTTTATTGTTGTAGTTCTCTTATATGCTTTAGTTGAAGTTGCTATCTCCCTTATTGTTTTGTTACTCCTTGTTGAATTGCTCTTACTTGAAGTTGTTATTTTGTGTATATCTTCCGGTTGAGTTATTTGTGTTGAAGTTGTAAAAGTCATTATCACATTGAGGTGAAGTTGTTAATTTTTGAGGTATCTTTCCTTGTTGATTACCCCTCATTCATCTTGTGGTTATTGATATCATTGTGCACATTGTGATTGAGTCATGGGATATTTGTTGTGGAAATTTTAGAATTGTTGATTTTGGCAAGTCGTGGCACATGGGCACTTATGGTGCAAGTTGTTATTGTGTTGTGATATTTATACGCATAAAGTGGTATAAGGATAGGGCTTGATACACATGCAGTGAGATAAGGTGGGCTTGATACGCATGTTTCTAGTAAGGGAATTACTTGAAGTCCCACGGTGAGATAAGGTGGGCTAAAACGCGTGTAGATATTTCGGGAAAAAATGATTGTCAAAAACTAAATGTAAGGCTCACGCGGTGATATAAGGAAAGATTGTGATTGAAATTGTGAAATGCGAATACGAGGCGGTACCTCGGTTATGATTCTTGTTGTACATTCCATGTTGAAAAGGCTTGTTGGTTGAACGATTCTTGTTGATTCTTCATTGTTTTAGTTGTAGTTATCCGTACTTTTCTTCTTGTGGTTTCATCAGGTGTTTACTCCTAGTTACTGAGGTTAGGCTTGATACTTAATGGGTACCATTGTGGTGTACCCATACTAGGCTTCTACATATATTTGTGCAGATCCAGGTACATCTGTCGGTGCTAGACGCTAGCGGTTGATTAGCTATTTTCAGAGACTTTAAGGTACACCTGCTCGACGTTCGCAGGCCTTGAAGTCACCTTCTGCTTTTAGTTGTGTTACTTTTTATGTCTTGTTCCAAAACAGTATTGTATTCGAGACTATTAGTACATTCTTGTAGAGCTTATGACTCGGTTCCACTAGGTTTTGGAGAGTTGTTTTCAGTTGTACTGTTGAGTTTTACTATGACTATTTAATGGTTTAATTTGTGATTTTGTTATTATTTATGTTATTTCTTAATATATGTTAGGCTTACCTAGTCTTAGAAACCACGTACCATCACGACATCCTAAGGTGGGGGACTTGGTTTCGTGACAAGTTGGTATTAGTGCTCTAGGTTCATTAGTGTTACAAGTCATAAGCATGTTTAGTATAGTCTTGAAGATTGGTACAAAGACATATGTACTTATCTTTGAGAGGCTACAAAAATGGGAAATTCCACTTCTTTGATTCTTTATCTTGCGAATTGGTTAATTTCGAAATCTGAATCCTTGTCTTTTCATTCTCTCACAGATTGTGAGGACACATACTGTTGGATCCGATGATCAACCACCTACTCCCCCTGGTAGAGCCGCTTAAGGATTGTGTTGGGGCAGAGGCCGAGGAGGTGCACGTGTTGTAGCCAGAGTACCTGCCCGAGCAGTGACTGAGGAGCCACCAGTAGATCCGATTGGGGGACAGGCACCCGGCGGTGCTTTTTACCACACCTAGACATCAGGATACCCTAGCACAGGTTTTGAGCATGTTCGGCACTCTAGCTCAGGTAGGATTGATTCCCCTTGCACCGGCCACATCTCAGGCTAGGGGAGGAGCTCAGACTCCCGCGGCTCATACTCCAGAGTAGTGGGTCCACGTTGATCAGGTTCTGGGTGTCATGTCAGCACAACCAATTATTCTGGTTCAGCCTAAGGTCTGGTCTGTCACGCCCTATCCCTAGGAGAGGCGCGACTGGCGCTCAACCGAGTGAACAGGTCGAGCAAGCCAGTTATATACTTCCTACCCAACTCACCCATGATCAAGAAAAGACATGATTTTATTAATTAGACAGAAGGGAGTTCATACATACAACATTAAACCGTTTCCTTAGATATTTCGCCTTTAAGTCTCAAAATACACAGATACTTATAGTCTGAGTGGAACAAGTGATCAAACACAACATATACTTGTTTAACATTCCCAACACTCATATACAAACCACATAGTGTCTACGGAGCCTCTAAAGATACAAAAGAGAGTAAAGATGGTGCCGGAAATAAGGCCCCGGCTATACCTCAAAATGTAAACACAATGTAAACAAAAGGTACAATACATGACCCGGAATGAAATGGAACTCACCAACTCCGCGAAGAAGAAGATGCAGCGCTATCTGTGATCAACACTGTCAGCTATGTAACCACTTGCATCCATTTAAAGATGCAGCGCCCCAGGCAAAAAAGGATGTTAGTACCGTCGAATAGCACTAGTATGTAAAGCTAAACACCATCTCAATAGAATGAATAATAATACAAGAGGAACAATCAAAAATCCATACGAGCTTCAAATAATATTAAAATATCAATTTAAAGATCATATAAGTTTTCAAGTAAATTTCAACGTTGTTAGGTTGGGTGATCTTTAGTACCGATATTCCACAATTCAAAATACCTCCGTATTCTTATACGGAGTCCGATCTCGACCCGATCGTCTAGGTCATCTCATTTGAGACATTACCAGAATTTCGTTATAATTTCAAGCATAGTACCACCATGTGTGCGGCATAGCGTCCGCTCATGGCCTGATCGGTTAGGCTATCTCATTTGAGACATCAACCATTTTAACAATTTCATCCACAATACCACCGTGTTCTTACACGGAGTCGGATTCTCGGCCCGATCGGCTAGGACATCTCATTTGAGACATTACATTTTTCAGCCAATCATCTCACATCGTACTTATTTCATATATTTTCAATTCATTGGCATTAGTGATTACGATTACAAAGTCATTCTCGGCACTTGGCCGTATTTCATAGTTCCAGTCCTCCTTTTTTTCCACATTCAAATATCATTATGATTATCCACAACAATAAGGCTTCCCATTCAAGACATTAGATTTACATAAGAGCAATTTGAGAACCTTAGGCATGAGTCTTTTCATACAATTTGCCATAACAACCTTTATTTCGATCTTGACATGAAGTCTTAACATTCCTAACAAATATTCCACATTTTGAACATATTCTCAAATGGCAAGATGACATGATGAAGAATTTAGAATAAACATTGAACAAACGTCCTTCAACACAACCACATTAGGAATAGCCAATTCAATAATGATCAAGGACTTACTCCAATTACATGAACACCGTGGGATTCGATTCTAAGAAGAAGGGGGTTTAGCCAACATACCTCAATTGAGCTTCTCAAACTATAAAATGGCCCGGAATTCTTAGCAACTTAATCTATTTTAGAAATATAATAAGTTGGACAAAAATTAGGAAGATGAACATCGTTTTAGCTCATTTGAGCATATTATCAAACACTAAGTGTGCATCAATGTTTTAAGGCCCTTTTTGTTGAGGATTCCATCATTCCCCAACCCATTCTCTATCATTTTTAACTCATAATCTTCCCACATACTACAAGGATACATGCATGCAAGGTAAGCACTCCCATCCCCTTGAATTACCTTACTAATGGCCCATTCTAGTTACATTTTGAAATTAAGAGTTTGGGTGATAGAATCTTACCTCTTAGGAAGAAGACCTAGGTGCCTCTCTTGATAATCTTCAAGGTTTTAAGTGGGAATTGAAGAGAAATATGATGAAGATCACTTCCTCCTTCTAAGACCCTCTCTCTCACGCTAAATATATCAGAAAATATGATCAAAATGGCCCAAGGTAGGTGTTTTAACTGAATTGGGTCGTGTTTAAAAATCTCAAAAATGAAGCTCTGGAATAGGTTCTACGGTCGCATATGCGACCGCATAATAGTTATGCGGTCCGCGAAATGACCACGAAATTCAGGTGCCAAAATTGGAAAGAACCTGACCGGGTCTGCGGTCACTATGCACCCCGCAGACCTAATCTGCGGTCGCATAATGCACCGCAAAATGGTTCTATGGTCGCATAGTGCATCGCAGAACCTCCCTTAGAAACATCCCAAGGCGGGATATGCGACAAGAGTGCGGCCCACGAAACGGTTATGCGGTCGCATAATGGCCGCGAAATTGACAACAAAAATGCCCCAGAAAACCGTCCCACTCTGCGACCAGTCTGCGGTCCGCGGAGTGGTTCTGCGGCCACAGAATGGGCCGCAGAAATGCCTACTTCTGGCCAACATTTTCCTTCTTACTATGGCATCACGGAATCCGGGTTTTTAGGAAAACTTTTACGGGGCCTTACATTCTCCCCCACCTAAGATTATTCATCCTCGAATGAGGATCAGGGTCTACTATTAGCACCCTATGCAACTCAGTTTTTCAAACCCTACACAAGCAACCTCAAATTTAACTAACTCCCTAAATTTCCAAAAAACATTCCCGAGTTTCCTTTGTAACTAGGCCTATCCACCTGTCAGAGAGCCCCAGAATCACATCCTAAAAACATATGCACAACCCAACAACGTAACAAAGCTCATAACAATACCAACTCTTGGCCTCATAAGCAACATATAATCATAAGGAATACCTTCACATTAACTGAGCAAGTTCTACAAAATTCATAGGTGACAAGTTCATAAAAGAAAGGATTATGCAATTATTCAAACAAGTGAGGATACTTCTTCTTTATTTCTTCCTCGGCCTCCCACGTGGCCTCTTCAACCTGCTGGTTTCACCATAACGCTTTCACGGAGGCAATTTCTTTATTTCTCAACCTTTGGACTTGACTATCAAGAATGAAAACTGGAATTTCTTCATATGACAGTCCTTCATTAACCTCAATGGCCTCAACCGGCACAATAGCTGACGGATCTCCAACTACCTTCTTCAACAGAGACACATGGAATACCGGGTGCACTAATGACATCTCAGGTGGTAGCTCAAGCTTGTACGCCACCTGGCCAATTCTCTGAATAATCTTGTACGGCCCGGCATACCTCGGACTCAATTTCCCTTTTTTCCCAAACTGCATAATACTCTTCATGGGGGAAACCTTCAAGAATACCCAATCATCTTCTTTGATCTCTAAGTCTCTGCGATGGACATCCGAATATGATTTTTGATGGCTCTGAGCAGTTCTCAAGTGCTCCTTAATGATTTTAACTTTTTCCATAGAATGATGCACGAGGTCTGGACTTATTAACTCAGCTTCCCCAATCTCGAACCACCCAATTGGAGATCTACATCTCCAATCATACAATGCTTCAAATGGTGCCATCTGAATACTTGCATGAAAACTATTGTTATAAACAAACTCTATGAGTGGCAAATGATCATCCCAACTACCCTTGTAGCCAAGAACACAAGCACGCAACATGTCCTCAAGCGTCTGAATAGTTTGCTCTGCTTGCCCGTCAGTCTTTGGATGGAAGGTTGTACTAAGATTCACCTGAGTACCCAAGCCTTGCTGAAATATCTTCCAAAAGTTTGTCGTGAACTGAGCCCCTCGATCGAAAATGATAGAAACTGGAGTACCATATAGCCTGACTATTTCCTTGATATATAACTGAGCATATTGTTCCGTTGTGTCGGTAGAATTAACTGGCAGGAAATATGCTGATTTCGTAAGTCGATCCACAATCACCCAAATTGAGTCAAACTTGCACGGAGTGCGAGGTAATCCTGCCACAAAGTCTATATTAATCATTTCAACTTCCACATTGGAATTTCTATGTTTTGTGCCAACCCACAAGGCCGTTGATGTTCGGCCTTCACTTGCTGACAATTCGTACACCTTGCCACAAAGTCCGCTAGATTCCTTTTCATGTACCAATAGACTTCCTTGAGATCGTGGTACATCTTTGTAGAACCTGGGTGCACGGAATACCTAGAAGCATGAGCCTCGGTCATGATTCTTTCCCAGAGATCATCTGCATTCAGA
Source organism: Nicotiana tabacum (assembly GCF_000715075.1). NCBI lineage: Eukaryota > Viridiplantae > Streptophyta > Magnoliopsida > Solanales > Solanaceae > Nicotiana > Nicotiana tabacum. The sequence goes on from NC_134098.1 coordinate 45,385,904, forward strand.
ACACATACTCGCCCTTTCTACCTTAGTGTACCATCATCCATGCCAAGAGAAAAATCCATAGTTTTATGTTTTTGAATCCCCTCCTTCAACTGCACCAAAAATGGATCGTTGCATTTCTTCTCATTGACTTCCACTACAAGCGACGATTTAGCCCTATTTTGCCCAATTACCCCTCCCTCACTAGAGTCTACAAGAAGAACTCCCAAACTAGCCAATCGATGGGCTTCCTTGGCCAGTGGACTTTGATATACCTCCAAGTGTGCCAAACTACCCATAGATTTTCGGCTAAGAGCATGCGCCACAACATTGGTTTTCCCTGGGTGATATAGAATTTCGATGTCGTAATCCTTGAGTAACTCAAGACTTCTTCTCTGCCTCAGATTCAGCTCCTTTTGTTTGAAAATATATTGAAGGCTCTTGTGGTCCGTGAATACATCCACATGGACCCCATATTCAATGCAAATACCACCGCCGCTAGTTCTAAGTCATGTGTTGGATAATTCTTTTCATGATTCTTGAGTTGCCTATAAGCATATACTATAACCTTGCCGTGTTGAATTAACACACACCCAAGCCCAATTCTTGAAGCATCACAATATACCACAAATTCATTTGTACCCTCTGGAAGGGTCAACACCGGTGTTGTCGTCAATCTCGATTTCAACTCCTAGAAGCTTCTTTCATAAGCATCGGACCATTGGAACTTGACCGCTTTCTGAGTCACTTTAGTCAACAGAGAGGCAAGTGTAGAAAACCCCACCACAAACTTCCTATAATACCCTACTAAGCCCAATAAACTGCGAATCTCGGTTGGCATTATAGGTCTAGGCCAATTCCTTACTGCTGAAATCTTTTGAGGATCAACTTTAATTCCTTCTCTAGAGACAGCATGACCCAAGAATGTGACAGATTCGAGCCAAAATTCACACTTTGAAAACTTCGCGTATAATTGGTGCTGATGAAGAGTCTACAAAATTGTCCTGAGATGATCGACATGGTCCTCCCAACCTCGTGAATACACAAGGATATCGTCAATGAATACTATCATAAAGGAGTCGAGGAAAGGCTTGAAAATCTGATTCATAAGGTCCATGAAAGCTGCCAGGCCATTTGTTAGCCCAAAAGACATTACCAGAAATTAAAAGTGCCCATACCGGGTTCTGAAAGCTGTTTTCGGAATTTTCTGCTCCCTGATCTTCAATTGGTGGTACCCAGATCGTAACTAAATTTTGGAGAAGTATCTAGCACCCTGTAACTGATCAAACAAATCATCTATTCTTGGTAACGGGTACTTATATTTGATTGTGACTTTGTTGAGTTGCCGGTAGTCAATACACATCCTCAGCGATCCATCTTTCTTCCTTACAAAGAGAACTGGTGCACCCCATGGTGACACACTCGGTCGGATAAAACCCTTCTCTAACAAATCCTTCAATTTCTCCTTTAGCTCCTTTAACTCTGCCGGTGACATCCTATAGGACGGAATAGATATAGGCTTCGTGCCTGGCATCATATCAATCCCAAAATTAATCTCCCTATCTGGCGGAATTCTAGGGAGCTCATCAGGAAAGACCTCTGGAAATTCAGTCACAACTGGCACAGACTCGAGTGTAGGCACCTCAGCACTGGTGTCTGTAATTCGGACTAGATGATAGATACACCCCTTGTTAATCATCTTCGTAACCTTAAGGTAAGAAATAAACCTACCCTTCGGCACCACATTATCCCCCTTCCACTCAACAACTGGCTCATTAGGAAATTCAAACCTCACAGTTCTAGTTCGGCAATCGAGCATGGAAAAACATGAATAAAGCCAATCCATTCCTATAATTACATCAAAATCAACCATCCTCAATCCAATGAGATCAGCCACGGTGTCCCGACCACACACCGTGACAACACAACCCCTATACACCCTTACGGCCACAATAGACTCGCCAACCAGAGTAGATACAGAGAACGTCTCAGGAAGCTATTCCGATTCTATCCCAAATTTCATAGCAACAAAAGGCGTAACATAGGACAAGGTGGATCCGGGATAAATAAGAGCATATACATCATGAGATTGGATAGTCAATATACATGTGACAACATCTGGAGAAGCCTTTGCACTCTGGCAATCACTCAAAGCATAGAAATGACTGGGTCCTCCTAAACTCTGCGCACCACCCCTAGCTGCACCACGCCCTGCTGGTGCCGGAGGACCTCGAGTTGGAGGGGGTGCTGAAGATGTAGCAGCTGCAGAACTAGATGGTTGTGTTGTGCCCCTGCCCGCACCCTGGCAGGATAAATGACACTCCCTCTGAATATGGCCCCTCAATCCGCACCCGTAACATATAGGTAAGTCTATGTAGCAGATCCCCGAGTGCATCTTCCCACACCTAGGGCATGAGGGTCTCCGCTGCTATTGGAATCTCCCTCCTGATCGGCCCTGCTGGTGGGGTCCACTACTACCCTGATAGGGCTTGAAGTGACTCCGCTTCTACTGCCTGTGCCCCGCTGGCGGTACACTGGCTGAAGACTGAGCATGAGACTGGGTTGGCCCTGATGACGCTCCCCTGAAAGTTGATCTTCCCCCACCAAATGACTCCCCAAAGTTGCCCGCAGATCGGGCCGTGTTAGTACCCTCTCGCTCCCTTGTGTTCATCAATTTGCGGTCCTTTGTAGCTTGAGCAAATGCTACCATTTTTCCAAAGTTCATAACTGAATTTAGAGTAGCTGTAGGGGCCTCATTGATTACCAAGGGGCTAAGGCCCTGCACAAATCGGCGCACTCTAGTCTCTATATTAGGCAACATAAGAATGGCATATTTAGACAGACGCGCGAACTCCATGTGATACTCTCACACACTCTTACTCCCTTGCTTAAGATTCTCAAACTTTGCGGCAAGGGCTGCCCTAGTCTTGGCAGGAAAGAAATAGTCTATAAAGGCATCAGCAAACCCACTCCATCTCGCTTGAGGGCTCCCCTCCTCCCGAGATTCCTCCCACAGCTCAAACCAAGAATAGGCCACCCCTTTCAGGCAGTAGGTGGTCAACTCCACTCCCTCTGTCACAGTAGCGCGCATAACCTAGAGAGTCTTATGCATCTTATCAATAAAGTCCTATGGATCCTCCTAGGGATTAGCACCCGTGAACACTAGAGGATCCAACTGCAGAAACTTGCTCACCCTAGAACCACTAGAATCTCCTTGTTGGCTAGAAGAAGTGGGTGCAACATTTGATATATGGGCTTGGGAAGCCACTATCTGAGTCAGCATCTGAATAGCTCCCCTAAGATCCACATCAAAAACACTAGAATCGGAAGCTGGAGCTGGTGGTGGAATCAGAATAGTAGTTGGGGGATTATCCTCACCCCTCGGGTGTTCACCCGCCTCACCAAATAAAGTATCAACTACCACTCCTAAGGCGGCACTGGCTCTTTGGCCAGTTCTAGCTCTCTTCTTAGGTGCCATATACTGAAAGTTAAAGGAATGCGCGACTTAGATGAGGAACAACTTCACAATCAGTTTCATCATACGATCCAGAATATCAAAGAAGGGTATTATTCCTAAATGTCCAAGTATCCTTCGGCTTATAGATGAGGTCGACAACACACCGATAAGAAGGACACTACCAGGCACCGTTCCGACATATCCTAGGATACTTTAAACCCTTAGGCTCTGATACCAAGTTTGTCATGCCCCATCCTCGGGAGGCGCGACTGGCACTCAACCGAGTTAACCTGGTCTAGCAAGCATGTTAGATACTTTCTACCCAACTCACCCATGATCAAGAAAATATATGATTTCATTAATTAGACAGAAGGAAGTTCATACATACAACATTAAACCGTTTCCTTAGCTATTTTGCCTTTAAGTCTCAAAATACACATATTCATATAGTCTGATTGGAACAACTGATCAAACACAACATATACTTGTTTAACATTCCCAATACTCATATACAACCCACATAGTGTCTACAGAGCCTCTAAAGATACAAAAGAGAGTAAAGATGGTGCCGGCAACAAGGCCCCGGCTATACCTCAAAAAGTGACCACAAGGTGAACAAAAGGTACAATACATGACCCCGGAATGAAATGGGGCTCAACAAGTCCATTGAGAAGAGGATGCAGCACTATCTGTGATCAACATTGTCTATTATGTAACCCACTGCATCCATTTAAAGATGCAGCATCCCCGACAAAAAGGGATGTTAGTACCGTCGAATAGAACTAGTATGTAAAGCTAAACACCATCTCAATAGAAAGAATAATAATACAAGAGGAACAGTCAAAAATTCAATACGAGCTTCAAATAATAATAAAACATCAATTTAAATATCATATAAGTTTTCAAGTCCATTTCCACATTGTTAGGTTGGGTGATCTTTAGTACCGATATTCCACAATTCACAATACTCTCGTATTCTTACACGGAGTCCGATCTCGACCCGATCAGCTAGGTCATCTCATTTGAGACATTACCACAATTTCGTAATAATTTCCAGCATAGTACCACCATGTGTGCGGCATGGGTCCGATCACGTCCCGATCGGCTTGGCCATCTCATTTGAGACATCAACCATTTTCACAATTTCATCCACAATACCACTGTGTTCTTAGACGGAGTCCGATCTAGGCCCGATCGGCTAGGCCATCTCATTTGAGACATTACCTTTTTCAGCCAATCATCTCACATCGTACCTTTTTCATATACTTTTAATTCATTGGCACTAGTAATTATGATTATAAAGTCATTCTCGGCACTTGGCCGTATTTCATAGTTCCGGTCCCCTTTTTTGTCCACATTCAAACATCATTATGATTATCCACAACAATAAGGCTTCCCACATACACCATTAAACCGTTTCCTTAGCTATTTCGCCTTTTAAGTCTCAAAATACATATATTCTTATAGTCTGAGTGGAACAAGTGATCATACTTATTTAACATTCCCAACACTCATATACAACCCACATAATGTCTACAGAGCCTTTAAAGATACAAAAGAGAGTAAAGATGGTGCCGGCAACAAGTCCCCGGCTATACCTCAAAAGGTGACCACAATGTAAACAAAAGGTACAATACATGACCCCGGAATGAAATGGGGCTCACCGAGTCCACTAAGAAGAGGATGCAACACTATTTGTGATCAACATTATTGTTACACCCTATATTTTCGTATGTAAAAATGCGTCGTAAGCAAACTAATGTAGGACAAAAAAATGAGATAATATTTAAAAGTATATAAAGTAAGTTAATCATGTTACCTCTGAGGTTACAAATATTGAAGATCATGAACAACAAGTACAAAGAGGGCTGGATAGTTCAGAAGCTAAAGCAATTGAAGAAAATAATGTTTCGTCGAAAGTCGACAAGTTGGGAATGTTATAACATATACCTTTGGGGTGAGACTAGGGTGCTTAACATGATAAGGAGATTATGTTATGATTTATATTAGTCGTATGACATCCGTGTGTTATGTTTTTAAGTCAAGCGAGTTGTGGAACAAAAGTCGATGAAAGTCATCACAAGTTACATTCATAAGTTTTACTGAAACTTTGGGTCAAATGTAACTGCAATTTTCTCCCAATATACTTAGAGTTATGGGGTGTTCCACCCATCAAATTAAAGATCTATGAGTCTATTTTCCAACTCATTAAACCATTTGTCAATACGACATCGGAGTAGAGAGATATGTGTATTTTTGCGATACTGCGCAAGCTGCTATGTGACAAGTAGGTGTGTCACCTACTTGCTTAAATTAAAGCCCAAAAATGGGCCATTTCGGGTCGTCCAAAGAGGCCTTTTAAGGGCCTATTTTCTTCATATATTAGACTTAAAATAGAGCATAATAACCAGACATAAGCTCTGCAAAGAATCCTCCCAAAATTTCCCACAAACCCTAATTGATTTTCTCTCCCTTTCAAGTTCCAATTGGAGGTAAAACTTAGAGTTTGAAGAACCAAGATAGGAGCTGAGTTATCCAACAAATAAGGTGAGTTTACTGCTCTCTTTCATCCATTTTTTCTTCTGTAAATTCATGGTAAGTCGTTCTATACTTGTACGAACTCACGGGATGGTGATCGGAAGCCGTGAGTTCGAGTTATTCACTTGTAGCGGACTATTTTGTGGACTGTTTTGTGTTGCTGTTGGGCTGCGTGTTTTATTACTATTTTGTGGAGTTTTGGAGGAGGAAGGGGGTTTATAAACACCATATAAATGTAGGGTGGTTGGCTGGTCGTTCGTCATAACATTTTCGGGTCGTTTGACACTACTACGGTGGTCGTTTTGTGTACGAAGAGATTGGGGTGTGTTGGGCTGTTTTGTAGTATTTGATGGTGTATATAGGGCTGGAAAATGATGTATATATGTTGTTATTGTTCTGTCCTTATATTGTTGGTGTTATCTTGAAGTTGGAGGAAGGGCATATTATAGGGGAGATGCTGCCCGTTTTAATACAAAATAGGTTTGTCGTTCGTTGTGCGATAGTTGTACCTTTCGTAACTTAACGATAGTATTATTATCATTCTTGTAGATTAAGGTGCGAAGAGGTGAGTTCAACTTGGTGATTGAAAAGATTGTGATAAGGTATGTTAAGGCTAAGCCTTCCTTCATTTTGGCATGATCTCGTAGCTACATGTGTTAGTAATGAGACAAAAAGAGAAGTTCATATTCATCAATTTATTCACACTATTCTAGTCTCATAAGTTACAATATTATTCCTTATCAAGACTCTATATTCAATTTTAGTATTGTCTTCTTCCAGTCAAGAGAGCAGCAAGCCTATATATACAGTATTACAGTATTTTCATTACCATCGAGCTATAATCGATGGGCAGGCCCCTATTGGGCAACCTCTGATCAGATGGAAAGTTATATACCGAGCCTACTGTGGCCGAGCGCCTATGAGCGAGCCCAGCATGGTCGAGATACATAGCCTAGTATGGCCGAGCGCCTATGAGCGAGCCTACTATGGCAGAGCAGTTATATATACCGAGCCTTATAAGGCCGTACAATTATTTTACTTACTATATTGAAGGAGTTGAGTCAATATCAGCAGGTAAGTATATCTCCAGATCATCTTTGACTCCCAGTTAATTTCAGTTATCATATTATCAGTTCAGTTTCAGATTTCAATTATTTTATTGCCTTACATACTCGGTACATTATTTCGTACTGACGTCCCTTTTTGGGGGCGCTGCATTTCATGCGTGCAGGTTCAGACAGACAGACGGGTAGACCTCCTCAGTAGGTGTTTCCCGAGTTCCGCCTGATCGGTAAGCTCCACGTCTTTCGGAGTTGCCAGGTCTAGAGTTTTGTGCACATCTTATGTATATCTGTATATATGTTATGGGTAGGTCGGGGCCCTGTTCCGATCACAGTACATCTATCAGTAGAGGCTTGTAGGCATATCCTGTTGGTTAGTGCAGTATGTTGGGTTTGTATAAATTGGTGGTTTGTCAGCTGTAGTAGCTATGACGGCCTTGTCGGCTAGCTTTATATTGATATTTAGTTAGTGCTAGTTTCCATTCAGTTTTATATTTTGCTTCGCAAATTGTCTTGCAAGGTGGCCCCATGGCCAAAGTATGACATTATGTGTTCAGAGTCCCTTAGTCGCAATTTGGTACGCCAGGTTAGGTGAGGCACGGGGTGCTTGTCTCGCTCCTAGGTTCGGGGCGTGACAAACTTGGTATCAGAGCAGTTCTGTCCTAGGGAGTCTACAAGCCGTGTCTAGTAGGGTCTTGTTTATAGATGTGTTATGCACCACATTATATAAGCAAGGAACTACAGGGCATTTAGGAGTTGGTTACACTTCTTTGAAATCTAAATCGTGCTATAGAACTGAGTTATAGGAAATTTGAATTAAACTTATGTGTTGGTGTTTGCATGCATAGATAACGGTGACTAGGAAGACTACGGCTAGCCAGAGGAGAGATACAGTAGTAGGTGAGGGGACCAACAGGGTACCCCCAGTAGATGGGGCCCAGTCTGAGACTCAAGGGGAGACCCCTACTCAGCCATTACCGGCTCCTCCACCAACTACGGAGATTCCTAGGGAAACCGCACATCCAGTTCCCCCTCCACTTCCATCAGATCAGGACTTAAGGAGTGCGGTGCATTTGTTGACACAGTTGGTAGCTACCCAGCAACATGCTAGGGCATCAGCTAGTGCAGGAACTTCTGAGGGGTCTGGGAGTTTAAGGGTCCGAGAGTTTATTGCTTTGAGTCCCCCAGAGTTCACGGGGACAGATCAGAGGGAGGACCCGCAGGATTTCATAGATCAGCTTCACAGGATCTTTCGTGTTATGCATGCCACAGAGAAAGAGGCAGTTGAGCTAGCAGCTTTTCGACTCCGAGATATAGCCATCCTTTGGTATGAGGGATGGGAGAGGTCCAGGGGACGTGATACACCTCCAGCTATTTGGGAGAATTTTTCAGATGCTTTTCTTGACCAGTACTTACCGCGGGAGATCCGACAGGCTCGAGTCGATCAGTTTCTAGCCCTCAAGCAGGGTAATATGAGTGTTCGAGAGTATAGTCTCCGTTTTGACTCATTGGCCAGATATGCACCATCCATAGTTTCTACTATGCGGGACAGGATTCACAGGTTTATAGCAGGGTTAGCCCCAGAGTTAACCGAGGCATGTGCCACCGCTGCATTGCAGGATAGTATGGATATCTCCCGGATTCAGGCATTCGCCCAGAATATAGAAAGGGGTAGGCGTCGGCAGCAGGGTACAGAGAGGGCTGAGCAAGGGCAACGTAAGAGGATGAGATTTCCCAGGTCTCAGGAGCAATCTCAGGGTAGTTATAGGACCCAGTACTTCGGACGGCCACCTAGGCCTCCGCCACCTCAGTTACAGGGTTACGGGTATGACCGCTATACTCAGTCAGGACCAGGTGAGAGCTCACGGGCGTCGGGTTTGCAGCGACAACGAGGTTCTGCGCAGACATGGTCATTTCCTCCGCGGTGTGACATCTGTGGTAGAGGACACTTGGGTCAATGCCGAGCAGGTTCTGATGCTTGTTATACATGTGGGCGTCCAGGGCATATGATGTGAGATTGCCCAAATAGAGATTCTGGGGGAATGGCACAACCAGCGAGTTCAGCAACAGGATCGTCTATGTCCGTGCATCCTTCAAGGCGTGAGTCTCAGTCTTCGGCTGGTAGAGGTCGAGGCAGAGGTAGAGGTTCCAGTTCAAGTGGTAATCAGAACCGTATCTATGCTTTAGCGGGTCGACAGGACCAGGAGTCTTCACCAGACGTTGTGACAGGTATATTAACCATTTGCTCTCACGATGCTTATGCTTTGATAGACCCAGGATCTACTTTATCGTATATTACCCCATTTGTCGCGAGGAAGTTTGGTATAGTGCCTGAAATACTAAGTGATCCTTTTGCGGTATCTACACCGGTCGGAGAATCGATTATTGCTAGACGGGTTTACCGAGGTTGTACGGTGACAATTTGTAGTCGTCAGACCTCAGCTGACCTAGTTGAGCTAGAGATGATGGACTTTGATGCTATCATGGGCATGGACTGGTTGGCAGCTTGCTATGCCACAGTTGATTGCTGAGCAAAGATAGCCAAATTTCATTTTCCGGGTGAGCCAGTCCTTGAATGGGTAGGTAATACACCAACACCCAGAGGTAGGTTTATTTCCTATCTGAAGGCGAGGAAAATGATCGCAAAAGGGTGCATTTATCATATTGTGCGAGTTAGAGATGCAGATGCTGAGATACCTACACTTCAGTCTATTCCCATAGTCAAAGAGTATGCAGATGTGTTTCCAGATGAGCTTCCAGGTATTCCTCCAGAGCGAGAGATTGATTTTAGCATCGATTTGCTTCCAGGAACTCAACCAATATCCGTCCCTCCGTATAGAATGGCACCTGCCAAATTGAAGGAGTTGAAGGAGCAGTTAAAAGATTTGCTGGAGAAAGGTTACATTAGGCCCAGTACCTCACCTTGGGGTGCACCGGTACTATTTGTGCGGAAGAAAGACGGCTCGCTGAGGATGTGTATCGATTATAGGCAGTTGAACAAGGTAACTATTAAGAATAAGTATCCACTTCCAAGGATCGATGACTTATTTGATCAGTTGCAGGGAGCTAGATGCTTTTCCAAGATTGATTTGAGGTCGGGGTACCACCAGGTCAGAGTTCGGGAAAAAGATATTCCGAAGACAGCCTTCAGGACCCGATATGGCCACTTCGAGTTCCTTGTCATGTCCTTCGGGTTGACTAATGCACCCGCTGTATTTATGGACTTGATGAATAGCCTATTCCGGCCATTTTTAGATCTGTTCGTGATAGTATTTATTGATGATATTCTGGTTTATTCCCGTTCAGAGGATGAGCATGCGGACCACCTGCGAGCGGTACTCCAAACCCTCTGTGATCGTAAGTTGTATGCTAAGTTTTCTAAATGTGAGTTCTGGTTGAAGTCTGTAGCATTCTTGGGGCATATTGTATCAGATGAAGGGATAAAGGTGGACACTCAGAAGATTGAGGCCGTGAAATCTTGGCCTAGACCTACCACTCCGACAGAGGTTCGTAGCTTTCTAGGCTTAGCAGGATACTATCGGAGGTTCGTAGAGGGTTTTTCTTCCCTTTCGGCACCATTGACGAAGTTGACACAGAAAGAAACTAAGTTTCAATGGACAGAGGCTTGTGAGCGGAGTTTCCAAGAGCTTAAGAACAAGTTGACCTCAGCTCCAGTTCTAACACTTCCAGAGGGTCTAGAGGGTTATGCCGTGTATTGTGATGCATCAGGTGTCGGGCTAGGATGTGTCCTGATGCAACATGGGAAGGTAATTACATATGCTTCAAGGCAGTTGAGGAAGCACGAGAGGAATTATCCGACCCACGACCTCGAGTTAGCTGCGGTTGTCCATGCACTTAAGATATGGCGGCATTATTTATATGGTGTTCATGTTGATATATTTACTGATCATAAAAGCCTACAATATATTTTCAAGCAGAAAGAGTTGAATTTGCGACAGAGGCGATGGCTTGAGTTATTGAAAGATTACGATGTTAACATTCTCTACCATCCAGGGAAAGCTAATGTTGTAGCAGATGCCTTAAGTCGCCGATCTATGGGTAGCTTAGCACATGTAGAGCCCGAGAAAAGACAATTAGCTAGAGATATTCATCAATTGGCTTCGTTGGGGGTTCGGTTAGTAGATTCTGAGGATGGTGGAGTTGTAATCCAAAACACTGCAAAATCATCCCTCATAGCTGAAGTCAAGGAAAGGCAGTACGAGGACCCAGAGTTGGTCGAGTTGAGAGAGCGAGTTCCGCAGCAGAAGAAGCCATTGTTAGAGCTCAAGGGAGATGGGGTTCTCAGATACAAGGGTCGTTTGTGTGTTCCAGATGTAGCAGGGCTACGAGACAGGATTATGTCAGAGGCACATTATTCATGGTATTCCATCCACCCTGGATCGACGAAGATGTATCATGACATTAAGGATATGTACTGGTGGAATGATATGAAGAAGAACATTGCTGAGTTTGTCGCCCAATGTACTAGTTGCCAGCAAGTGAAGGTAGAATACCAGAAGCCCGGAGGGCTAATGCAGACTATAGAGATCCCGACATGGAAATGGGAGGCGATAAACATGGACTTTATCATGGGTTTACCTCGTTCTAATCGTAAGTTCGATTCCATATGGGTGATAGTCGATAGGCTCACGAAATCAGCTCACTTCCTACCGGTCAGATCTACATATACAGCAGAAGATTATGCAAAGTTATATATTAAGGAGATAGTGCGGCTACACGGAGTACCAGTTTCTATTATATCTGACCGTGGGGCTCAGTTTACAGCACATTTTTGGAGGTCATTTCAGAGAGGTCTAGGGACTCAGGTGAATCTCAGCACAGCTTTTCATCCACAGACTGATGGACAAGCCGAGCGCACAATTCAGACGCTCGAGGATATGTTACGAGTATGTGTGTTGGATTTTAAAAGAAGTTGGGATGAACATCTACCTCTTATCGAGTTTGCATATAATAACAGTTACCACTCCAGTATCCAGATGGCTCCGTACGAGGCTTTGTATGGGCGTAAGTGCAGATCTCCTATAGGGTGGTTTGATGTTGGAGAATCTGGGTTACATGGGCCAGACCTGGTTCAGCAGGCCATAGAGAAAGTAAAGGTTATCCGGGAGCGACTGTTGACAGCTCAGAGTCGTCAGAAGTCATATTCTGACGTGCGGCGACGAGACTTAGAGTTCAGGATTAATGACTGGGTATTCTTAAAGGTATCACCTATGAAGGGCGTGATGAGGTTTGGCAAGAAAGGAAAGCTTAGCCCACGGTATATTGGGCCTTATAGGATCATTCGGAGAGTGGGCCAACTAGCTTATGAGTTAGAGTTGCCCTCAGAATTGGAGTCTGTCCATCCGGTTTTTCACGTATCTATGCTACGGAAGTGCATTGGCGATCCTACCCGAGTGGTGCCCACGGATGATGTACAGATTACAAAGGACTTGTCATACGAGGAAATTCCAGTTGCCATCCTAGACCGACAAATCCGCAATCTACGAAATAAGGAGGTAGCTTCCGTAAAGGTTTTATGGAGGAGCAAGAATGTAGAAGAGATGACGTGGGAATCGGAGGAAGAAATGAAGTCTAAATACCCCCACCTATTTCAAAATGAAGATATGGTTCGAGATGGGACGCTACAACATAGCTCTATGTAGGCTAGCAGGTCATCAGGTAAGCTTTTATTTTTCACTTTCAATATTTATGATTTACGGTCGGTGAGGCAAATTGCTGCTATTTATAAAGATTGGCCATGTGTGGCATGCATAGTATGTTTCTGGCTACGTGCAGGTTGGTTTTAACCTAGTGTATGAAGGATACTCTGGAAAAAGTTTCCAAAGTCTCCAAGAGTAAACATTCGAGGACGAATGTTCCCAAGGGGGAGTGATGTTACACCCTATATTTTCGTATGTAAAAATGCGTCGTAAGCAAACTAATGTAGGACAAAAAAATGAGATAATATTTAAAAGTATATAAAGTAAGTTAATCATGTTACCTCTGAGGTTACAAATATTGAAGATCATGAACAACAAGTACAAAGAGGGCTGGATAGTTCAGAAGCTAAAGCAATTGAAGAAAATAATGTTTCGTCGAAAGTCGACAAGTTGGGAATGTTATAACATATACCTTTGGGGTGAGACTAGGGTGCTTAACATGATAAGGAGATTATGTTATGATTTATATTAGTCGTATGACATCCGTGTGTTATGTTTTTAAGTCAAGCGAGTTGTGGAACAAAAGTCGATGAAAGTCATCACAAGTTACATTCATAAGTTTTACTGAAACATTGGGTCAAATGTAACTGCAATTTTCTCCCAATATACTTAGAGTTATGGGGTGTTCCACCTATCAAATTAAAGATCTATGAGTCTATTTTCCAACGCATTAAACCATTTGTCAATACGACATCGGAGTAGAGAGATATGTGCATTTTTGCGATACTGCGCAAGCTGCTAGGTGACAAGTAGGTGTGTCACCTACTTGCTTAAATTAAAGCCCAAAAATGGGCCATTTCGGGTCGTCCAAAGAGGCCTTTTAAGGGCCTATTTTCTTCATATATTAGACTTAAAATAGAGCATAATAACCAGACATAAGCTCTGCAAAGAATCCTCCCAAAAATTTCCCACAAACCCTAATTGATTTTCTCTCCCTTTCAAGTTCCAATTGGAGGTAAAACTTAGAGTTTGAAGAACCAAGATAGGAGCTGAGTTATCCAACAAATAAGGTGAGTTTACTGCTCTCTTTCATCCATTTTTTCTTCTGTAAATTCATGGTAAGTCGTTCTATACTTGTAAGAACTCACGGGATGGTGATCGGAAGCCGTGAGTTCGAGTTATTCACTTGTAGCGGACTGTTTTGTGGACTGTTTTGTGTTGCTGTTGGGCTGCGTGTTTTATTACTATTTTGTGGAGTTTTGGAGGAGGAAGGGGGTTTATAAACACCATATAAATGTAGGGTGGTTGGCTGGTCGTTCGTCATAACATTTTCGGGTCGTTTGACACTACTACGGTGGTCGTTTTGTGTACGAAGAGATTGGGGTGTGTTGGGCTGTTTTGTAGTATTTGATGGTGTATATAGGGCTGGAAAATGATGTATATATGTTGTTATTGTTCTGTCCTTGTATTGTTGGTGTTATCTTGAAGTTGGAGGAAGGGCATATTATAGGGGAGATGCTGCCCGTTTTAATACAAAATAGGTTTGTCGTTCGTTGTGCGATAGTTGTACCTTTCGTAACTTAACGATAGTATTATTATCATTCTTGTAGATTAAGGTGCGAAGAGGTGAGTTCAACTTGGTGATTGAAAAGATTGTGATAAGGTATGTTAAGGCTAAGCCTTCCTTCATTTTGGCATGATCTCGTAGCTACATGTGTTAGTAATGAGACAAAAAGAGAAGTTCATATTCATCAATTTATTCACACTATTCTAGTCTCATAAGTTACAATATTATTCCTTATCAAGACTCTATATTCAATTTTAGTATTGTCTTCTTCCAGTCAAGAGAGCAGCAAGCCTATATATACAGTATTACAGTATTTTCATTACCATCGAGCTATAATCGATGGGCAGGCCCCTATTGGGCAACCTCTGATCAGATGGAAAGTTATATACCGAGCCTACTGTGGCCGAGCGCCTATGAGCGAGCCCAGCATGGTCGAGATACATAGCCTAGTATGGCCGAGCGCCTATGAGCGAGCCTACTATGGCAGAGCAGTTATATATACCGAGCCTTATAAGGCCGTACAATTATTTTACTTACTATATTGAAGGAGTTGAGTCAGTATCAGCAGGTAAGTATATCTCCAGATCATCTTTGACTCCCAGTTAATTTCAGTTATCATATTATCAGTTCAGTTTCAGATTTCAGTTATTTTATTGCCTTACATACTCGGTACATTATTTCGTACTGACGTCCCTTTTTTGGGGGCGCTGCATTTCATGCGTGCAGGTTCAGACAGACAGACGGGTAGACCTCCTCAGTAGGTGTTTCCCGAGTTCCGCCTGATCGGTAAGCTCCACGTCTTTCGGAGTTGCCAGGTCTAGAGTTTTGTGTACATCTTATGTATATCTGTATATATGTTATGGGTAGGTCGGGGCCCTGTTCCGATCACAGTACATCTATCAGTAGAGGCTTGTAGGCATATCCTGTTGGTTAGTGCAGTATGTTGGGTTTGTATAAATTGGTGGTTTGTCAGCTGTAGTAGCTATGACGGCCTTGTCGGCCTAGCTTTATATTGATATTTAGTTAGTGCTAGTTTCCATTCAGTTTTATATTTTGCTTCGCAAATTGTCTTGCAAGGTGGCCCCATGGCCAAAGTATGACATTATGTGTTCAGAGTCCCTTAGTCGCAATTTGGTACGCCAGGTTAGGTGAGGCACGGGGTGCTTGTCTCGCTCCTAGGTTCGGGGCGTGACAATTACGGACCTACTCCAACTTCCGGAATCAAAATCCGACCCCGATATCCAAAATGATGTTAGTACCATCGAATAACACTAGTATGTAAAGCTAAACACCGTCTCAATAGAACGAATAATAATACAAGAGGAACAATCAAAAATTCAATACGAGCTTCAAATAATATTAAAATATTAATTTAAAGATCATATAAGTTTTCAAGTCAATTTCCACGTTGTTAGGATGGGTGATCTTTAGTGTCGATATTCCACAATTCACAATACCTCCGTATTCTTATACGGAGTCCAATCTCGACCCGATCGGCTAGGTCATCTCATTTGAGACATTACCACAATTTCGTTATAATTTCCAACACAGTACCACCATGTGTGCGGCATGGCGTCCAATCACGGCCCAATCGTCTAGGCCATCTCATTTGAGACATCAACCATTTTCACAATTTCATCCACAATACTACCGTGTTCTTACACGAAGTTCGATCTCGGCCCGATCGGCTAGTCCATCTCATTTGAGACATTACCTTTTTCAGCTAATCATCTCACATGGTACTTCTTTCATATACTTTCAATTCATTGGCACTAGTGATTATGATTACAAAGTCATTCTCGGCACTTGGACATGTTTCATAGTTCCAGTCCCTTTTTTATTTCCACATTCAAACATCATTATGATCATCCACAACAATCAGGTTTCCCATTCAAGATATTAGATTCACATATGAGAAATTTGGGAAACTTAGGCACATAGAGGCTTTTCATACAATTTGCCATAACAACCTTTATTTCGATCTTGACATGAAGTCTAAAATTCCTAACACATATTCCACATTTTGAACATATTCTCAAATGGAAAGATGACATGATGAAGCATTTAGAATAAACATTGAACAAACATCCTTCAAAACAACCACAATAGGAATAGCCAATTCAGTAATGATCAAGGACTTACTCCAATTGCACGAACACAATAGGATTCGATTCTAAGAAGAAGGGGGTTTAGCCAACATATCTCAATTGAGCTTCTCAAACTCTAAAATGGCCCGGAATTCTTAGCAACTTCAATCTATTTTAGAATTATAACAAGTTGGACCAAAATTAGGAAGATGAACATGGTTTTAGCTCATTTGAGCATATTATCAAACACTAAAAGTGCATCAATGTTTTAAGGCTCTTTTTGTGGAAGATTCCATCCATCCCCAACCCATTCTCTATCATTTTTAGCTCACAAGCTTCCCACATACTACAAGGATACATGCATGCAAGGTAAGCACTCCCATCCCCATGAATTACCTTACTAATGGCCCATTCTAGTTACATTTTGAAATTAAGAGTTTGGGTGATAGAATCTTACCTCTTAGGAAGAAGACCTAGGTGCCTCTCTTGATAATCTTCAAGGTTGTAAGTGAGAATTATAGAGCAATATGATGAAGATCACTTACTCACTCTAGGACCCTCTCTCTCACTCTGCAAATATCAGAAAATATGATCAAAATGGTCCAAGGTAGGTGTTTTAACAGAATAGGGTCGGGTTTAAAAATCTCAAAAATGAAGCTCTGGAACAGGTTCTGTTGTCGCATATGCGACCGCATAATGGTTATGCGGTCCGCAAAATGATCGCAAAATTGAGGTGCCAAAACTGGAAAATAACTGACCGAGTCTGTGGTCACTACGCGGCCCGTAGACCTGTTCTGCGGTAGCATAATGCACCGCAAAATGCTTCTGCGATCGTATAGTGCACCGCATAACCTCCCTCCAAAAATTCCCAAGGCGGGATATGTGACAAGAGTGCGGCTCGTAAAATGGTTATGCGGACGCATAATGGCTGCGAAATTGATGTCCAAAATGCCCCAGAAAACTGTCCCACTCTCCGACCAGTCTGTGGTCCGCAGAGTGCTTTTGCGGCCGCAGAATGGGCCAAAGAAATGCCTACTTCTTACCAACATTTTCCTTCAACTCCCTAGCGCACTGTTCTATCCAAAAAGTCTGAACCGCGGCGAGCAAGCTCGCCACGAAGAAATTCTACTATTATTAACCTCTATGCCTACTATGGCATCACGGAATCTGGGTTTTTAGGAAAACTTTTATGGGGTCTTACATGGACAGCGGCATTTGGAGGAGAAGAGGAGACTTGAGAGGTTCAAGAAGTATGATCCTCCTACTTTTAGTGGCGCAGCTACCGAGATGTACAGGGTTTTCTAGAGAAGTGCCACTGTATTCTCTGTACCATGGGTATTATGGAGGTGAGCGGAGTTACTTTTACCACATTCCAACTGTCAGGAGCAGCGTATCAATGGTGACAGGCTTACGACGAGTGTTTACCAGCTGATGCAACCCCAATCACTTGGGCTCAATTTTCAGTGTTATTTTTGAGAGAGTTTGTTCTCTAGACCCTTCGGGATGCATGGCGCACAAAGTTTGAGCAGTTGCATTAGGGGACTATGACAATGTCAGAATATACTATCAGATTTAGTGAGTTGTCCCGACCTGTACCTACCTTGGTTTCTACATTCAGAGAGCGAGTCCACAGATTCATCGATAGGATCAACTATGGTATTAGATTTAGCATGGCTCGCGATTTGGAGACAGATACTCCGTAGCAAGTGGTAGAGATCGCACTGAGATTGAAGGGTATGCAGGGGTATGAGAGAGAGGATAGGAAGTCCAAGAGGCCTCGAGACTCAAGAGGATATAGTGGTGTCCGCGCTCAAGTTACAGCTCGCCATGGTAGAGGCTCTGTGAGCCACCCAGTTCATTCGGCACTTCCAGCTCTAGCAGTGCTCTGACTACTCCGAGGTCTCAAGTTGCTCATTTTACTCAGCCACTATCCAGCGCACCTCCTGCATTGGTTGCCTTCAACGGTAGGTCTAGCCGACTAGGCCAGGGCCAGCTTTAGGAACCATGCCAATTGATAGGTTGCTTTGAGTGTGGTAATACCAGACATATGGTGAGGGATTGCCCTAGACTGAGGAGGGTGCACCTCTACAGACTACACAGGCTCCATAGATGGCACAGGGTTCACAAGGTTCTCAAGCCATGGTTTCTCCTCCAGTTGCCGCTCTACCTACCCCACCAGCTAGGGGTGGAGGTCAGGCGGGTAGAGGTCACCCTAGAAGGAGAGGCCAGGCCAGATTTAATGCTTTTTCGGGTAGGACGTAGGTGGTCGCATCAGACGCAGTCATCATAAGTATGGTTCGGTTTGTCAAATGGATGCATCAGTCGTATTTTATCCGAGGTCAACTTATTCATATGTGTCATCTTACTTTACTCTGTATTTTAATATATCTCGCGATTCTTTGAGTTCTCATATATATGTGTCCATGCCTGTGAGAGATTCTATTATTGTGGACCGTGTGTATCGGTCGTGTTTAATTGTTACTGGGGTTTTGAGACCAGAGTTGATCTATTGTTACTCAATATAGTAGACTTTGATGTGATCTTGGGCATGGACTGGTTGTCTCCCTATCACGCCATTATGGATTGTCACGCCAAGACTATGATATTGGCTATGCCAGGTTTTCCGCGGATCAAATGGAGGGGTACATTGTATTATATTTCGAGAAGGGTTGTGTCATTCCTTATGACATAACAGATGGCTGAGAAGGGGTTTGAGGCATATCTAGCCTTTGAGAGGGATGTTAGTGTTGATACTCTTACCGTTGAGTCATTTCCTGTGGTGAGGGATTTTCCAAATGTGTTCCTAGAGGACCTATCGAGCATGCCGCCCGATAGAACTATCGATTTTGGTATTCACCTGGTGCCGGGCACTCAACCCATTTCTATTCCACCATATCATATGGCACCAGCGGATTTGAAGGATTTAAAGGAACCGCTGTAAGAGTTGCTTGATAAGGGTTTCTCAGGCCTAGTGTGTCACCTTGGGTACTCCGGTTCTATCTGTAAGAAAGAAGGATGGTTCTATGCCGATATGTATTGATTATAGAGAGTTGAACATGGTTACGGTGAACAACAGGTAACCATACGGTGCATTGATGACTTATTTGACCAGCTTCATGATGCTAGAGTATTCTTGAAGATTGATTTGAGGTCAAGGAATCATCAGCTGAAGATTTGAGATTTAGATATCCCAAAGACTGCCTTACTGACTCGGTATGGTCACTACGAGTTTCTTGTGATGTCATTTGGGCTGACTAACACCACAGCAGCATTTATGCATTTGATGAACAATGTATTACAACCATATCTTGAATCATTCGTCATTGTGCTTATTGATGACATCTTGGTGTACTTCCACAGTCGGGAGGATCATGAGCAACATTTGAGGATCGTGCTTCACACATTGAGGGAGAAGAAATTGTATGCGAAATTCTCAAAGTGTGAATTCTGTCTTGATTCAGTAGTTTTCTTGGGTCATGTGGTGTCCAGTAAGGGGACTAAGGTAGACTCGAAGAAGATTTGGACTTTCCTTGGTTTGGCTAGATATTATCAACATTTCGTAGAGGATTTCTCATCCATTACTGCACCTTTGACTAGATTGACCTAGAAGGGTGCTCCTTCCAGATGGTCTGAGGAGTGTGAGGCGAGCTTTCAAAAGTTCAAGACTTCTTTGACTCCATCCCTAGTGTTGGTGTTGCCTATGGGCTCGGGGTCTTACACTGCGTTGATGTAAGATGGTATGGTAATTGCCTATGCGTCTCGGCAGCTGAAGGTTCATGAGAAGAATTATTCGGTACACGACTTTTAATTGGTAGCTATTGTTCATGCATTGAAGATTTGGAGGCACTATTTGTACGGTGTTCCATGTGAGGTCTATACCGACCACCGGAGTCTCCAGCATCTGTTCAAGAAGAAAGATCTTAATTTGCAACATGGAGGTGGTTAGAGTTTCTGAAAGACTATGATATCATTATTCTATATCATAATATGAAGGCCAATGTGGTGGCCGACACCTTGAGTAGAAAGTCGGAGAGTATGGGTAGTTTGGCATATCTACCGACAACATAGAGACCACTAGCCATGGATGTGCAGGCTTTGGCCAATCAGTTCATGAGATTGAATGTATCTGAGCCCAACCGGGTTCTTTCTTGCATGGTTTCTCAGTCTTCCATATATGAGTGCATTAGAGAGAGTTAGTATGACGACCCCCGTCTACTTGTCCTTAAGGACACGATATAGCACGGCGATTTCAAAGAGGTTTCTACTGGAGATGATGGGGTGTTTCGGATACATGGCCGGATATGTGTGCGCAAAATGAATAGGTTGCGTGAGTTGATTCTTGAAGAGGCCCACAGCTCGTGGTATTCCATTCATCCGGGTGTCGTTAAGATGTAACAGGATATAGTAGAGTATGTAGGTCGGTGCCTAAACTGTCAGAATGTGACGTACGAGCACTAGAGGCCTGGCAGTTTGCTTCAGAGACTTGAGATTCTCGAGTGGAAGTGGGATCATGTTACCATGGATTTCGTTGTTGGGCTCCCACGAACTTTGAAGAAATTTAACGCAATATGGGTGATTACGGATAGGTTGACTAAGTCGTCTCATTTCATCCCAATGGTGACTACCTATTTTTCAGAGCAGCTAGCTCAGGTCTATATCGGTGAGATTGTTCGTCTCCATGGTGTGCCAGTGTCCATTATCTTTGATTGAGGCATGCGATTCACATTGCATTTCTGGAGAGTCGTGCAATGCGGGTTCGTCACACGGGTTGGGTTGAGTACAATATTTTACACCAGACAGACGGGCAGTCCGAGCGCACCATTCAGATCTTGGAGGATATGTTATGTGCCTGCGCTATGGATTTTGAGGGTTCTTGGGATCAGTTCTTGCCACTTGCAGAGTTCGCCTACAATAATAGCTATAAATCGAGTATTCAGATGACTCCTTATGAGGGCCTATATGGGAGAGGGTGCTGTTCCCTAGTTGGTTGGTTTGCTGGGAGAGGCTAGGTTGTTGGGCACGAATTTTGTTCGGGATGCCTTGGAGAAAGTCAAGTTGATTCAGGATCGGCTTCGTACATCACATTCTGGAAAGAAGAGTTACACTGATCGAAAGGCTTGTGAGGTAGAATTTATGGTGGGAGAGAGCGTTTTGCTACGAGTTTCACCCATGAAGGGTGTGATAAGGTTCGGGAAGAAGGGAAAGTTGAGCCCTAGGTATATCCATCTTTTTGAGATCCTCAATAGAGTTGGTGAGGTGACCTACAAGCTTGCATTTCCACCTAGTCTAGTAGGAGTTCATCCAGTATTCCATATTTCTATGCTCCAGAAGTATTATGGTGATCCATCCCGTGTATTAGATTTTAGCTCGGTCCAATTGAACAAGGATTTGACTTATGTTGAGGAGTCGGTGGCTAACTTGGGCAAACAGGTATGAAGGTTGAGGTCAAAGAATATTGCAACAGTGAAGTTCCAATGGAGTGGTCATCCGGCCGCGGAAGTAACCTAGGAGACCGAGCACGACATGTGGAATCATTATCCTTCCTTTTCACCACTTTAGGTATGTCTCTACGTATGTTCGAGGATGAAGAATTATTTTAAGGGGGGAGAATGTAATAACCCGACCGGTTATTTTGTGTATTTGCACCCCGTTTCACCTTTTAATGCCTCACACATGTGTATTTGTGGTTTTATGACCTGCGGGGTTTGTTAGTTTCATTCCGGGAAGGTTTGGGGTTGATTTGGACCATTTGGTTCTTGACTTGGAAGCCTAAGTTGATTATGTTGACAATTGTTTGACTTTTGTGAAAACGAACCCATAACAGTATTTTGATAGCTTTGATAGCTTTGTATCGTGATTTTGTACTTGGGCATTACCCCGTAATCGAATTGGGAGGTCCGTAGATTAGTTTGTGTTATTTTGCCGAAAGTTGGTAATTTGACGTTTAGAAGTTTGACCGTAGGTTGACTTTTGATTATCGGGTTCGGAATTTGGTTTTTGGACTTGGAATAGGTCTGTTATGCTATTTAGAACTTATTTGCAAAATTTGGTGTCGTTTGGAATTGATTTGATAGGATTCAGACGCATGGTTGCAATTCTAGAGGTTCTTGAACTTTTCTTAGAAATTCAGGCGTTTTGATGTCCGATTCATAGTTTTAGATGTTATGTTTGTGTATTGATCACGCGAGCAAGTTCATATTATTTTTTTAGACTTGTGTGGATATTTGGTTGGGAGCCCCGAGGGCTCGGATGAGTTTTAGACTTTATTCGGAATTATTTGGACTTAAATTGGAATTGCTGGTGTGTTGGTGCTTTGATGTCGCAATTACGAGCACCATCCTTGCAATTGCGAAGTGGGAAGGGAATGACAGATGTCGCAGTGCAACTATTTCCTTGGCAATTGCGAAGTCAGTAAATACCTGGGTTGGTTCGCATTTGCGACCACTTGGTCACATTTGCAAAGGAGGTCAGCTTCGCAATTGCAAAGCCTTTATCGCAATTGTGACTTCTATAAAGGTTGTCAAGGTTCACAACTGCGATCCCTGTTCCGCAATTGTGAGGATTCGTTACTGCGAACCCAATGTCGCAAATGCGACACCTACAACTGATCAAAAGGGCTGGGAGTCGGGATGTTATCTCATTTTCTCTCATTTTAGAATCATAGACTCGGTAGGAGGCGATTTGGAGAGACGATTTTCATCCACAAACATTGGAAAGTGATTCTAATCAATTTCCAACTATATTTCATGATTATATCTTAGGTTTAACATCAAATTTATAAGAATAAAAGGGGAAAATTGGGGATATTTGTTAAAGTTTTGAAAAATGAATATTTGAGTTTTGAGAGTATATTTGGACTGGGAATTGAAAACAAAACACATGTATGGACCCGTGAGGTTATGGGTAGTCATAATCTACCCTTGGACCCGGGTTTTGACCTGTAGGAATTAATGATTTATCTATTGTAATTGGTTTCTCTTGCATTATTTGATAATAATAAGTTATTTTTTGTTAGATTTGAGTCGTGTGGATGTGAATTTTAGGGGAAAAGCTATATTTGAGGGTTGATTTGGCCTAGTCGAGGTAAGTGTCTTGCCTAACTTTTTGTGGGGGGAACTAGACCTTAGGATTTGGGTTGTTTGTGATAATTTTACTATATGAAAGACATGTACACAAGATGACGAATGTGTACACGGGCTATATGTGGTATTTGACCGGTTTTGACTTTTTAGACTTCTTCTATGTACTTAATTGAACTTGTTATAACATGTTACTTCTTTCATCATTAAATTTACTCTTACATGCTCTAATTGACATTATTAGTACTTGTTCTATCCTTTATTATTATAGTTGCTCGTATATGCTTTAGTTGAAGTTGGTTTCTCCCTTATTGTTTTGTTACCCCTTTAATTGTCGAATTACTCTTACTTTAAGTTGTTATTTTGTGGAATAGCTTCTTGATGAGTTATTGGTGTTGAAGTTGAAAAAGCTGTTATCATATTGAGGTGAAGTTGTTAATTATTGAGGTATCTTTCCTTATTGAGTATCCCCCATTCATCTTGTTGTTATTGAGATCATTGTACACATTGTGCTTGAGCCATGGGCTATTTGTTGTGAAAATATTGGTATTGTTAATTTTGGCAAGTCGTAGCGTATGGGCACTTATAGTGCGAGTTGTTATTATGTTGTGATATTGATAAGTATGCGAAGGTATAAAGATAGGGGTTGATACGCATGCGGTGAGATAAGGTAGGCGTGATATGCGTGTTGCTAGTAAAGGAATTACTTGAAGCCAAGCGGTGAGATAAGATGGGCTAAAACGCGTGTAGCTATTTCAGGAAAACTGATTTTCAAAAACTAAATGTATAGCTCATGCAATGATATAAGGAAAGATTGTGATTGAAATTGTGAAATGTGAATACGAGGCGGTACCTCGGTTGTGATTCTTGTTATACATTGCATGTTGGAAGGGCTTGTTGGTTGAACAATTCTTGTCGTTTCTTCATTGTTTTACTTGTAGTTATCCGTATTTGTCTTCTTGTGGTTTCATCAGGTGTTTACTCCTAGTTGTCGTTACTGCTTAAATTTCCGTTGTTAGCTTACATCATTGAACTGTTTACTTGTCATTTACTTCCTCGTTTCCCATATTTAGATTATGATATACACAGTTTAGTTTCTTTTCTCCTAGCAGTTGTCTCGACCTGGCCTCGCCACTACTCTACCGAGGTTAGGCTTGATACATACTGGGTACCGTTGTAGTTTACTCATACTACGCTTCTATATATTTTTGTGGAGATCAAGGTACATCTGTCCATTGTGGAGAATTCAAGGTACACCTGCTCGACGTTCGCAGGACTCAAAGTCACCTTCTGCTTATAGTTGTATTACTATTTATGTCTTGTTCCGAAACAGTATTGTATTCGAGACTATTAGTACATCCTTGTAGAGCTTATGACTCAATTTCACCATATTTTGGAGAGTTGTTGTCAGTTGTACTGTTGAGTTTTATTATGACAGTTTAATTGTTTCATTTGAGTTTTTGTTATTATTTCTGTCATTTCTTAATGTATGTTAGGTTTACCTAATCTTAGAGACTATGTGTTATCACGACATCCTAAAGGGGAGGGGAGGATTTGGGGTCGTGACTAGTTGATATCAGAGCTCTAGGTTCATAGGTGTTACGAGTCTTACGCAAGTTTAGTAGAGTCTTGCGTATCTGTACAGAAATATTTGTACTTATCTTCGAGAGGCTACAGAACTGTTAGAAAATTCCACTTATTTGGTTATTTATGGTGCGAATTGGTTGATTTCGAAATCCTAATCATTGTCTTTCCATTCTCACAGAGATGATGAGGACACACATTGTTGTATCCGATGATCAGGCACCCATGCCTCCTGCTAGACTAGCGTGAGGTCGGGGCAGAGACCAAGGAGGGGCACGTGCTGCAGCCAGAGCACCAGTCCGCGCAGCGACTGAGGATCCACCAGTAACTCCGATTGGAGCACCTTCCCTTATATGTAATACTAGCGGTGGTAAAGTCTGTGCTGCACATGGACCCAAAATTCCAAAATGAAAGAAAAATATTCTAATATTATAGTGGATTAATTTGTATTTTCGTAGAGTGTACCACATAAACTTTTCTTATTTTTAATCAATACAAATATCAAGGGAAATTCTGCAAAATATTTAATTGCTTAGGTATGCTTTGTCTATATTAGATAATGAATATGTACTTGAAAATTGAAATATTTGTATGTCGTCTACTCTATCTAGATTGAACACTATATACCAATTTACAATTCAATAAATTTAGCTAAACTTTTTGATAAAGTTACAATATTTGAATTTCGAGTATGATATTAAAGGTAGTTGTAGGTAATAAGCGAGTATAAGGTATGTTTTTTGAATATCAACAGAAATTTGTATCATTTCCTATTTTTTAGGATAAGCAAATCAATTTCAAGCAGTAGTAATGCAATAGACATATCACTTGCAAATCAAAAAGTAACTAACCTAAAATATTGTACATTGCTGGTCTGCAATGTCGTAGTAATAGTCATTTGAACAATTTACCCTATTGTGCCAAGGTATAATACAAGTTTGTTATTTAACCCTCTCAAGTTCCATTTGTGATTGTCCGAATTTTAATCTTTACATGATACTACCAGCAAATTAATTTATTAACTGTTCATATATAACTGCATATAAGACTAATTTGTAATATTAACTAATTTTATTATATTGTCTTATACATCGGGACGATGCATAAATGAATATCAGGCAAATTAAAAGATCTATCCTTGGACAAGAGTGGGTTGCTCTAGTGATAAACACCCTCCACTTCTAACCAAGAGGTTGTGAGTTCGAGTCACCCCAAGAGCAAGGTGCGGAGTTCTTGGAGGGAGGGAGCTAGGAGTCTATCGGAAACAGTCTCTCTACCCCAGGGTAGGGATAAGGTCTGCGTACACACTACCTTCCCCGGACCCCACTAGTGGGATTATACTGGGTTGTTATTGTTGTAAAAAATCTATCCTATTCAATTGGTCAGATAGATTGATGCTATTTGAACAACGTTAATCAGCAGAGCTAATTAGAAAAAAGCGAGCACGTATGGTGAATATTGTTGTAACACAAAATTTTTGCAAACCATTGATTGGAATGGCGTTCAAGGTAACATGATGCTGGTTAGATGTACCCGATATGAACCCTTATATACAAATAGTCACAGTTTACAGTAATGTATAAACAATATGTTATTATGAAAAATTTATAATCTAAAGGTAGGTTTACTTGTTACACGAATGATTGGGGGATCCCGTGTATCCTTTCCTTTTTCTAAATTATTCGTCGATCTAGTCGTGTAAGCTTGAAGGCTGGCAGCGGGTAAACAGAGTACCAAGATATTTAAAAGTATATAATGAAGCCTGTATTTTAGTTTATTGGGACTTTTAAGAAAAATAAGGTATTATACACCACGTCTAAGAAAAATAAATAAGCACCGTTGTATTAATAATAATATATATGGTGTATAAATATAAGTACAACAATATAACCTTTTACGGGAGCTCTGTGTATCACGCCGTTTGAGTTGCATTGCATCCTTCATTTTTTCTGTGTATGGGCACATCAAATATGCGAGTTCAAGTTCCTTTTTTACCTGTAAGTATTTCCATCCGAAGTTCTCAATGGGATATTTTAAAAAGGCATAAATTATATTTATAATATCACAGAACACTTTATCTATTAAAGATTATATCTTTTATCCACCAAGTTAAGCTCTGTCACCGTATATAGCTTACCCGAAATCAAAATTTGCAGTCCGTTCTCCTCCCAAGTAGAGCAAGAAATTAAATTGAATGGCAAATATAAACAGTTAGTAAAAATCTAACTCATTCAAGAATTTCAGTAAAGCAAAGACACTCAACATATTAAAATTTCTTTGTATCAAAGGCCTATCATCCCATGAAAGATGGGAGAGAGAAACACAAGATAAGAAGAAGCAAACTCACAGGAAAGCAACGATCCAAACGAAAAATTCACCAAAGTGTAAAGCTAAGAAAAAGAGGAGCGAGGGAAGAGATAGCAGGCGCAGAGGAGTTTGAAGAATGTGAAACTTCTCAGATGTTGCAAGATTGGTACACGAAGCGTTAAAATTTGATGTATCTCAGTGCTCACCTCTTAATCATATTCTTCTGGGAAAAGTTTACAGCCAAGACTATAGGATTGAATTCTTAATAGCAATTTAAACATATCAAAAAACCAAAAATTAAACAGAAAGATGGAGGAGAATGCAAGTTGAATTGAATACCACATAGAATAACCTAAAAAATGTGTCACCACCCAACTGATACATCAATGAATTTACTCAAACACATAAAGAACAAAGACTTAGCATGCCATAAAAGATGAAACGGAGAAACACAAGATGAGAAGAAGAAGAAAGCTTACAAGAAAAAAAATATTCAAACGGGAAAATGTACCAAACTGTAAAGATAAGAACAAGAAGTGTAAAGACAAGAACAGGAAAAGCAAGGAGAGAAAAGGTGGAAACGGAAATTTTCAGATGATGGAGATTTTCTGATATTGGTGTTATTGAATTTGCAATAAGTTGGATGTTAACCTTTTGTAATGACCCGGTCGGTTATTTTGTATATTTTAGCTTCGTTTTCCCTAGTTAATTATTTTCCTATGTATTTGTAGTTATATTACTTGCGGGGGCGGTTAGTTTGGTTTTGGAAAAGTTTTGGATTGAATTGAGACACCTAATCCAAGGTTGAAAGCTTAAATTGTAAGGGTTGACTGAAGTTTGACTTTTGTATAGACAAACTAGGAATGGTGTTTTGATGGTTTCAATATGTTCGTATGATGATTTTGGACTTATGCGTATGTTCGGCTTTAGATTTGGAGGTTCCTAGGTTGAATTGGTTCTATTTGGCGAAAGTTGGAAACTTGAAGATTTGGAAGGTTCATAAGTTATCGAGAGTTGACTTTGATGATAATGTACGCCAGGGATTTTAAATCCCTCAGGCATTTTTATGTATATCTCATTATCAAGTGAGCCGTATAGGTAGGCTGTAACCACATCCATTAAATACATGTCAAGCTTTTCATGGACAGCAAGACAAATGAGATAACGGAACGTTATAGCATCCATAACAGGAGAATACGTCTCCTCATAATCGACATCATGCCTTTGTGAAAATCCTTGTGCAACAAGGCGTGCCTTATATCTTTGTACCTCATTTTCTCACTCCTTTTATGTACAAAGACCCATTTATAGACAACAGGTTTAACACCATTAGATGTTTGGACTATAAACCCAAAAACTTCACGTTTCGCAAGTGAATCCAACTCAGATTGGATTGCTTCTTGCCATTTTGGCCAATTACGTCTTTGTCGACATTCTCCAACAGATTGAGGTTCAAGATCCTCATTATCTTGCATAATACTAGATGCAACATTGTATGCAAAGACATAATCCACCACTATATTCAATCGATTCAAATTTGTCTCAATATCGATTGGATTTATTGATAATTCCTTATTTTCTTGAGTCTCAGGCTCATCGATATCCTCATGAATTTCATGATTGGTTAAATCATGGGTTTCTTTATGAGACTCTTTTGTAGTGTCATCTTGATCATTTATTTTCCTTTTTCTAGGATTTCGATCCTTAGAACCCAATGGCCTGCCACGCTTTAGGCGTGCTTTTGACTCAATAGCTATAATACTAGAAGATTTTCCAACAGGGACATTAATACGGATTGAAATACTCTCTGCAGGGATATGTGATTTCGTTATCCTTTTCAGATCCGTAAATGCATCTGGCATTTGATTTGCTATTTTCTGTAAATGGATAATCTTTTGCACCCCCTTTTCACAAATAGAGGCATGTGGATCAAGATGAGATAATGATGGATTTTTTCACGAAATTTTCCGTTTGATTTCACCAATTTCTCCCCCTTATTTTGGGAAAAATGCCTCATCGAATCGACAATCTGCAAATCGAGCAGTAAATAAATCTCCCGTTAATATTTCGAGGTAGCGAATAATGGAGGGCGATTCAAAACCAACATAGGTTAGGGCGATTCAAACCTAACCTTCTTTGGGGACCCATCTTGGTGCGATATGGCGGTGCTACAAGCATATATACAGCGCATCCAAAAATTCTTAGATGGGATATATTAGTTTCATGACCCAAAACTAATTACAACGGAGAATATTTATGATAATTTGTCGGTCTGAGACGAATTAGCATTGCTGCATGCAAAATGGCATGACCCCAAACAGAAGTGGGTAATTTCATTTTCATGAGTAACGGTCTTGCTATCAATTGCAGACGTTTAATCAAAGACTTTGCAAGGCCATTTTGAGTGTGAACATGAGCTACATGATGTTCCACTTTTATCTCAATTGATAAGAAATAGTCATTAAATGCTTGGGATGAAAACTTAGCAGCATTATCAAGTCGAATAGACTTAATTGGATTATCGAAAAATTATGCCCGTAATCGAATTATTTGTACCATTAATTTTACAAATGCAGGTTGCGAGATGACAATAAGCACACATGGGACCATCTAGAAGATGCATCTATTAAGACCACAAAATATCTAAACGACCCACTAGGTGGGTGAATAGGTCCACAAATATCCCTTATATACGTTCCAAAAATGCAGGGGACTCAATTCCAACCTTTGTTGGTGATGGTCTAATAATTAACTTGCCTTTATAACAAGAAGTGCAAGAAAATTCATTATTTAAAAGAATCTTTAAATTCTTTAATGGATGCCCATTTGAGTTCTCTATAATTCATCTCATCATAATTGATCCAGGATGTCCCAATCGATCATGCCAACATACAAAAGTATTGGAATTAGAAACATTTTGGTTTACGATAGAATGTGCTTCAATTGCACTAATTCTTGTCCAATAAAGGCCACAAGATAAAGATGGGAACTTCTCAATAACCCTTTTCTGGCCAGAGACATTCTTGGTAACAATGAGATATTCGAGATTATTCTCATCTATTGTCTCAATGTGAAATCCATTTCGACGGGTATCTTTAAAACTCAATAATTTCCTCTTGGACTTGGAGGAGAACATTGCATTCTTTATGATAAGTATTGTTTCCTTAGGCAGAGTTATATTAGCTCTTCTAGAGCCTTCAATTAGATTACTACTACCAAAAATTGTAGTAACATCTGCCTTACACATACTTAAATGAGAGAAATATTTTTTCTCTTTGAATATTGTATGTGTTGTACATGAATCAATTAAGCAAATATTTTACAATTGAACTTTGATCCAAGTTTGTTTTGAAAGATATCCATATTTGCTTCCCATGGTTTGACATATAAATGAAGTATATGAATAAATATTAGTATTTTTAGAGAAAAAGGAAAAGAAATAAAGTTAAACCAATAATTCAATAGTGATCTTTTAATGCATTTTCTAGCAAATTCTAATTATTATACAAATAATTACGCAATAAAAATAATGCAATTATAAGTACATTACACATATGACTAATACAACTATAACAAATTTATTTACATGTATAAGTTATTTGTATTTTTCTATACATTGTGTGAAAAACAGTTGATATGTATAAGAAAAGAACATACTTAGCTGCTTCTCTTTTCTTTATTCATAATATTTCATCCATGTACATGAAAAAAATTAAGGGTGAAGTAACAAAAGTTGTTCTAGAGTGCTTGTAAACCTCTTCTTAAAGAGAATTAAAGTAACGTAAAGGAAAATCAAAAAGCATTAAAAGATCAGTGAGACTAGGACACTAATTACTTAGATATTACTCATTGTTTGTGAAATTTATAAAATTTAGAAAATATATATATATTTTTAAAAACTACATAAGAAGTATTATTAAGAGCAATATAAATTATAAGATGTTTATTCATTAGATACTACGAATAGGAAAACATAAAAATCAAATTGCTCAATCATCTTTAACCATAGATCCATCACCAATTGAGTGGTTTATTTTTCCATCAGAGTGCTCAAACAAATCTGCCACATCCAAGTGGGTGATGTCAAATTCATTGTCATAGACAAAATTAGCTTCAGGAGCTTTATTCTTTAGAGATGCTTGATAAAACTCAACCAAATATTTTGGTATGCGACAAATATTTGCCCAATACCCTTTTCCACCGCAACGATAACATTCAGTTTCTGAACCATTTGCCCTTGACCCTTTTCACTTTTGATGGTTATTTTTCTTTGGGGGGTGATTAACACCAGAAAAATTTCTTCCTTGGCCACAGCCACGACCACGACCACGAACAGGGCCACGACCTTTTCCACTCTTAGAATAATGGGAATACACCTCATTCACTTCAGGCAATGGTGTAGACCCGATAGGTTGATTTTCGTGATTTCTCATGAGCAAGTCATTGTTTCGTTCAGCCACAAGGAGAAGAGAAATCAACTCAGAATACTTCTTGAAACCTTTCTCTCGGTACTGCTGTTGCAAGACCATATTGGAGGCATGAAACGTTGCGAACGTTTTTTCAAGCATATCATAATCAGTGATAATATCTCCACAAAGTTTCAATTTAGAAGTAATTCTGAACATCGCAGAATTATATTCAGAAACAGACTTAAAGTCTTGGAGCCTCAGATGAGCCCAATCATATCGTACTTGTGGAAGAGTGACCAACTTTAAGTTGTCATATCTTTCCTTTAAGCTATTCCACAAAATAAGTGGATCTTTGACTGTGAGATATTCTATCTTCAACCCTTCATCAAGGGGATGACGCAAGAAAATCAAGGCCTTAGCACAGTTTTGGGTAGATGCTTTATTTTTGTCTTTAATGGCATCTCCAAGACCGATTGCATCTAAATAGATTTCAGCATCCAACACCCATGTCATATAGTTCTTGCCCGAAATTTCAAGGGCAACAGACTTTCTTTTCATAATATCAGTCATAATTAAAAGAGGAGAAAAGTTATACCTTAGTCTTCTCAAAGAGCTTCTTGAGACGGTATAGTCTCGTGCTGATAACGTGCTATGAAATATAACTCAAATTAACAATATAAAACAAGAAAAAATAAGCTAAGAGATATAGAGAAAAAGGGAGAAGAGATTCTTATTTCTTCTTCAATTGTGTGTATTTTTCTATCTATTACAAGACCTTTATATGTGCACGAAAAGTGAAGAAAATATGTCATTGAATATATCATTAAACATAAAAAATATGTCATTGAATATATGATTAAATGAGCATTTGAGATGAATATCGTGGAGGAAGAATAGACAACTACCGTATTTTGATATTTCTTATAACAAGATACAAGTTGTATACTAAATGAAAATTCCTCTATATATTTGGTTTTGATTTGATGGCTTAACTTTTCTTCACTCCCTCACCAACCCCACATGACATCCAACTTGAATTCTAACCTCTCTTTTTATTATTAATTATTAACCCAAAACAACCACCTTCTCCACTCTGCTCCCACTCACCAAAACGCCTCGTTTCCTCCGCAAAAGAGACACCCTCAGCCTTGTATCTCTTCAAGCCTTTACACAGGTCTTGAAGAGACAAATCAAGCCCAATTTCGATCTTTGTTTCATCTCTGCTCTACAGTCTTTCTTTCTTGTTTGTTTAATAATAATAATGGGCGGTGAAACTAAGGTCTTTACGTTGGCTGAGGTCTCCCAGCACAACAACGCCAAGGATTGTTGGTTGGTTATTAGTGGCAAGGTATTAATTATTTCCTGATCTCTGCTATTTTATTTTATTTAGTGTGTCCGTTCATTATTTATGCTTTCATTGCCTAGATCTTGCTCTTGATCTCCTCTCTGCGTGTTTAAGATTCAATCCTGAAAATACTATTTTAATGATAAAACAAAAAAGGTACTAACTTGATCGTTTCTATGTGTTAAAGATTCAATTTTGGTCGCTTCTGTTATGCTTTCTATTTTTGTACGCCCCATCTTTTAATTGTGGTTTAGGGAGGTGGCAATGGGGGGAAACCGGGCTTTGAGTTGGACTGTGATCTCGTGTTTTTATATGATTTTTTTGTTTGTTGAGGCTTTCATTATTTGTTTCATGAATTAATGGGATATTTTCCTGGTTCCTCTATGGGAATAGCAACATAACTATGCCAGGAACCGATTTGTAGATTTCTTTCCTCAGGAATTGCACTGATTATAATTCAGTTAGTAGAAAGTTTTAGTATTGACTTTTGAGACATCATTGGTAAATGGTAGTAGTATATTTTATCAAACTTTGCCATATTCAAGCTCTAAATTCCTCTGCAGTAGGTAATCCTCAAACAATTAGCAAAATTCTTCATCCACTTACTGCTAGAACAAGATTCTTCTTTATTTTTTTTTTGAACAGGGGGTGGGGGGTCGTTATCTGTAGGTTGTATTGTCTGGAAGTAAATCCAGGATTTTAATTCAGTGGAATACAGGGTACAAATTGCATTCACTACTTTTCTGTGGGACTGGATTCATATTTAAAGTGAATAGGTATTTTTCAAAAAGTATCAAGTACTATATATATCTATATTGATCAGAAGGCATCGGGTGAGCTTGCACCTGCTGCCAATATAGTAGATCCACCGCTGCTATTACTAATTCATGACTTCAAAGTCAACTTTATGTACCCAAAGTTATATATCTTCAAATAACAGAACCTGCATGTCTCTCTCATTGGTTTTTATGGAATGAAAGAAATAGAAGATAGTACCTCAATAATTATAACGATTTAGAAAGTATTAAAAGATCGTTTTTGGTTTACTTGTACTTTTGGTGTTAATGGTATGTGTGAAGAACTGACAAATTTGATATGTGCCAATGGATGACGTGTTTGAATTGTAATAGACATCTTGTACTTATTTTTGATACCGTCTTGGTATTTACTAATGAAGATTTCGTTTCTTCTAAATAAGAGGTCTGTCAGCAAAAGAAGTCTAAACCATGTCATTGCCCAAACGTCAAAATTGTAGTTTTCATCCAAGGTTAATTTTTTAGCTCTCACCATCTTGGTGTTTAGTAATAAAATTTGTCTTATCAAAAAGGATTTTACTTCTATACATTGAAAAAGCAAATATTGTAACTGTAGTTCTTACCTACTGTTAGTTATTTAGCTCTTACATCTTTTTGTTGGGAGCTTAGAGAAACTTATAGATCTGAAAATTGGTTAAGAGCTCTAGTCTTCACAATCTGAAGATGCAGGCATATAATACTCTTAAAACCATTGGCTTTTCCATAATATATCGACAATTCTAGATTCTTGTCAAATCTTTCATGTTATGATAAAATGCACGGTACCTTGTTGTGCTGGTAATAACTTGTAGTTTACCTTTCTATGCCTATGAACTAGGCTAATCACCCCGTTGAAATTCCAAAAAGAACCCTTTAGGCATTTATGTTTTATCGGATTTAAATCCATAAAATTTGTCTTAAGCTCAAAACATATTAGTCCAAATAAATATTATGGACTAATGTAATTGAATTAATAATTTGAATTTGATATGTATATATTTAATTAAAAGTCTAATTTTGTTTGGCTATTCCATCGAATTGGGGTGCGAATGATAAACCCACTTTATTATTCCAAGGTCTATCTAATGTTATCTTATCCTAACAGCCTAAATTTGTGCCACATGTCTAGCCAAGTCAAATGAAGGAGCCAATAGGATCACGCCGCATGCTAAATGACGTGGCATGCCAAGTCACTTTAAAAAGGCCAATAAGAACCAGTGCTGTCAAAGGCGCGCTTAAGCCCTAAAGCGAGGCTCAAAACATGTTGAGCGCTTCGGCTCGCTTTGCGGGCGCTTCAGTATCGCATCATGTCTCTAAGGCATATTTTTCCTTGCCAATGAGTGTAATCATGAAAAGACGACACTGAACAATTGATATTTCACTTTATCATAATTTTTTTGTCCACATATTTGTTATTCATGCTTATAATTATTGGTCTTGGACTACATATACATATTTTTACTTTTTCTCCATTTTCGCGTTTTTTCAATAAAGCCCACGCTTTATTTGCGCTTAAAGCCCCAACGAGCATTAGAGCTTTTTTGCGCTTTTCGCCTTTAATAAGACTGATAAGAACATGCGACATGTACAAGTGACGTTTTCTAGACAATCTAATGTGGTCTTATCACTGCTTGAATCTAATTAGTAGGATAACTCAAGTCAACTAATCAAATCGAAGCAAAAGAGTTTGTCTTCATTATAACAACTCTTTTTCACAACTATAAATAGGGGTCCTCCATAACCCAAAAATGGATCAGAAGTATCAAGAAGGTACAAAAGAGAGTTGAGAAAAACAAACACTTAAGCAATCAAATTCTAGTTTAAGATCAAACATCCAATTTCAAGTTCAAGCTCAGGAAATAAGTTCAAATCAAGATTCAAAGTGTGCGAGTTCAAAATCATCCGTTTGGTGTAGTTGAACTCAAATCCTTGTTCGTGACGACTATCAAATTGTTCGTGACTTATAATACAAGTTCAAGATCAAGCTCTCAAGCCCTTAGCTCAAACTCAAGATTATAATTCAATATCAAACATACAAGCACTTGAATTAGAATCCAAATCAATCAAAGTCAAGATTTAGCTATCAAACTCTTGAGTCAAGAGTTGAGAAGAATTAGAGGAGAATCCCTAGATTTAAGATATTGTAGAGATTGTAAGAAGAATTAGAGGAGACTCCTGATTTAAAATATTCTAGAAATTAAGTTTTTTTAGCACGAACAAATGATTTGATCTCGTACTTTTTGAACTTTGATTTATCCTTCATTCTTGAGCTTGAACTTGGATATTTCTTAAATTTGAATTTGATTGCTTGAGTGCTTGTTTTGCAGAGCTATCTCTTGCAGCTTCTTAACTTTAGATCTCTCTGATAAGTTACGAAGGACTTATATTTATAGTTGTGGGAGAGATGAGTTGTGATAAGGACAAACTCTCTTGTTTTGATTTGGTTGGTTGACTTGAATCACCGATCAATAAGATTGAAGATGACAAAACCATATCTGGTTGGCCAGAACATTTCGGCTGTGCGCAAGACCTGTACTTATTGATTTTTTTTATTTGACTTGGCATGCCGCGTCATTTGACATGATTTTATTGGCATCGCCACGACACTTGACGCGTTCTACAAATTTGGGCACTTATGGATTAGATAACATTCAATGGATCTTGAGCTAATACAATCCACTAGATGAACGAGTCCAATGAAATTGAACTTTTAATTAAATTCATGCATATTGGACTTAAGTAATTAATCCAATTATATTAGTCTTTGGACTAATTTGATCTGAACATAATCCAAATTTCTTATGGACTTAAATCCAATAAAATTTAAATGCCTACAACCCCAGCTATTTTTCCCCTTGGGTCCTTGCTATTTCTAACATTTGATTGGTTGAGATGCTTAGTGTTCACGGGAGACTCATTGCATTTTTTGTCACAATGAGGTCTTTAATTAAACTTTCGAAAACCATAATGCAATTATATGCAATAGTACCAACTTTAAAAAGGATTGACAAATGTATTAAGCATTGGTTTTTGGATGGCTTTTTTTTTGCCTTGGGATTTGCTAGTTGGTAAAACCAATGTGGGTATGCATTTTTTATTTATCTTTTAGGGGGGCATGCTCTATGTTTGTCGTCCAAAATTCTTATATTTTCGTGGCATTCATTTTTTTCTTCTAATTAAGAAATATCTATGTGCCTTCTGGATCTTATTGTCAAAGTTAAGTTGGCATAATTTACAAGCGTCAAAGTTCATTTACGTGAAATAGCCCAAGCTAATGCCTTAGGTGATACTACTCTTTTGGTTTTGTTGAAGCTAGTCATATTGCAAAAAATGTGAAGTGGGGTTACTTTGGAACTAAAGACAAGCTAACTCAGTTTTAATGCAGAAGATGGAGTTGCTAGAAGGTAGCGTCTTTAGCAACTCCATCCACATGTTGAAATCTTCCTCTGTTCAGGATATCATATGTTTCTGTTGTAGCTGTATAGAGTATTTGTAGAGTGCAGACCTTTTAAGCAGTAAGAAAACATCTGATTGCCAATAATAGCTTTGTCATTTGTCAACCCGATGTCATTTGAACTCTATACTTCCTTTGTTGTTGAAATTGCCTTTCGGGGAGCAACAAACTGTTGTATTGTTTTGAGTACTTGACATCAACTGCACCTTGTATTTCGTGTTACTCTACTTTTACTAATCTTTTTTTTTCTTTGTTTCTTCTATTCTTTCAAAATTTTCTGTCTGCCGTTTAACAGGTATATGATGTGACAAAATTCTTGGATGACCACCCAGGAGGTGATGAGGTTTTGTTGTCTGCAACTGGTAATATATTTTGACATATTCTTTCCTGCAACTAAAATTTTGATGCTTATTGGTTTCTATGGAAGGAAAAGGAAAGCACCAGAAAGTTAATATTTTTGCACCTTGTTATTAACAGGATAGCTGTGGCGAAGAGTAATAAATACTTCCCTCCAAATTAAGTCAAAGTGAATTAATAGGAAACTTGAGGGAAAATGCTTTCTTCTTATATAAACTTTCCTTCTCTTTTATTCAGTAGCATGCAAGAATGATCTTACTGCAAATTTACATTTTCGAAACTTTCTTTACATCCAGATGAAGCCTTACTAATTTAATATCTAAGTCGGTGTTTCTCAAATCTTATACGTAATGATCTATATGCAAAACAGAATTAGAGTTTTATAGACGAATATCGATCACTTCTATACTTTGCCATCTTACAAGTATTAGACAACCTTGACATAAAGAACAATAATGCGTTAGAAGACACTCGTGATTGTGTTCCTGGTTCTTTGTGCAGGAAAGGATGCAACCGATGATTTTGAGGACGTTGGCCACAGCAGCAGTGCTCGAGCGATGTTGGATGAGTATTACGTAGGTGATATTGATTCAGCAACCATTCCCACCAAGACCAAGTATACTCCTCCCAATCAGCCTCATTACAACCAGGATAAAACATCAGAGTTTGTCGTCAAGCTCCTCCAATTCTTAGTTCCCCTGATTATTTTGGGTGTTGCTTTTGGCATCCGTTTCTATACCAAACAATCATCAGCTTGAAGATCGAGTTCGTGGTGAACTCATAAGAAGTGTCCAAAAGAAAAGCCCGGGGGGGGGGGGGGGTTGTTTTTTGTCATCTAGACAAGTCTTGATTAAATTATGGGGATTGTAGGAAAATTTATGTTGTGGTAATAATGCCTTAACATTTCTTAGTTTCCCTTTCTGAGACATCGTATGGTTGTCATTTTATTAGTCTCTGCAAACTTGGATTCTTGGCATTTGGTGATGTATTGTTAGGATCTTTCCATTTCCTTGACGTGCGTACCTTCTGAAACGTGAAAAAAAAACGTGGCTGATATGTTACATTCTGACAAGGTCCTTGCGAGAGCATTTCACTAACTTGTTTAGGAGCAAGAAGCAACACAGGTCATCATCGTGTTTTGAAAATTAGTTTACAGGAAAAGAAAAATTCAGGTTCAAGGAAGAAAGAATAGGAAAGGAAGTGACTCATAAAGTACAAACGTTTTCAAAGAGTCCCAAAATAAGAGACATAACAAAGATATGAAAAAATAAGCGGAAATAGCAAGAAGACTCTCGGGGGGATTTATAGGACTTTTGAACACTTAAAGCAATTTATAAGACAAAAGTGTTAAGATTGGTGAAAAAAGGACACTTTCATTGTAAGTATTTAATATTTATAATTAGGTTTAAAAAAAATTCCAAACTTTTACAATTATCACAACCGCCCAAATGGGTCCCACACTCTAAAAAAAAAGGAAACCCTCCCCAGCTCCCATTCCCGCTTCCAGCCCCCATTCCTTGTTCTAATTCACCAAAACCTACATTTTTCCTCTTGTTCTTCTTCTTTTTCTTGGTCTTCTTTCTTCTGTTGTGTTCAATCTCTTCTGCTTTCTTTAATCCCGACATTATTTTTTCACAGATCTTTGTCTTTGAGGTTCTTGTTCTTTGTTGAGAAAGATTGGTGAAAAAAGAACAAGAACAATTGGAGATTGACCCTTGCACCATTGAGAAACACTTGATCGTGATTTGCTAAATTGACTTGTGCATTATTTCAAGGGAGATATTCACTCTATTCATCACTGTTGGTAAGTAAAGATTGGTATTTAATCTTATTTTTTTCGTCTGTAGATATTCCGTTTTCTGTGATTCTTTAAACATTCGGTGAGGTGTTTCAAACATCCGGTGAGATGTTTAAAACATCCTGATATAATTGTAGGTAGTTGTTTCAAACATCTTGAAAGTCCATTCTGGATGTTTCAAACATCCTCTCAGGATATTTCAAACATCTTAAGTATATTCTCAAGATGTTTTAAACATCTTCTTAGAAAGTTTGAAACATCATTAGGATGTTTGCAAAAAAGTTGATTCTTTATACCAATTATTTATATATTTGTGATATTGTCATGTATTCCATTACGAAATGGTTGATTATATTGTATTGGAAATTGATTGTCATGGTGAATGGGTGGAGTGCTCTACCCGTTTTACCTGGCGTTCGAAGAGTAAAGAGACGGTTCTAATAAAGGTATGTAGAGATGTTACGTATGATGAGTTTGTTGACAAGATTATTGTCGGTCATGAATTAACTTGTTATCCGAGTGATATCTCCATAACTTACATGCATAGCATTAGGGAAAAGCACAAGAAAGTAGCTCCCTTTAAAATAAAGAATTATGATAGTTTGAGCTATTATTTGGAAGATGAAAATAGGCTCATTCTAAGGTATTTGTGGTTGAAAGATTGGTAGAACTTACAAATTCAAATGGAATAACATGATAGCCATGGATTGGATGATATTGAAGAAGATCTTTTGAATATCGATATTCCAAAAATGGATCCTTTGAATATGGATATTCTAGAAACCGAAGAAGAAGAATATGCAAACTTTCCTGGAGTTGAAGGCAACTCACAAGAGATAGAACCAACAATACAAAGCAGCCACAATTATGAAGATGACACGAAGTTTTATAAGGGTTTAAGTTTCAAAAACAAGCGCGAGCTAGTTGTGTAATTAAAGCTTGCTTCCTTGAAGGCTCCTTTCCGTTTCAAATCAGTGAAGAGTACTAAATTTGTATACTGTGTCAAATGTGTAGACAACAATTGCAAGTGGTGGTTGCGAGCCATCAAATATATAAGTACTGATAGGTTTTATATTACGAGGTACAAGAATGAGCACACATACGGGTCACAACATCTAACAGATAAGCATCCACACGCCTCATCGGATGTCATTGGTGAATACATCCATTCTACGTTTGAAAAGGGCAGAGGTCCATCTAAGAAAAAAATTATGGAAACGGTTCATTTAGATTTGGGTTGTAATATTAGTTATTGGAAGTATATGAAAGGAGGTCATATTGCAAAGGCTATGGTAAGGGGGATTCCAGAGCACGGGTATGCAATTTTAGATATGTACCGATACACGTTTAGGAAGGCAAATGAAGGAAGCAAGACGACACTGAAGCTTGATAATTGTGGAAAGTTTCAATACTTTTTTGTAGCTTGGATTCAAGGGTTTTTGTTTATAAGGAAAGTCATAGCCGTTGATGGGACATTTTTGACGGGAAAGTATCGTGGAGTGTTATTGTCTGCCGTGGCACAGGATTCAGAGAACCATATTTTTCATGTGGCATTTTGTGTAGTAGACAAGGAGTGTGATGCCGCATATGAATATTTTTTTGAACAATTGTCCAGCATACACCCCGTCAGTGTTGAGTTGTGTATAGATCTCAAAATTTTACCCTCAGGCTCATCGCGGATTTTTCATGAGGCACCTTGCTGAAACTATTCGCAAATTTTTTTATTGTGGCGATTTGCTTCACCATTATTATTCTGCAGCTAAAGCATATAGGATTGATGAGTTCAATTATCATTTTCAACAAATCAAAGATAACAATGTAAGAGTTTCCAAATATCTTGAGGAGGATGTTGGGTTTCACAAATGGAGCAGAGCGCACTTCCCTGGTAACATGTACGTTAATGTGAACTCCATGGTAAAACATCTTTGAAGGTGTTCGAATCATTCCCTAAGATGTTTGACACATTTCTTAAGGTGTTTCAAACATCTTTTTAGATGTTGCAAACATCTCTTCAGATGTTTCATGCTTCATATGAAACAGGTTATTGAACTTCCCAGTTCAAACATCTTACGAGATGTTTCCAACATCCATAAAAATGTTCCCAACATCCATCTCTCGTGACGTTTGAAACATCTGCAAGATGTTTGAACCTTGTTGCTTATATTCCAGATTCTAAAAAAGTCTTATATATTATTATTTCAGGTATGAAGTATTGACCACAAAT
Source organism: Nicotiana tabacum (assembly GCF_000715075.1). Classification (NCBI taxonomy): domain Eukaryota; kingdom Viridiplantae; phylum Streptophyta; class Magnoliopsida; order Solanales; family Solanaceae; genus Nicotiana; species Nicotiana tabacum. The sequence continues at coordinate 45,427,601 of NC_134098.1, forward strand.
ATTGCTGAGTCTGTTAACTCAATGTTTCTACTCGAAAGAGAATTCCCCATCACTGCCTTATTCGATGCTATTAAAAGGAGGTTTGCCCAAAAATTCCATGAGAGGCGTATATAGTTCCTCGACACTCCAACCATTTGTGTCCCTTCAGTTGAAAAGAAAATTAATAAAAATACAACTTTGGGCAACAAGCTATTGGTCCATCCAATAAGGCAACACATGTTCAGCATCACCGATCATGGTGCAGTTGCAAAGGTTGATCTACGCAACAGAACATGTTCTTGTAGAGAGTTCGACCTAGACAAAATACCTTGTCCACACTCTATGGCAGCCCTTAGAGTTGAGTTTGGTGCTCAATACATAACGAGCATTTATGACTATACTTCTGACTTTTATTATATAGGCACATACGTGACCACAGAAATTAATCTGGTGCCTTATGAAGAATGATGGGAGGTTCCTCCTGAGCTTGTTGAGGGAAAAATACCTCTACATTCATGAGAAATTCAACTGGGAAGAAGAAAGACAAAGCGGATTCCAGCAAGCGGGGAAATAAAAAAGAAGCAAAACAGATGCTCCATATGCAAAACGACTAGCCACAAAAGAACTACTTGCAAGAAGAGAACTGAAGGAACAAGCAACTCCATTGTGGCTTAATGACTTTGTTGTTGTACTTGTTTTGGTAATTTGACGTTAATGTTATTGGAGAACTAAATGATCTTTAGATTTGTATTAGCAATTACTGTATTTTTCAAACATCATTTAGTAGATGTTATTATGTACTTGTGTTCCTTTACACCTTCAAGTACCTTAATTTCTTCAAACATCTTGATAGATGTTTCAAATATCTTAAAGTAGTTTGATGTTGATGTTGATGCTATTATGTCCTTGTGTTTTTTCACCTTCAACTACCATCTAATTTCTTCAAATATCCTGATAGATATTTGAAACATCTAACGCAGATGTTTCAAACATATATTTGATATGGATTGTTATTAAATCTACAAGATCAATAGGTTGACGATCAATCATTTGAAGTATTCAATAGGTTAATATTTAATTTTTCATAAGGTTAATAGGTTGATTACAAATTATTAGACCTATTTACTATATCAATTTAATAGGTCGATGTATAATTATCCACAAGATCAATAAGTGGACGATCAATTATTCAAAGTATTAAATATGTTGATTGCAAGGTTAATAGGTTCACGATCAATTATTTGACGTATTCAATTTCTATGTTTAATTATCCACAAAATCAATAAGTTGACGATCAATTATTTGAAGTATTAAATAGGTTGATGTATAATTTCGTAAGGTCAATATGCTGACGATCAATTATTTGAAGTATTAAATTATTCTATGTTTAATTATTCATAAAGTCAATAGGTTGATAATAAATTATTTGAAGTATTCAATAGGTTGACGTATAATTATCCATAAGATCAATAGATTGACGATCGATCCTTTGAGTATTTAATTATTTCACGGTTAATTATTCACAAGATAATTAGGTTGACGATCAATTATTTGAAGTATTAAGTAGGTTGATGTTTAATGGTAGTTTGATGTTGATGTTGATGTTGATATTATTATGTCCTTGTATTTTTTTCCACCATCAACTACCATCTAAATTTCTTCAAACATCTAAGGTAGATGTTTCAAACATCTACGAGGATGTTTGATATTGATTATCGTTAAATCTACAAGATCGTTATGTTTACGATCAATAATTTGAAGTATTAAATAGGTTGGTATTTACTCTTTCATAAGGTCAATAGGTTGATTACAAATTATTATACCTATTTACTATATCAATTTAATAGGTCGATGTATAATTAATCACAAGATCAATAAGTGGACGATCAATTATTCAAAGTATTAAATGGGTTGATGTTCGCAAGGTCAATAGGTTCACGATCAATTATTTGACGTATTCAATTTTTCTATGTTTAATTATCCACAAGATCAATAAGTTGACGATCAATTATTCGAAGTATTAAATAGGTTGATGTATAATTTCGTAAGGTCAATATGTTGACGATTAATTATTTGAAGTATTCAATTATTCTATGTTTAATTATTCATAAAGACAATAGGTTAATGATAAATTATTTAAAGTATTCAATAGGTTGACGCATAATTATCCACAAGATTAATAGATTGACGATCGATCCTTTGAGTATTTAATTATTCCACATTTAATTATTCACAAGATCATTAGGTTGACGATCAATTATTTGAAGTATTAAGTAGGTTGATGTTTGATGGTAGTTTGATGTTGATGTTGATGTTATTATGTCCTTGTGTTCTTTTCTACCTTCAACTACCATCTAAATTACATCCTGATAGATGTTTGAAACATCTGCGTTAGATATTGATGTTCCAAACATCTATTAGGATGTTTGATATTGATGCTTATTTATCCATAGGATCACTCGATTAAATATAACTTATTAATTTAACAGTAATCGGGAGAAAACATCATGATAGATGTTTAAAACATCTTTTGAGATATGTTCAATGTTAGGGCCAAGCATCCATAAAGATATAAAAGTATGCATCAATTACAAATCATATCATGGTTCCACATTCTTGTGAAAGATATCCACAGCCATTTTCTCCCTGAACTCGCTAACAATGTTGCCATTCATCTTGTCTCGGAGTGTTGGTGATGAGGTGCTCAATGAACATTTAGGACCATGCTCTACAACTATTATATGTGTCATCTCGTGGAAGATCAAAGACCCTTTCAGGTATCCAATCATTGTTCAAGGATTCTTTAGGCAAGTGCATGAAAAGGCCACATGATCGGATGTATCTTGGGAACATTGTGCCAATGGGATACAAAAGTTCACCCAACTTTTCATCAGTGTACACAGAGGTATTGCAGTCGTAAATAAGCATCTTTGACTCTTCAACAAGAAATACAACTGTGACATAATGGTTCCTCTCAATGTTGTATACACAGAAGATCCTCTTCGCACCATTCCAAGGTCGGCCACCACAGAAAGGCATCTCTCCTCGGGCATACTTTAGATCATCCTTATGATATTGGTACTCATTCAAGATCATGGAAGATATGGAGCAGCATTCACCTTTTCCACCCCATCACACAGAGTACTATAGCGTTCCTTTAAGATATAAATAAAATTACAATCCATTAGGATATCTGCTTGATCATAGTGCTTGAGGTACATTCTGTGTCTAATATGCTTAAGAGCCAAGAAATTCTCCATGTGCTGCAGAATCAAAATAATTAAATTACTAATCCACACACTAGTATTAAACATCAAACATCCATAAACATCAGTCACAGATCTATTAGGATATTTCAAACATTTTACATGATATTTCAAACATCTTATAGGATCTTTCAAACATCTTACATGATGTTTCAAACATCTTACACTGGAGCAAGTGAAATAATGAAACATTAGTTTAATTCAAGGGAAATGTATCTGGTTCTTATTTCATGATACTACAGACATGCAACACTTCTGCCTAAAACTTTCTAATAGAGAAACAGAAAATTTTGAACATTGAACTTGCAAAGACTAATCTTATTGTGGATCAAACAATTCAGCAAACCATACACAATTAATCCTAGAGGATGTTTCAAGCTGGGAAGTAAAAATCAAATCAAGATGAAAAGGTTATGAATATGTACCTTATCCTCCAACCAAAATTGAGAATTTTGAATGTTCTTAAAGTCTTCATAATTGAACATCCCCCATGTGAATTGTATATGAGGCCCCCTATTTTTGATAAATGTCACGAGGGCATTTCTCCTCTCCCAGTCAATCGGTTTATAAATATCAACTTTCAGCCTCTCATCACTGACTGCTATGGAGGTTTCTTCCTTTCCAGTTTTCTTCCTCTTTTTGTTCCTTTTTTTTCTTTAGTGTAAGGATCTTGAATAGCTTGGGGAAGAACCACATGTCTCTTTGATAGCTTTTGAACCAAGTCATCCATTGTCTTGTGCATAGAGTTCAACTGATCATTCATAAGGTTCAACTGACGATGCATGTCATCCCTCCACTTTATTTGCTCCTTTTCCTTTTCTGACACTCAGGGCATATGCAAGGACAATGGATACTAAATATACCCATAACAACACGATCTTTTATTTCATCACCCATTTGTTTCATAGAAGCAACTCCTCTGCCATCATCATAATTAGACCCCCCTACCATTATCATCATTAAAGTGCATTCCACAATCACCATCATCGTCATCAATAGCTTCTTCTCCCATTTTACCATCTTCACCAATAGATTTTTCTGTTCTATCATCATATCCTCCAACCACATGACTATCTCCAACTTGTGGGGTTTGCAAACTAACCTTCTATATCTTAAGGGCACCACCAAAATGCCTTAAGATTGTCACTCCATCTAACTCTTTACTTAGGTTATCTATCATCATGTCCTCTTTGTCAGATAAGATAACAAGATTTTGGATGTAAGGCTCCATCTTTTCAGCCTTTGTAGGGTAAAGAAAAAGGGTGTACCACCTGGGTAGATAACAAAAAAAATTATAAGCAAAAAATCTTAGAGGCATGCTTAATGTTTAAAATACATTCTGTAGAATATTAAAAAAACATCCACATATTGTTTGAAAGATGTTTCAGCCATTATGTGGATGTTTCAAATGTCCCGTGGATGATTTTTGAAAGATGTTTCAAACATCCTATGGTTGTTTCAAACATCATGTGGAGATGTTTCAAACATCCCGTGGATGTTTCAAATACCTAATGTTTGAAATATCTTTCAAATATTAAACATCTATCAGAATGAGCCTTACCGGACGATCTTCGATTTGAAATGGATCAGGCCTGTCTTTTTCTACTTTTTCAAATAGTCACCTCTTCATCCTCAGCAATGTCATCTCTTTTGGATAGTCTTTTGGCCGCAATTGAGGTATGGCTTCAAATGCCCAAGCCTACATTGTGTGATAAAAAAGTAAATAGAAAATTATATAAATAACACTAAAATAGAAGTAATGAACAAAATTTATTTAGTTACCATGAAAGCCCAAGGAAATCCGTAGAGGTTATACGAGTCACCCTTAGATTGTTGACGCTCTTTCATATCTTTCATAAGATAATCAACAGTCAATCAGAAACTATTTTGCCCCCATGGATAATTGTAGAAAGCCTCTTCTGTTGAGGCCAATCTAACTGTAGTTTCGAACACACCACAGTTCGAATCCTTTACCAATAAAATACAGTGGACAAACCAAATCAAGCATAATGCATACTTGTATTTTTTTTATTTTTTTTTGATTCAGATTTGATCTACTCAAGCACTATTTAATCAGTCTCAGACCTTTTTCCTTTGGCAGTAAGTTTCCACAACGTTTCACCATCAAGAAGTACTTTTGAAGCTTCGAATTCGTGTAAGAATGTCCACAGTTTAGTCCAGTCATTATGGCGAACTCACGAAGGTTGAAGCGAACTGGTAATCTTTTATAATCAAACCATAACTCCTGGGTCTTCTCACATAATACTCTACGGAGTAGAAGGCCATACACTATAGATGCTTGAAATAGTGGCCTCTCATGCAAATCCAAAAAGTGTCTGAAAGGACTACTCCTAAACTTGTTTTCGAGGCCCTCATCCTGCAACAACTTTCGGAACTCACCCATACCTGCTAATCCTAATGAGAATCTCAAAGTGATCTTTTTGTTAAAGGTCTCATTATCATCTAAAAATATCTTATACTTTAAGGGTGAAAATTCCGATCGAACCTTTAAGATTTCAACCTCGCAACTGTCATACTCATCCTCAGGCATCTCATCTTGTACATGATTTAAAGGTGTTGATTAATCAAAGGTACAAGAATAATTAATTTAATAATTAAAAAGATCTCTTTACAGTCATATTTAGTGAAACATCCTAGGAAATATTTTAAACATCCAGACCTAAACTTTAAACATCCAGAGAGATGTTTGAAACATATTAAGCTTACCTTAACAATTGAGAAGGTGTATTATCATTCTATCTCTTTTTTCTTCTTTCTGTCGCTGCCTCTTTTTCTTCTCCTTCTTCTTCTTCTTCTTCTTCTTGAAGCTTCTTCTTCAGTATTTGCTACCGATGCTTCATCATCAATATTTGTCTCCTCTTCTCTTTCATCAATTGTTGTCTCCTCTTTTGATTCCTTCAACAACATTTGTCATTTCTTCTCTTACTTTCCTTGTTTCCTCTTCTTCTTCCTTTTATGTTTCCTCTTTTTTTTCTTTTTCTGTTTCCGCTTCTCTAGCATTCCCTTCTAGTACATTCTTTGTTTCCTCTTTATTTTCTTTCTCAATTTTCTCTTCATTTTCGTTCTCTTTTTCTTCTTCTCCAGCATTCTCTCCTTCTACTACCTGAAGAGGTTTGGCTTTCACTTCAGCTACAATTGATTTTTGTAGCTCATGCTCCTGAGATGTCTTAATTCTTTTGATAGATCTTTTAGAAAGAGATTTATCTCTTGCTCTTCCACCTGTCTTTGACACACGTCCCTTTGCTATTTAATCTGCACACACAAACAAGTAACGACCATCAATAAAATAAATAAATAATTTTTTCCTAACACATAAAAAAAAAATAAAACTATAAATATTTAAGTATTCTTTGGTGAAACATCTCAGCGAGATGTTTGAAGCCTCATATAAGATGTTTCAAACATCTCATTAAGATGTTTTAAGAAGTTTGAAACATCTTAATGAGATGTTTGAAACATCTCTAAAGGTGCTGGATTGAATGGCCATACAAGATTGAGCTTAAGAGGTAAAATCAATTTTCTGCCATCTACAAATGCTAAGCAAGATATAATAATTTAAGTTTCTAGCTAGTTAGATGGAGCTTGAAAGCAAGCTAGCAATGTTCATATTATAGTTCTCCAAAACTTCTTTATCTATACATCTCTATCAATAATTTTTTTAATCGCTAAAATAATCAACCATCTCATTGTGATAATTAGGTATCTTTTAGTGAAACATCTCATGGATTGTTAAACATCCTTATAGATGTTTCAAACATCTTATATGAAGCTTCAAACATCTTAATGAGATGTTTCAAATACTCAGCTCAAAATATCATTAACCAAACCCAGATAAATATTGCAATAACTTCACAACATACAACAACAGCAATAACAACATGAATATTTAACAATATCTTAAGATGTTTCAAACACTCAACTGACATGTTTGAAACATCTGGGCAAAAAAGTATTTCACAAACCCAAAATAGAGCAATATAACTGTTTCAATATCAAAACAACTAATTTTATGGGCATGTGGAACAACCACATCAATGGCTACACTTAAATAACATAAAAATATCAAATTTTCGGTCAAAAATATCAACTACATAACAACTCTAGAATTTAGGCACAAAAACTACACAACGAGAAGATACAAAAATACCCAAAAATATCAATTTAGGGTTGAAATAACAAGTTCAGGGTTTATCAATATGATAAAGAAAAAGAAAAAAAAATTTACCTTGATGATGGAATCTCGACTTCAAAGCAAATTTAAACGGAATGGAGTCAATTTTTGAAGCCCTTTAGTACTCTTGAGTTTGGAGATTGAATTTGAGAGAAAAGTTAGAAAAGTTTAGAGGAAAATCGTGTGTGGTTTTGAAAAGAGAAGAAAGAGAAAGGTTGAAAAAGTTGAAAAATCCTATCTCAGAAGATGTTTTTTTTTTGTTTTTTAGTATTTTAAATTTTAACCCAAAGTTTTTTTATTCTAATTTGACCCAAACCACCCCTAATCCTTCTTAATTAGTTAGTCTTTTTGTTAATAAAAAAGGGTATCCCAAATACTTACACAACACTTCAGATGTCTTTTTAACACATTTTTCCGACTCTCTCTCTCTCTCTCTCTCTCTCTCTCTCTCTCTCTCTCTCTCTTCTCTCTCTGTGTGTGTGTGTGTGTTTTCCCTCCATACAACTTATATGCTTTATTTTAACACAACCAAAAGACTTGCACGTAATGATCCTATATCTTTGCTCAAGAGATGCTATATAATTCACTTTACGAGGGAAAAGATAAGTACTCAAGATAAAAAAAGAAGTGCTTTTTTAAAATCTTAGGGTCTTGCTGAAAGATCAAGCTTTCTTTTTGAACCCAATTTAGGTATAGTTGTGTTATTCCCGGTCCCAATAGAAATGAGTTTGACATAAAGTTTATTCACGTTATTGAACTTTTTTTAGCTGGATGAACATATTTCCTTCTTATAAAGCAAAACTAATGTATATAATTTTATTTTATTTTTATTTCTTTTTTGGTAATAACTGTGAAATATTACCATTAATAAACCAAATGATTCTTTACAACCTTTTTGGAACGATCACTACTATAACCACCTCCTAGGAAGGTTGTTATAATCTCTGAATCTCCGAAATAACAAAAAATCACTATTTATAAATCCTTTGTATCACACTCTAACATTTTCTAGCTCTCCTTATATTCCCTATCCATTATATCCTTTCCCTAATCTCTCTTTGTATCTGCCCTATTACAAAATCTATATTTACATCTATGTTTCAAAATATTTTCCAGTTTCTTGCTTTCCAAGTATAGTATATAGTTGCTCCCAAAATTGCAGCAACTACCTCCTTTGCTTAGGCAGCATGATAGTACTCCACATAAGATTAGCAACATTTATTTTTGTAGGACTCCCTAGCACAGTTAAATAGCCTTTGCTTACAGAGTATTCACCTTTAGTAGTCAGGACATACTCTCCATTCTGATACCATTGCTTCATCGTATCTTTAAGGGAATTCATTTTTTTTCAGTGCCAGCTACAATATTGTGGTGGAGTGTGATTCCAAACATCTCCATTTGTCTTCATATACACTTCACTTATCCATTTTACCCATAACACATCTTTCTTCACAACCACTTGCCAAAACAGTTTGCCCACAGATGATATATTCCATTCTCTACAGCTTTTAATATTCAGTCCCCATATTTCTTAGGTACACACTTTATCCCAAGAAACTAATGCCATTTTCCTTCTCTCCTCATTTTACCCCATAGGTAATCTCTGCATTTTCTGTCGATCACTTTCAATACACTTTGAGGTAAAATGAAAACTGCACCCCGAAAATTGTATATAGAGAACAATATTGCATTGATCACTTGTAATCTATCAGCATAAGAAAGGTTCTTTGCAAAAGCTTGATTTATTTTTGCTGTTATCTTTTCCACCAATTGAAAGCACTCTATTTTATTCCACTTCTTAGATGAAAAGGGCAATCCCAAGTACCTGATAGGCAGTGTCCCTTTAGAGAATCATGTATACTGCAAGATCCTAGTATGTTCATCCTCTTCCATACCAGCTAGAAAGATGTTTGACCTCTTTAAGTTTGCCACCAAGCCTGTCACAGCACTAAAGTGGTTTAGTGCTTCCATCACTCTGGTTATAGATGTTAAATTTCCTTGTAAAAGACCATCAAGTCATCTACAAAAATCAGGTGTGTCAACTTGGTAGCCTTGCACATAGGGTGATATCTGAAGTCCGGCAGATGACTCATTCTCTTCAGCACTCGAGTGAGATATTCCATAACCAATACAAACAAAAGTGGTGATAGAGGGCCACCTTGCCTCATCCCACTTCTCCCTTCAAAGAAGCCAAATCCTTCCCCATTAACCTTAACTATAAATTTTGTAGAAGTTACACAAGTCATGATCAACTAAGTCAATGATCTAGGGAACCTAAATCCGTTCAAAGCTTCTTCAATGAAATCCCAGCTCAACATATCATATGCTTTCCTCAAGTCAATCTTCATAAGACACCTGGGTGATGTCTTTCGGTTGTAGTGTCTTAAGAGGTCATGGCATATAAGCACATTGTGAATGAGTGATCTACCCTCAACAAATACTGCTTGATTCTTATCCACAATCAGTGGAAGTATGTCCTTAAGTCTTGCACATATCATGTTGGATATGCATTTGTAAAGGACGTTACAATATGATATGGGTCTAAATTGGCTTGCATTATGTGGAATCTCCACCTTAGGTATCAATGTGATTACAGTTTAGTTGATCTGTTTTAGCAGCTTACCATTCTCAAAAAATTCTAGTACAACTACTATTACCTCATCTCCTACCACATTCCAAGCATCTTGGAAGAATCCACTTCCATAGCCATCTGGCCCCGGACTCTTATTTCTATCAATACCAAATATTGCCTCCTTTACATCATTGGTTGTATAAGGTCTTAGTAATTTCAACTGATCCTCTACAGATAAAACATATCCATTCTTTAGAAAACTTCCAAATGCATTAGTTCTTTCCTTTTCTTTTTTCCCCAGTAGGTCTTTGTAGAAATCCACTAGTATCTGAGCAACAACTTCCTGAGCTGGTTTGATTGTAGCCTGTCATATTTGTCCCACAACTAGATAATAGCTTGTTGCAGCTTCCTATTTATGGAGAAAAAATACCTTGTGTTATCATCTCCCAATTTTATCCAAGTGGCCTTACTACTTTGTTGCAGGAAGAGCTCGACCAAATAAGATGATCTTCTGAATTTCTGATGTGCCTCTTTTTCCTCCTGCTGCAGTTATTGGTTATGTGGATCCCTCTGTAGTGTCTGCTAAACTTGCATCGGATCTTGTCTATCATCTTCTACTTCAGTAAGTATATTTATGAATTGTTGACCATTCATCTTCCTCAGATCACTCTTCAACAGTTTCATCCTCCTCACTACCCTCATCATTTAACATCCTTCTATGCTTAGGTTCTATCGAGCTTTCACCCTTTCCAGAAATAAAGGGCGACTAGACCACACATTACAATATTTGAATGGTTTCCTTCCTTTCTTTGGGGAGTTCAGCAAAGATAGCTTCATTGGACTATGATCACTGATCCCCTCAGGCAGGAAAGTAGTGCTAAAGTCAGGCATACTATCAAGCCATTCTGAGTTCACAAATACCTAGGCGATTTTTATAAAAATTCTTCTTCCACTATGTTTATCATTCCATGTATACATGCTCCCCTGTTTAGGCAATTCAAGGAGTCCACAATTTTCCACACATTCATGAAATTTCTTAACTTCAGCCATACTAACTGGATTGCCCCCAATTTGATCATCCGTGTGCAATACAACATTAAAGTCTCCCATTATAATCCATGGTTGACTAACATTTGCACCCACTACTTCTAAATAATTCCACAAAGGTCTTCTTTCCTCTTTGGTATTGAAATAATATACCACTGTTAGCATCATTATTTTTTATAGTGATCTATACACCACTTCACATGTTATTGCTTGTGTCATCCCACTTACCATTCTTATCTGAAAGTAGTATGTCCTCCAAACTAACCATATTCTTCCATTTGTATGATAGTCTAAGTTAGTCATAGACCCCATCCTTCAAACAATTTGTTAGCGACTTGCTCAATCTTGCTTCTTTTTATTTTAGTCAGTCTCCACTAGACCTGCCAAACCAATTCTTTCTCTACTACAAAGGAGTTTTACCTCCTTTTGTTTGTTAGGGGAATTGAGGCCCTTAACATTCCAGCATAAAACATTATCCATGTCCTGAGAGAGGTAAGTCAGTACCTCCCTCTTTCCTAGGTGGGATCTTAGGTAACACTAACTAGACTCTGGCCTATTCAATATCTGGAATGAATTCTGTTGACATCCTTCCTGCTCATGATATTTTGGTGGATGTTTGACAGTGTTCAATGGTGTCACTCAATCTGTTCTTCCTGAGTTCTGGTGGTTCTTTATATTGCCTCGAGTTCCTTCTGTGCCCCCTGTACTCTTCTGTGTATTCCCTTTTTCCTCTTCCTTCTTTCCATCTGTTATTCTCTGCTTAACTTTAGTTGCTAGGATTACATCTTCTTCTATCTGCCCTTTTCCTTTTTGATGTTTTGGGATAGCTATCTGATCATTTTTTCTTTTCCTTCATTCCTTCTTTGAGTGCCCATATTTGTGGCAACAAGCACACAAGGTAGGTTTCCAATCATATTGCACCTTCTGCTCAATTAGATTCCCTTTCTCATTTCTGAAAATTACTTTATCCGGTAGATTTGAATCTACTGCCACTTCAATCAACAATCTTGCAAAATTCAACCCCATCTTTTCTCTGTATTATGGTCCACCATTATAGGTTTTCCAATGAGACTCCCTATTTTACTCAGACCCTTAGGACTCTAGTATTTGAAGTCCAATCCTGGTAATTTCATCCAAATAGGGACTGTGTATAGTGCTTCCCTTGTGAACTTCATATCTGGGTCCCAAGCTTTTACGATCAATAGTTTGTTATCAAAATGATATATCCCTCCTTGTATCACATCATTTTTACCAATAGAAGTATCAAACCGAACCAGTACTATGCCATTTTTTAACATAGAGACCTTATTTATTTCATGTTTTTCCCAAATCCTCTGAATATAGCCATTTAATACAGAAAATGGTGGGTAAGCTCCCAACACGTAGCATACTATTGCATTTTTCCAATATGCTATTTCTGTGCTTATATCTTCTAGTTCAATTTCACTGATGGATGACTCACCATGTTTGTCCGGTGAGATGAATTCCAGTTTGAACCCAGTGTTCGACACTTTTGCTATATCAAAGTTGTCCCAAATCGATGCCTTCATCTCCAGATCTACCGATGCTTCCACCTCGTCAGCCCGTGACAATTTACTCTGACTTCCCGATGCTTGTGAGTCCTTCCTCCACTCTGATTGCTCAATTGTATCCTCAAATTTCATAGTTTGCCCTAGCTTTGTTTCTTTGGTCTTTGCCGATACATCCTCTCAATTAACGGTAATTGCTGGTATTCCTTTCGATGTCTGCTGTCCAGCTCCACTTGCAGCAGATTCCTGAGCTTCAATTGTCTTTTGCGAAGGGATTCTCGTTCTCTTTCCCCCCACGGACGCGCACGTTAGTTCATAAGCCTGGGAGAAAACGAGCCCTAATGTTGTATATAATTTTAGTTATGATGTTTTATCAGTTTAACTGACTACATGTTGATGTTTTGTTGGTTTAGACATTGTTGTTATAATACTGTTGTTTACCCTTAAAATTGGATAACAATTAAATTTATAATATGGTTTTAAGGACACGTGATTTCACCTAATACCAATTGATAAATGTGAAGATTAATAACATAAATGAACTATAAAGTAAAGCGAACCAGTATTGAAACGGAATTCAACCCTCGAGCTAGGGTACCCCCGAACTGATTGATACCAAAACAGTTAAAAATAAGCAAGCTGATGAACAAGAGTATAAGCTAAAGAGAGAGCTTTATATTGGCTTTTATATGCGAGAACAATCTGTCCATACAAATAGTTAATACTCCCCTTTATATAGTAGAAGAATTCTACTTATGGTATAACTCTAATTACAGAAGGAAATCTCATGATTAGCTAATTAACCGTTCCTAATTTGATCCGTTCCGAGATTTCTGCCATGATCTTCGACCAGTCACGGATATTTCATCTTTCCGTTATTATGTTATCTTCGATCTTGCTCGATGCCTGTCTTATTCGGTCTCGATCGCTACTGGCCTCGATCTCGACAGGTACCTCGAATCCCGAACTTGGTACTTTGTCCTCGTACCTTGGTCTGATCCACTACAGGGCCGACCTTCGATGCAGCTCCCTGATCCCGGTCAGATAGAAAAATTGGATGGGCTCGATTTTAACAGTATACAACTATAACTTCCGTTCTCCCCTTCCCCTTTTATCATTTCCTCTTTTGATCCTACAAAGCTGCAGAAGGTTAATCAGAGTTTATTTCAGTAAGTTCTTTAAAGAAAAAGGAGATGTTTCCTAAGTGCCAAGTGTCCGTTTTGGAGTCGCATAAATTTAGATAATAACAAGAGCAATAGTCTAACTGCTTCTTGAACTTTGAAGACATCATTCTATGTCACATATTAAGCAGAGCATCAAAGTAGGCAAAATGGATCTTATACACCACTAAATGCAGTCATTCTGACGCCATATTATCCAATTACAAGTATCTCTTAAACAAGGCCACCCCTTTTTCCAATGTTCCAATTCTTGTATTTCTCACCATCTTTTGTCAGGTTTTGAACACTAGCAGGTTATAAGATTGCTAATTTGGGTAATCAAGTTCCCTCCCCTTTGGCTCCTTTATACACTAGCTTATTAGAAATTCAAGAAGCAAACTGGAAAAATGTCATCAATAACAGAGGAAGGTGTCTTGAAGTTAGTACATCCTGGTAGGCGCGTTGAGATTCATATTGAGCCTATTATCGCTGCAGAAGTCCTTAAGAAGTACCCGAGACACTGCATTGCCCGTCCTGATGTTTTCAAGTTTCCTTGGATCGTTGTTCGCCCTGAAGCAGTTTTGCATCTAGGCAAAGTATTCTACATAGTCCCAAAGAAAACGATTTATGATCTTTTGAAAGCCAAAAAGCAGCAGAATCAACATATGCCACTAGCAATCCCCTCACTCAACAGTAATCATGATTCCCACGATTTTACTTCTATAAGTACTAGTCAAACCTCACTTCTTCTCAGGGAAAACCAATACGTCAAGAGTCATGACAATAGTCGTCTTAATGTTCAGAACTCCAAACTTAAGGAAAAGAAGAATCATCTAAACCGTAGTCTTTCTGATTGGAATTCATCGTTCGAGGGAAATCAGTCCATGAGAAATCCTCGAAACATACCTCTCAAGTCGACAGCTGGAATGACTCCGAAGCACATTAGACATGGTAAGCATCCTAGCAGATTTCAGAATTCACCTTGGTATGGTGCAAGTTATGAGGAGGATGATTTTAAGGAGAACAGAAATGGACTTGAAAACTACTCTCAGCAGTCTATTGATGATTCATCCTCCTTTGATAGTACATTTATGCACTCTAAAAGATATTACTACAGCAGCAGTAGTTATTCTCCAACATCGCGAGTAGTCAACCACCATCGTCAGTACACAATAAGTTCCAATCAAATTGAACTGAAATCTTGTTTGAGAAAGCCGGATAGTGAACGAAGGCGGCTCAATCTAAGAGTGAATTTTCTCATAGCCAAGTGTTATTATAAGCAGTGAAATAGTACACTTCCAAGTTAATTTGATAAAAGGAATTTTACCATTGAGGTTCTAAGATTATAACCAGAAAAAAATCACTCCAAGTTAATTTTTGAAGAAAGGAATAAAAAGGAGGGAGAACATGAAACAATTCGAGGAAAGTAGGAGAAAAATGTGATTCAGAACTTGATATGAAAATGAATGGCTACATCTAGGAAATAAACAAACTTTCATGCATTTAATTCTTTGATTTGGAGCTATGAGAATGAATGGCTGATTGTGAGAAAATCAAAAGAACAGAAAGATAATCACATAAAAAACAAGTGCATCAGTCATATGGCTATCTCAAACATATGGAGTTGAATGTTCATATGAAGTGCTATATTTGCCAATTGCTGTAAATGAGATATATCGATGTGTATAACTTAAAGATCCTTCATATTCATCAAAACCCAAAATTTACTGTACTTCATTGAAAAGGGAGAAATCGCACTAGCTAAAGCAAATCTCTAAAGCTCATATACAAGATTTGGGACAGAAAATAGTGGTTGTGCGACGGAACAGATATTACAAGTACCATTTGCAATTACTCACTAGAAGTTTGTCTGTCATGTTCTTTCAGTTAGCTTAGAATCAGTAACTTGTGATCTCTTTGAAGGAGAACTTGACTCCCTTGAAGAACTATGTCCAAAAATGTTGAACTTGCCAATCTTTTTCGAGAAGTTACTCATGAAACTCCGGGAGTTAGATTTTTCCATATTTTTCTTCATACAAACATGATCTTTCTCCAGGTCATTCAATCTCATCCTCATTCGTGCTAGTTCAAGTTTTAGTTCCCTATTTTCTCGTCTTAGAGAAGCATAATTATCCCGGGGAGACATAGCTGCACTTAAAGCACCACTATTGATCCTCCACGATTGGTGCATTGGCTTATGATCATCATCAGGATAAGAACAAAACAAGGCATTTCGAAGCCTCAGTTGCTCGAAATATAGAACCTGTACAATTGATTGGAGTGGGAGGCGTTCGTTTTGTGCAGCGTGTGATCCAGCTTCTTGTGAGAGCTTCTGAAAATCAATCAGCTTGCATAGTCTCCTCCTATCTGGATCTGATAACGCCTGATGAGCCTGGAATTTCCATGAATGAACGTCGATGATTAGTCAAAAGTAATAACTTCAGGAAATGCCTAAGGAAGCTCTACTACTTCTTTAGAAATATGGACTTAGGTTAGAAGATTCTATTAAGGGCAAAATCAAACTCAATGTAAAGTACTTAATCCTCCTCATATAACGATACCATATTCATTTAAGTCATTAGCAAACAGCTTAGTTTCGAATAAACAAGTACCGTGAGTTTTCTCCTGACATTTAATTTTAAAACTTTAACTCAAACCATTAATGCTTTTTCTTAAACATATTTCAAGCAATTTGTAGTACATACTTTGAGGTAGACATCGATTGATCGGTAAAGTCCATCATGGACAGTACGAGCATGTGCTGGTAAGCTTTCGGCAATTGCTATGAACTTGTTCAGCTTTAGGTTTGCATCAGGTGCAATTTCAGCAAGGTAATTGTCCACCAGTTTAGCGACTTTGAATAACGCAGTTTGGGATGGCGAAGTAGCGCTATCAGACTCAAAAACTGAGACATCCTCCATATCTTCATCACTATCCTCCTGCTGAGAAAAATTAACCAAGATTCTATGCACTGTGTCAATGTCAAATAATGTGTCACCAGCATTACGAAAGGAAGGAATTAGAAGATCATCGAGAGTAGCTATATCCAATTGAGATCCTATCCGCCTCTCAAGATCAAGTCTACAAGCAACTGTGCAGTCGAGCATCACTGCACTTCTCAGCAACCCAAAAAGAAAGGATATTGGAACAACCAATTTCTCAACAGGCATAAGGCTAACAATTGTCTCGACCACAACTTTTTCATGGCCGTTTGAACGAGAAACCACGTCAACTTTGGGTTGGCTCGATTGATTCCAGGAAGTGGACTTCTTTGTCAACTCCTTCTGTGCGTAGTTCACTAGTGATGCTGCAATACTTTCAGGCCTAACACCACGACATTTCATCGCTGTTATGACTCGTTGATACAAGTCAATGCGAAGAACTGACAAATCCTCTATCCACCAGTCTCCTTCACACTTGGCTTGGCGGTTCATATGGAGTCTACCGGAACTACTATATTCCAAGCGCGAGAAACTTGAAGCAATTTGCTCCACACAAGCCTTAGAGGCTATAGCATCAATGCATCGGGTAACTATTTTCAGCTCATCAGCCAAAGGGAGTAGGTTTTCGCATTGTTTCAGGACTTCAACACACATTTCAAGATTCTTGCAAGCAACAATATCAAGATATTCTTCAGCTCGGGAACCAAGGTTGTTCTTTGAATAGTCCTCAGTCATCTCAAGATAATCTGATACACAACAAAGCTGAGCAACATTTGCAGCTGTAATCTCGAAGTTAACACCGTAGCAGAATTTTGCTGCCAGCTCAAATGATTCAGCTCCACCTGGTAGGCTAAGAAGCTCTATCCTTGATATATCAGAATCCCTGTGCCCTGCTACAAGCTTCCGAATTCGCCCACTTCTGGAGACTAGAGGAAACTGCATCACATCATATGCATCTATGTTAGGAGCTTCTGTTGAATTGTAGCCTCTGAACTTGCTCATAGGCATGAAATTAACATTTTCTGAAGACTTAACTATAACTGTATGAAAGGGACTAATACGAATCGCCTCTCCAAAAGAAGTCATTTTTTCGTTATGTTTCATTACCTCTACAATGTGAATTACTCCACAAAATCTATCACCAGTTTGCAGTGGCAAATAAGAGAAGACAATTGACAGATTTACCTTATGCAATGAAAATGTGCCACCATCTACTTCTATCGTTATATCACTTGGAACATCCCGAAACACCCTATACCACAGATCAAACAGCTGATTAGAAATAAGACAACAACATGTTATAAAAGCAAATATCTAAGCATTTATGTCATGTTAAGACATTTCTCACAACTAGAAATTTTTTATGTTTGGTAAGTGTACTGATGGCCATAATTCAGAGCAAGAAAGAGGAGTGGGGAAAGAAAATTGCACAAGAAACATGAAAAAGGAGCACCCAAACGATTATTGTCAATGAGATTTCTACTACTATATATTAATATCTGAAGCAAAAATGAGGCAATCAGATGTCCCTACAGCTTCGAGTGTATTTTAACTATATGTCTTCCCCTACCACTTCAACACTCCTTTAAAAGTTGAAACATTTTTTCCTTTCCTATGCTAGCTTTGAGAAGGGAGCCTTAACGCAACAGTAAGAGTTGTCATCCTGTGACCAAGAAGTCCTTGGTTCAAGTTGTGGAAATAATCTATTACAGAAATGCAAGGTAGGTTACATACAATGGACCCAATGTGGTACGATCCTTCTCCAGATCCTGCATGTAGCGGAAGTTTTGTGCACCGAACTACCTTTTTATGCTAGCTAAGAACAAACCATAACAGAGGAAAAGAATGGAAGTTCCCCACCTCCTCCCCCCAAAACCCAACCCTCAGGCTATTCTGTATAGGCACTAACTAACTAACTAACTATATATATATATATATATATACACGCGCGCACTATGGATTAAAGTGTCCATAGAGTAAGTCATACTGATCGGCAGGAAGTGAGCTAACTTGGTCAGCCAATCAATAATCACCCCAAACGGCCATCAGAATGCTTTGCCGTCTTCAGCAATCCAAAGACGAAGGCTATGGTTATCTCGTCCTACATCTACTGTAGTATCTGAACTGACTACACTTCCCAATTCCCACATACAAAAATTTCATAAAAAATAAAAGATAAATCAAATAAGTAGAAAACAACAAATGAACCCTGTTTTACACTTCCAGTTCCTACAGACAAAAATTTCACTTAAGTACAGTTAAACCAAATACAAAACTACAAATGAACCATAGCAACCAAATAAAGCAAAAAAACTGGAGTATTAAATACAAACCATTCACTATAACGCTGCCGTGAACACTTGGCGAGAGACAATTGAGAATGGTGTTTGTCCATGGCCGTAGTGAAGAAAATCCAGAGGAAAAAATGCAATTTTGAGAAACAGAAGACAAGAACGTGAAGGTTGTTAAAGAAGCCAGGTAATGAGGGGGACAAAGACACAGTGGAAAATATTGGTGTTGGTCTACTTCTTTGGCCATTTTTGCGTCAAACTGTTTGTGCTCAAATCATAGATTACACTTGTCCAAACCAATGGGCCTCTTTTGTGGGTCATGTCCTTGATAGTACCAATAATTAAAATACCCACCATTAACTCTCTTTCTGTGGCATTTGTATATTCTTATTGCTGTACAATGAAGCTATAATATTTGATTGGGATTAATGTTTAGCAGCAGATAAAGGGGTGCCAAAAAAGGAACAAGTTTAGCAAACATTGGTTCAGTCGAAACAGAGAAAGTCAAGAAAAAAGCGGGAAGAAAAGGTCGTTATTCTGTTTTGACAAATTTTACTCTTTGTCCCTCAACTTTCATCATTGCCGCTTTGTCCTTTTGACATCTCATTTCTAAGTATATATCTTACCACAGTAAAAAAGATGCTATTGCTTCACAACTCACAAGAAAATTTCGTGTTAATCATTGTATTGTTCAAAGAGTTTACCTTCTCTACATACTGATACCGTAAAAAATAAATTTTAGTATCAGATCAACTAGTGATAGCGTTATATATATTTATCCTAAGATTAGTAACTGAAAAGTAAGGCTGTTTTTTTGTTGTTGCTAATATGGTTAATTATATTAAGCGAAAGAGAGTAATTATAGACTAGGATTTCTTGCTATTAAAGTTCCCGAACAATCTTTATTGGGAGCAGATAAAACATAGGATGGGAGGAATAAATAATGCGGTAGATGTTGTGATTGCTGGACTTAGGAAGGAACTAAGGTGATGGCATGTAAAGATTACCTTCGTACAATATATTAAAATATAATAAGCAAAATAATAATAATAATAATAATTTATCGATGTATGTTTACCCGAAAAATGGATAGAGTTAAATTTGTTCGTAGTTCTAAGAGCATGTGGTATAACTTGACACAAATCGTAAGAATGAATAGAAATATCGAGTGTTGACCATAGAGAATGAAAAATAAGCAAAGTTGGAAAGAAGATGATTTATGGATTAAGCAAGATGAATCAATCTATGAAACTAAAAAAGGATAACTCTTCAATATAGGAGTGTATGATATCTCAGTTACAATATATGTCAAACTTCCTCCTTACAGAAATATAGCCATCCTTTTTATAGTGGGGGATCCTACTTTAAATATAATTAAAAATACATAGTGGAGAACCCATGATAAATCAGTTTTTCCCTAATTCCCGCCGAGATTCTCTCTCTTAGTGCGGCTGTAACGGCTCTTGTCTATGAGCTCGATCTTGATCGGAATCGGTATTGGTCGGTTTCCAATTTTAGAGCTCGATGCGGGTTTGAGGTCGATGCTGACTCGGGGTCCGGTAATGACTTGGGCTCGATATTAGTTGGCCTCTGACCCTTAAGCTCGATTCCATCACATCTCATCATAGTTCGATTCGGACCCGAGCTCGATAATGACTTCGAGCTCGGTATATGACCTGTACCTAAAATTGGAAGCTCGTTTGTGCCTTTTTCGGATCTCATCTCGATATTATGAAGGCTTTCTTCGGTCCATTATGTTCCCATCTCGATCAGACGTACGAAGGTTTCAGCCGTATACAATTTATATAACTTAAATCATTGTTGAAAACGTCACTTTGTATGCTTAATGATCTTTTTAAAAAAGGAAAGAAAAAAGATTGTATACATGGCTTTTCTTCCTTTGCTACTCCTATTATTCTGGTAAAAACATGATACTATATGCAATTGTATATCGATGTTTCTCTTTGCTGGCGAAAACCAGAAATTAACCAAAGAGTCCACAATGAAAGCAAAGGAATAATATTCAATACCTATGTCTCAAGTAAATTCATGTTGATGATTTTGTATGAGAGTCAAAGCTTTAAAAAGCAACAAATTTTGACAATATAAATGTAGTTGTAGGGAAAATAACTCCCCGCCAAAGGGAATAAAAAACAAAAAACAAAGGAACGAAGCCAGTGGCTGTGTGCTGGAAACACGAATAATTGGGAGCCTATAATTGAATAAAACAAGGTCATATTTGGAGTATTTATTACACAAGCTAGAATGATCTAAATCGAATGGCTTTTGCTCCTATAGTCTGCTGATTATGACTTCTCAACCAAAAAAAAAAGAGAGTTCATAACCTCACTTAGTGGGGTACGCTAATTAAGCAGAACTTTGGAGTTTCAACTTTATTAAGTATTCCTTTCAGTTTATATAAGATAACTTTACTCCCTCGATACAAATTTATAAAGAAAAGAATATTTTTAAAATTTATGATTTTAAAAGTTTAAAGGAT
Source organism: Nicotiana tabacum (assembly GCF_000715075.1). Lineage (NCBI taxonomy): Eukaryota > Viridiplantae > Streptophyta > Magnoliopsida > Solanales > Solanaceae > Nicotiana > Nicotiana tabacum. The sequence continues at coordinate 45,449,079 of NC_134098.1, forward strand.
ACTCCATCTGTCTCAAATTATCTGTCGTGTTTCTCTTTTACATATCCCTTAAAAAAATATTAAATAGGATAGATTTTGACTGTTTTACCTTTAAGATATAATTTCTCTTCATTTAATATTTAGTCATAATTGCATTATCTACATCTTCAAGAACAATTATTACTAAGGGTATTAAAGGAAAAAAATAATCAATTTTGTCTTGAACTTCTAAAATGATAAATAATTTGAGACAACTATTTTTAGTAACCACGACTGATAATATGAGACGGAGGGAGTAATTTAATACTTAAAAGATGATTTTTATCTTTCTCTTCTAAGAATGGTTTCGTCATAAATGATGATTTTATTGGTACTTTCTCACCCTACTAAGTATGGTGGTTATACACATTAATAAGTGCATTTCTTTTATTATTATTATTATTATTATTATTATTATTATTATTATTATTATTATTATTATTATTATTATTATTATTATTATTATTATTCCGCTGTTGATCACATGTTAATTTGAAATTGATAAGAAGTTAAGGAAAATTTAGGGATGTGCATAATTAGGTAAATACTGAGTTACCGTATTGAAATTGAAAATTTTGGCATTTAGTATGGTATTCGATTTAAGTTTTAAAAATATTTTATAGTAGTTATGGTATTTGGTACTTAAAAATAAAGTTTTGGAATACCGATAATGTACCAACATATATATATAATTATAACCTACTAAGATATAATACTTTTCTTTGGCATTCATGTTGAGATTGACAGTGGAATTCATGTACTTCTTTAGGAAAATGGCGAAACAAGGTAGGTTGTATATTCTGACTCTTATCGCCAGGTTGTCAAGTAATTTAACATGATATTTTTATGATTTTAGGGTGTTTCTTACTCATGTATTATTGTTGCATCTGTTGGATTAGTCCATGTTGTATTCTCTAAGTTCAGCAATTAACTCTAAACAAGCAACAAGGTATTTTCAATGATCAAATATTTTTTTTTATGTACCTTTTTCCTCTCTATGGGTTGATACTTGCTAGTTTTGGACAAAAATTTTGTCAAGTCACGTGAGCTTAGAATATTTTTATTTTTATATTTTTGAGTATTTTAATTAAAAATATTAAAGTCTATTTCTATGCACTAGTTAGTATTCAAGCTGAGCAAATTGAAATTACCGGACCAAATAAATCAAAATCAAAAGGAGAAAAATCGAATCATATCGAATTTAATTAAGTATGGTATTGTTATATCATTTTAAGAAATCAAATACTGAAAATACTAAACCATTATATTCAAATATCGTATTGTACCAGCCGACAAACATCCCTGCTTAACTTCTTGACTATCTCTCTTTTATACACATCTAAAATTATCAATTCAACCAGGTAATTAGAATAGATTTAATTAATTGTAAATACAACACTAATATAACCTTGTCATGAATGCAGCAGAATAGTAAAAATATTCAATAATTACCATGTAATTCGGTCCATGCATATGGAAGTCCAAATAGTTGCTGGTAAGATTATAAAGAATATGTAAAAATAGATCCAAAAAACGCAAAATTTGGCTTTTGATTCCAATCAGCAGAAAAGTTTGGAAAAGAAAGGAAACACAATGAGAGAAACCAAAAAAGAGTAACGGTGGCAACTTTTGATAATTTTATATGATGATTACCCACCACCTTCCACCATTCTTTTAAGGAATTCATTCTTTACTTTGACTAGAGGTCCCATGCTGTTCCCATTCCTTCTAATGGTATCTACTTTGGAGAAATTTTTTTTTTAAAAAAATTAAGTTTTATGTACGTACATTATAAATAATATTTATGTTATCAATATATTTTAATTGAAAATATAGTTACTTTACTTTTTAACTTAACAAATTAGATTTACAATTGACAATTATCTGTTGTCGATGACGGGAACACAGAAATTAAATTCAAAATAAAATACTAAATATTTATGTTATGTCAAGTTTCACCACATTTGCCTAGTAAAGAACAAAACTTGAAGCATTTGGTTTATAATAATTAAGTCAAAGTCAATCATGTTCCTAGTCACTTGATACAATCAAATTTTATGGACATGAGCATGCGCAGTAGGACCCAAACTGAGACCCTAACACACTACACGGACACAATTTGACATGTTTGAGTAACCCGCCCTCTTCATTTTCTTGACCATAAATGAATAGGTAGATGTGTAATCAATTCTATTACTTTATATTTGACCTCGCTTCTCTACCATTAACGAGTGTAGTGAGATAGGTAGAATCCATTCACTTTTAATTAGGTTTTGAATTCGAGCTAAAATGACGGGTAGAAATCGCTTACCTTTTTAATTGGTCTTATTTAACGTGAATTCAAATTATTCATAACCCTAAAACGAGTATCGAGCAACGGGTGAGAAACCAATAAAAACTTTGCTTCTCTCTTTCTCGCACTTTTTTTTTCTTTTTCTTTTGGATGGAAGATGACAAATATAATCCTTAAAAGAAATATGTGACTAGCAAAGCTCCTTAAACCTAGATGAACAAGATTAGATTTTTATGGTCATATTGAACTATGATTTGACTCTTAACCATTTGTTTACCCTTGATAGTTGACTGATTATGGGCACTCAGACTTGGACTATGAGACTGAATTTTGATTTCCAAAGATATGTGTGGCTCATGAATAATAGCCAGTTTGGTCAAGTTGGAAAAATTAGTTTATTTTGAGAAGTATTTTTTTTCAAAAGTGTTTTTGGTGAGAAGTAGTTTGTGTTTGGCTAATTAATTTAAAAAGTACTTCTAAGCAGCAATTAGTGTTTGGTCAAGCTTTTAAAAAGTGCTTCTAAGTATATTTTTCTCAAAAGTGCTTCTCGGAAGAAGCTATTTTTTTCTGCTTCTCCAAAACTGCTTCTGCTTCTCCTCAGAAGCACTTTTTTTTTCTCCTAAAAGCTTAGCCAAACTTCAAATTTGAAAAAAAAAAATTGCTTTTGAACTTGAAAAAGCTTGGCCAAACAGGCTATAAGATTAACTAGACAACACATAACAATGTTTTCATAGTTTAATAGCAACTAGATTTGTATTTATATCATTTTATGGAGTCAAAATTTGGGATTCGACTTGACATGATGTAAAACAAGTGACTTTAAATTTATATATAGTAGAGTTCTCTTTAGACTACGAGATTTATTTATATTAGATATCTTACAAAATTTAGGAGTTTAGCTTAAAATAGGCGTCTTGCCTATAAATAGTTGCTAAATATTTTCTCTATCATTATCGATTATTGATATTGGTTATTGAAAATTATATCTCTATCATTTGGGATTTTTCTCCTCGCTCACCCTTGCACTAAGGCCCCGTTGGTCCATAAAAAACTTTCTTTCTTTTTTTAATTTTTTTTCAAAAATATGTTTGTCTATGAAAATTTTCAACTTTTTGAAAATGAGTTTTTCAAAAATCAAAAAGTGATTTTGACCACCTTTTCAAAATTTTCAAAAAAAAAATACCCCCTCCCACCCCACACAAAACTGTAATATATTTTCAAGTGAAATACATGTTCAAACATAATTGTAAATTCCAAATACTATTTTTCAAATTAACTCCAAATACTTCTTTATTTCAAAAATTAAAATTTTTATGTCCAAACGCACTAAATGTTTGAAATGCTTCTCGGTAAAATTTACTTGCATAAATGTCAAGTCAATCGATGATTGACATGTGTTTGCACTTAAAACATTTCTCACTTAATCATGAATTAAGAATCACAATCTAATTAATTCAATGGTTCCAGTATAATGAAATAAAAAGAAAAAAGAATGACGTAGAATAAAAATTCGTTTATTTGCATCAAACACTACTAAATATCTGGGAAACTCCGTCTAAAAAAACCGACCAAAGTTGGTCGGTAATGACCAATAACTATCCAAAATGCGACTATTTTCGTGTGGATGGTATTTTGAAGGTCGGAAGGGCATACCGAGCAAAGTTGGTCGGAAATTACTGACCAACATTGGTCGGTAAGCTCTACACGACCATCTGACAATGTATTTGGCTTACCGACCAAAACTGGTCGGAATATTATTTTATTAATTTAATTTTACCGACAAAACTTGGTCGGTGTATTAAATTTATTAATTTTTCCTACCGACCAACTTTGGTCGGTATTGGAAAATATATTTTTTGTATAAATTATTAAAATTTTTAAAAATCGACTAACTTTGGTCGGTACTGTAAAATATATTTTATTTTAAATAATTAAAATATAAAAATACCTACCAAAATTGGTCGGTAAATTGGACTGGGCAGGCAGAAAACCGACCAAAGATGGTCGGTAATGTTGAATTCTGGGAATTCATTATACATTAACCGACCAACATTGGTCGGTAATGTGCAATTTAATTTTTTTTTATTAGTAACCGACCAAGGTGGGTCGATTTTCTGGTTTTAATTTTGGCAGAATATGCGTGTTTTGGTAGCTACACCACCTGCCAAATAGAAACAGCATACCAATACCCCCAATTCAAATCTAATAATCCTCAATTCGCCACAAATCCAATCAAAAACCCAACAACAACAATAATAACAACCAAGCATCCAATTAATACTTTAAAACTAACAAATTAAAGTTCAATTGAACATCACAATCCAAAACCAAGCAAATACTAATTACAACAAGTTCAAAATTGTTCAATCTAATCCAAAACTGGTTCTATTAGTCTAGTTCAAAGTATATCAAAGTAATCGTCAAGGGGTATTTTCTACAACATCATTATCACCGTTTGATGAACTTTCATCTACAAGACGGTATAAAGAACGGTTTTGTGGAGGACAGGAAGAACGATCAGGGGGAGGACGGGAGGAACGATCATGAGGAGGATGGGAGGAATGATTACGTGGAGATCGAGCCTCTGGGGATGACTCACGAGACCGGGGCAACGAAAAAGCTCCAGTAGATAGGAGAGTTCTGATCTGAGCTTGCATGCCAAGGAATTGAGCATCTCTAAGCCTTTCTCTTTCCTTGGCCGCTTCTAGCTCGGATGTGAGCTTTGTCACTGTCTCCCGCATAGCCGAGAGGCTCTCCCTATTATGTTCCTCGCCTTGCGAAGAAGTCCCTATTCCTTGCATTCCACACCTATAGCGATGGAATTTGTTAATAGGAAGCCAATATACCTTCCCCCATTTTGGACCGCCAACAGCCTCCAATCATATTCTTTTAGCATCCTCGTCCGAAGGTTGGGTTGGCTCGCCCGATTCACCAGCTGGCTGACTACGATTGAAATCCTCCACGTTACTTTGGTAGCGTTCCTATATTATTTTAAATTAAATTAGTATTTAAAAATTCTTATAAAAGTAAATTATAACACTTAAGGAAATTTGAAAGCTTACATATGCAGTCGAGGCCCGGTCCTCGACCCACCTATCTCCATCCCTCTCTTTCTTCTTCTTTATAATATGCGTCTCCTTGAATAGCTCATCATGGCTCATTGGATGCCCATACTTCTTTTCATGAAAATAAATTAATTTAGTTAATAAATATAATTGATATACTTAGAAAAGTAAAATAATTTAATTAAGCAATTACCAATCTTCTTTTTATTATCCCCAGGCTGATAGCACCCCAGTGTGCAAGGAGCCTCCCTTCTCGGATGAGCGAGCTTTCTTTCCTTTTTTGCTCCTCTCTAAGAAATTCGTGGTAAGCCATTGCCTTAACAAATCATTCCATAAATGCTCAAGACACCAATTAGGCCTCTTGTTCTTCTTTCTAGCATCTGAGAAATGATCTGCCAATCTCTTGCGAGCTTTATGATAAAAATTTGCAGCTACTTCTGCGCTATAGCGGTCTTCCCATACACACTTGCTCTGCATTTCAAAAGTTAAATATTAGATGAAAATATCATAAATATAAATTATTAAACTGCTTAAAAGAACATTTATACCTTAAACTGATTGAAAATTTGCTCCTTCAGCGAGAATGGAAAATCAGTCTAAGTCGCATAAGGGCCATCATAAAGCTTTTTGATGGCATTGGTGATTATCTTCGTAGTCTTCTTACCCTGCCTGAACCTGCAATTTAACAACAAAAATACAAGAATATATTAGTAAAAACATTACAAAATAATAGACGCAAAAATTAATAACTCTTACCCGTCACCCTCAAGGACTATGATGATGCTGCTATAGCGATCATAATGCACTGCCTATGGATCATCATCCTCAGAATGTGTATCAGAGACATGTGTAGATAGTGTAGGTAGCTCAGAGCTACTGTCTCGCAGGCGAAGGCCTGAAATAGATGGAGTCGATGATGAAGATGGTTGCGATCCCTGTGACTACGACATAGCTGGATGTGACCCATGTGGCTGTGATACTGATGGCTGTGACCCGAGTGGCTGTGACATGGATGGATGTGATCCATGTGGCTGTGATATGTGGGGATGCGATCCACGTGGATGTGATGCAGATGGCTACGATCCACGTGGCTGTGATGCAGATGGCTGCAATCCACATGGCTGTGAGGCAGCTGGACTGTATGTCGGACGTATAGTCCTATGGCCCTGTGATGGAAAACCCGGTGTCTAGATGAAGGTGTAGGCCTCGTGATGATGTTGCAGCTCAGTATAACCGTGCGGTGGAGGATAAGACATAGGCATCTCTGACGAGGGTGGAAAAGAGGGAGTATTATTATCTACCCTCCTCTTTCCCTTCCTAGCCTTTTATCGACCCCGAGTACTGTTAGGGTCATTGTTACCTTGATCCTTGCCTGCCATCTGCATAATATAATACATATTTAGATTGAAACATATAAGAAACTAGTTATAAAATGAGAGTGCTTTAAAAAACTAACTTTTTAATCCTCGTCGATGTATTGTTCCTCGTTCGAGAATTCCTCGTCCTCACTTGTTTGAATTTCATCAGTTGATTCTTCGTCCTCATTTTCTATAATTGTTACTTTATTTATATCAACTTCTTCCAATATACGTTCAGGATGTTCCAAATCATTTTCTAACTGATTGTCCACTTTTGGTGAAAACTGGAGATATCGTTTTGATATGCAACATCTAACATATTCTCGACTTCCACCCTACCTACATGCTTAGATTTTATAACAACCCACCAATCGAACTTATTCCGCCGCAATGGATAAGGAGCATAATACACTTGCCTAACGTTATTACAATAATAAAAGGATCATAGCGATCATACTCCCTCGTATGATTAACCTCAATTATGTTGTATTAGTGGTGTACTCTTGTACCGCTTGTTGGATTTGGATCAAACCACTTACATCTAAAGAGTATCAATTTCTTATATGGCCAACATGTATATTCCATCACCACCTTGAACCCACACCCAGTTGTTGTTGCTATTTTTATTTTTAGAGCAATCCTCTATATGAAACTTATAACCATGCACTATGTACTTAGACATTGTTGTGACCTGAAGCCCAGGTCCCCAAGATATATCTTTCAAAAATTGATTTACACCATTATTTAGATTATTTACCTACATAGTGTTAAAAAAATTCATAAGTTAGCACAACTTATGAATCAATTTTTATTATATATATATATATATATATAGCGAAAACTTCAGAAGAACATTATCAGGATAAACTTACAAACTGTTTGAACCATGCATCAAATCTCGTATATACAGCATCATGGCCAAATTGACCCACAAAGTGACTGTGACACATCAAATATTTTTAGTAGTTGTATCAATATGTAATTACATTTTGATAACTAATAAATCAAAACTTACTTGAGAAATGGTACAACTTCGGGACAATTTAGCAACACATAAGTTGTAGCTGACTTGTATTCCATATCACTCAAACTTCTCTTTCTATCATCCTTAGAACATCGGCCTGGTTGAATGAATATGGACATTGGTGGATATAATGGATCATTCACACATTCGACAGTGTGCATATTAGACCTATTCCTAGAACATGGCACATTACTCTCAAAATAATAAGAACAAAAATGTCCAGTTTCCTTTGCAAGATAGGCTTCGCATATAGATCCTTCAATCCTATTCCTCTGCTTAACAAATTGTTTGCATTTTCCAATTGTCCTACATAATGTCCTGTTAGCCAAGAACATTCAAATAAAATAGAATATTACATCAAACTTATAATATTACTTCTCAAATGGATACATCAATCTGCATTGAACAGGCCCTCCAAGTCGTGCCTCGTGTACAAGGTGGATTGGAAGGTGTTCCATCACATCAAAAAAACCACATGGAAATATTTTTTCCATCTTACTAGAAGTTACACGAATGTTCTGATCCATCCGAAGTAGGTTTTCTTCCCTTAATGTGGTAGAACACAAGTCTTTGAAAAACAAACTGATCTCTGTGATAGATTTCTAGATTCTTTCAGGCAAACCACAAAATGCAATAGGCACTAAGGTCTCCATGAAAACATAACAGTCATGACTTTTCAAATGGCTCAACTTCCTTACCTCCATATCTACCTTTTTTTCTAGATTCGATGCATAACCCTCACGCATCTTCAATTCTGTAACTCAATCACAAATTTGTCATCTTTCCTCCAAAGTGAATGTGTAACTTGCTTTGAGCTTGAACACATTACCATTGTTTGCTGTTTGCAAGTATAATTCAAGTCGCCTGCAATATTCTTGTAAGTCCATTCTAGCCTTCGGGTAATCTTTTGTCTTACCTTTAACATCTATCACTGTGTTGAACAAATTGTCAAAATAATTCTTCTCAATATGCATGACATCAAGGTTGTGTTGGAGAAGATTATCCTTCCAATAAGGCAACTCCTAAAATATACTCTGTTTCGTCCAATTATGAGTAACATTATATCCAGGGAATCTATAAGGTGGAGCCTCAGTAATTTTACTGAAGTTCTGGACCCTCTCCCAAATTTCCTCACCTGAAAGTATCGGAGGTGGCGAATCATATTCCACTTTATTCTTTTTGAATGCATTTTTCATCCTTCTAAACTCATGATCATCAGGCAAGAATTGACGGTGAAAATCAAACCATGATTGCTTTCGGCCATGTTTCAAAGTGAACTCTTTACCATTTTCCATGCAGTAAGGACAAGCTAGCTTCCTAGCAGTCATCCACCCAGACAACATCCCATACGCAGGAAAATCGTTAATAGTCCATATTAAATTAGCACGCAAATTGAAATTCTGCTTGGTTGATATGTCTTATGTTTCAACACCATCATACCACAACTGTTTTAGCTCATCAATCAAAGGTTGCAAATATACATTAATCAAACTTTTCGGATTACGTGGACCGGGGATAATACAATTTAAAAATATATATAGACTAGTCATACATAACTCAGGTGGTAGATTATAAGGTGTAAGAAAGACAAGCCAGCATGAATATGGTGTCGCATCATGAATTTGTATTCTCCACCGACCTACTACTTTCAGCATCAACCATTTTATGAAATATTCCATGGTTACCATCGATCTCTCCATGATTTGTCCACACAAAGTAATTCTCTATAAACCTCTTCCTATAAAGAAGAAGCTTAACTTCCTCCGATTTTTTAAACTTCACACAATCGCACGTGACACAAGGGCACCTAATTACTCCTTCAATTTGGAATGGTGAAAGTGACATTGCATGTCTAATAAAGTCATCAACCCCTTCTACAAAATCCTCCCGCAATTCCAGCCGATTAGGATAATTCCTATTGTATATCCAAATACGATGTTCCATCTATACAAATAAAATAATAACAAATTAATTTATTCTATAATTATAAATAAATTAAATCTTTTTTAGTTAATTAAGATAATTAATTTTTCCTAAGTACACCAAAATTAAATTATAGTAAATATAATTAAATATAAACTATAAGTTCAATTCATATCCTAAGAGTTTAAATATAAACTAAAAGTTCAATTTATATCCTAAAAGTTCAATTTATATCCTAAAAGTTCAATTCATATCCAAAAAGTTCAATTCATATCCTAAAAGTTCAACTCATACCCTAAAAGTTCAATTCACAAGAACAAATCCTAAAAACTAAATTCAATTCAAAGTTAATAATTCAATTCTATCTAAACTATTCAAAATAATACAAAGTTAAACATTCAATTTACACCATTTGTAATCAATTTAATTAAAACAAGACCTAAACCCTAGATTTCAATAAAATGCAAAGTTAAACAATCAATTGAAACACTAATTAACTAATTAACAAAATATTAAATTTATACACAAAAGAAATAAGTTGTAATTTAAACCTCGAATTTTTAGGAGGTGGAGAAGGAGGGGCGGCAGCTGGGCAGTGGCTAGCAGCGGCAGTGGCAGCGGCAACGGCGACGGCGGGGAAGTGGCTATGTGGGGTGGGGAATGTGATTTGTGTGAGAGAAATAGAGAAGGAGAGGGGAAGGGTATTGAGTGAGGAGTATAAAAATTTGGAGAAGAGAGGTAAGAGAAATGAGAGGGAATCCCGTATTTCAGATCTAATATTAGAATTACCGACCAAAGTTGGTCGGTACATTAAGTGTTAACCGTTTGACTATTAACCGACCAACTTTTGTTATGTTTTTAAAAAAAACTAAATTGTTTTTTTTTTTTGTGTTTTTATTTCTTAAAATATTATAAACTATAAAAAAATTATTACAAACTATAATCATTTATTTTATTCACATATACAATTATTATAAATAATTATAAACTATAAGCATAATCTTTATAAATAATTATATTAACTAATTACTTTTAATAAATTATAATAGCATCTATCTAAGTAAATTTTCTAAGTTATAATTAAGTATATGAGTAATTTCACACATACAAACACACACACACACACAGACATACACTATATTGTAATTGATGATCAATCACATACATTACTACGTACGAAAAATTTATCAATTGATAAATCAATATTATTCTATTTTAAATATGTTTAGTCGTTAATTTGACCTATTAACTCGTTTACTTAATGCTAATAACTTCTTTCGTTTCTTTAATTTGTAATCCATATGTATATACATGTCAAAGATATTTAGTATTAATTCTTCTATTTTTCATTCATTCAACACTAATAATGCATAACATAGATTAATCGATATAGGTCGAGACGTTTTGTTTTTACTATTAATCGATATAGGTCAAACGTTTTATTTTTAATATTCATCGATGCATCTAAGTAAGTTATAAGTTGATGAATCAATTTACAAATAGATATATTTGATGATGATAAATTATATATACTAATTAGATTATTGCTTCTTCACAAGTCTATCCCCAAAAGAACCCGAACCCGTGGTCCTAGCGCATATATATATATATATATATATATATATATATATATATATATATATATATATATATATATATATATATATACACACACACACACACACACACACACACACACTTCGTTGTACTACTTTAACTATATATATAGCATGTTATAGTATATGTTAGTGTATTCATTATTTGTATTACAAAATAAAGTGTTAACAAATTACATTTATATTATTTAGATAGTAAATATTTGTCACGACCCAAAATCCGTTTAAGGTCATGACAATGCTGGACACCACTGTCCGGCAAGCCAACACTAAATAGTTAGTTAAATTCTCATTTTAATATTTTTAAAATCGTGAATTTTACTTCAATTTATCTAGAAAAGATGAATTTACAGAATAAATAACAATGTTTTCTAATTTCAATACTGAACATCCCATAATCATCCCACAACCCGGTATCACAAGTGCATGAGCATTTTCTAGGAATTTAAAGTAAAATACAATGACTGTCCAGAGTACAAATTCGGACAGGAAAGAAAATACAATACTCTGAAGGAGACTCTGCTGGCTGCGGGTCGTACATAAGATGCAGCTCACCCAAGTCCCCGTAATAACCGCGCCTCTGCGGCCACAAGGCTACTAGTCATCTATGTACCTGCACAAAACGTGTAACAAGTGTAGTATGAGTACATAAATCAACGCGTACCCAACAAGTATCCTGCCTAACCTCGAAGAAGTAGTGACGAGGGGTCGACTCGGATACTTACTATGGGCTATAATTAATATACCAATGATATGATGAATTATGTATTTTATGAGACAACGATAAACACAATAACATGAGGCAGGTAAATAATTATCTTTTTAATAGGGGATTTCCAAATTTATTTTCATCTTTTAACAATTTATATCTCCGGCCAATAAAGCCATATCAAATTATCAATTTATCTTAGACCAGGGAGGCAATATCATTATTTATAAATTTCAAGGCAAGCAATACAAGCATGCGCAAATCATGCCGATGTCGTACGACCCGATCCAACAAATATTTAAACAGTGCAGTGCCAGAGGGTCGAATGGCGCGAACCATAGATGCATCTATTTACTACCGAGGCGCTCGGCCCGATCCACAAATAACAATTATTTTCAAGAAAATACAAGTTTCTCATTTACAGTCAAGTATCTCATACAAATGTTCAAGTAAGTGAATTTAACCTTATACAATTCTTTTATAAATTTCTATCTCGACTAAGTGATTATATTAGCAAGTAAGGGTACAAACATTCCAAGTATAGCATGATACATGTCCTAAACTACCCGGACAATAGCATAATAGTAGCTACGTATGAACTCTGGTCACCTCGTACATACGTAGCCCCCACAATTAGGTACAAACATTCATCTAATTCACCTATGGGGTTAATTCCCTCACACAAGGTTAGAAAGGAGACTTACCTCGCTCTGAAGTTTTATAACCGGCTCCCAAGCCATTCAATCAACTCAAATCGATGCCCAACGCTCCAAAACTAGTCAATAAGTAAGAAAATCCTTATGAACTCAAATATATGATTTATTCCCAATTCCATGCCCAAATTTCGTGGCAAAAATCCAAAATACCAAGTTCTAGGTCTTTCTTCAAAATCTCAAATTTCTACTAGTTTTCATATCTAAATCCGTATGCAAACCTTATATTTATCTTGCAATAGGTGGGAATCACTTACCTTTATATAGATGATAAAGATGGAGATCCAAAATCGCTCCAATACCGGCTCCCATGGAGGAAATGGAGCGCAAATGAGCCAAAACCTCGATTTTAAAAGAACACTGCCCAGGTCTTTCCCCTTCGCGATCGCGGAAATCCACTTGCGATCGCGAAGGACAATCAACAGCTACCTAAAAGCTTCCCTTTCACGAACGTGATGCCCAGAACGCGATCGCATTGCTCAGCCCCTTCCACTTTCGCGATCGCGAACACCTCTATGCGATCGCATAGAACAACCTTCACCAAACGGGCCAGCCCCATTAACACAGCGCGTTCGCGATAGCTCCGACACGAACGCGAATAACCTCCCGCTCGACCCTCCGCAAACGCGAACCATTATACGTGATCGCGTAGAGTAAAAATCCCACCAGTCCACTTAACCTTTTGCGATCGTGGCCCTTTATTCGCCATCGCGGAAGAGGAAACCAGATGCCCAGAAACCAACAATTCCTCAAAGTCCAATATCTATCCGAACTCGATCCGAGACACACTCGAGGCCCTCGGGACCTCAACCAATTACGCCAACACGTTCCAAAACACATTACGAACTTAGTCGAGCCTTCAAATCACATCAAATAACATCGAAATAATGGATCGCAACTCAATTCAAGCTTTATGAACTTTAAAATTTCAACTTCTACATTCGATGCCGAAACCTATCAAATCATGTCCGATTGACCTCAAATTTTGTACACAAGTCACATTTGACATTACGGACCTACTCCAACTTCTGGAATCGGAATCCGACCCCGATATCAAAAAGTCAACTTCCGGTCAAACTTCTCAAAAACCTTCAAATTTCTAACTTTCGCCAAATGGCTCCAAGATGACCTACGGATCTCCGAATCCACTTCTGAATGCGCTCCCAATACCAGAATCACTATATGGAGCTATTCCCAGACTCGGAATCCCAAACGGACGCCGATAACATTAAAATGCACTTCAACCCAAATTTATGAAATTCTTCTAAAAATGCTAACTTCCATAATAGGTGCTGAAACATTCCCGGGTCATCCAAAATTTGACACGGACATACGCCCAAGTCCAAAATCATCATACGACCCTGTTGGAACCTTCAAATCTCGATTCCGAGGTCGTTTACTCAAAAATCCAATCTTAGTCAATTCTTTCAACTTAAGGCTTCCGAAATGAGAATGTTCTTTCCAAATCAACTCCGAACTCTCCGAATTTCAATTCCGACCACGCGTACAAGTCATAATACCAGTGAAGCTACTTATGGCCTCAAACTTCTGAACGACGTGCTAGGGCTCAAAACGACCGGTCGGGTCGTTACATTCTCTCCCACTTAAACATACGTTCGTCCTCGAACGTGCTAAGAACTGCTTTGGAGTTGTCTGAAATCATTGGTCAACACCTCGTGCACTCACCCGTGCTATCACAACTCAGTTGAGCATATTAGCTCGAGCTAATCTAAAGATTTTCCCTTTTACTTAGCCCATTAGGCCTTAAAGCCCAATTCCAACATCTGGATTTCTCTGCCAGGCCTGCTTCCATTTTACGAACACCGTATCAATCTCTATATGATGCACCAATACATGATTGCATACCTTTGTCGGATCCAAACTACGCACTGCATAACTTACATGACCCATAACACCCTCTGATAACAATAGCCTAAATCTCATGAATCTGATGCTCACAATACACCTCATGACATATATAAGTCTTGTTTCAACTCTGGAAATACCGCCACAACGGAAGAGGCGTGTAGAAATTCATAACCAACTGCCAAGTCAACAAATCGTTGAACCTCTCCTCTTGACTAGAATCATCACCCCATTATGAACCGAATAATGGTATTTGCTTCATTAATATGATTTATATAATCCGATCGCACTGATCCCAGATCCAATAATCTCGTCTCTCCCAGCATAAGTTGCCCAGGCAATAAGCCACCTCAGACTCTACCAAAAATCTTATATGATGCCACAATGTGCCGACAAACTACAAACTTGAATGTGATACATAAGGAAAACAAACTCTGGAAAGAACGACTCAACCCACGTAACTAACTAGACACCTGAAAAGGCATTATGAACCTTCCTCAGAAAATGGAAAACAAAACACACAAAAATAGCTATAGGGGACTGTACTCAACATCACACTGTTGCGGCGCGCAACCCGATCCAAACAACATGCATGTGGCGGCGTGCCATCCGATTCACACAAAAAGCTATATAAGGAGATACTTACCGAGCTAGAATGCTCATTATTACAAAATACCCGAATATCGGCCACGAGCACACTAAGTGCATAATACCATCCCCGGGGAGACAGATAATGCCATCCGCTACAAAAGTCAAGCACAACTAAGGTGTGATATATGATCTGAATATCGAGAGTCATCCCGCTCACATAACATTATCGCTACGCGGAACCTCAGCACATGTGAAATTTATCAAGCCGTTTCACGACTCACACGGCACCATATAGTATTACACAAAATAGCCGACGACGAAACGACATCCAACGTCCGAATACTCCTCCATAAGGAGCACTATGCTGAAATGAACGCATCCAGCCTGATACGGAGCCCATATTCGCATTTAAATCCTTTCATGGACCTCAAGCCGATTCTGATTGCACCGTACTAGGTTAATAACCTTTCAAGGATCCATAATAACCCTTTTTCCCATAACACATGAGAACAACCATCATAACCGGAATAAACTCTCACAGTCCACAACCAAATGAACCGAGCGCCCTCCAGGCATAAATTCCCAATTAGCGATATTACTACAATCTTCATACTTGGTTTCTATTCTTCAATCAATCAAGTGACTACACGTCACACTTATAAATATTTCCCGTGGGATATGCTCCCATGACCTTCCGCACCAGGTAACAAGTCTGCACGCCCATACCACCAGCCACACTAACGATGTGAATCAAATTGAGAATCCACAATTAGTATGCAAAGCCTTTTACACAAGACACCGATCTCAAGTGACGCTAGAGACAATACCAACTTACTCTAACCATCTGAATCCTTCCCCGCTCATCCGAGCTCTTGACATTCTTGTCGACACCAAACTGCAACCTTGATCCTCAACTTCCAAATCCCATGCCAATCACTGCACTTAATCATGCCAATGCGCAAGAGTACAAGAATTTCATCTTAGCTTCTGAACTACTAATAAGGTAAACACTTCACCACATAGAAACCTTTTAATTAACTCGTTCCAAGAGAACCATCTCATCACGTGATTGAATCCCCATATCTGCAGATAATACCAACCTTGAGTAGTGGTCTAAACCACCATAATCCTTCGGGGATCCGTCTACATATAACAGGCCATAATTCTCGAAAGCCTCCAAATAAGATCAGTTACGTCGATCGTCAAACCTCACACGTACCGTTATAAATCACATGAATAACCCAACACACTGAAGGGGATGATCATTGCCATCATTATGCCGATTCAACCATTGCTAACCAAACACGACTTCTCTTAATTTACTCTGGATCTTCCTTAGAAATAACAACAGCTCCTTTATCAATATAACAAACTCAATCTGCACTCATCCTGAGTGACCCCATCTCACGAGACCACATTGTCCCCAAAAACCCACGAACCATCTCACACCCTCCCTGTGCGCACATCCGCATCTTCAACTGGTACACCCATTCTAATATTTCCTTTATGATTCCGAAGTTATTTTCTCTAATTCTTCCATTGCTACACCGCATACCGAAGATAACATAGAACACTCCAAGTCACTTTTATAATTCGCTGCAACAGCTCAATACTTAACCATATTACGGACTCAAAATACTTAGGCACCACACTTTAACTTTTGAATCCACAAGGACCGTTGTTGAGAGTCACCCACTCTGACTTGGTCCCGAATATAATCAAACTCCCAAGCTCCACTAGGACATGAACGCCCTCTCAAGAAGCACCCGGCTGAATCACTTTCCTTGTAAATCACCTTTACATGAAGCATAAATCCTGATTCTTCCCAAAACCTGAACATGAGTCAATAAGGCCTACTATAGCATATATTCCTCAATCCTTTGCTCAAATTACCTCTGATGTTCTCTTTCCTTAGTAGTAATAACCTACCAATATGCCGATAACCAGAAATCTCACAAGTAGAAAACCATGCAATCCCATCGTAGGCGGTGGGGGCTCTCCCACTTAGCTTGAAGCTACCATTGCATAATTTTTGGAATCCACCAAGACTCCTTATCCCCCATTGACATGATCTTGCACAATCAACCTGCCAGTTTGCCTCAAAATCTTCTTGTTAACCATTTCATGAACACTCTGAATCACAAGCCACGTCTTCATATTCAACCTCTCACGGGATAGCCAGTAGAATTCTTCGTAGAAGCTTCGTCAGCCACGCGACCGCTGACCTGCTCACAGGAGATAGCCCACCTGTGGAAATTACATGCCGACATCTTTTAACGTCGTTGCACTGGGTACACTTACTACATAATCAGTAACCCATCCTGAGCCCGTGCTCATTCACCAGTTGTACAAGTCCGTTCACTCCTCATGGACATCAACTAAAAAGGTACGACAGTACATTCCAATCTAAAGTTATGTTGTATTCTTCCTATCAGGCAACTCCTTCCCGTCGTATAATAGCCAATATTTCAAATTAAGTCCATACACCCAATCACCGTAGCTACCCTATCACAGAACTTGCATGCTACTTTGCCACTCTCCCACTTTGGTCAAACTCACTCCTTTAAGCAACTACCCGACTTCTGTTTCTCACACTTGGCCTTCTAGAAATGTAACCACTGCAAGGCACCTGCCACATGTTCTTCCTCATCCTTCGCTGCCTAGTTGTTGCCTTAAATCAAAATCTACCTTTTTAGCACTTGAATCAATCGATCGCTACCAACTTTAAACCTTTTCGAAGATCATCTTCCTTGAGCCCTCAACACCCGTACCACCGATTACGTCCTGAACCACCGCACACTGCGATCTCTGACAGCCGCTTCCCCGGTACTATTTAACACTACCTTGCCCCAAAGGCAAATTGATGAAGGCCATTACATCGGCGAACTTAACACATTCAATCCAGGGTGACGACACCACATCACAGATAAAAATTCCACCATACTCGAAATACTAAGTCTCGTTACTCCGTCAACCCAAACCTGAACAATCATAGTCCGATTGTCTTTCCTTTGCTGGAAATAAAATTCTGGATCTCTAATTCATGCACTGAGTAAACCTCCTTTCAATTCATTCACTGCCCCGAGACATAGGCAAGCATCCTACCATCACATCAATACTGTGCAATAACAACTCATGAGCATTATAGCAACCTGTGCATAGCCTCAAAGCTCTCGAAAGTACAACTACTTAGCTGAAATGACAGAATGTCCTTCCATAAGGCGACGACAATAGTCCAAGAAACTACGCAGGGTGAAACATCCCGCACCACATATGTAGTACCATTACAATTCCTCAATTCCCAATTTATAACCAGCGCCTCACGTCGCGTAAGATTGAATGGGAAGGAAATAAAGGCATAAGCCTCAAAGAAATCAAATCGCACAATGAGAATCAAGAAGGGAAGTGCTCCTAACAGCCATGTAGCCTCTCGAAGATAAAAACAGACGTCTTCGTACCGAACCGCAAGACTCTACTAGACTCGCTCATGACTCGTGAGACCTACGTGAACCTAGTGCTCTGATACCATGTTATCACGGCCTAAAATTCGTTAAAGGTCATGATAGCATCGGACACCATTGTCAGGTAAGCTAACACTAAATAGTTAATTAAATTCTCATTTTAATATTTTTGAAATCGTGAATTTTACTTCAATCTATCTAGAAAAGATGAATTTACAAAATAAATAACAATGTTTTCCAATTTCAATACTGAACATCCCATAATCATCCCAGAACCCGGTATCACAAGTGCATGAGCATTTTCTAGGAATTTAAAGTAAAATACAATGACTGTCCGGAGTACAAATTCGGACAGGAAAGAAAATACAATACTCTGAAGGAGACTCTGCTGGCTGCGGGTCGTACATAAGATGCAGCTCACCTAAGTCCCTGTAATAACCGCGGCTCAGCGTCCACAAGGCCACTAGTCATATATGTACCTGCACAAAATATGCAGCAAGTGTAGTATGAGTACGAAAATCAACGCGTACCCAGTAAGTATCCCGCCTAACCTCGAAGAAGTAGTGACGAGGGGTCGACTCAGACACTTACTATGTGCTATAATTAATATACCAATGATATGATGAATTATGGATTTTATGAGGCAACGGTAAACACAATATTAAATAATTCTCTTGTTAATAGGGGATTTCCAAATTTATTTTCATCTTTTAACAATTTATATCTCCGGCCAATGAGGCCATATCAAATTATCAACTTATCTTAGACCAGGGAGGCAATATCATAGCATAATAGTAGATACGTACGAACTCTCATCACCTCGTACGTATGTAGACCCCACAATTAGGTACAAACATTTATTTAATTCACCTATGGGGTTAATTCCCGCTTGCAATATTAGAAAGGAGACTTACTTTGCTCCGAAGTTTCATAACCGACTCCCAAGCCATTCAATCAACTCAAATCGATGCCCAACACTCCAAAACTAGTCAATAAGTAAGCAAATTCATAAATATATACTCTAATACTCAATATAATCCTATTTACAACAATTCCCAACTCTATTCGAAAAGTTGATAAAATCACCCTCGGGCCCACGTGCCCGGATTTCGAAAATTTTCAAAGATAATTATTACCCATAGCCTTATGAACTCAAATATATGATTTATTCCCAATTCCATGCCCAAATGTCGTGGCAAAAATCCAAAATACCAAGTTCTAGGTCTTTTTTCAAAATCTCAAATTTCTACTAGTTTTCATATATAAATCCATGTATAAACCTTGTATTTAGCTTGCAATAGGCAGGAATCACTTACCTTGATGTAGATGATGAAGATGGAGCTCCAAAATCGCTCCAATACCGGCTCCCATGGAGGAAATGAAGTGCAAATGAGCCAAAACCTCGATTTTAAAAGAACACTGCCCAGGTCTTTCCCGTTTGCGATCGTGGAAATCCACTCGCAATCGCGAAGGCCAATCAACAACTTCCTAAAAGCTTCCCTTTTGCGAACAAGATACCCAGAATGCGATAGCATTGCTCAGCCCCTTCCACTTTGGCGATCGCGAACACCTCTATGTGATCGCATAGAACAACCTTCACCAAACGGGCCAGCCCCATCAACACAGCGCGTTCGCGATAGCTCCGATGCGAACGCGAATGTGAATAACCTCCCGCTCGACCCTCCGCGAACGCAAACCATTATATGCGATTGCGTAGGGTAAAAATACCACCAGTCCACTTAACCTTTTGCGATCGCGGCCCTTTCTTCGCGATCGCAGAAGAGGAAACCAGATGCCCAAAAACCAGCAATTCCTCAAAGTCCAATATCCGTCCGAACTCGATCCGAGACATACCCAAGGCCCTCGGGACCTCAACCAATTATGACAACATGTTCCAAAACATATTACAAACTTATTCGAGCCTTCAAATTACATCAAATAATATCAAAATAATGGATCGCTACTCAATTCAATCTTTATGAACTTTAAAATTTCAACTTCTATATTCGATGCCGAAACATATCAAATCACGTCTGATTGATCTCAAATTTGTACACAAGTCACTTTTGACATTACGGACCTACTCCAACTTCCAAAATTGGAATTCGACCCTGATAACTAGGGATGAGCATTGGTCGGTTCGGTTCGGTTATGAATATTATCGGTTTAGTATATCGGTTATCGGTTTACAAATATGATAAATCAATAACTAAATCGATAAGATATCAGTTATCGGTTAATCGGTTATCGATCATTATCGGTTCAGTTATCGGTTTACCCGATAAGATAACTCAATCTAGAGTTAAGAAGATAACTCAATCTAGAGTTAAGAAAACTCGTTTCTGGCCACAACTAAAACAGTTTTATAAAACAGTTTTATATCGATTCTGGACAGTGGACACAACTAATTGTGCTAATCTTCCTGCTAGCTTTGACTTAATCCGACCCCTGCAATACAGTTGTTGTATCACATGTCTTACTAATTGTGCTAAAACAGTTTTATATCGGCAACTAATATTCAACGTAATCAACACTGCATTGAACAAAGAATCTGCAACAAACATAATCAAACACTACATTGAACAAGGAATCTGCAACTAATATTCAACATAATGTTGTTGCTACAACTTTCCAGTTTCCAACACTACAAACAGTTGTCCAATTGTTTGAAAGAGTAGGAATGACATCGATAGAATCAAACACAACTAATAGTTCAAACATATTAATAACAATACAAAGTAGTAGCAATTTCACCTTAAGATTAACAAGTCCAAACATAGTACTAATAGTTCAAATTCAAGTTAACAAGACAACAACTACTCAATCCGTATAGGCTTCACCAAATTGCGCTCCAAACAATGCTCAACATGCCTCATTAAGTATTTAGTACCAGTTTCTCGTGCATTGTAACATAAAACAAGATGAAAATAACTACATCTTACTTTCCACCATCCATCATCACCTTCTTTAATCCTTTCATAGTGACTCCAAACATGTGAGATAGCTTTGAGACCACAAAGTCGAGGCATGGTTACACCTATTAAACATAAAAAGAAAAATATTAAGTCAAGTAATATTTGTAAACACACTATGTGTTATATAAGTTGAATAATTAACTTACCAAAGTTTTAACTCACAACTATCTAAGATTCTACACATCATCATCGCAAGGTTCGTTTTCAAGTTTGGCAAAATCTATGAGAATATATATTAACAAGTCAAGCAACAAAAATATTAAATAAACTATTTATAAAAATAATATACAATCAAACAAATTAAAATATTGCTACCTTGTTCTAGTTGCTGGAGAACATCTAAATCTTCCTCAACACTTACAGGTAATGGCTCACTCCGAAGCCAATCTTGAAGGCATACTAGAACTTCCACCAATTTAGGAGTCAATGAACTCCTAAATGAATCAAGAATACTTCCTCCAGTGCTAAAAGCACATTCGGATGCAACATTTGAAATAGGAATAGATAACACATCCCGAGCCATCTCAGCAAGAATGGGGAATCTAGGTAAGTTTACTTTCCACCAAAGCAATATATTAGAATCTGCTATTTCATTTTTAACTTCTTCTGTAAGATATTTTTCCAATTCTGATTTAGAATCTGAACCTCCAATCCCAGCTTTATATCTTTTTAATTCTTCAAAGAAAGAACCAAAAGCTCCTCCGCTTTGGACACTAATAGTATTCGCTAAAAGCGATGAAGTGGAAGTTTCCACTGTGTCCACTGAAGAGTTGGATAAACATGAAGAAGGACGACAACCTTTATCTTTTGAATGAGACTTTACATACTCATCAAACAATGAAGTCATGTATGTATACACTGCCTTCGCGATAATTGGCCCTTTTCTTCAAACATCTTCGCAAGTGCAAAACTAACAGAATCAAACTTGTATCGAGGATCCAAAACAACAACAACAACAACAACAACAACAACAACAACCTAGTAGAATCCCACTAATGGGGTCTGGGGAGAGTAGTGTGTACGCAGACCTTACCCCTACCCTAAAGGAGTAGAGAGGTTGTTTCCGAAAGTCCCTCAGCTTAAGAAAATTAAAAGACAAAACGACAAGAGAAGACAACATTAGTATCACCACAACAATCATAGAAAAAATAGAAACACCATGAAATGCAGAAGAAAGATGCAAAGCAAAAACGATAGCTAGTAAATAGGACATGCACTGAAAAGCAAAGTAGTAAAACACAACATTGTCACTAGCTACCCTAGACAAAAACCCTATGTGGCCAGTCCCACAATGGTACGAAGTAAGTCAAGACTCAACTACATCCTAACCTACAACTCTAATACTCGACCTCCACATCTTCCTATAAAGTGTCATGTCCTCGAAAATCTGGAGCCTCACCCCAATACTTATCAAATTTCTCCTTCATCTTCTTTGCCATTGAACCCAAAAGAATATCTTCACTTAATATCAATTGTTTCAAGTAAACAGCAACTTCACAAATTTCAAGAAAATGATAATTTGATGTAACATAAAGTGAGCCAGATACCTTTAAAGTAAGCTTATAAAAGATTTCAAGAAATTTTGTCAATTTCTTTACATCCTCCTAATTACTACTCAAAAGTGTACCTGCAGGACTTCCATCCACAATATCAACAAACTCAAGATGATGTGACAAGCCAATATCATGATCAGCATATTCTAAAATTGCACTCTCATATTCAATAGCCCTGTTCAACATCAAGTATGTAGAATTCCACTTTGTAGGAACATCCAAACATAAAGATTTCCTAACTAGATTTCCTTCATCACAAC
The DNA here is from genome assembly GCF_000715075.1 of Nicotiana tabacum. Lineage (NCBI taxonomy): Eukaryota > Viridiplantae > Streptophyta > Magnoliopsida > Solanales > Solanaceae > Nicotiana > Nicotiana tabacum. The sequence goes on from NC_134098.1 coordinate 45,472,504, forward strand.
ATTCCTGAAACTTTTTCCACCTAGCAGGAGACTGCCTGATATATCTCACTGCTTGCCTAATACGTTCAATAGACACAATTGATTCTTTTATACCATCCTGAATAACAAGATTCATAATATGAGCCATACACCTCACATGAAGGTGCTTACCATTCATGGAATTGGTCCCCCATTTAGTTAACTTCTTAGAAAGCTCATTTACCGTCACATCATTTGAACTAGCATTATCAACTGTGACAGTGAATATCTTTTGTAACCCCCACTCTTTCAAATAATTAACAATACTATTTGTCATATCTTCACCCCTATGACTAGAAATTGGACAAAAGTTGATAATTCTTTTATGCATTTTCCATTCACTATCAATCCAATGAACAATAATACACATATAGTTTATTCGTTGTAAGGAAGTTCAAGTATCAGTGGTAAGGCAAACTCACTGATCTTTAAAAAGCTTCACCAACTTACGTTTTTCCTCATTGAAAAGATCAAAACAGTCGCGAGTCACAATTCTACGTGAAGGAATTCAAAAAGAAGGTTGTGCAACTTTCATAAAATTTATAAAACCTTCCTTTTCAACAAAGATAAAAGGAAGTTCATCAGCGATCACCATACGACACAAAGCCTTCCTACATTGTTCTTGATCAAATTTCCAAGGAACAACAGCTATATCACCCTTATTACCCCCCGGAATAGATTGAAAGGCTAATTTTGATTGACGTTTTGCAAGATCTAAAGGCATTTTTTTTACAACTGGTCATATGTGTAAGCAGTGATTTCGTACCATTATCTTTTGTATTAGCAAAATATTCTCTTTTGCAATGTTTACAGATACCCTTTTGATTTCCTTCCGAATCAATAATTTGGTCAAAATGATCCCATGCGGGAGACCTCTTTTTTCTTTGTCTCCTTAATGTCGATTGAACTGATTGAGATTGTGTTGTCGCATTTGAATTAGAAGCTCCACTTTTACCAATCACCTTATCAATTATGATATTTTCAGCCATGCGTTTGTGTCACTGTGAGTTTGAATTTAAAAGAAATCAAGCAGCGAGGCAACAAAATCTTAAAAAACAAATTGAAAGCTTGAAAAGAGTTGACACATTAGTTAACAGGACTTTGGAATACAAGAAAAAGAAAAGAGCAATGTAATGTATGGTTATTCCAATGCAATCACAAGTAAAACCTCCCGATCCTGAGCAATACAAAGTATTTATCATTTGTCAAATTGAATGTACATGCACATATTTGAGCTTAAAAAGTCAATGTTCTTAAGAGTTACTCAAGAAGTTGAGCACCAAATGTAACTAATCAAATGTGTTACTATTGACTGCACACTGCAGTACCAGTAACTTCTTTTGATCGGTGAATGCACTATCAGTAAGGTTCTATTTTCATGACAAAATCTTAAAAAACGAATTAAAAAAATCTAGACATAAGGCAACTAAACAAAATACATACTGGTTTTATCCTACATCTACTTTCTCTGTGATTTTACAATTAATATTCTCAGAAGTTTTTCATTCTTAAAGTAGATTCTACGATTTCCTAGTACAAGACTTAGTTGGAGCAGCATAGACAATTATCATATCATCAAAACTCCTTTGCATACCACTGGGAGTGCTTAACGTGGAAGACCAACTTAAAGTTGACTAGAAATTGTTAAATGAGTTCCATGTAGACAATGAAGATGAAGCAACTAAAAACTTACACGAAGAATAAAGATGAAGCTGAAGAATGAGACTGCGAAATGTGAACTGTGAAGCAATTGAAGAGTGAAGAGTCAGAACTCTGAAGAATGCGGTTGAGGCTGAGAAAGAATAGGAAAGAATGAAGCCCTAGCATATCTGCATATGTATATACTTAAGGGTAAAGTAGTAATTTTGTTAATCCTTATTGGGTTATCGGTTAACCCAATAACAGAATTGCCAAACCGAGGCCCGAACCGATAACCCAATAGTGAAAAAATTCTAAACTGTTACCGAACCGTTAACCCAATAACCCAATAAATAATTAACGGTTGTTATTGGTTTTACCCGATATATGCCCAGCCCTACTGATATCAAAAAGTCCATATCCGGTCAAACTTCTCAAAAACCTTCAAATTTTGAACTTTCGCCAAATGGCCCTAAAATGACCTACAAACCTCCGAATCCACTTCCGGACGTGTTCCCAATACCAGAATCACTATACGAAGCTATTCTCAGACTCGGAATCCTAAACGGATACCGATAACATTGAAATGCACTTCAACCCAAATTAATGAAATTCTTCTAAAAATGCCAACTTCCATAATAGGTGCCGAAACATTGCCAGGTCATCCAAAATTCGACTCGGACATACGCCCAAGTCCAAAATCATCATACGAACCTGTTGGAACCTTCAAATCCCGATTCATAGGTTGTTTAGTCAAAAATTCAATCTTAGTCAATTCTTCCAACTTAAGTCTTCCGAACTGAGAATTCTCTTTTCAAATCAACTCCGAACTCTCAAAATTTCAATTCCGACTACGCGTATGTTACGACCCAAAATCTCACCCGTCGTGATGGCGCCTATCTCAATACTAGGCAAGTCAAAAATATCAATAAACCACAATTTCTCTCAAGATTGAAAATATAAAATTTAAATACAATACAAACACTCCCCAAAACCTGGTGTCACTGAGTACATGAGCATCTAATATGAATATAAGTCTCAAAAATATAGTCTATAATAGTCTGAGACCAAATACAGTGAACAAAGAGATAGAGAAGGAGAGACAAGGTCTGCGAAATACGGCAGCTACCTCAAAATCTCCTAAAAATCAACCGCGCGAAAGGATCAACACCCGATATGTCCGGGAATACCTGGATCTGCACACGAAGTGCAGGGTGTAGTATGAGTACAACCAACTCAGCAAGTAAAAATAATAAATAAGAAACTGAAGATAGTAACGAGCTACATAATTATGGTTTATTTCCAGTAATTCCAGTAAAAGAATAGACATGCTATCAAATCTGGCAGTTTAATGTCAAATCAATTTTTATACAGTTCCTGTTCATGTAATCCGTATATCAACAATCTTTCAGAGATTTCACAACAATGACAGATAGAAACTAAGTGTAACAACAAATGAAAATCAAGTACAACCTCTTAGGACAACAATCAGTCACTGGGCTCCCAGCCCTCATCACTTCCTGGGCTCCCAGCCCTCATCACTCACTTTCAATGGGTACCCGCGTTCACTGGGGGTGTACAGACTCATGAGGGGCTCCTACAGCCTAAGCGCTATAAGCACGGACAACTCACGTGCCATAATATAAATATCTGGATCCGCACGGCCAACTCACGTGCAATAATAATATAAGGATCCGCACGGCCAACTCACGTGCAATAATAAGCCAATAAGGCATGTTGCAGGCAGGTAGCCCCGATCCATAAAATATCCTCACAATCAGGCCCTCGGCCTCCCTCAGTCATAAATCTCTCCAGTCTCTCGGGATCTCAATAATCATGAAATCAGCTCAAACAACAATGATATGATGTATCAATAATAATAACAGAGACTGAGATAAAATGTGCAAGTAAAAACTGAGACTGAGTAAATATAGAATTTAGCAGGCAATTCAACAAGTACAGGACCTCTGTGGGGTCCCAACAGTACTATCACATAGCCTAAGCTTGATTTCTAACATGATTTACAATCAAATTTTATCAACACATGGAGAGCATATAGCTAACAACAAATTATTCAACTTTACAGTTTCCCGGGACGGACCAAGTCACAATCCCCTCGGTACACGCCCACACGCCCGTCACATAGCATGTGCGTCACCTCCAAAATAATCGCATGATACCAAAATTCGGGGTTTCATAACCTCAGGACCAGATTTAAAACTATTACTTACTTCAAGCCGTGAAATTCTTATTCTGCAATGTCCTTTCCTCGTGAATTGGTCTCCAAACGCTTCGAATCTGGTCATAAATAATTCGTTTCAGTCAATAAAATTCATTGGAATTAATTCCATAAGCAAATAATGATTTTCCATAAAAATCCAAAAATTAGCTCAAAAATTGCCTGTGGGGCCCACGTCTCAGAACCCGACAAAAGTTACAAAATTCGAAAGCTCATTCCACCATGAGTCTAACCATACTAATTTTACCAAAATCCAACATCAACTCGACCTCCAAATCATCAAATCTTATTTCAAATCCCTAAGTTCAAAACCCCCGATTTATACCTCAAAAACATGTAATCTAGTAGGATTATTCGATGATAATTCAATATTATGGAGTAGAAATGATCACAAGGGTCTTACCTCAAGTTTTCCCGTGAAAACCTTGCTCAAAGTCGCCCAACCCGAGCTTGAAATGCCCAAAAATGGAAAAATCTCGGAACCCCTCTGTTTTTGTACTGCCCAGAGGATTTTGCACCTGCGGCAACTTGGCCGCTTTTGCGCCAACCGAATGTGCGGAAAAACTCGTGCATCTGCGCCTTTGCCCGCATCTGCGCGCCTATTTGCGCTCCTGCGCAAGCCACTTCTGTGCGTGTCCTTCCGCATCTGCGCTCACGCAAGTGCGGAATTTCCCTCGCACCTGCGACCACTGCCCCACAGTCCATTTGCGCATCTGCGCTTGCCAGGCTCGCTTCTGCGAGCTCGCACCTGCGATTGAATTTCCGCAGGTGCGATTGCAGCAGAGGGCAGAAACTTCAGCTATTTCTTCTAAGTCCGAATTTGATCCGTTAACCATCCGAGAGTCACCTGAGGCCCCCGGGACCTCAACCAAATGTACCAACAAGTCCTAAAACATCATATGAACTTAGTCGAGCCTTCAAATCACATCCAACAACACTAAAACATGAATCACACATAGATTCAAGCCTAATGAACTTTGAAATTTCCAATTTCTACAAACGACTTCGGAGCCTATCAAATCACGTCCGATTGACCTCACATTTTGCACACAAGTCATAAATGACATAACGGAAGTACTAAAATTTTCAGAATCGAATTTCGACCCCGATATCAAAAAGTCAACCCCTCGGTCAAACTTCCCAAAAATTTAACTTTTGACATTTCAAGCCTAATTCCACTATGGACCTCCAAATAATATTCCGGACACGCTCCTAAGCCCAAAATCACCATACAAAGCTATTGGAATCATCAAATTCAAATCCGAGGTCTCTTACACATAGGTCCATATCCGGTCCATTTTTCTAACTTAAATTTTTAATTATGAGACTAAGTGTATTATTTCATTCCGAATTCCTTTCGGACCCGAACCAACTAACCCGATAAGTCATAAATCAATTGCAAGATATAATTTGAGCAGTAAATGGGGGAAAGGGGTTATAATATTCAAAACGACTGGCCGAGTCGTTACATTCTCCCCCTCTTAAACAAACGTTCGTCCTTGAACGGGTTTTAGAATAATACATGGAGTCTCAAATAAGTGTGGATATTTGTTCCGCATCTCCTGCTCATTCTCCCAAGTAACTTCTCCAACTGGCTGGCCTCTCCACTGCACCTTCACTGATGCTATGTTCTTTGACCTCAGCTTTCGAACCTGCCGATCTAAAATAGCCACCGGCTCCACATCATAAGTCAAATTACCGTCCAGCTGTACTGTTTTCTTAAGTATCTCAAAAGGCCCAATATACCGAGGGCTCAACTTTCCCTTTTTCCCAAACCTCAACACACCCTTCATGGGTGAAATCTTGAGCATAACCTTCTCCCCAACCATGTGAACAACATCACGAACCTTCCTGTCGGCATAACTCTTCAGTCTAGACTGTGCTGTGCGAAGCCGTTCCTAAATCACTTTGACCTTCTCTAAAGCATCTTGAACCAAGTCAGTACCCAATAGTCTAACCTTACCCGGCTCAAACCAACCCACCGGAGACCGACACCGTCTCCCATATAAAGCTTCATATGGAGCCATCTGAATGATTGATTGGTAGCTATTATTGTAAGCAAACTCTGCGAGTGGCAGAAATTGATCCCATGAACCCTCAAAGTCAATGACACAAGCACATAGCATATCCTCCAATATCTGAATAGTGTGCTCGGACTGTCCGTCTGTCTGAGGGTGAAATGTTGTACTAAACTGAACTTGTGTGCCCAATTCTCGTTGCACTGCCCCCCAAAACTGTGAGGTAAACTGCGTACCCCGATCTGAAATAATGGACACCGGCACACCGTGTAGGCGAACAATCTCGCGAATATAAATCCCAGCCAGCCGCTCCGAATAATAATTAGTAACGACTGGAATAAAATATGCGAACTTGGTCAACCGATCTACTATCACCCAAACAGTATCAAACTTTCTCAAAGTCCGTGGGAGTCCTACTATGAAGTCTATGGTAATACGCTCCCACCTCCACTCCGGAATTTCAAGTCTCTGTAGCAATCCGTCTGGTCTCTGGTGCTCGTACTTTACCTATTGACAATTTAAACATCGAGATACAAACCCAACTATATCTTTCTTCATCCGCCTCCACCAATAGTGTTGTCTCAAATCCTTATACATCTTCGCGGCGCCTGGATGAATAGAGTACCGCGAACTGTGAGCTTCCTGGAGAATCAGCTCGTGCAAACCATCTAAATTAGGTACACATAGCCTACCCTGCATCCGTAATACACCGTCATCTCCAATAGTGACTTCCTTGGCATCACCGTACTGAACCGTGTCCTTAAGGACAAGCATATGTGGATCATCATACTGGCGCTCTCTGATGCAATCATATAAAGAAGACCGAGAAACCACACAGGCCAAAACTCTATTCGTCTCGGAAACATCCAATCTAACAAACTGATTAGCCAAGGCCTGAACCTCCAAGGCTAAAGGCCTCTCTTCTACCGGTAAGTATGCTAAGCTGCCCAAACTCTCTGCCTTACGACTCAAGGCATCAACCACCACATTGGCCTTTCCGGGATGATAGAGAATGGTGATATCATAATCCTTAAGCAACTCCAACCACCTTCGGTGCCGCAAGTTTAAGATCCTTCTGTTCAAACAAATGTTGTAGACTCCGATGATCGGTATATACCTCACACTGGACACCGTACAAGTAATGCCACCAAATTTTCAAGGCATGAACAATAGCTGCTAACTCAAGATCGTGGAATGGATAATTCTTCTCATGTACCTTTAACTGTCTAGACACATAGGCAATCACCCTAGCATCTTGCATAAGTACTGCACCGAGACCAATCCGCGATGCGTCACAATACACAGTATAACACTCTGAACCTGTAGGCAACACCAATACTGGAGCTGTAGTCAAAGCTGTCTTGAGCTTCTAAAAGCTCTCTTCACATTCATCCGACCACCTGAACGAAGCACCTTTCTGGGTCAATTTAGTCATAGGCTATACAATAGACGAGAAACCCTCCACGAAACGACGATAATAACCGGCCAAGCCGAGAAAACTCTGAATCTCAGTAACTGAGGATGGTCTGGGCCAATTCTGAACTGCCTCTATTTTCTTCGGATCCACCTTAATACCTTCACTGGACACTATATGTCCCAAGAATGCCACCGAACTAAGCCAGAACTCACACTTAGAGAATTTGGCATAAAGTTTCTCCTCTCTCAGCCTCTGTAATACAATACCCAAGTGTTGTGCATGCTCCTCTTGGATACGTGATTACACCATAATATCATCAATGAATACCACGACAAATAAATCAAGATATGGCTGAAATATACTATTCATCAAATGCATAAATGATGTTGGGGCATTGGTTATCCCAAAAGACATCATAAGAAATTCATAGTGGCCATAACGAGTCCTGAATGTCGTCTTTAGAATATCCGAATCCCGAATTTTCAACTGGTGATACCTAGACCTCAAATCAATTTTGGAGAACACCCTCGCTTCCTGAAGCTGGTCAAATAAATCATCAATACGCGACAATGGATATTTATTGTTGATTGTAACTTTGTTCAACTGCCTATAATCAATGCACATCCGCATAGTACCATCTTTTCTTTTTCACAAACAGAACCTGTGCACCCCAAGGTGACACACTAGGCCTAATAAACCCCTTTTCAAGAAGTTCTTGAAGTTGCTCTTTCAATTCTTTTAACTCAACTGGTGCCATACGATACGGAGGAATAGAAATGTGTTGATTTCCCTGTACCAAGTCAATACCGAAATCAATATCCCTGTCGGGTGGCATACCCGGCAGGTCTGCAGAAAATACATCCGAAAATTCTCGCATGACTGGTACTGAATCAATAATAGGAGCATCTGTATCAACATCTCTCACAAAGGCCAAATATGACAAGCATCCCTTTCCAACCATACGTTGGGCCTTCAAATAAGAAATTACCCTGCTAGGAACAAGATCTAGAGAACCCTTCCATTCAACCTTTGGCAGCCCCGGCATCGTCAACGTCACGATTTTTGCACGACAATCCAGAATAGCATGACATGGAGACAACCAATCCATACCCAGGATTACATTGAAATCAACCATACCTAGTAATAAGAGATCAACTCTAGTCTTCAGTTCCCCAATAGTTACCACACACGACCGATACACACGATCCACAGTAATAATATCGCTCACCGGTGTAGATACACAAACAGGTGAAACTAAGGACTCACAGGGCATATCCAGATAATGAGCAAAATATGATGATACATATGAATAAGTGGAACCAGGGTCAAATAATATAGAAGCCTCCATGTGGCACACTGAAACAATACCTGTGATCACTGCATCTGAGGCAACAGCATCTGGCCTGGCAGGAAAAGAATAGAATCGAGCCTTCCCGCCACCTGATCGGCCTCCCCCTCTTGGGCGACCCCTAGCTGCCTGACCCCACCCCGAGATGGCAGGGCGGGTGGTGCAAATGCTGGTGCTGGTGTCGTCGGTCGAGAACTCTGCTGTGAAACCCTACTCAACAACCTAGGACACTCTCTTTTGAAATGTCCAAATTCTCCGCACTCGAAACAACCCCTCCTCTAACGGAACTGCTGCTCCTGATAACCCGAGAAATGACTTGCAGAAGCCTATGCGGACGAGTCATGATGAGAACTTTACGCTGGTAGTGCACTGAATGAAAACTGGCCTCAGTGAGCACTGTAAGAACCATGGCTAGCTGATGCACCACGATGAGCTGGACCACCCGTCTGAGCGTGTCTGTAAGAACGACCCCTACCTCGGTGAAACTAACCCCCTGAAGGAACACCGTTGTAATCACCCGGACCACGAGGCCTCTTAGCCTCTCTCTCTCCACGTTCCTGGCTATGAACCATCTCTATCTGCCGAGCAATGTCTACTACCTCATCAAAAGTAGCACCAGATACTCTCTCCCTAGTCATAAGTAATTGTAGCCGATATGTTAGGCCATCAATGAACCTCCTAATCCTCTCCCTATCAGTGGGAACCAACCAGACTGCGTGATGAGCCAACTCAGAAAATCTCATCACGTATCGCGTCACGGACATATCACCTTGGTGAAGCTGCTCAAACTGTCTGCGCAACTCTTCTCTGTAGGACTGAGGTACGAACTTCTCCAAAAAGACCACGGAGAGCTGATGCCAAGTAAGGGGTGCTGTGCCAACAGGCCTACGTCTCTCGTAAGTCTCCCACCATCTGAGTGCAGACCCAGAAAACTGAAAAGTAGTGAATGAGACCCCACTGGTCTCCAGAATACCCGCTGTCTGAAGCATCCGTTGACACCTATCAAGAAAATCCTAAGCATCCTCTGACTCAGTACTGCTAAATGGTGGAGGTAGAAGCCTCTCAAATCTCTCAAGCCTCCTCTGCTCAACATCTGCCATAACAGGAACTACCGAGGCCTGAGCAACTACAGCCGACTGGGCTGGTAGCACTCCCGGTATCTGAAGTCCCTGTACTACCTGGTCTGGAGTACGGGCAATAGGGGTGTGAGTACCTCCCCCAGCCTGAGAAGTGGCATGTGCGGCCTGATCCGAAACCACCTGATCAAGACCAGTGCAGGCTGCCAATATTTGGGCTAAAGACTCCTGAATGCCTGCAATCTCAATGGGCACAACTGTGCCTGAGCTGACCCTGTCGGCTTAACTATATCTGGAATCTGCTCATGTGCTAGAATAACTGGTGGTACTACAGGTGCTGTTCCAACTGTGGTACGAGCTACACCTCGACCTCTACCTCATCCCCGGCCTCTACCACGACCCTGGCCTCTCGCGGCCCTAACTGGTGGCACTGGTAGCTGACCGTCCGATCCGGTAGTACGTGTTCTCACCATCTGTGAGAGAATAGAATAACAGAAATTTAGTTTCCAGAATCAACAAATTCGCACGACAGAATACAAGAAAGTGAAATTTTCCTAAGGGTTTTGCAGCCTCTCGAAAATAAGTACAGACATCTCCGTACCGATTCGCAAGACTCTACTAAACCTGCTCATGACTCATGAGACCTATGTAACCTAGGGTATGATACCAACTTGTCACGACCCAAAATCTCACCCGTCGTGATGGCGCCTATCTCAATACTTGGCAAGCCGAAAATCTCAATAAACCACAATTTCTCTCAAGATTGAAAATATAATATATAAATACAATACAAACACTCCCCAAAACCTGGTGTCACTGAGTACATGAGTATCTAATATGAATACAAGTCTGAAAAATAGTCTGAGACCAAATACAGTGAACAAAGAGATAGAGAAGGAGAGACAAGGTCTGCGGAACACGGCAACTACCTCAAAATCTCCTAAAAATCAACCGCGAGAAAGGATCAACACCCGCTATGTCCGGAAACACCTGGATCTGCACACGAAGTGCAGGGTGTAGTATGAGTTCAACCAACTCAAAAAGTAACAATAATAAATAAGGAACTGAAGATAGTAACGAGCTACACAGTTATGGTTCATTTCCAGTAATTCCAGTAAAAGAATAGACATGCTATCAAATCTGGCAATTTAATGTCAAATAAATTTTTATACAGTTCATGTTCATGTAATCCGTATATCAACAATCTTTCAGAGATTTCACAACAATGATAGATAGCAACTAAGTGTAACAACAAATAGAAATCAAGTACAACCTTTTAGGACAACAATCACTCACTGGGCTCCCAGCCCTCATCACTTTCTGGGCTCACTGGGCTCCCAGCCCTCACTCAATGGGTACCCGCGCTCACTGGGGGTGTACAGACTCATGAGGGGCTCCTACAGCCCAAGCGCTATAAGCACAGATAACTCACGTGCTGTGCGGACAACTCACGTGCCATAATATAAATATCTGGATCCGCATGGCCAACTCACGTGCTGCACGGCCAACTCATGTGCAATAATAATATAAGGATCCGCACGGCCTACTCACGTGAAATAATAATATAAGGATCCGCACGGCCAACTCACGTGCTGCACGGCCAACTCACGTGCAATAATAATCCAATAAGGCATGATGCAGGCGGGCAGCCCCGATCCATAAAATATCCTCACAATCAGGCCCTCGGCCTCCCTCAGTCATAAATCTCTCCAGTCTCTCGGGATCTCAATAATCATGAAATCAGCCGAAACAACAAAATTATGATGTATCAATAATAATAAAAGAGACTGAGATAAAATATGCAAGTAAAAATTGAGACTGAGTAAATATAGTATTTAGCAGGCAATTCAACAAGTACATGACCTCTGTGGGTCCCAACAGTACTATCACATAGCCTAAGCTTGATTTTTAACATAATTTACAATCAAATTTTATCAACACATGGAGAGTATATAGCTAACAACAAATTATTCAACTTTACAGTTTTTCGGGACGGACCAAGTCACAATCCCCTTGGTGCACGCCCACACGTCTGTCACAAAGCATGTGCGTCACCTCCAAAATAATCGCATGATACCAAAATTCGGGGTTTCATACCCTCAGGACTAGATTTAAAACTATTACTTACTTCAAGCCGTGAAATTCTTATTCCGCAATGTCCTTTCCTCATGAATTGGTCTCCAAACGCCTCGAATCTGGTCATAAATAATTCGTTTCAGTCAATAAAATTCATTGGAATTAATTCCATAAGAAAATAATGATTTTTCATAAAAATCCGAAAATTAGCTCAAAAATCGCCAGTGGGGCCCATGTCTCGGAACCCGACAAAATTTACAAAATCCGAAAGCTCATTCCACCATGAGTCTAACCATACTAATTTTACCAAAATCCGACATCAACTCGACCTCCAAATCATCAAATCTTATTTCAAATCCCTAAGTTCAAAACCCCTGATTTATACCTCAAAAACATGTAATCTAGTCGGATTATTCGATGATAATTCAATATTATGGAATAGAAATGATCACAAGGGACTTACCTCATGTTTTCCCGTGAAAACCTTGCTCAAAATCGCCCAACCCGAGCTTGAAATGCCCAAAAATGGCAAAAGCTCGGAACCCCTCTGTTTTTGTACTGCACAGAGGTTTTTGCACCTTCGGCAACTTGGCCGCTTCTGCGCCAACCGCATGTGCGGAAAAACTCCCGCATCTGCTCCTCTGTGCGCCTATTTGCGCTCCTGCGCAAGCCGCTTCTGCGCGCGTCCTCCGCATCTGCGCTCATGTAGGCTGCCAACCCGAAAGTAATTCAATCTGATATAACCGCCTTGAGGGAACTTCTTGGGAACCCAAAGCCATTTCTTGCATCACTCCAACATTGACATGTAGACCTTTCTTGACAAGGAAATACTGCATATCCGATTACCATTCGCTACCGATTTCAAGTCTGCCCGTAGACAAATTCAAAAGTCCTTAAAGGCTACATAAGACCTGGAATTCGCTAGAACCTTCTCGATGACCACTCATCTTACTTTGATCTTAAATACACAGCTAATACACGTCGAGCAACCCGTGCTTCACCAGCATATGCCCATTCAAGGAAATAACCAAGCAATCTCTCGGTCCGAAAACTGATACGGCCCATGATCCTACAATCCGATCTCCATTAGCAGACTCCACCACTTAGTTCGAAGCCATAGATCACCTCATCAGTAATCCAAACTACCATATCTTCACAGCATGCCCCGATTTCGCATGACTATTTAGCTGAATACTTCAAAACTCATGTAATGCCGATCATAGAACACCCCGAAGACTCTGCCAAGCGCTTACCCATCATTGCAATAGTCAAACAACTTCCCCAAATGCTCTGAAATGATAACATATGCACTCCACCGAATGGAAACCTCATACGAGACACACGATCCAAACTCATTATGCAGGAGATGGCCCACCGGTTATACTCAAATCGACACCTTGCCATGAACCCACCTTAATCACAATATCCTAGCCATCAGTCAATCTTCCCAAATCTGTGCGTACCAACCAGACATATGAACCCGCCTCATACCTCAAATGAACGACTAGAAGATTTAACACTTCATCTGCTTCTGAGGCTAGACAACACATCGCGATGAGAATCAAGTATCCATCGCCCGTCGTAATCTATCTGCAGCATCACCGATCATCGGCGCATAGCGAATACTGAGTGCAAAACATCACATAAGAGCGATTGGGAAGAGTCAAAGTCATAGATTTCAAGCTGAAACAAGGTCGCACGATAAGAAAAGAAGAAAGGGAAATTTTTCCTAAATGCCATGTAGCCTCCCGAAGATAGGTATGGATGTCATCAAACCGATCCGCAGGACTCTACTAGACACTTGCTCATGACTCGTAGAACCTACAAACCTAGTGCTCTGATACCACCTGTCACGACCCAAAATCTACTAGTCGTGATGGCACCTAACCCAACCCGCTAGGTAAGCCAATTAACGATTATCCATTTTCAATTAACTTAATAAAACAATTAAACAAAGGAATTATCTGAATCTTATACATCTCTAAGGACTGGTAGTACGAATCATGAGCTTCTAAGAATAGAATTTACAAAGCTAATATGAAGTAAATACATCTTCTGTTTGAAAAGTACATAAACAAAGTTTTTATAAATCTAAGGCTACCATGAACAAGAGGCTGCTACAACAGAAACGCAGGTACATCTTCAATTCTGACATCGTCGAGCATAGAAACAATAACAGCCAACATCTGTACACAATGTACAGAAGTGTAGTATCAGTACAACCGACCCCATGTACTGAGTAAGTATCTTGTCTAACCTCGTCGAAGTAGTGACGGGGCTTTGGTTAAAAGATGCTCACTGATAAAACCTGTAATATAAACTAACAATAGAACTATACTACAGTACAACAGAATAAAGTACACGAAACGAATATACAAAGCAATAACGGAGTACTAGAAGAAAACACAATTCAACAGGTATCAAATCTCACCCAATCCTTTCCTTAGAGCGAAAGCCAATAAATCACAACAGTCACCTCAAAACTTTCATAATGTGAGAAATACATTCAAGACATCAAATCCAACAGCACAGCAACACCCTTCGTGCATTTATCTCATCCTCACCAATTATGCGTAAACAGTACCAACCAAATGACAGGAATGCTGATAATAGAAATAATAGTGTAGGAAATACGCATTTAGCTATAGAGGACGAGAATGTACATGAGAACATCAGTAATAAACTGAACAGTAAACATAGAGGTAATAACAACGATTAAGAAAAAGGGATGTAACTTCGACTAACTAACAAGGTTAAGGCATGAAAATAGATATGGCAAATAAGGAAGCGAACACATGATCTTTATAAATTAGTAAGTAGGGACATGAACGACTAGTATGGAAGAAGACCTACACTTAAGTGCAACAAAACAGATGACATGGATGCAATCATAACAACAGGAAGTAAGCATGATATTGGCAAATTTAAGTAAATAGAAGGCATGGTAACATGACAACAAAGGTGATAGAGGATAATACAGAACAGTAACAACATATCACATAAGAACCATGAACACGATAACAACTCCAGGTATAGACATAAAAATATCTGCAAGAAAGAGAAATCACAACATAATGCATGTCTCTCGTCCTCACTTGCACGGAAACACCCTTCATGCCATAAACTCACCATAATATGAAAGCGTAATAATATCAATACAATAGCACGACATCACCCTTTGTTCTTTTACTCACATAACATGGCACGGCATCACCCTTCGTGCTTTTACTCACAATGATATGGCACGGCATTACCCTTCGTGCTTTTACTTTCAATAATATGGCACGGCATCACCCTTCATGCTTTTACTCTCAATAATATGGCACGGCATCACCCTTCGTGCTTTACACTCTCCCTCACATGATAATGCATAAAAAAAAAAGGCACGACATCACCCTTCGTGCTTTACACTCTTCCTTACCAAGCATATGTATATCAATAACAAACAAGGCAGGAAGCATAAATAACGTCAATGGGAGTGCTTAAACGAATATTTCAAATGAATCCCAATCACAACTTTCCAAGCCAACAATAGTTCAATAAACCCACAAGAACCTTTTTATTCAAGTATTCCAACAGATTTCACAAATGATCTGTACAAGTATAGAATCTAGTATCTCAAGAATATCGATCGTAGCAATATATTAATGATTATGCATATTGATGACCGAATTAAACACACTAATGTATTCTCAGAATTTCCAACAAATTGATCAAGTTATAATAAGCTAAATCTTGATTTCTATCATTTAATATTATGTTCTTAGTTTCTAAGAGTCAAGTAAGGCATGAAGCAAGAGATCGCAAAATTCTACAACCATAAATGTAACATAATCCACCCCCGAGCATGATTAACCCTGGCACATACATATACGCTCGTCACTTCATATGTGTATCACCCCCGCATGTGGCAAACAATGACAAATAGGAGGAAAAATTTCCTCAACAAACATAAGCAAAACACTTACCTCAATTCGGCTAATTCAATACTCAATTTAGCTTTTCCTTTACCAATTCACCTCCGCTCGGCTCAATCTAGTTAAAGATGACTTAAACACATCACACAATGCAAGGGGAAACAACTTCAATTAATAAAGGTGTAATTTTTATTCAAATTCTAAAAAGTCAATAAAAGTCAACTCCCCGAGCCCGCACCTCGGAACCCGATAAAATTTACAAAACCCAAACATCCATTCCAGTACGAATTCAACCATACTAAAATTATCAAGTTTCGATACCAATTTGTCCTTCAAATCATCATTTTACATTTTTGAAAGATTTTACAATTTTCTCCAAATTTTCCTTTAGATTCTCATGAATTTGATGTTAAATCAAATATATAATCATGAAATGTAGTTGGGAAATGATTAAAGGTACTTACCCAATGATTTGGTATGAAAATCCCTTCACAAAAATCACCTCTTCTCGGACCTAGAGTTCAAAATATACCCAAATGAAGCTAAGTCTCGAAATTCTCAGCACTTAACAAGTTGCAGATGTAGCATTTGTGACAGGGGGTTCACAAATGCGAATAATGTATCGCAAATGCGAACTGGAGGGCCTCGTGCTTTGGTCCCAATTGCGACCCTATACTTCGCAAATGTGAAGGCAGAAATTTCGCAAATGCAGCAGAGTTCTTCACAAATGCAAACTCTCCCCAGCAACCCAGACTTCGCAAATGCGATGGCTGCTTCGCAATTGCGACTGTCGCATTTGCGACCAATACATCGCAAATGCGATGATACCAGTACCAGCAATCAAAATTTATGAAGAATCAATTCGAAACTAATCTGAAACTCACCCGAGCCCTCGGGGCTCCAAACTAATCATGCACCCAGGTCTAGAAACACAACACGAACTTGCTCACGCACTTAAATCATCAAAATAACTTCTAAAACAACAAATCGGATGCCAAAATGCATGAAGAACAACTAAACTTCAAGAACTTCTAGAATCGCAACCGAGCGTCCGAACCATATCAAATCAACTCCGGTTGACCTCAAATTTTGCACACAAGTCACATTTGATATTACGGGCCTGCTCCAACTTCCAAAATCGGATTCCGACCCCGATATCAAAAAGTCCACTTCCGGTCAAACTTCTCAAAAACCTTCAAATTTCTAACTTTTGCCAAACGACTCCAAAATGACCTACGGACCTCTGAATCCATTTTCGGACGCGCTCCCAATA
Source organism: Nicotiana tabacum (assembly GCF_000715075.1). Taxonomy (NCBI): domain Eukaryota; kingdom Viridiplantae; phylum Streptophyta; class Magnoliopsida; order Solanales; family Solanaceae; genus Nicotiana; species Nicotiana tabacum. The sequence continues at coordinate 45,489,524 of NC_134098.1, forward strand.
CCAAAATCACATACGGAGCTATTCTCAGACTTGGAATCCCAAACGGACATAGTTAACATTGAAATGCACTTCAGCCCAAATATGATGAATTTCTTCCAAAATGCTAACTTCCACAATAGGCGCCAAAATGCTCCCGGGTTATCCAAAACCCAATCCGAACATACGCCCAAGTCCGAAATCATCATACGAACCTGCTGGAACCTTCAAATCCCAATTCCGAGATTGTTTACCTAAAAATCTACCTTAGTCAATTCTTTCAACTTAGAGCTTGAATCTTGAAGTTCATCCTTCCAAATCGATTCTGGATAACTTGAAAACCAACACCGACGATTTACGCAAGTCATAAAACATCATGCAGAGATGCTCAAGCTCTCAAAACTCCGAGCGAAGTGCAGTTTCTCAAAATAAGATGTCGGTTTCTCAAAGTGCAGTTTCTCAAAATGAGTTCTACCTTCGTGTTATGTATTGGGACTGGTTGGTACGATTGGATGGGGTCTCGGGGGGCCTCGGGTGTGATTCGGGGTTGTTCCGGACCAAGTTTGGGTATTTTAATGTTGCTGGTTACTAGTTCTGGTGTTGTTCTTCACGTTCGCGAGGAGCCTCTCGCGTTCGCGAAGAAGGGTTTTGCTGCTGGGACTTTGTTCTTCGCGTTCGCGAAGAAGGAATTTCTATTGTCCGCCATCTAACTTCGGAAGCTTATATCTCTCAATTTATAACGAATCTGGAGCTGATCCAAATATGAAAGTTGTAACCCTTGGTGTTTAGTTTTCAGAAAGATAAACCATTTGTCATTTGGAGTTATGTACAAAACGTTATGGTGGATACACTACAGACTGTCCGAAAAGAGTTTGGAAATCTCTGTTGCACATGGCTAACTTTGGAAGCTTATATCTCGCAATATACAATGAATTGGGGAGATGATCAACATATGAAACTTATAGCCCTGGATGTCTAGTTTCCAAAAAGTCAAACTAATTGTGATTTGGAATTTTGTTCAAAAGGTTATGACCATTATACTAGAGGATGTCTGAGAAGAGTTTGAAAATGGCCTTTGAGAATTTTGTTCATCGCGAATGCGATGGGGGGGCTCGCGAACGCGAAGAAGGGTCGCCTGGGCAGTGTATAAGTTTGCAAAAAATGGGTTTGGCTCATTTCATCTCATTTCCTCTATGGGAGCCGACGTAGGAGCGATTTTGGAGCTCCATCTTTATCATCTATGTCAAGGTAAGTGATTCCTACCTATTGTAAGTTAAATACTTTGTTTATATACGAATTTAGGCGTGAACATTCATGGAAATTAGTAAAAATTTGGGGTTTTGACTAAAAACCTAGAAATTGGTATTTTTGGATTTTTACCACGAAATTGGACATAAAATTTGGAATAAATGATATAATCGAGTTCGTGGTGTTATGGCTAATGTTTATATTTGAACATTTTCGGATATCCGGGCACGTGGGCCCAAATGTGAATTTTACCGACTTTTCGAGCAGAGTTGGAAATTATTTAAATTGATTAATTATGGGTATTAGAACACATATTTATTGATTTGCACATTGTATGTATAGTTTTGGATCGACAAGCATCGATTTGAGGTATTAGAGTGGCGTTGGAGCCGGCAATGGAGCGAGGTAAGTGTCCTTTCTAACCTTGTAAGAGGGAATTAACCCCATAGGTGAACTAAATTAATATGAGTTGTAATTTATAGGGGCTACGTATGCACGAAGTGACGAGAGTCCGTAGTTAGCTACTATTCTTGTTTATGTCCGTGTAGTTTTAGGTTTACACCATGCTTGTGGACACCGTTATTTGATTATATTTGTTAACTGTATCAAATGGAACTGAGTTGAGGATTTTTAAGGATTTAAAAGCTTCAAGTCGAATTATCTTTATTTTGATAAGAATTAAGAAGGAGTTATGATTTATTGATAAATTTATATTTGACTGCGTCGCATGTATGATCCGCGAGTGGGGTAATTAATAAAGGGTTATGATTTATTGATAAATTTATACTTGACCGCGTCACATGTATGATCCGTGAGCAGGGTAATAGATGCATCTACGGTTATTGCCGTTCGACCCTTGACAGTGCACAATTTACATTTATGTTGGATCGGGCCGAACGTCCTCGGTGGTATTCATGTGTGATAATAGAACTGGAAGTTCCTTTCATAATTGGCATAAATTTATTGTATGTGTGATCATATGTTTTAAAGAAAGGAAGTGATTTAAGCTATTAAATATGGTGAAAACTTGTCCAGCTATTTCTTGTTTTGAGTCTTATTGTTGTATATCATGCTTAATTAAAATATCATATTATCATGTTATTGGCCCTAGTAAGTGTCGGGGTCGATCCCTCGTCACTACTTCTTCGAGGTTAGACTGGATACTTACTGGGTACACGTTGATTTACGTACTCATACTACACTTGCTGCACATTTTGTGTAGGTACATATATGCCTAGTGGCCTCGAGGGCGTAGAGGCGTGGCTAATTATGGGGACTTAGGTGAGCTGCATTTCCATCTACGATCCGCAGCCAGCAGAGTCTCCTTCAAAGTTACTTATGTATTTTCCTGTCTAATTTGTATTCTGGACAAGTGTTGTATTTTATTTTACCTTCTTAGTTGATACTCATGCACTTGTGACACCGGGTTTTGGGGTGATTATGGGTTGTCTTGTATTGAAATTGTTAAAAATATTATTATTTATTCTGTAAATTCCATATTTTACAATTAAATTGAAGGAAATATGATTTCAAAAATATTAAAATGAGAACCAAATTTAGTATTTATTGTTGGCTTGCCTAACAGTGGTGTCCGGCGCCATCACGACCTTAATGGATTTTGGGTCGTGAAGAAACGTTTTGTTTTTAATATTCATCAATGCATCTAAGTAAGTTATAAGTCGATGAATTAATTTACAAATAGATATTTGATGATGATCAATTATATATACTAATTAGATTATTGCTTCTTCACTAGTCTATCCCCAAAAGAACCCGACCCTGTGGTCCTAGCGCTTCGTATTCTTATATATATATATATATATATATATATATATATATATATATATATATATACACACACACACACACACTTCGTTGTACTACTTTAACTATATATAGCTTGTTATAGTATATGTTAGTGTATTCAAAATTATAAAATAAAGTGTTAACGGATTATATTTATATTATTTAGATAGTAAATATTAAAGTGATTCAAAAGTTTGACCATGTTTGACCTAATAACCGACCAACTTTGGTTGGTTATTTTCCAGAAAATAATATATATCGACCAAAGTTGGTCGGTAAATGCTTCCCCTGTAATAACCTACCAACTTTGGTCGGTAATATTAAATATAAATTCTTTAAATTTTATAAAATATTTTAAATAATAATATAATTATTAAAATTTAAAAAATTGGGTCCACATTACCGACCAAAATTGGTCGGTAATCAAAAAGTTGCTTTGACTAAGCAAGTCTAACCACTTCAATCAACTTTTTGACCATTATACCGACCAACTTTGGTCGGCATTTAATTTTTAAAAAAGTCAAATATTTTTTTTGTTGTTTCCGTTCGTGTTTGACGGTTTTTTGGTCACTTGTTTTTACCTACGTACGTTGGTCGGTATGGCTTGGTCGGGTTTTCCCTGATTTTTAGTAGTGAAGCTTTCGGGGGGCTCATTTAAGGCTTACTCGAACTATTACTCAACAGAAATAAGAGCTTTAGTTTCGGCTCATCGAGATAGGGATAGGAAAAGGAGAGATTTTCGTCATTTGTGAATCACTCGGATAAACGCAGTAATTCGCGAAAGGGGAGTATCCTATAGTTATAGTAGATTAATACACTATCTGTACAAGAGACAATTATTTCTTAACCGTAAAATACTTGCATAAAATAGCTATATCAAATAGGAATTGTCTTTTTATGATTTCGAACGAAATCATAAAGGAAGTAGGTAGATCGGAAAGAATCCACCAGAATAATTTAAATGGAGTTCCCCGGAGAATGAACTCCGGGAAGATAGCGTAGAAATTAGTATGAGAAAATATGCTAAAGTAGTCAAAATGAATGAACACGTTCAATTCAATAAAAAATGAAATCTTTTTTTTTCCGAGTCATTTTTGTTTTCTTACGAAACGATACTCAAATCTAGATTCTTGTAATTATGATTAAAGTAAAGAAAAAGTATGCCTATTTATTTTGCGCTTTAAAACCAGTAGTTCTAGCGGTCTACTCGGTTCTTTCAAATTGTTTCTCATTATTGAGAAAGGGTAACAAAGATAAAATACGAGCTTGTTTTATAGCAAGAGTAATTAATTATTATTGTTTCAAGGTCAATCTATTTACTCGTCTTGATAATATTTTTTCTTGTTCACTAATAAATCGACTAATTAAACTCATGTTTCTATAATCAATTCGATCCCCCGATTGAATCGGGGGCAAACGCCTACGAAAAGATCGCTTGATTTTAAGAAAAGGTCGCTTGGATTTATCCATGGTTTGTTTGTTTAATTCCTTATCCCTAAAATCCTATTTCTTAATTCTAATTCAGTTTAAATTCACCCAAAATAGGATTTTTAAAAAATAGGATTTGTTTATTTTATATATATATATATATATATATATATATATATATTACGTCATTTTTCCCCTTCCTTGAAAGGGTAAGACACGGGTACTTGGTTCGCTCTATTTCTTTATCTTCCCATGAATCGTATGTTTGTAACAATAGGGACATGATTTTTTTCAATTCTAATCGATTAGGCGTATTGTGATGATTCTTTTGAGTAATATATCTGAAAATACCTCTTGATACCTTATCAACACTGTTCCAGACACAACTAGTACATTCCAAAATCACCGTTACTCGGACATCTTTCCCCTTGGTCATGAACCTCCTTTGAATTTTTTATTTACTCAACTATTCTATTTTCGATTCAAAACAAAGAAAGGATAAAATAGAAGTTACTAACTTGAAATCCAATTCTAAAAGTAAAAGATTACAATCAAGAGAATAAAGTATTAGTAAAGTAAAGTTATAGTAAAATACAACGATTTTTCTTAACTATATTTCAAACTGAAGTAATCATTTAAGTATCTTGTATAATACTCTTGTCCTAGATCTTCTATTCTGCCCTCATTCTTCTATTCTGCCCTCATTCTTCTATTATTAATATTCAGTTAATTCGAACTTGATTCCGAATGTTGAATCCACTTTTTTTATTCTTTCTCTTTCCTCCCTTATTCTAAAAGGGGGGGAAAGAGAAAAGAGGGAGAGAGGGATTCATCATCAATATTTGATTGGATCTCTAATATTCTTCATTCCTTCCCATGACAATAATTAGAATGAAAAAAGGGGAATGTCAACGCATCCGCGAAAAATGATTAATCTCTATCAATAGACCTGCTAAAGCCCTGAACCATAGCGTACTTAGTACTGGTGCCACATGGAGATAGGTTTTTAGATCTCGCATTAAAAACCCTCCTTTTTTGTATTATTTGTTGGAATAGATAATACATTTATGATCAGATGCATATGTAGTTAAGGGTTGCTTTGAGTTGGACACAGAATTCCTAATTCAAATTGTAATGTACAATGATTCGGGAAATATGATTTTCCTTTTCTTAAAACAGAAAAAAAATACATCTCCTTCTTTCTTACCGAAAATTTCTGAAAAATACTAATTTATTTTTACGACGGGTTTTGTATTTATATATTTTGTATATAATTGTATATACGTATTTTCTATATAATCTAGGCAGAAAAGCCTGACAGACACTTCTACTTATTTTTGTTTGTCATCCCGATCCCTATATTCAATAAAATTTCATTGAGACACTTATAATTGTTCAAAGTCAATATTTTAAACCCCTTTGACATCGCGTGTCTCTCAATCACATGATGCTAGAATCCACATCATATAAAATATGCCACATCACCTTTTCTTTTTAATTTTACATGAAAAAGAAATAATACTCACCTTCTCCATCACTGTCATGCCACTATATATGGTGAACACCATGAACACTCCTATTTCCAGTTCCTCTATAAAAAAACCTTCTTCCAGCACTACCTAAATCCTGTCGGCGTTCAGCAAGGCAGTTATAAATATCACTCAAAACCTCTCAGTTGACCAAACCCTTTAGTCACTCTTTGTGATTAGTGGATTCTGTCCCTCGTTCCCCTTTTGTTCCTTACAACTATACATTGATCGTGCTCATGGTCCCTCAAAGTTCTACCATGTGCGGCGGCTCTCAAGGAAACACTAGTCAGCCTAATCGAAGATGTCATGACGGCACCTAGTCTTTACGACTAGGTAAGCCTAATATTACGAAAAATGTAAAGAAAACACAATATTTTAAAGATAAACTGCATATTGTGAATAACCAAAAGTAGTACCACTCGGTATATACAAAATAATTTTCCAAGAACCGGAATATCACTAACTCACAAGTTGCTATAATCTATGTAGCTCTATACAAAAGTCTGAAGATAATAAAGAAAGTCTCTAGGTGAGGGAGTAGAAGGGGACTCCGAGGATCTGCGGACGCAAGCAGAAGTACCTTGAAGTCTCCTAGAATCAGCAGCACGTACTAACCCCGAGGCTGATAGCTCGTACCTGGATCTGCACACGAAAAACATGTGCAGGAAAGGGCATGAGTACACCACAATGGTACCCAGTAAGTGCCAAGCCTAACCTCGATCGAGTAGTGACGAGGTCAGGTCAAGGCCCTACCGGAGTAAATATAATAAATTAAATAGTAAAAGATATAAATAAGTTTTACGGTAAACAGTTAAAGAAAATTCTCAAAAATTTAACAGTCAAGGGAACCCTCGGCTCAGAACAAGGTAAACACAATGTGAAATCTCCCAGGATACCGTCCTGTAGTTCCTAATGAATATGTAGTACAGGGGGATCTCCCGAAATACGTCCGTAGTCCCAAAGTAAATATGCAGTGCTGGGAGATCTCCCAGAATACATCCGTAGTATCAAAATAAATATGCAAGACAGGGGGAATCTCCCGGAATACGTCTGTAGTGTTGACAGTTGACAGTTGAGACACTTGGCCACAAACCCAACTATATCCTTCTTCATCCTCCTCCACCAGTAGTGTTGTCTCAAATCTTGGTACATCTTCGTGGCACCAGGATGAATGGAGTACCGCGAGTTATGAGCCTCCTCAAGAATCAACTCTCGAAGCCCATCTACATTGGGCACACAGATCTGGCCCCGCATCCTCATCACACCGTCATCACCAATAGTCACATCTCTGGCATCACCTCGCCGAACCTTGTCCTGAAGAACTAGAAGATGAGGATCATCATACTGGCGCTCCCTGATACGGTCATAAATAGAAGACCGAGCAACCACACAAGCTAATACCCAGATAGGCTCTCAAATATTCAATCTCACGAACTGGTTGGCTAAGGCCTGAACATCCAAGGCTAAGGGCCTCTCAGCTGCTGGAAGATATGCCAAACTCCCCAAACTCTCTACCTGATGACTCAAGGCGTCGGCCACTACATTGGCCTTCCCCAGGTGGTACAATATAGTGATATCATAGTCTTTAAGTAGCTCCAACCACCTCCGCTGATGCAAATCAAGGTCTTTCTGCCTGAACAAGTGCTGCAAACTCCGGTGATCAGTGTAGATCTCATAAGGAACACCATACAAATAATGATGCCAGATCTTTAGGGCATGAACAATAGCTTCTAACTCGAGATCATGGACCGGATAATTCTTCTCGTACACCTTCAACTGTCTAGACGCGTAGGCAATCACCCTACCGTCCTGCATCAATACCGCTCCAAGGCCAATCCTCGAGGCATCAAAATATATAGTGTAGGACCTCGAACCTGTAGGCAATACTAATACTGGGGCTGTAGTCAAAGCTGTCTTGAGCTTCTGAAAGCTCTCCTCACACTCCTCGGTCCACCTGAACGGAGCACTCTTCTGGGTCAGCCTGGTCATAGGTGCTGCAATGGATGAAAATCCCTCCACAAAGCGACGGTAATACCCCACCAAACCAAGGAATCTACGGATCTCCATAGCTAATGACGGTCTAGGCCAACTCTACACTGCCTCCACTTTCTTCGGATCTACCTTGATCCCATCACAAGAGATTATGTGGCCCAAGAATGCCACTGAATCAAGCCAGAATTCACACTTCGAAAATTTTGCATACAACCTCTTGTCCCTCAAAGTCTGAAGCACGGTCCTCAGGTGCTGCTCATGATCTTCCCGAGACCGAGAATATACCAGGATGTCATCAATAAACACAATGACGAAGGAATCAAGATAAGGCCGGAACACACAGTGCATCAAATGCATAAAGGCTGATAGGGCATTGGTCAGCCCAAATGACATGACAAGAAACTCATAGTGACCATATCTGGTCCTGAAAGCAGTCTTCGGGATATCCGGCTCCCGAATCTTCAACTGATGATAGCCAGAACGCAAGTCAATCTTGGAAAATACCCTGGTACACTGTAACTGATCAAATAAATCATCGATGCGAAGCAAAGGATACCTGTTCTTCACTGTAACCTTGTTCAACTATCGGTAATCAATACACATACGTATAGAACCATCCTTCTTCTTCAAAAATAAGACCGGAGCACCCCAAGGTGATACACTGGGCCTGATGAAACCCTTATCAAGCAACTCCTGCAATTGCTCCTTCAACTCATTCAACTCAGGAGGAGCCATACGGTAAGGAGGAATAGATATGGGTTGAGTGCCCGACAACAAATCAATGCCGAAATCAATATCTCTATCAGGCGGCATACCAAGAAGATCAGCTGGAAACACATCAGGGAAGTCTCTCACTACTGGGACTGACTCAATTGTAGGGGTATCAATACTGACATCTCTCACATAGGCCAAATACGCATCACACCCCTTCTCAACCATTCGCTGAGCCTTAACAAATGAAATGACCCTGCGGGGAGTATACTCTAAGGTACCTCTCCACTCTAATCTCGGTAAGCCTGGCATAGCCAGCGTCACGGTCTTAGCGTGACAATAAGGAATAGCATAATGGGGCGACAACCATTCTATGCCCAAGATAACATCAAAATCTACCATACTGAGTAATAACAAATCGGCTCTGGTCTCAAAACCACTAAGAGTAATCAAACACGACCGATATACGCAGTCCACAATGAGAGAATCTCCCACAAGAGTAGATACATAAATGAGGGAACTCAAAGAATCCCGAGATATCCCCAAATGTGGAGCAAAATAAGAAGACACGTATGAATACGTAGAGCCTGGGTCAAATAATACTGATGCATCCCTATGACAGACAGGGACGATACCTGTGATGACTGAATCTGAAGCAACAGCCTCTGAACGGGCTGGAAGGGCAGAGTACCTAGCTTGGCCTCCCCCTCTAGGGCGATCTCGACCCCCCCGACCTCCACCTCGAGCTGGCTGAGGAGGTAGGTTGGCAGTTGGGGCTGGAAGAATGGCCGGAGGACCCCGTGGAGCACGGGGAGGCTGATAAGTCTGTGAAGGTGCACCCATCCTGGCTCTGGGGCAATCTCTAACGATATGACGAGTGTCACCACACTCAAAACAACCCCTTGGAGGATGCGGTAGCTGAGACTGACTCGGACCTGGCTTGCTGGACTGGCCGGTAATAGCACCTCGAGTAGGAAGCATACTGGATACTGGTGCTGCATAATAGGGCTCCTGAGGTCTAGGAGGAGCTGGAACACCGCTGGCTGCTGGAAGAGCTGAATGAATAGGGAGACTCACAAAACCTCTACCATAGCGTGCTGCTGGTGTACGAGCTCCTAAATAATGACCAGTATCTCGAGACCTCTTGGTCTCTCTCTCCTCTCTGTCCCGGGCGAACATGCCCTCCACTCTCCTGGCAATGCTCATTGCCTGCTGATAAGTGATGTCCATCTCCAACTCCCTGGCCATACTGGTCCGAATACTAGGGTGGAGTCCCTCAATGAAGCGACGAACCCTCTCTCTGACTGTAGCAACCAAAGCCGGTGCATGGCGAGCTAACTCACTAAAATGGACTGCATACTCTGACACAGTCATAGCACCTTGACACAGCTGCTCAAACTCTGCGCGCCAACCATCCCTAAGGCTCTGAGGAACATATTCATGCAAGAACATCTCTGAAAACTGAGTCCAAGTGAGCGAGGCTGCCTCGTCCAGACTACTCAGCTCATAGGCATGCCACCACTGATATGTTGCTCCCCTCAGTTGGAAAGCGGTGAAAGAAACCCCACTCGTCTCCACAATGACCATAGTGTGGAGAATACGATGACACTCCTAAAGAAAACCCAGAGCATTATCTGAACCTAGTCCGCTGAAAGTAGGTGGGTGGTACTTCTTGTACCTCTCAAGTTTGAGTTGCTCAGCCTCAGAAGCAGCTACCATGGTCTCATGCTGAACCGGTGCCACTTGAGGCATAGGAATATACTCTGGGGCCTGATCAACCCGGACCATCTGCTCAGGAGTGCGAGTTGCGGGAGTCTGTGCCCCTCCCCTGGCCTGAGATGTAGCGGGAGCTATCGGAAATAGTCCAGCCTGAGCCAGAGTGCTGAACATGCTCATGAACTAAGCTAAAGTCTCCTGGAGGGCTGGAGTAGCAATAGGGATCTCTGGTGCTGGCCCTCCAGCTGGAGCTGCTGGGGGCTCCTCTGACGCAGCTCTCGCAGGTTCTCGGGCTGCACCGCGTAGTCATCCTCTACCCCGACCCCGGCCTCTGGCGGCTCTGGCAGGGGGCTCGGGTGCCTGATCGTCGGTCCTCCCAGTACGGGTCCTCACCATCTGTGAGAAAGAATAGAATAGAATTTTAGAATTTTTGATGTCAATAACACGCACAACAAGGAAATCAAAGAAATATGACTGTTCTTAATAGTTACATAGCCTCCCAAAGATAAGTACGGACGTCTCTGCACCGATATGCGAGACTCTAATAAATCGACTTATGACTCGCGACACCAATGAACCTAGTGCTCTGAAACCAACTTATCACGATCCAAATTAACCCTCTGTAAGGTGTCGTGACGGCACCAAGTCTTTACGACTAGGTAAGCCTAATATTACGAAAAATGTAAAGAAAATACAACATTTTAAAGATAAACAGCATATTGTGAATAACCAAAAGTAGTACCACTCGGCATATACAAAATAATTTCTCAAGACCCGGAATATCACTAAGTCACAAGTTGCTATAATCTATGTAGATCTATACAAAAGTCTGAAGATAATAAAGAAAGTCTCTAGGCGTGGGAGTAGAAGGGGACTCCGAGGATCTGCGGACGCAAGCAGAAGTACCTTGAAGTCTCCTAGAATCAGCAGCACGCACTAACCCCGAGGCTGATAGCTCGTACCTGGATCTACACACGAAAAACATGTGTAGGAAAGGGCATGAGTACACCACAATGGTACCCAGTAAGTGCCAAGCCTAACCTCGGTCGAGTAGTGACAAGGTCAGGTCAAGGCCCTACCGGAGTAAATATAATAAATTAAACAATAAAAGATATAAGTAAGTTTTACGGTAAACAGTTAAAGAAAATTCTCGAAACTTTAACAGTCAAGGGAACCCTCGGCTCAGAATAAGGTAAACACAATGTGAAATTTCCCGGGATACCGTCCAGTAGTTCCGAATGAATATACAGTACAGGGGGATCTCCCGAATACGTCCGTAGTCCCAAAGTAAATATGCAGTACAGGGGGATCTCCCGAAATACGTCCGTAGTCCCAAAGTAAATATGCAGTGCTGGGGGATCTCCCGGAATACATCCGTAGTATCAAAATAAATATGCAAGACAGGGGGGATCTCCCAGAATACGTCTGTAGTCCCAATTTAAATATGCAATGCAAGATGAAATGACTGGTATGGCATCGAGTTATACAGTTTATACTGAACACAGATAAGGAAAGTAGGGACTTAACTAAGTATGACACACAAAATGTCAAATAGGCAGTTAAAACACGTAAGCATGCTTCTCTAATCTAAGCGAAACAATTAAACGTATTAGTGCAATTTAATAAGGAAAAACAGTTTATAATTTAAAAAGGAAAAACGGGATTTTTACAATAATAGCCCGTGTACGTACTCGTCACCTCACGTACACGGCGCCCACACATCAATTAATATCAAACATCCTAAGGGGAAAGTCCCCAACACAAGGTTAGGCAAGCCACTTACCTCGAACCGCTCAAATCAACTCGATACCATGCTCTTGCCACGAGTATCCAACTCCGAATGGCCCGAATCTATTCAAATTAATTGCATAATATAAATATAACTACAAGCAACTAATTTAACTAATTAATTCGAAGCTAAAATATGAAATTAGGAAAAACGCCCAAAATGTCTCCACGGGCTCACGTCTCGGAATCGGGTAAAAATTAAAAATTATGAACACCCATTCACTTACGAGTTCACTCGAACAAAAATCATCTAAATCCGACGTCAAATTACCATTCAAATCTCAGATTTTCAATTGGGGAACCTTTTCCCCCATTTCCAAACTTCTACCCTCAAATTCCTTAATTAGACGAGAAAAACAACAATAGATTAATGTATTATGATCAAAATAGAGTTAGAATTAGTTACCCAATAGTTCTCCTTCAAAATCCCTCGAGAAATCGTCTCCCACCGAGCTCTAAATCGAATTTTTGTGTTATGAAATTTCAAACCCTCGCAATCCCCTTTTCTTCCCAGCGATCCTCGCACCTGCGACCGTTTCTCGCACCTGCAGATACCGCACCTGCGGTCCAAATGGCGCATCTGTGCATTTCATTAAAGCAGCCAGGCTCCGCACCTGTGCCCACGCTTCGCACCTGCAGGCTCGCAGGTGCGGTCAAACTTGCGCACCTGCGCTCTATCACCAGCCCCACCAGTTCCGCATTTGTGCACTCCCTCCGCACCTGCGGCCTCTCTTCCGCAGCTGCAAAACACCAGAACCAGCAAACGCATCAGATTTTTCTTAAGTCCAATTTCATTCCGTTAAGCATCCTAAACACACCCGAGGCCCCCGAGGCCTCAACCAATCCTATAACACCATACGAACTTAGTCGAGCCTTCAAACCACATCGAACAACACCAAAATCATGAATTAAGCACGGATTCAAGCCTAAGAAATTTAGAATTTTCCACATTCTTCAAACGACGCCAAACCACATCAAATCTAGTCCGAATGACCTCACATTTTACACACATATCACAAATGACACTAAGAACCTACAACCACTTTCGGAAATCCATTCCGAGCTCGATATCAAAAATTCCACTATCGGCCGAAATCGTCGGAAATCTAACTTTCGCCAATTCAAGCCTAAATCTATTACAGACCTCCAAAACACATTCTAGACACGCTCCTAAGCTCAAAATCACTCAACGGAGCTAACGGAGTCGACGGAATTCTATTCCGGATCCGTCTTCACACAGGGTCCAATTTCTAAGGATTAAACACACAACTAGGGACTAAGTGTGCCAAAACTCCCTGAATTCCATAATCAATCACTCCAGCAAATCCCAAAAGAAGAAACAAATATGGAAAAAGCAGATATTAGGGGATCGGGGCACTAATTCTCAAAAAAACTAGCTGGGTCGCTACAATTGACAAAGCAAAAAATAATGGCAAACAAAGCATTAACTAGATCATGCAGAAGGAAATCAGATCTATCAAAGCTATTTTGAAAAGAAAAAGAAAAAGAAATGGGGAAGGGACTGGGGAAAGAACGAGAAGGGAAGAAAAAAGAAATGGAGCAAAGGATTGGGGGAAGAACGAGAAGGGAAGAAACTTACAGTATGTTTTTTTTAACTTCTTTTATTTTTTTCATTTTTATTTTAATCATTTTTATTATAAAATTTTATATTCACGCTCCTTATACGCGTGAAATATACTCGTTTTGTACACCACAATAATAAAGATTCCGCATATGCTCGGTCAATGGTCAGAGGGGTTTAAAATACTGACTTTGTACAATGATAAGTGTCTAAATGAAACTTCGTTAAATACAGGGACCGGGATGACAAGCGTGAATATGTACAAGTATTAACGAGGCTATTCTACCTGGAATACAAATTCGGACAGGAGAAATATAAATACTCTGAAGGAGACTTTGCAGGTTGCGGACTCGTAACGTGGAATGCAGCTCACCTAAATCCCCGCAATAACCATGCCTCTGCGCCCACAAGGCCACTACACATATATGCACCTGCACAAAATGTGCAGCAAGTGTAGTATGAGTACGTAAATCAACGCGTACCCAGTAAGTATCCCGCCTAACCTCGAAGAAGTAGTAAAGAGAGGTCGACTTCGACACTTACTATGGGCTATAAATAAAATATCAAGGATATGATTAAGCATGGATTATGTAGAACGGTTGTAAGCTCAATATCATGATATAAGTAAATAATTCTTTTGTTCACAAGAAATTTCCAAATTTATTTTTCCTTTATTTAACAATTTATCTCAGGCCAAGGAGGCAATATCATTAATTGTAAATTCCAAAGTAATCAAGTTCAATCATGCGCAAATCATACTGAGGTCGTACGGCCCGCTACAACATAAATATTTAAATTGCGTAATGCCGAGGGTCGAACGACCCGAACCATAGATGCATCTATCTGCTACCGAGGCATTCGGCCTGCTCCACAAAAGAAAAAAATGCATTAAACAACTAATTCAAGATTTATTAAGGGGCAAATATTCCAAGAATTTCAAATTTCCATTTAACGGTCAAGTAAATGAAGTTTTACCTTTTTACGATTCCTCTATCGAGTTTCTAAATGTTTTAAACAATTAAATTAACAAGTAGGGCGCAGACATCGCAAGTACAATATGATATGGGTCCTAGACTACCCGTACTTAGTATAATAGTAGCTATGCATGGACTCTTGTCACTTCGTGCGTACATAGCCCTCACAAATAGAAGCACATATCGTATTATTTTACCTATGTGGTACATTCCCTCTTACAAGGTTAGAAAGGAGACTTACCTCGCTCCGAAGTTCCATAACCGGCTCCCAAGCCCTTCCGACGACTCAAACCGATGCCCAACGCTCCAAAACTGGTCAATACTTATGCAAACCCATAAATATATACTCTAATACACATTATAATTCAATTTACAATAATTCCTAACACCGCTTGAAAAGTAGATAAAATCACCCTCGGGCCCACGTGCCCGAATTCCGAAAATGTTCGAAGATAAACCTTACCCTTGTCACCACAAGCTCAAATATATAATTTATTCCAAGTTCCACGTCCAATTTCGTGGTAAAAAAAACATTCTAGGTTTTCTACCAAACCCCCCACAATTTCTACTAATTTACATGCTTAAATCCTTATACAAATTATGTATTTAACTTGCAATAGGTGGGAATCACTTACCTTGTGTTGCTTGATGAAAAATCCCTCCTTGAAGCTCTCCAAAATTGCCTCAACCAAGTGGAAAATGAGAGAAGAAGAGCCAAATCTCGCTCTTTAAAACAATCTGCCCAGCGACCTCTCTGTCACGACCCAAAAATCACTAGTCGTGATGGAACCTAACTCGACCCGCTAGGTAAGCCAACTAACAGACAATACAATCCAAATAAAATTATAGGAAAATAATGAAGAATTATCTGGACATTTACAAATTAACCTAAGAACTGGTAGTACAAATCACGAGCTTCTAAGACCTGGAATTTACAAGCTCATACAAATAATTACACTATCTGTTTGAAAGTTACATAAAAAGATTAACAAAATCTAAAGCTACCAAGGACAAGTGGCAGCCATATCCGGAATGCACGAACATCTTCAGGGTCAGCTCCCGACATCACCAGCAGCTCCGCTCCAAAAATCTGCACGCAAGGTTGAGAAGTGTAGTATGAGTATAACCAACCTCATGTACCCAGTAAGTATTTTGTCTAACCTCGTCGAAGTAGTGATGAGGCTTTTTAGTTAAAAGATGCTCACTGATAAAATTTGTACCGTAAACTAGCAATAGAACTATACTACAGTTTAACAAAATAGAGTACACGAAATGAATGTACGAAACAATAATAGAGTACTAGAAGAGATCACAATTCAACAGTTTCCAATATCTCAACCAATCTTTTCCTTAGAGTGAAACCAATAAACCACAATAGTCACCCCAAAACTTTCATAACGTGAGGAATATACTTTGATATCAAGTCAATTGCACGGAAACACCCTTCGTGCATTTATCTTATCCTCACAAAATATGCATACAACAGTACCAATCGGGTGGCAGAAATACCGATAACAGTAATGACAAAGTAGGAAATATGCAAGTAGCAATAATGAACGAGAATGTACATAAGGGCATCAGTAACAGACTGGGCGGAAAGCATAGAGGTGATGACAACAATCAGGAAAAGGAATGTAACTTCAACTAACTAGCATGGTGGAGGCATAAACACAAATATAACGAATAAGAGGGGAACATATGATCTTTATGCGTTAACAAGTAGAAGCATGAATGACTAACACGGTAGAAGGCATGTACTAAGTGCAACCAAAATAGATACAACAAAGATATTATTTTGACAGCAGGAAGTAGGCATGGTATTTGCAAGTTTAGCAAGTAAAAGTCATGAGTGACACAATAACAAATAAGATAAAGAACAAGAACAGGGCATTAACGACAAGTCACATAAGAACCATAAATACAACAATAACAGCTCAATATAACAGCATGAACGTATACACAAAGGAAAGATATCACAACATAATGCATGTCCCTCGTCCTCACCTGCACGGAAACACCCATCGTGCCATGAACTCATGATAATATAAATAAAATGGCACGACATCACCCTTCGTGCTTTACACTCTCCCTCACATGATAATGTATAAACAAAGGCATGGCATCACCCTTCGTGCTTTACACTCTTCCTTACCAAGCATATGTATATCAATGACAAACAAGGCAGGAAGCATAAATAACATCAAGGAGAGTGTTTAAATGAATATTCCAAATGAATCCCAATCACAACTTTCCAAGCCAACAATAGTTCAATAAACCCGCAAGAACCTAATTATTCAAGTATTCCAACAAATCTCATAAATGATCTACAACACAAGTATAAAATCTAGTATCTCAAGAATATCGGCCGTAGCAATGTATTAATGAATATGCATATTGATGACCTAATTAACAAACCAATGTATTCTCAGAATTTCCATCAAATTTGACCAAGTTATAATAAGCTAAGTCTTAGTTCTAACATTTAATACTATGTTCTTAGTATCTAGGAGTCAAGTAAGGCTTAAGGCAAGAAGGTCACGTGATTCTACAAGACACAATTTATAACATAATTTACCCCCGAACATGGTTAATCCTGGCACATGCATATATGCTCGTCACCTCATATATGTATCACCCCCGCATTTAGCAAACAATGTCAAATAGTAGGAAAACTTCCCTCAACAAAGTTAGGCAAAACACTTACCTCGCTCCAAAGATCAACTCAAAGCTCAACCACCGCTTTTTTCCTTTCAAACAAGCCTCCGAACCAATAGAATCCAGCAATTTACCAACCAAACGATTCACATTAAATCCGAACCCGAAATTCGGACCAAAAGAGCCCGGTTATGTAATTTGTTTTGAAATCCGACCTCAATTTGAGCTCTAAATCCCAATTTTACAAAAATCTCTAATTCTACCCAAACCCCCAATTTTCACCATAAAAATACTAGATTTTAGGTTAAAAACTTATGAAATATAATGAAAGATTGAAAGAAAATAGGTTAGAATCACTTATCAATAGATTGGGGAGAAGAGTTCTTTGAAAAATTGCCTCTAGGGTTTTCTAGTTTTGAAAATTTGAAGAATGAACAAAAATTTTGTTTTTCCCTTCTTTTACCCAGTTGCAGTTATCGCAATTGCGACACAAGGTTTGCAATTGCGACGATCGCAATTGCGATAAATTCCTCGCAAATGCGAAGAAACTCTAAGCCTACTAACTTCGCAAATGCGACACATATGTCGCAAATGCGAGCCAAGGTCATTCGCAAAAGCGAACTTCTAACTCGCAAATGCGAGTCTGCCTTGATCTGATTCCAGTCGCAAATGCGACAATATTCCCGCAAATGTGAACCCTGCCCCCGTCGCATTTGCGAGCTTCTTTTCGCAAAAACGAAGATGACCCAGCCCCTCCCTCTTCGCAAATGTGAGCCTGACTTCGCATTTGCGAGGCTCGCATTTGCGATCAAGTCCTCGCAAATGCGAGATCTGCAGACCTGATGCACCAGCTATTTTTTCTAAGTCTAAACCACTCCGAAGCCTATCTGAAACTCACCCGAGACCTCGGGGCTCTAAACAAATATGCACACAAGTCTAAAAATATTATACGAACTTGCTTGCGCGACCAAATCGCCAAGATAACACCTAAAACTATGAATTAGCACCAAATCAAAAGAAATTTTCAAAAAAAAATTAAAACTTCTATTTCAACAACCGGGCATCCGAATCACGTCAAACCAACTCCATTTCGCACCAAATTTGACAGACAAGTCATAAATATAGAAATGAACCTATACCGAGTTCCGAAACCAAAATACGGAGCAGGTATCAACAATTTTAAACATCGATCAAACCTTTAGATTCATTAAGCCTTTAAACTTTCAAATTTCCACAAAATGCGATAACTCAAGCTAAGGACTTCCGAATTCGATTACGGGCATACGCCCAAGTCCCAAATCACGATACGGACCCATCGGGGCCGTCAAAACACGGACACGAGTCTATTTGCTCAGAACGTTGACCAAAGTCAACTCAAATGGGTTTTAAGGCAAAGATTTTATTTTTCTTTTTAGTTTTTAACATAAAAGCTTTTCGGAAAAACACCTGGACTGTGTATGCAAATCAAGGAGGGCTAAAATGAGGTATTTGAAGCTTCGAAACACAGAATTAGGTTCTAAAACATAAGATGACCTATCGGTTCATCACATAATAGATCATGAGGGGATACTCGTTCCCTCAAACTACCGAGAAAAGTGAAAGTGCTCAAAACGACCAGTAGGGTCGTTACACTATCGCACCTACGGTTCATCAGCCGCTCCTTCGGCTCCGTACTTGCGGAAATTCCATCACAGGTGCGGTTGAAGCTCAGCCCATCATTTCTCGCATTTGCGGTCTAGCAGCACTTCTGCGCCTCCGCTTTTGCGGCTCTTCATGTGCATGTGCGGCCCTGCTTCTGCGGAACTTGATCGCATATATGGTCCCGGCCTTCCTTAGCCAGAATTGCTCTTGGGACACTCTTGGCCACTTCTGTGGCTCCGCACCTGCGGCGCTAAACTCACAGGTGTGGTTACACCAGAAGACAGCATCCCTCAGCCCTTTTTCCAAGTCTTAACTCGATCCGTTTACCATCTGGATTCCACCCGAGGTCCTCGGGGCCTCAACCAATTATACCAACACGTCCCAAAACACATTACGAACACAGTCGAACCTTCAAATCACATCAAACAATATCGAAACTACGAATCACCCTCCAATTCAAACCTAATGAACATTGAAGCTTCAAACTTCTACCTTCGATGCCGAAACCTATCAAATCACGTTCGATTGACCTCAAATTTTACACCCAAGTTATAATTGACATTACGGACCTACTCCAACTTTCGGAATCGGAATCCGACCCCGATATCAAAAAGTCCACTTCCGGTTAAACTTCTCAAAAACTTTCAAATTTCTAACTTTCGCCAAATGACCCCAAAATGACCTACGGACCTCCAAATCCACTTCCGGACGCGCTCCCAATACCAGAATCACCATAAGAAGCTATTCCCAGTCTCAGAATCCCAAACGGACATCGATAACATTGAAATGCACTTCAACCTAAATTTATAAAATTCTTTCAAAATGCCAACTTCCACAATAGGCGCCGAAACGCTCCCGGGTCATCCAAAACCCGATACGGACATACGTCCAAGTCCAAAATCATCATACGAACCTGTTAGAATTTTCTTTCCAAATCAACTCCGAACTTTTCGAAATTCAATTCCGACCACGCGTACAAGTCATAATACCTTAAGTGAAGCTGCTCATGGCCTCAAACCGCCAAACGATGCGCTAGAGCTCAAAACGACCGGTCGGGTCATTACATTCTCTCCCACTTAAACATACATTCGTCCTCGAACGTGCTAAGAACTGCGTTGGAATTGTCTGAAATCACTGTTTAAAACCTCGTGTACCTACCCGTGCTACCACAACTTAGTTGAGTACATTTGCTCGAGCAAATCTGAAGATTCTCCCTTTATTTAGGCAAATAAGACTTAGAGCCAAAATCCAACATCCGAAATTCTCTACTAGGCCTGCTTCCAACATACGAACATCATTTCAATCACTACACGACGTACCAATACATGATTGTATACCCTTACCGAAGTCTTACCATGCACCGTATTATTCACATGACCATAATAATATCCTCTGACAACAATAGCCGAAATCCTACGAATCTGATGCTCACAACACACCTCGTGACACATATAAGTCTTGTTCCAACTCTTGAAATGCCACAACAGAGAAGATGTGTAGAACTCATAGCCACCTGCCGAATTACAATTTATGGAGTCTCTCCTCCCGAGAAGAACCATTACCTCATTCTGGACTGAATAATAATATTTACTCTTTAATATGCCTCATATAAATCTGATCGCACTGATCGCAGGTTCAATAATCTCGTCTCACCCAGTACAAGCTGCTCAGGCAATAAGACACCTCAGACACTGCCAAAAGGCTCTTGTGATGCCACAATGTGCTTAATCAAGCTACAAACTCGAATGTGATACATAAGGAAAAATGAACTCTGGAAAGAGTTACTCAACCCATGTAGAAAATTAAACAACTGAAAGGATATTAGGAACCTTCCTCAGGAAATGAGAGGCAAAACACACCATAATAGATATGGGAAACTCTACTCAATAACACATTGTTGCGGCGTGCAACCCGATCCAACCATGATACCGTTGCGGCATGCAACCTGATCCAAACAACATATCTGTGATAGCGTGCCACCCAATACAACCATATACTTGTGGCGGTGTGCCACCCAATCCACATATGGCAATAAATAGGGAAGTACCCATCAAGCCAAAACGCTTATACCTACGAAATACCCGAATGTCAACCATAAGCACGCCAAGCGCATAATACAAATCCTGGGGAGACGGATAGTGCCATAAGCTACAAAACTCAAGCATGACTAAGGTGTGATAAATGACCTACATCTCGAGAGTCAACCTGTTCATATAACACCACAACTATACGGGATCTCAATACGAGTGCGAATAATCAAACCACCTCACAACCCACATGGCACAATAGAGACTACACGGATGGGCCGGCAACAGAAATAACATCCAAGGCCCGAAGACCCCTCCGAAAACAGCGTTATGCTGAAATGAACACATCTGGCCTGATATAAAGCCCACATTCACATTTAGATCCATCCACAGACCTCAAGTCGATTTTGATCGTACCGCACTGGGCTAATAACCTTTCAAGGATCCACAACAACCCTTTTTCCCATGACACATAAGAACAACCGTCAAATCCGGAACAAGCTTCCACAATTCACAACCAACTGAATAGAGCGCCTTTCATGCCTAAACTCTCACATTAGAGATAGTACCAAATCTCCGTACTTGGTTTCAAATCTTTAATCAATCAAGTGACTACATGTCACACTTATACAATCTTCTCGTGGGATAAGCTCCCACGACCTTCCGCACCAGGTAACAAGTCTGCACATCCATACCACCGGCCACACTAATGTTGTAAAGTAAATCAAGAAGCCGCAAATTAGTACACAAAGCCTCTTACACAGGACACTGATCTCAGGTGACGCTAAAGACAACACCAGCTTACCCTAAACATCTAAATTCTTCCCTGACCATCCGAGCTCGTGACATTCTTGTTAACACTGAACCGCAACCTTGATCCTCAACTTCCAATTTCATATGCCGCTCACTGCACCTAACATGCCAATACGTGAGAGTACAAGAATTCCATAATAACCCCTGACCCACTAATAGGATAGACACTTTATCATATAGAAACCTTTTACTTAACTCATTTCAGTAGAACCATTGAACCACGTGACTGAATTGACATAACTACAGAAAATACAGCCTCAAGTAGTGGTCTAAACCACCATAACTCTTCCGAGATCTATCTACACATAACAGGCCATAATACTCTAATGCCTCCGAATAAAATCAATTACGGCGGCCGTCAAACCTCGCACGTACCGCCACAAATCACATGTATAACTCAACACACTGGAGAAACTTGTCACTACCATAACCGCGTTGATTCAATAATTACTAACCGAGTCACTTCTTCTAATTTACTCTGGATTTGCCTTAGGAATAATAATAACTCCATTTAAAATATAGCGAACCCAAATCCGCACTCATCTGGGTGACCATATTTCACGAGACCATGCTGTCTTAAAATCCATGAACTAACGCATACCCTCCTGGTGCTCACATTCACATCTTCAACTGGTACACCCATTCTGAAAATCTCTTTATGAATCCGAAGTTATTTTCTCCCATTCCTCCAATGCCACACCGCAGACCGAAGATAACGTAGAACACTCCAAGTCACTTTTCATAATCCACTGCAAAAGCTCAATACTTAACCATACTACTAGCTCGAAATCCTTAGGCACCGCACTTTGAACCCACTAGAACTATTGTTGAGAGTCACCCACTCTGACTTTTTCCCAATTATGATCAAACTCCAAGGCCCTGCTGGCACATGAACACCCTCTCTAAGAAGCAACCGGCTGAATTCATTTCCTTGTACATCACATCCACACGAAGCATAAACTCTAAGTCTTCCCAAAACCTGAACATGAACCGATAAAATATGATACACATTCCTCAAATCCTTGGCTCAAATCACCATTGATGTTCTCTTTCCTTAGTCGTAGCAACCCATCAATATGTCGATAACCAAAAACCTCACAAGTAGACAGCCATGCAATCAAATCGTAGGCGGTGGGGCTCTCCCACATACGCTTGAAGCTACCATTACATGACTCTGGAACCTACCAAGATTCCTTATCCCCATTGACATGACCTTGCATAATCAACCCACCAAATTTCTCGAAACATTTCTGTTAAACTTTTCATGGCCACTCTGAATCACTAGCCACATGCATATATTCTGCCTCTTCCTGAATAGTCAGTAGAAATTCTTCGTAGGAGCTTCGTCAACACCACGCAACCGCTAACCTGCTCATAAAAGGTAACCCACCTGTGAAAACTCCATGCCGACACCATCCAATGTCGCTGCACTGGGTACAATTACTACAAAATCAGTAACCCACCCTGAGCATGTGCTCATTCACCAGATGTATAAGTCCTTCACTCCTTATGGACATCAATTAAACGTGTGACGATACATTCCAATCCAAAGTCATGTTGTATCCTTCTTCATATCAAGTAACTCCTTCCTGTCGCACCCAATCTTCCTCAATATAACAGCCAATATTCCAAATTAAGCCCACAGACCGAGTCACTGTCCACCATGAATCCCAAATCACTCTAAACTTTCTCAAGGCGCATAGTCATCCTACCACAGAACCCATATACTGCTCTGCCACTCTCCCACTTTGGTCAAACCCTCTCCTTTAAGAAACTACTCGACTTCTGCATTCTCACACTTGGCCTTCTAGAAACTTAACCGCGACAAGACACCTCCCACATGTCTTTCCTCATCCTTCGCTGCCCAGTTGTTGCCTTAAATCGAAATCTATCCCTGTAGCACTTGAACCAATCGATCGCTACCAACTTTAAACCTTTCCGAAGATCATCTTTCTCGAGCCATCAACACTAGAAACACCGATTCGATCCTAAACCATTGTACACCGCGATCTCTAACAGTCGTTTCCCCGGCACTATTTCACACTACCCTGCCCCGAAGGCAAATTGATGAAGACCATAACATCGGCGAACTTAACACATTCAATCTAGGGCGACGACACCACATCACAAATGAAATTTCCACCATGCTCGAAATACCAAATCTCGTTACTCCGTCAACCCAAACCTGAACATTCATAATCTGATTTCCTTTCCTTTGTCAGAAATAAAATACTAGATCTCTGAATCATGCACTAAGTAAACCTTCTTCCAAGTCATTCACTGCTTCGACGCATAAACAAGCATCCTACCATTACACAAACATGGTGCGATATTAACGCACGAATCGCCATAACAATCAATGCCAAACCTCAAAACCTTAGGTAATACTGATACTGAGCTGCAATGATAGAACGGCCTTCCACAATACGACAACAATAGCCCAATCAAATACATAGGAAAAAATATCCTGCACCACATCTGTAGTACCATTAAACTTCCTCGATTTACAAATTATAACAAGTGCTTCACGTCACATAAGACTGAATAGGATGGGAATGAAGGCATAAGTCTCAAAGGAATCGAATCGCACGATGAGGAATCAAGAAGGGAAGTGCTCCTAACAGTCTTGTAGCCTCTCGAAGATAAGTACAGACATTTCCGTACCGATCCGCAAGACTCTACTAGACTCGCTCATGACTCGTGAGACCTAAGTGAACCTAGTGCTCTGATACCATGTTGTCACGACCCAAAATCCATTAAAGGTCGTGATGGCGCCAGACACCGGTGTCAGACAAGCCAAAAATAAATACTTAATTTGGTTCTCATTTTAATATTTTTGAAATCATATTTCCTTAAATTAAATAGTAAAAGATGAAATTTATAGTGTTTTAATAATTTCAATACAGGACAACCCAAATCACCCCAAAACATGGTGTTACAATTGCATGAGCCTCAACTAGAAATGTAAAATAAAATACAACATCTGCCCGGAATACAAATTCGGACAGGAGAAATATAAATACTCTGAAGGAGACTTTGCTGGCTGAGGACTCGTAACGTGGAATGCAGCTCACCTAAATCCCCGTAATAACCGCGCCTCTGCGCCCACAAGGCCACTAGACATATATGCACCTGCACAAAATGTGCAGCAAGTGTAGTATGAGTACGTAAATCAACGCGTACTCAGTAAGTATCTCGCCTAACCTCGAAGAAGTAGTGACGAGAGGTCGACTTTGATACTTACTATGGGCTATAAATAAAAGGATATGATTAGGCATGGATTGCATAGAACGACTGTAAGCTCAATGTCATGAAATAAGTAAACAATTCTTTTGTTCACAAGAAATTTCCAAATTTATTTCCCCTTTATTTAACAATTTATCTCAGGCCAAGGAGGCAATATCATTTATTGTAAATTTCAAAGCAATCAAGTTCAATCATGCGCAAATCATGCCGAGGTCGTACGACCCTCTCCAACATAAATATTTAAATTGTGTACTGCCGAGGGTCGAATGGCGCGAACCATATATGTATCTATCTGCTACCGAGGCATTCGGCCCGCTCCACAAAAGATAAAAACACATTATAAAACCAGTTCAAGATTTATTAAGGGGCAAATATTCCAAGAATTTCAAATTTCCATTTAACGGTCAAGTAAATGAAGTTTTACCTTTTTACGATTCCTCTATCGAGTTTCTAAATGTTTTAAATAATTAAATTAACAAGTACGGTGCATACATCGCAAGTACAATATGATATGGGTACTAGACTACCCGGACTTAGCATAATAGTAGCTACGTACGGACTCTCGTCATCTCGTGCGTACGTAGCCCCCACAAATAGAAGCACATATCGTATTATTTCACCTACGGGGTTATTTCCCTCTTACAAGGTTAGAAAGGAGACTTACCTCGCTCAGAAGTTCTATAACCGGCTCCCAAGCCCTTCCAACAACTCAAATCGATGCCCAGCGCTCCAAAACTAGTCAATAAATGTGTAAACCCATGAATATATATTATAATACTCATTATAATTTAATTTACAACAATTCCTATCTCCGCTTGAAAAGTCGATAAAATCACCCTCGGGCCCACGTACCTGGATTCCGAAAATTTTTAAAGATAAACCTTACCCTTATCACCACAAGCTCAAATATATAATTTATTCCAAGTTCCACGTCCAATTTTGTGGTCAAAATTCAAAAATAAAATTTTTAGGTTTTCTACCAAAACCCTCACAATTTCTACTAATTTCCATGCTTAAATCCTTATACAAATCATGTATTTAACTTGCAATAGGTGGGAATCACTTACCTTGTGTTGCTTGATAAAAATCCCTCCTTGAAGCTCTCCAAAATCGTCTCAACCAAGTGGAAAATGAGAGAAGAAGAGCCAAATCTCGCTCTTTAAAACAATCTATCCAGTGACCTCTCGCACCTACGGTTCATCAGCCGCTCCTGCGGCTCCGCACCTGCGGAAATTCCATCGTAGGTGCGGTTGAAGCTCAACCCACCATTTCCCGCATCTGCGGCCCAGCAGCGCTTTTGCACCTCCGCTTCTGTGGCTTTTCATGCGCAAGTGCGGTCCCGCTTCTGCGAAAGTTGACCGCATCTGCGGTCCCAGCCTTCCCCAGCCAGAATCGCTCCTGCGACCCTCTTGGCCGCTTCTGCGGCTCCGCACCTGCGGCCAAAACCTCGCATGTGCGGTTACACCAGATGACAGCATCCCTCAGCCCTTCTTCCAAGTCTCAACCCGATCCGTTTACCATATGGATTCCACCCGAGGCCCTCGGGACCTCAACCAATTATACCAACACGTCCCAAAACACATTACAAACTTAGTCGAGCCTTCAAATCATATCATACAACATCAAAATAACAATCACCCTCCGATTCAAACTTAATGAACTTTGAAGCTTCAAACTACTACCTTCGATGCCGAAACCTACCAAATCACGTCCGATTGACCTCAAATTTTGCACACAAGTCATAATTGACATTACGGACCTATTCTAACTTCCGAAATCGGAATCCGAACTCGATATCAAAAAGTCCACTTCCGATCAAACTTCTCAAAAATCTTCAAATTTCTAACTTTCGCCAAATGACCCAAAAATGACCTACGGACCTCCGAATCCACTTCCGGATGCGCTCCCAATACAAGAATCACCATACGGAGCTATTCCCAGTGTCGGAATCCCAAACGGACATCGATAACATTGAAATGCACTTCAACCCAAATTTATGAAATTCTTTCAAAATGCCAACTTCCACAATAGGCGCTGAAACGCTCCCGGGTCATCCAAAACCCGATCCGGACATACGCCTAAGTCCAAAATCATCATACAAACATGTTGGAACCTTCAAATCCCGATTCCGAGGTCGTTTACTCAAAAATCAAACCTTAGTCAATTCTTCCAACTTAAAGCTTCCGAAATTAGAATTTTCTTTCCAAATCAACTCTGAACTTTTCGAAATTCAATTCTGACCACGCGTACAAGTCATAATACCTGAAGTGAAGCTGCTCATGGCCTCAAACCGCCGAAAGACGCATTAGAGCTCAAAACGATCAGTCGGATCGTTACATTGGTAGCACATTTGTTTTGGGTACAAAATGTAACAGGTTCAAATCATGTCATCCCTACCTATTACTGCTCAAATGAGAAGTAACGAGGGATCAATTGATATCGCTTCATATTGGACATAATCTTTGATTTTGAATCACTTAGCTATAACAAAATTAATATTTATTTTGTGTAATTAAACACCAAATGAGACATAGCTCTGATTGACGAGGCTCGTGGCGGAGTTAGCTAGGTTGGAAGTTTGGAGACAAACGCTGGATTCTAAAGGTTTCAAGTTGATTAAGTCAAAAAATGAGTACTCGAATTGCAAGTCCAGCGATGGGGTGCATGAAGAAGTGGAAGTGAAGATTGGTACTCAAGTCATCCCCAAAAGAGATAGTTTCAAGTATCTTAGGTCTATTATTTAAAGCAATGGGGAGATTAACGAGAATGTTACTCATCGTATTGGAGTAGGGTGGATGAGAAGGAGGCTTGCCTAGGGGGTTTTGTGTGATAAGAATGTGCCACCTGGACTTAAGGACATGTTCTACAGAGTAGTGGTTAGACCGACTATGTTGTATGAGGCTGAGTGCTGGCCCATTAAGAAGTCTCATGTCCAGAAGATGAGAGTAGTTGAAATGAGGATGTTGAGATGGATGTGTGAGCATACCAGGAAAGACAGAATTACGAATGAAGTTATTAAGGACAAGGTGGGAGTGGCATTTGTGGATGACAAGTTGCAGGAATCGAGGTTGAGATTGTTCGGGCATGTGAAGAGGAGAGACATAGATGCTCCAGTCAGAAGGTGTAAGGGATTATCTATGGGGGGTATGAGGAAGGGAAGGGGTAGGCCTAAGAAGTATTGGGAAGAGGTAATTAGGCACGACATGTCGCTTCTTCAGCTTACCGAGGATATGACCCACGATAGAAAGGTATGGAGGTCGCAGATTAGGGTTGTAGGTAGAGCTGTCAAAATGAGCCAGCCCAACCCAGCCCAAGTCTTACGGGCTTTTAAATTTGGTGTGCTAGGGCGGGCTGTCCCACCATTTAAATGGGCCTTAAAATTGGCCAGCCCAACCTAACCCTAAGAGAGTCGCGGGCTAGGGCGAGCCGATCCTTCAATTTTTTTAGAAATTATTTTTCTTCAAATCTTTAAATATTTCTTCGTGACATATTTTCTTAATCATATGAACGACTTCAATTTGTTTAGAGCGTACAAGAATCTTGATATTTGGCAAGGAATCTCGTAATTGAAATACAAATTCTCTATATCTCTAGCTCTTCTTTTTTAACGTTACATGAATATTTTTTTAATACTTTTCTTTCACTTTTTCAGGTTTAGGCATTGCTTCAATAAGTTTATATGTTAAAATTTTTTAATTTAGGTTTAACATCATTTGTTGATTTCATCATTATAATCCATAAAAGTTTTAAAATTCATGAAATATGCTAGTATTGTCAATTTTCTTTGGTTATTAAAACTTGACCTTTTTCTATACTAAAGAGTAGTTTAATTGTTAGTAATATATTAAAGTAACCCAACTAATCATTGGCCACTTAAAGTTTTTTTTTTTTTGAAAAAAATTATTATTGGCCACTTAAAACTTTCCTAGTTCATTGTTAATTAAACAAAAGAAAAACTAATCTTGTCATACTACATGCATATCAAAAATCTAAATTCTAATTGATACGGAAGGGTAAATGAGCAATCTAAGGTTAGGGAATGGGGATTATAGTTAAATGGGCTTATAAGTCTCAGTTTTAAATGGGCTTAAAAAATTCCAACCCAACCCTACCCAAGTAGCGGGTTGGGTTGGGTTGGCGTCACGAGCCAAGCCCATTTTGACGACTCTAGTTGTAGGTTGACTAATAGTAGTGTGTTCCTCATAGGCTTATCAGTAGTACTAGGACTATTTTTGTATTATCTTATCATGCATGGTTCTTTATTATTACGTGTTTGTCTCATTCGCGCTCATTACCATATTACATTGTTGTTACCATTGTTTGCTACTTGGTTGCTTTATCTTATCTCCATTGTTTCTTGAGTCGAGAGTCTATCGAAAACAACCTCTTTATTTTTACAAGGTAGGGGTAAGGTCTGTGTATACACTACTCTTCTCATACCCCATTTATAAAATTATACTGGATTTTTTGTTGTTGTTGTTGTTGTTGTTGTTGTAATTAAACACCCGTATGAATTGACCTAGATTTTTTATTCGGTTAAGAGTTTTGTCTATGACAAGATCCATACTTAGATTAGGACTGTAGGTTAATTAGGTGGCTAATTTTATATACAGTCAGACATCTCTATAAGTGCATCCTTTTATAACAGCACTTCATTATAAAAGTCAAGTTTTTTTCGGAACCAAATTTCATGTTCTGTTATAATATATGTTTTATATAAAAGCAATTCACTATAACATCCAAAATATCTGAAACAAACGAGGCTGTTATAGAGAGGTTTGACTGTAAATCCTTGCTACAATTTCTTTTGTATGATTTTCAATTACTCTCTCCGTTTCAATTTATGTGAACCTATTTTCTTTCTAGTCCGTGCCAAAAAGAATGACCACTTTCCTTATTTAGAAATAATTTACCTTTATGCAATGATTTATAGCCACACAAAATATATGTGTCTCATTTTACACCACAAGTTCAAAAGTCTTCTCTCTTTTCTTAAACACCGTGCTCAATCAAATGGGTTCACATTAATTGAAACGGATGGAGTATATATATATTAATTATTAGGTAAAATGTTTTATCTCCATTTTTTGATATTTCTCTTTTCCCAGGGTTTTGAAGACTAATTTTTTCATTACTTCTTTTCTTTTTCAATTAGCTACCTTCAATTACTAGTATCAAAATCTTAAGTACTCTACTTGGTTTGATGTCTAACAATTTTAAAGAGATCGCATCTATACTGCAGTCAAATAACGCGGGTGAAGAATCACTCAATTTTCTTAGGAGGTGCGGACTTTTCATGAAGAGATGATGAGTTGATCACGTGAACCCGATAGGTTTTACACAAATAACATATATTATATGTTAATTAAAAAATCCACTAAATATTCATAAGTTTCTTTTATTTATTATGAACCCAATTACTATCATATATTAACTTGTTATAGGAACTCATAAACTTCAAATTGTAGATCTGTCTCTCATCATCAACCTAATGTTTAAAGAATTAGCCAACGCAATCTATCCTGTTAGAGTTAGCACAAAAAAGAGTGAACTTAATTTGGTAAGAAAAGAGGAGTTTGAAGAGGTCCCTCATGATTCAATATAACGATATATATTGGGAAAAAATGTACCAAAAAGAACAGTTCCTGAATCTGATATGCTCATGATATCAAAGAGGCAGACTTTATGATCTTAGCTACGAAAGCAAGCACTGACTGAAGACTAGGTTTCTGAAATTCCCAGGGTTATCCAAATATCACAAGATTATTTTTTTTAAAAATAA
Organism: Nicotiana tabacum; assembly: GCF_000715075.1. Classification (NCBI taxonomy): domain Eukaryota; kingdom Viridiplantae; phylum Streptophyta; class Magnoliopsida; order Solanales; family Solanaceae; genus Nicotiana; species Nicotiana tabacum. The sequence goes on from NC_134098.1 coordinate 45,520,438, forward strand.
AAAATCAGCTTCTCTTTCCTAATAAGCTACCAAAGGAGTTGCCTATTTTAAGCGATTTCAGCATTTAATTTTATTGATTTAGTGATAGAGTTTATAAGCTTGCCAAATATAATTACTAAATCATTATGAGGTCAAAGGCAAATCAAATTTGGAGAGAATGAGCAGCTGAATTTTTGCGTCCTGTCAAGATTTTAAATGCATGAATTCTTTTACAAATCTCGACTCGGCCTTGAGTTGCACATGTCATGCATGCACTTCTTAGAAAAAAGTAGTCGTAGAACGAAAATTTTAAATTGTCTCATGTGTGATTTGCGAGCCATTGCATAGTAAGCATGTTATAGGGTAACGGATGCAAGTCCGCACAAAAAAAAAGATCTAGATTTGAATCTTGCAGATTGAATTTGCAAATTAAGGTGTAAAAGAATGGCCGCAAAGAAAAATGTGTAAAAAGAATTTCCAAAGATGTATTAAGCATATAATATTTCTAAGTTTATACAGAATAATTTGTTTAACGAAGTTTCAGACATCTCACATCTAACTATGTTCAATAAATCTGGCCAGCTAACAACTCCGTCCTCCCAATTGCATGTTAAAGACAATTTCAAGCCATTGGTTTCCTTTTGCTCCCCCCCCCTTTGGCTATATTATACCAATTATTTGGCCATAATGCATCACATTATGTGGTAATAGAAAGCTCAAACTTCAAATAAAAAACAGCAACGTCGGCCAAACATGTCCTTAACCTGGACAATATGTCAATTTATCATGTCTTTCGAGTTGCTATGTTTAGGCTAAAATAAACATAAAAGTCGCAGGTTCAAATCATACTAAAATAAATTTCGTGAGATTTCTCCAATGTAATACAGTATAAGTTTTTATTATATTATTTGTGAGTATGAGTTAATGACTACCAAAAGTTATTCCCTTGTTATTATAAGAACATACGCAGTGGAAGCAAGCATACAATTCAGGCATCAAATACATGTAAACTAGACAATGCTATAATTGTTAAATTAGAAACACTAACTTCTTGAAATCGTTGCACAAATCATCTACACAGCTAGAATCAAGGGTTGCAATCTTCTTCTATATGCCTAGTAAAACCTTGGACGTTTTTTCTTTAAGTGGGCAAGAACAATACAACTCTAAAAAATAAGTTATTGGGTGAAATTAGTCTTCCTTAAGTAGACTAGTTTTTGGCTGAAAATCTGCTCCAAAAACGTGTAGGATTCTACTTGCACACTTTTCTTCCAAGTCACTTTTTACCCAAGTTAAGTCCAAGTTTTTACTAGGAGCCTGTTTGGATGGGCTGCAGTTTTTAACTTGTGGAAGTATTTGGCAACCAAAAAATGGGCTTAAAAAAGTTAAAATCTGTTTAAAAAAAGTCAAAACCAATAAGTTGGAAAACCCAACTTTTTCTAAATTGGCTTAAAAGCCATATTGCTTTGACCAAGGATATTACATTTTTATCCCTTATAATTTTTTTTAATCCCGAAATTACCCCTAAGTAAAAACCCTACAACATACAAATTTTTTTTCTCCATTCTCCAATATTTGTCAATTTCTTGAAGTTCTTAACGTGAAGCAAACAATAGTTTTTTAAATAATGTTTGATACATTTCAATATTTTGTAAATATTGTTCTTTTGGCTTCTTTTTTTGTTCCATAACATTTAATATTTTTGGTCATTGAATCCTTCCTTTTTTTTAATTGGTGTAACTATATTCTAAAATCAAATCATTCAATGAATTTACGTGTTATCCCTGAATTTGAAGCAATGAACGAAAAATATAATATTATAGTCATCATCTTCTTTATAATGTTAACAACTTTAAGGATATTTCAGTCATTTTAACAAGAAAAAGTGTTTACCAATACTTGTTTACCAAACACTTCATCAGCTTGTTTTAAGTTTCAGTACTTTTATCCAAACACGTAACTGCTTATTTATCAAACAAGTTCCAGCACGTATAAAGTGCTTTTAAGTACTTAACTTAAAAGCCATTTTTTTAAGCCAATCCAAACGGGCCCTAGGTATAGCATGGACCACAGAAATAATAAGAGGCTACTAATTATAGCATTAATTCGAAATTAGCATGAATTAATTCTTACTATAATTAATTGCAGTTTATTCCACTAAAAAACTGCAATTGAACTCCTCAATATGAATTTCGAAAATTCAGTAATACTTATTTTAACTCCCCATGTTAAGATCTCAAATATCAGCTAATTAAATTAAATCACTGAAAATTTAATTTAATCAACTAATTAAATCTTTTATAATTCTGCTTAAACCATTTCATGTGACAGATACAAAATTCACCAGCCGGGTTTTCACATGAAAACCTATAAGCTCACATAAAGGTGTATCGTCAAACTCAAAGTCAAGTCATGGATTCTATCAACTAATTATTATTTCACAAATGTTATTCGTTATTGTCCAATCTATTAGGCATACACTAATTCTGAATAGAGTCGTACCTTTTGATAAATCAAAATAATAAACAAATTATATTGATCGTAATAATTATATCAAGATTAGGAGTATAAGCTCATTTAATGAATTAGAGAAAATATTTCTTATATATTCAGTACAAAAACATCTTTTTTCTACTTGGTCCGTTCAATATACACTAAGTGTACTAGCACAAGAAGTCGGAGTAAAACCACTCCCATAATTAAGACAAATTATACCATAATCTTGTGCTACAATCATCAAGATATTTTGTCCAATAATATCTTTGATTGTGAACATAGTTTATTAATTATGTGAACCGACAATTTAATATTCTGTGCATGAGCTAAGACTCCATACACTAAATTGTCTACTACATAACTAAAAGGACACACATGTAACAAATGATCTATTTAAAATAGTACTTTATTGAATTGAGTTAAATAAACAATTGTTCCATAAAGAATAAAATAAAATATTATATGTAAACCGCATGGTTAATATTATATCCCAATAGTTATATGTGATTATTGATCTAAAAAAGAAGAAGAAGAAGAAGAAGAAAATGTTACTACATCTCTTCATTATCTTGCTAGAGATATCGATTTTTAAGGGTTTAAGAACATAATGGAGAAAATGTATGGAAATTAATGTAAATCAAAATTCATGTTGCGAAATGCAAATTAGTGTTAGATAAATATAATATATTTAGACACTTTAGCCACTGGCATAAGCTTATGATGCATTTATAACATTCTTACCCATTCTCAAGTAATCCTCTTTGTTTTTTCTAAGAGATGGAAAAAAAAAGTATAGAAGATGTGTTGTTGTTCATCACTTTAAATGTGTTTTCAAATACTTGATATTTCTTATGGTCTTCATCACTTTGATTAGTATATTCATATAGGTGTAGCTGTTGATGATTTTTCCTTCAGCACTTAACGCTGCTCACATATATTAATTTATAACTTTCCTTCTCATATATAACACTGCGAATGTGAACTTAATTGACGCTGCTCACTTGAATTTGTTCTCAAAAAAAATAATTAAAGGATTGTGATGAGATGGATAAAATTCCTTTAGCTTTAATCAGAGGTTTGGATTCGAGCTCTGAAAATAAAAAATAAAATTATGATAAGGAGTGCTTCCACCATTTTAATTGACTTTTACGTGACGCGAATTCAGATTAGTTGGGACTTCAATGCGAATACCGAATACTTGATGGAAATCATAAAATAATCAATCATATTTCTGATGGAGCATTGACAATTGTATCAAATTTTGAATTAGAAATACTTCTCATCCGTCTTATCCCGAGTATCTGGCAAGTGGGGAAGGACAAGTAAATGAAGTGGGAAATACAAAACAGTTATGCAATAAATGGAAATAAAACAATGGAAGACTAGTCACGGTCTCACTGATATTGTTGGAGAAATATTGTATTAAATTTTGTGTAGAGAGAACACAAATAAATTTATAATACATTATAGGCTATTATTGAATACTAATTAAATAGAGTTGCCTGTAATTATTGTTTAAATGATCTATGAAAAGAACGAAAAGCAGCCTCTCTAAATCAGTAAAGATCGGAGGAATTAAGGTATCCTATGGCCTACGTACGTGCAATTGCCTCTTCATTGAGAATCTTTTTGTATTCTTTTAGTTTTTCACTTTTCACCCCTCTTGCTTTTTTCTATTTCGGTGGTCAAAATTTGTCACGCGTCATGATTTGGGTAAAAGAAATGATTAAAAGATAATTTTATTTTCTTGCTCTTTTAAATTTCTATTTTTTTTCATTTTGACTTTCTATCGTAGCACGCGGACGAGAGGACAATGTGGTGGAGCCATGCAAATTATTCGTGACAAACAACAAACACAAAGGAAAAAGAAAAGGAAAAGGAAGTCATTCATTACTATATCTATTACTCGTAATAACCAACTGTGTAATTACTACTTACTAGACTCTATAAAGCCTTATCAAAGAAAAGAAAATGGTCATTTAGCGAGAAAGATTCTTTCTTATGCGTTTTAAAAGCAAACTCTACATAGCTACTTCAAATGGAATGGCTATTGAGAGAAAAGGGATTTTTATTTAAACAGTCGGTCGGATTCACTATTTATTTTTTTAATCGGTATATATATAGAATATAATTGATTATACACTATTATAGATATATTATACATTAATTATATATATATATTATTTATCCGCCGTCTAATTTTAATTTAAAATATTGGGTGTGCGGACGGCTATTTAGGTTAATTTATCAAGATTTTTCGGATCCAAAAATAAATGATTCAATATTGGTGGTGGGCTGCCCATTCATAATGGCCCAATGATGAAATGAGTTACTATATAACATGTAAAAGGGGAGATTGACACCAGGTAACAACATATATGATGAATTGGCAAATTATTGACCTTAAATTATGTTGGCAAAGGCAGCCATAAAAAAATTAGCATTGTATAGCCAAATCTCAAAAGACCTACTTTCTATTTATTGTCTCTCTCTCTCTATAACCCCCTCTCTACGTATCTTTTATTATGCACAAAAATAGGTGGAATGAAAAGTAAGGTTGATCTCACGTAAAAAAAAAAATCAGAAGCAAAAACTAAGAGAGAATAGGAAAAAAATAGAGTTTAACTACTATAATTTTCTTCTCTCTCTCTCTCTCTCTCTCTCTCTCTCTCTCTCTCTCTCTCTCTCTCTCTCTTGATTGGATTGAACGGGTGGGTGTGATTGAAATTGGTTGAAAACATCTATACAAGGCTATATACAAAACTTGAGCAAGATAAGAAGTGATTTAGACTTTTTTCAGGTAAAGTATCATACGAAAATATCTAATTGTGATATGTATATATCATGTTGTATATCGTATACAAACAGTGTATATCACATACAGGTTTTATGGACGTTTGTGTATATCACATTGTATATCGTGTATATAACACAGATTTTCATAGATATATAGAGATACACATGATATACATGAGATACTATTGATGTATATGGGAATATACACGAGATATAATGAGGGATATTCACAGGATATAATGGGGGATACACAGGTGGAGTCGTCTTGAAACTTGAGTTTTCAATCTGAAATGTGTTATATAAGGAAGGAAAATAGAATTTTGATATACTTTTTTATATACAAACTAATCTCTATACTCGTGTGTTGCACGAATATGTAACACTAAAAATAGTAAAACTTCACATGCATATTTGTTCTAAAGGTAATTTTGTTTGGAGTAAATGGAACTAATTAATGTATATACTAAATTAACATTGTTAGTAAACTAATATTTGAATTCAAGACGTAATTGACCATTGCTTGACCCTCCAAAGGATCACAATTTGAAAAAATACATATAATTCGTAATTGCATTAACTTGTCATTTGGTCGTTTCTTTTTTAATATTTATTTATTCATTGGGTATATTTTGTTATGTTTTTTTCATTGATAACATCAATCAAATAAAATTACTTCAAATATGACTGTTACTCATGCATGCGACACTATTTGATAAGAAATATACAATTAAACAATGCAACAAGACAATCAGACCAAAGATAATGCGATTGAACCAAGCATGCTACACGAAGTATTTACATACCCAAAACTCCAACAATTTAGCCGCGTTACCCCCAAAGCACAAAAACCAAACATGACGATTATCATACAAACTTAAGAAGAGAAACACCCATGCATATTACTCAAGACCCCAACAAAACCCTATCCCTCGTCACCCCAAAACACATCCATCATTGATTCAAATGCCGATAGAAGGAAAAAAAAAAAAAAAAACAGCAAGAAGGAAATAATACAAATATTACAATTCTTGTGACAAAGGAAATTAACTTACCTATAGAAAAATGATATGTTGTGTGTGTTGCAATAAAATGATTAGGAACCGTATTCCTTTTTGTAGGAAAAAAGAGGCGATGCAAATATGATCGAGTTCTTGTCCTTGTGAAATTGGTGTGGTCGTAAACTTAAGAATAAGTAGAAACCTGATCGGATTAGAATCCCATTCAATTAATATTACAATTTTATTCAACATGGAATTAGATTTTGAAAAAATAATTTAATTTATTTTTTGAAGGGCATAAAAGTCGATTAAGATTTCGGGAATATTTTAGTCGTTTAACATTTAACGTTTTAATATTCGTGCTTTTATAATAATATAGATAATATATTTGTTATTGTCTTATATATATTTGGATATACAGATAAAAAAATTACAAAAATAATTTAAAAAATTTGGGAGATTTTTCGGATACTAATGAAGAAAATGGAACCTAATTTCTAGGATGATGGTTGCTATGAGAGAAGCAAGAGAGGGTTTTAAATATTTTTTCTATTTTTAAGAAATATAATTTTGATGGAGCTTATTTTTAGGATGATGGTTGAACCATTATAAGAAAGAGAATAACTTTAGGATACCATATGCCAAATGCTAAAACTTAAGCTTTTTTATGCCAATTGTTGAACCTAGTTGTCATGCCATGCCAAATCCCTTTTAAAGATGCTCTCTCGTTAGCACAATGCTTATTCGTAGAACTTATTTTTAGTCACTTATATATTTTTTTTGTGAAGTCTCAATGTAACATCAAACTTCTTTATGCTCATGTAACATTTTAACTTTTCTAATTTGGAAGCATCAAAACCATGTGGATAAGCATCTTTCAAAAGTAGGGTTAAAATACGAAAAAAAACTTACTCGCATGATGTTTAAATCAAATAAAATAAATATATGACATATGTATCTTCATAATTGATGGCCTTTATAGTCTTTAATCCACAAATTCATCCAAATTCAAGAAAATGGTGTCCAAAGGTTAAGGTTATTTTACTGAAAGTATTATGAATAACTTTTTCTTCTTTATTTTTCTTTCTTGATCAAAATTTTCAAATATTTTGAACAGCTTGAGCGTACTTAAACTATCTAACCATGTGCTTGTTACCCTCATTAGTGCACGTATCCGATAAATCTACCTATCAAAGTTTAGGCAGATATCAAAACCATCTGATATTTTTGTCTCTACATAGGATTTGATCTCTAGCCTCTCATGATTTTATCCAATGCATTGATTGGTAGGTCACATCTTTACTTGTGCTATATGAATTCTGTAGATTCATTTTATTTTATTTAAATCCATCTCATTTCATTAGGCAATAAATTATCTTTATTTAAAATACATTAGGACCATCTTATAAGATCATCACAATAAGGAGAAGAAACAAAACCAACTATGATAACACTTCTTTTACAAGAGTTTTTTTTTTATATTCAAATGATCCCTTATGTTTATGTTTTGGTGAGGGAGTAAGGCTATTTTCTTCTTTATAGTATAATTCTAAGCTCTTATGATTATTCAAGTTTACGAAAAAGGTGTACTTTTGATCCAAGGTAACGAAACTCAAATGAGGTTTATTAAAATTATCAGAATTAGTCACTTGTGGTAACTTTGGTTTGGGGATTCGTTAATGTTATTTATTAACATTGCTCCTATATGATAATTGATATCTATTGGGAGAGACCTTTATACAGAGTGTGATTCTTTGTTTCTAATATGGTTAATTGTTATTTTGTTTCTTAGAAAAGTTTCCTCTTCTTATGTTGTAACGATCCGACCGGTCGTTTTAACCATTTGCGTTCAGTTAGGTGATTTGAGATCTTGAGTAGCTTCATATGGTGTATTATGACTTGTGTGTATCGTCGGTTTTGATTTTCGAGTGGTTCGAGATTGGTTTGAAAGAATGATTCTCGATTTGGAAGCTTTAAGTTGGAAGAGTTGATCAAGTTTGACTTTATATATTTAACCTCGGATCGAAGTTTTGATGACTCTGTTAGGTCCGGATGGAGATTTTGGACTTGGGCTTATGCCCTGGATTTTTATTTGGATGTTTCTAGAAGGTTTCGGCACTATTTGGCGAAAGTTGGTAATTTGAAAGTTTGAAAAGTTTATAGGTTTGACCGAGAGTTGACTTTGATGTTATCGGGAATAGGTTCGTTATGCCATTTGAAACTTGTGTGAAAAATTTGAGATCATTCCGAGTTGATTTGATGTGGTTCGCACGAGTTTTGAAAGTTGAAAGTTCAAAAGTTCATTAAGTTTGATTTAGGGTACGATTCGTGGCATTGATTTTTTATGTGTTATCTCATGCCTCGAGTAGATTCATGTTATATTTTGATACTTGTTGGTATGTTCATACGGGGTCCCAAGGGGCTCGGGTGAGTTTCGGATCATTTTCATGTTCTTTGGCACTGCTGGTTTCTGCTAATTTCTTATGCCCTATTTGTTCTTCGCAATCGCGTAGTGTTAGGAGTTGGCATTCTTCGCGTTAGCTCTACAGGTATCGCGTTCGCGGTGATTGAGGCTTTAAGCCTTCGCGTTCGCATATAGTTAAGCTGCAATGGGCAGTCATGGGGGGTTCTTCTTCGCGTTCGTGATGTAGTTTCCGCATTCGCGAAGGTCTGATAATTTTGTGCATCGTGTTCGTGAGGGTAATTCCGCGAACGCGTAGTGTTATTTCGTGGCAGTGCATTTTTGTTCATTGCGAATGCGATGATTTTTTCGCGTTCGCGAAGGGTATCCCTGGAGCAGATCTATAAGTACTCTATTTTTTAACTTTGAGTTATTTGGTCATATTTTGAGTTGGGGAGCTCGGATATGGGCGATTTTGGAGAGAATGTTTACCACATGGATTGGGATAAGTATTTTCTACTCGGATTTGATTATATTACATGATTCAATCTTCGATTTTATCATTTGATTGATGATTTCAAAAGAGAAATTGGGTGTTTTTGTCTAAAATTTTCTAAATTGAATATTTGAGATTTGAACATCGATTCAGAGTCGGATTTGAGTGAAATTAATATGGTTGGACTCATATTCGAATGGGTTGTCAGAATTTGTGAGTTTTGTTGGGTTCTGAAGTGCGGACCCGGATTGACCTTTTGGTTGACTTTGAGTAATTAATTAAAGATTCGACCTTTATCGTTTGGGTTTTCTTCCTGATAAGTTATGTGCCTTTTTGTGTTTTGATGATCTAACAAACTTTATGATAAGAACCAGATCGGGAACCTGTTACACATCCTCAAAGTACTCAAGAACAACAAGTCTCAAGTCGGGCACAAGTTCCAACAACTAGAGTCAAAGAAACGACAGAGGGAACAGATGGACATCAGTTCCCTTGCTGACTGTACCAGTCAACTCCCCACAGTTGTAAAGTTACTGCAATTGTTCCTCTATACACACGCAACAGTGCAAACAATGCAGCAGTCACTTTATGGGGAATGTCTTGTACCGGATATTTGCCTGCATCATCCAAGTGACATCACTTGGAGACTATTAACATGAAGAAAAAAAAACTTGCACATCTGAAAATTGTGTAAGTTTCCTCTCAAGTGTGTTGTCATCTTGCAAGTGACTTCTAGGCTTCAAGAACAAAGAACAAACAGAATGAAGGACCAGTTTCCAGCACTGTGATATTATATGTCCTTAATTATATTGTACTTTTATTAAAGTGATCCACTTGTAATTCCTACTTATCTTAGTTAGAGGCATTGTGTAGGAAACCAATTGTAAAGTCATAAACCTTGTGTTTGTGTCTTGGCTAGAGTTAGTCGAGTTGTGAGCTTTATAATAGAGTTATTACAAAGAGACTTGTAATAGAGTTATTACAAGTGAGTGAGGGATTAAGATTCTAATTCCTAGGTTACAATAGGTTGTAATCTGAAGTTGCTCAGTTAGTGAAGTTGAAATCCTACGAGTGTAGGTCGTGATTTTTAATCCCGTGAGCTGGGAGTTTTCTACGTAAAACTCTGCTGTGTTATTTACTTATCTCTTATTGTGTGTGTTCTGTGGGAACTAATAGAGAACCAGATTCTCTATATAGTTTGGTGGACTCTAAGCTTCCATCAATTGGTACTAGAACATGTTCTTTCTATCAAGCTAACACCTAGAAAGGATCCAAATGGCTGCTCCACCAAACTTTGAAGAAGGTCAATCAACCTACATACCACCAAGATTCAATGGACAATACTATGGATGGCGGAAGACAAGGATGCATGAATTTATCATAGCTGAAGATTCAGAGCTCTGGGATATTATCTGCGATGGACCCTTCGTCCCTATGAAAACTATTGGCGAGCCAGTAGTGACAGTTCCAAGGACAAAGGAAGGAGTACAACGATGCTGACCGAAAAGCCATAGAGAAGAACTTCCGAGAAAAAAAAAATCTTCGTCTGTGGTATTGGACCAGACGAGTACAATAGAATCTCTTCCTGTCAGTCTGCCAAGGAGATCTAGAAAGCTCTCCAAACAGCACATAAGGGTACAACTCAAGTCAGGCAGTCAAAAATCGACATGCTCTCCACTGAGTATGAACTCTTCAGGATGAAGGATGATGAGTCCATTCAGAACATGCACACTTGATTCACCTCTATCATCAACGAGCTCCACTCTCTAGGAGAGATCATTCCAAGAAACAAACTTGTCAGGAAAATACTCAGTGTATTACCTGGTTACTGGGAAAGCAAAGTAAATGTTATCACGAAGGCAAAGGATCTGCAAAAATTGACCATTGATGAACTCATTGGTAATCTGAAGACTTATGAAATGAAGAAGAAAAAGGACCATGAAAGAAGAGAGCCCAAAAAGGAGAAGAACCTGGTCCTCAAGGCATACAACAATGACTCAATTAGTGAGGATGCTGACATGGCCTACCTGACAAAGCGATTTTAGAAAATGGTTCGCCGAAATAGAGGCATTCCAAAAAAGGGCAGCTCCAGCAAGCCAAGAGGTTATGACTTATGTCATAAATGCGGGAATCCAAGACACTTCATCAAGGACTGTCCTTTTCTCAAGCAAGACCAGTACAAGCACAACATAGACAAAGCAGTCAAGAGGAACCGGGCTCCTAACAAAAGATTCAAGAGAAAAGATGTCGCTGACAATGTTGTGAAACAAGCTCTTGTTGCATGGGGAGATTCTTCGAGTGAATCTAGAGAAGATGATGAACAAGGTGACACCTCCATGATGGAAGTTGAAAGTGAAGCAGCTGAATATGACTCTATTTTTGCCCTGATGGCAAAATCTGACGATGATGAAGATGATGATGATGATGATGAGGTAAACTTTATAGACGTTCAAAGAAATTTGAAGTCTTACTCTCAGAAAAAAGCTTATATCTTTGGCAAATATTTTAATTGATACTTATCATAGTCTTATAAATGATAAAAATATATTAACTGTGGAACTAGGAGAGGTAGAACATGAGAGAGATGACTTGTTGGTGAAACAGTCCTGGGAACATCCAAAAGGGAAAGGAAGTTGCAAGTGAGGCACACATTAAGCTTGAAAATGAACTCAAGTCTGTGAAATCTAGTTTGTGTGTTGAACTTGAAAGAAACAGACAACTTCAAGAAGATCTAGGTAGAGTTAAAAATGACCTAGAAAAATCTCTAAAGAGGACCTGGTCCTCTGATACAATCACTGCCATGTATACAAGCAATGATGGGAACAGGCAGGGAGTCGGGTTCCAAAAGGAAAGTACTCCCTACAATCCACATAGCAAGTATGTTACTGTCCCTGATAACTGCTTTGCACTCACTGTGGCAACACCGGACACTTTAAAGAAAACTGTAAGGCTAGAATTCAGTCCCAACAGAAAAATAAGATTTTTGTTGAAAAGGTAATTACTGCTAAGGAACTTGGTTCCTCCATTAAAAAACAGGTATTGCCTGCTTGGACAAAATAAAGTTTAATTCGCCTTTTTCCTCACTACAAGGGACCCAAACTTGTTTGGGTTCCTAAGTCTAATCCTTGATTTTTTTGTGCAGGGAGCAGTGAAAGGAAGCAGCCAAAATGGTATATGGATAGTAGCTGCTCTAAGCATATGACTAGAAGCATTGATGATTTTTTTTTCACTCAAAGCCCTGCAAGGAGGGAGTGTGTCCTTTGGCAATGGCAAAAAGGGATACATTCTGGGAGTAGGAAGAATTGGGAAGACGCTCACTCATTCAATTGAGAATGTGTACTATGTGAATGGCTTGAAATAAAGCCTACTGAGTATATCTCAAATCTGCAACAAAGGAAACAAAGTTAAATTTTTATCAAAAACCTACATAGTCACAAATCTGGTGACTAGTGAAGTGGTCCTGCTGGAAAAAAGATTTAAGAGCATCTATGTTGCTGATTTTGAGTCCTTGTACAATGGGAATCTTACATGTGTGAGTGTTATTGATGATGATGCCGAGCTGTGGCACAAAATATTGGGACATGCAAGCTTTTCATTGCTGAACAAATTGGTCAAGAAGTACCTGGTTCATGGGCTGCCCAAGTCAAGGTTCAAAGATCATAAGGTGTGTGATGCTTGTGTAAGAGGAAAGCAAGTCAGGTCCTCTTTCAAGCCCAAGAATGAAGTAAGCACCTCAAGGCCACTTGATCTTCTCCATATGGATCTATGTGGACCTATAAGGGTGCCAAGTAGAGGAGGAAAGAAGTACCTCTTTGTCATAGTTGACGACTACTCCAGATTCACATGGACCTTATTTCTCATAACTAAGTATGAAACCTTTCCAGTCTTTGTTGCATTTGTGAAATAGATTTAAGTGAAGATGAGCCATAATGTTATAAGTATAAGGTCTTATCATGGCACGGAGTTTGACAATGCAAAATTTGACGAATTCTGTGTTGAAAATGGCATAAGTCACAATTTTTCAGCTCCCAGAACACCCCAACAAAAAGGTGTTGTGGAGAGGAAAAATAGGACTCTTGAAGACATAACAAGAACTATGTTAATTGACAGTGGCGTAACAAAAGGCTTCTGGGTAGAGGCAGTCAACACTGCTTGCTACTTGGTGAACAGGTGCATGATCAGGTCCCTCCTGAACAAAACTCCATATGAATTGATAAACAGAAGGAAGCCCAAGCTAACTCACCTAAAAACGTTTGGATGCAAATGCTTTGTTCTCAATAATGGTATGGAAGCTTTGGGAAAATTTGACGCCAAAAGTGATGAAGGAATCTTTCTTGGATATTCCTCATAAAGCAAAGCATACAAGGTCTACAACAAAATGACTCAATGTGTTGAAGAAAGCATATATGTAATCTTTGATGAATCACACCACCTATGTGGGAAAAATTCACATGATAAGATTGATCAAGACAGAGAGCAGTTGAAGGTTCCTGGAGAAGTCATTGATATGGCAAATGGAAAGACAGAATTGATGAGCCAAGTCAAGGAATTCAACGAAGAAAATACAACAGAACACTTAGCTGATGCAGAAGAGCTTGGTTCCTCTATCACAATAACTAAAGCAGAGGATAGAGTTGTTGATGCCGTGCAAGAAACTCCTGATGCTGAGTAGAGAAGTGGTACTCACCCATCCATAGATGCCACAATGGATCCCATTATGAGGAACCTGGATCTTCCTATAATGAGATTCAGGTGTCTAACTGGAAGCACAAAAGTTCACATCCTCTCCAAAATATGATCACTCATCTTAATTCAGGAATTCAAACTAGATCAAAAACAAGAAACTTATTTGCCTTCTCAGCTTTCCTTTCTCAAATTGAGCCTAAAAATATCAAGGAAGTATTGAAAGAAGCTGACTAGATTACTGCTATGCAATATGAACTTCATCAATTTGAGAGGAACCGTGTATGGAACCCGGTCCCTCGACCCTCAAATAGAATGGTCATAGGAACCAGGTGGGTGTTCAGAAACAAGCTTGATGAATTTGGGAATAAACAAGGAACAAGGCCAGGTTAGTAGTTCAAGGCTACAATCAAGAAGAAGGGATCGACTATGATGAAACTTTTGCTCTAGTTACTCGAATGGAAGCCATCAAAATTCTCATTGCTTTTGCATCTCATATGGAATTCAAATTGTTCCAAATAGATGTCAAAAGTGCATTTCTGAATGTATATTTAAAGGAAGAAGTCTTCGCCAAACAACCACCTGACTTTGAGTGTCATGAGCATCCTGAACATATATTCAAACTTGACAAGGCATTATATGAATTGAAGCAGGCCCCTCGTGCATGGTATGAAAGGTTGTCCAAGTTTTTTCTTGAAAAGGGCTGTACAAGAGGAAAAATTGACAACACCCTATTTTTGAAGAAACGAGGAAGGAACTTTCTCATTGTGCAAGTTTATGTTGACGATATCATTTTTGCTGCAACAAATGACTCCTTGTGTGATAAGTTTGCAAAGCTTGTGGGAAGCGAGTTTGAAATGAGCATGATGGGGGAATTAAATTTTTTCTTAGGTTTGCAAGTTAAGCAAACCCCTAAGGGAACGATGATAAGCCATCAAAAGTACATTAAATATCTCCTGAAGATATTTGAGATGGAAAGTTCAAAAATCATTGATACTCATATTGCCACTGCCACCCGTCTGGACTTGGATGAACCTGGTTCTCCTGTGAACAAAACCATATACAAAGGCATCATTGGTTCACTCTTGTATCTCACAGTTAGTAGACCTGATATTGTATTTAGTGTGGGATTATGTGCTAGATTTCAATCCAGTCCAAAGGAATCTCATCTTAACACTGCCAAGAGGATTCTAATGTATCTTAAAGGAACGCAGGACCTGGTTCTCTACTATCCTTCAGGAGACAATTTCAACTTAATTGAGTATGCTAATGCTAATTATGCTAGTTATCTGGTGGATAGAAAAAGTACATCTGGCATAACACATTTTCTGGGATCATGTTTGATTTCATGGGGTAAAAGGAACAAAACTCTATGGCTCTTTCAACTGCAGAAGCTGAGTATGTGGCAGTCGCCTCTTGTTATGCTCAATTATTGTGGATCAAGCATCAACTGGAGGAATATGGTGTATTTTCTGATTGTGTGCCATTACTGTGTGATAATACCAGTGCTCTCAACATGGCAAAGAACCCGGTTTAGCATAAAATAACAAAGCACATTGATGTACGACATTATTATCTCAAAAGACAATATTGAAAAGGGTCTTATCTGCATGAAGTTATGCAAAACAGAAGACCAAGTAGCAGATATCTTCACCAAAGCACTGAGCATAGAGCACTTTGAAAAGAATCGATTGGCATTGGGGTTGATAAAATTAAACTGAGCACCAGGTCCCTCAATGATTGGCTATGAAAGAATGAACAGGTAAAACAACTCAAAAGTGTTTTCTGGCAAGTTCTAACTCATCTCTATACCGTTACAGGTAGACACGCATGGCAACTACAAAACAAACAAGCAACTAATGACATTGTATCTTGGTAAAAGGATGAGGTTCACATTTACAAAACTAAGTCAGGGAACCCGGTTCCCTTGACTCAGGTTAGTAGTTCCCTTGTACTTTCATGCACATTTTTAACTGCTATAAAAGTGCCACATCATTAAAAAAAATTAGTCTTTCTCTCTCATCTCTTTAGAACTCAAACGTCACACCTGTTACCAAATGACCCGTCTACCTAGTGATTCATACCCGTTTTGTAACCGTCCCTCACTTCCTCTAAATAACCCCCAAACGTTGTCTATTTCCTCACTATCCACATCAAAGCCAAAAATTCCCTTTTCTCTCTTAAAGCAAACACTCTTACTCTCGTGTCCTCACTTCAAATCCTCACTATGTCTCAAGATCCATAAGTTTCAGATGTCTCCAGTGTAGTCCCCGTTGTGTCTTCGTCTCACAAACCACAGGAGCGAAAGTCTGAGTCCCCTTTGTCACCCAGTCAAAACCCCATACCAGACCGACAATCACCTATCACTTCCTCTCCAACCCAATCGAGTTCTGGCTCTCACCATAGTCGTAAGACTCAGAACCCTAAAAGATTCATTGCTGCAACCTCTCCTTCTGCCTTACCAGAAAAAATAGCAGAAGGCAAAACAGTAAATGGAGATGAGGGTCATGAAATTTCTAGTTAGAAAGTTGGGGATAGTTCTGAAGCCCAACAAAGTGTGGTTCGTAGTAGTGAAGACTCAGCAGCGCCCATTCTAAGCTTTGATCTGAATATTGCCAATCCTACATGTAATGTTCCTCTTGTATCCTCTAATTCTACCTTGGGGGTGAATGAACAAGAAGCCATTGAGAACATGTTACTAATCGTTATAGAGGAAGGTTTAGTTGGTGGGTATGAGCATGAAAATGAGACCATTAGGTCTCAAGGGGAAGGTGAAAGTAATAAGGATGAGGGTAGGGAACTGGTGCCCTCTAAAAATTTGGCACCTGTTAGTACTACTGGGGAACCAAATGAGGGACCAGATCCCTCAGCCCAAGAGGAGCCCTCTGCTCCTACTTGGGATAAAACTCATTGCTCCTCAAAAGAGCCCCAGGTTAGTACTGATCCTGCTCCTTTTTCTCACTTCGATGTTGAGCCGTTAACCATTATCTTTCCACATATGAGATCTCTATTTGAAAAGGAAAATGAAAACATGGAGGGTGATTATGACAATGTTTTTGTAGCAAGCTTCTTTGCGGTTAGGATTAGAAGGGCAGTTCCCAAAAAGCCCACTCCTAAAAGACCTACTACAAGGCTGCAAAAGAAGGAAGCCCTTGAATCTGTTATGAATAAAAACAAAGAAGAGAAGAAAAGGAGGAGGCCGGTGAAAAGGGGAAAGCTGGTGAATGAGGAAGAAGTGCCTCCAGCACTTGTTGTTGATGTTGACGATGAAGGGGTGAATGAGGAACCTGCTTCCTTAATTCGTAAGTCCTCTTAGAAACCTGTGATTCCAAAACCCAGGAGAGAGCCATCTGTGAAAGTTGTGGAAGTAAAAAATTTTGAGGTAGACAAGTCTGGTGAAAAGGTGTCTGAAAAGTCGGGTGAAAATTTGTCTAAGAAGTCTGGTGAGAAATTGTCTGAGAAGTCTGCAAAGAAAGAGAAAAGTGTGAGAAAGTATGTGAAAAGGAAGCTTGGTGACAACGAGGAACCTGGTTCCTCCAAGAAAGCCAAAGTAAGTGTGGCCAAGGATGAAAGCAGAGAAAACCTGAGAAAACAGAGGGTACTATGGGGCAGAACATTTTTCCCTGACATTCTTGACTTGACAGGGATGCGTCAACTGGTTGATATTTTTGAGTTTCAAAAGTGGACACACTTGTTCACCAATGAGAGCCCCAAGGTGTATGAAGAAGAGGTGTGTAGCTTCTACGCAGACATGTTCACAGTGGAAGATGATAACATCTGCTTGAAGGTCAACGGAGTAGATTTTGTGATAGACGAGGCTGTGTTGGGGAACATTTTGGGAGTGCATACTAAAGGGATCTCATCCATTGAGGGGACTTGTTCTCCCAATTTCAGAAGTGTTATTCTGAAGGATGATGTTGTGCAGCAAGGGAATTAGGTGCACAAGAAGGCCCTCATTCTAGTGTATCAACTTTTGTTTGAGATGGTGAATAAGGTCTTGCTTCCCTGTGTGGAAAGACGTTCAATTACTTCAAAAGCAGATCTATTCCTCATGGAAGCGTTGGATGCCTACACCACTATCAATCTGTCTGGTCTCATGATAGAGCATATGAATAAAGTGAGTGACTTCAAGGATCATAATCACAGTTTGCCCTATGGATTCTTGCTCACTAAGGTTTTTAACTTTTTCAAAGTTCCCTTGGGAAAAGCAACAGTGGGAACTCGCAAGCAGACCTTCTCAAAGACCACCTTGGTGGAATGTGAGTGCACTGATAAGAAAGGAGGGGTTGGCAGCAATTCCACTATATCTCAATTGATTGATGCTCAGAATGCTTAAATGAGGAGATAAGGAGGTTGAAGGCACGACTGCTATTCTTGAGGGACAACTTAGTCAGGCCCAGGAGGCACATGGTTCCAGTAGTGCACAAGGCACATAGGTTGCTCGCCTGACGAAGAAAAATGCAGATCTCAAGAAACAAGTCGAGGACTTGAAGGAAAGGCTGGTTAACGAACAAGTGTCTGCAAATGCTCGAATGGATACTCTCCTCAGAACCCTTGCCTCCTCATCCCTGCCTCCTCCGTCTAGTGCTCTTTAAAGCAATTCCCTTTCCAGTGTCCAGTTAAATGTTGTCTGTCCTACCTTGGTCCTCTTTTTGTTATTTTTGTGGCTGATACTTTTACGTTGTTTTTTGAGAATAATTGTGTAACAATGGTACTAGTATTTTTGTTCTCCTTTCCTTCACAATTAATGAGAATCTCGTCTTTTTGCTATGCATGTTATACTCTTATGCTCTGTTTTTAGCCATGTTTGTGTGCACACATGTGGCATGAGTTAACCATGATGGACTTCTTTTTTGCTTATTACTTGTGATTAATCTTTTTTATGATGCCAAAAGGGGGAAAAGGATTGAGGGGGGAACAATTTCTCTCAAGGGGAATATAGGAAATATTGTATGGTGATCTGGTTTCCGGTGAGGAACTTCAATTATAACTTTATCATCATCAAAAGTGGTAAATTGATAAGTTATGTGCCTTTTTTGTATTTTGATGATCTAACAAACTTTATAATAAGAACCAGATCGCGAACCTGTTACACATCCTCAAAGTACTCAAGAACAACAAGTCTCAAGTCGGACACAAGTTCCAACAACTAGAGTCAAAGAAATGACAGAGGGAACAAATGGACATCAATTCCCTTGCTGACTGTACCAGTCAACTCTCCAAAGCTATAAAGTCGATGCAACTGTTCCTCTGCACACACTCAACAGTGCAAACAGTGCAGTAGTCACTTTATGGGTAATGCCTTATACCGGATATTTGCTTGCATCATCCAAATGACATCACTTGGAGACTATTAACATAAAGCAAAGAAAAAAAAAACACTTGCACATCTGAAAATCGAGTAAGTTTTCTCTCAAGTGTGTTGCCACTTTGCAAGTGACTTCTAGGCTTCAAGAACAAAGAACAAACAGAACGAAGGACCAGTTTTCGGCTGTCACGACCCAAACTAACTCTGTCGTAATGGCGCCTATTGTAGAACTAGGCAAGCCGACTCATTTCCAAAACAAACCGATATTTTCATTTCAAAGATAATTTCAAGGCTATTTAACATAAAAACCTTCGTAAACGAGTTCAAATCAAAACAAAAGTGCGAAAAAGAAAAGCCCGACATCGGGGTGTCACTAGTCATGAGCATCTACTACAATTTGTCTGACAATATCGAGACTAACATAGTCTGGAAAATAGCTAAATACAACTAAAGGAAGATAAGAGGGAGAAGAGTAGGGCTGCGATCGCCAGGCAGCTACCTTGCTATCCCCGAGAAAATCTGCAACCGGAATAGTCAACAGCCGCTACCGTGTCTAGATATGCCTAGATCTGCACACAAGGTGCAGGGAATAACGTGAGTACGCTAACTCAGTAAGTAACAACAGTAAATAAAGACTGAGAAGTAGTGACGAGCAATAATGCAAGTAAAGTTCATATCACAAAAATTCAGTAAAATACAGCATGCTTTTAAAACCAGAGTTTGAATCAAATCAGCTCTTTTAAATCCAGTTCCAGTAAAATCATTTAAAGACATCTTTCAACAGTTTTCAACAAAGGCTCAATGCAAAGGTGAGCAAAATTAATGAAATCATAATCATCCCCTCGGGTAACATCACTCATATAAAGCCCCTCAGGCAAACCTCACAATCACTCATAAAAATGCCATAAAACTGCAATTTCGCTCGATTCCCAGATTTTCGTATGCGATAGCCCACGCTTTCTGCATTGGCCCGGGCCACCGGACCTTGTCGCCTTAAATTTTATCAAACCATAAAAAATAACCGAAGGAATAATAGTCAGTGCCTCGTCCTGACCGTTACTCGTCTTTTGTCGTTTTACGGCCATAAAACTAAAATTTTGCCCGATTTTAAGATAGTGTGGACACATATTTCAGCGGCAGCTGAACAGAAGCTGGAGCCCGAGATTGCAGCCACTACCAGGGGAAGGGGCCGGGGAAAGGGAAAAGGTAGAAGCTCAGCCTAGAGCACATGTAGTGGCACCTACAGTCGAGCCTCAACTAGCTGAATTATTGTGATAGCCACGTGCTATTGGGTGCGCACATGTGTGGTGATGAGCCCTTGTACGGGCACCA
The DNA here is from genome assembly GCF_000715075.1 of Nicotiana tabacum. Lineage (NCBI taxonomy): Eukaryota > Viridiplantae > Streptophyta > Magnoliopsida > Solanales > Solanaceae > Nicotiana > Nicotiana tabacum. The sequence continues at coordinate 45,540,927 of NC_134098.1, forward strand.
GGGTCATATATTCATGTTTGGGCTCCCGTTCCTCTCATGATACCCCGTAGACCAAAGATAGCACGGAACACTCCAAGCTCCTTTCAAATAGTTGAAAGGAGCATAAATGTTCAAAATGACAAGTCGGGTCGTTACATTCTCCCCCACTTAAGATCATTCGTCCTCGAATGAGGGTTAGAATCTGCCATAGACACCCAATGTTACTTAAATCCTCATCCACACACCAAAAGTTCCCAATCTTACTAACTCCATAAATTTCCACGTCCTTTTCTGCGAGAATAACGCCCATCTGCTACTGCGAAAGATGGGCGCACCTGCGGAGGGTCTTCGCTTCTGCGACCCCAGGCCTGGCCAACCCTTTCTGCTTATACATTACTTCTCTTGCACCAGCGAGTCTGCACCTACGACCATTCCCACCATAGGTGCGATGACACCAGAACAGCAGCCCCTCAACAACCAAATCCAAACTTAGCCCGATTTCAATCCAGTTCACACCCGGGGCCCCCGGGGCCCCATCCGGAGACGTCGGCGGGGGCCTCAGGAAGAATTATCTTTTCTTTTTAACAGCCTGCCCACCCTGGAAATGACTCAGTCAGAGGTAGGGTCTAGCTGCTGAAAGAGCACCGCACGTCACGTGGTGTCCGGTGCGCCCCCGGCGACCCTTGAAAATTCGGAGGACCGAGTGCCATCCACGGATTCCCTTCTACGGAGGAAGGAGCACAGAAGAAGAAAGGCCTAGGAGGACTGTTAATCACAGAAGCGGAAATGGTCCGGAGGAGCATGGGCGCAGAAGCGCACCTTAGCCGTAGAAGTGGAAGCGCAGATGCATATTGGGTCCGCAGATGCGGACATGCCTGGACTGAGTTAGTACTACACATGCGATGAGAATTCCGTAGGTGCGGAGCCACAGGTGCGGGTGGTGTCTGATTTGTTTGTATCCGGAATATGCGTCCAAGAAACTTAATAGTTCGTGTCCAACCGTGGAGTCTATGAGTTGGTCGATATTTGACATGGGAAAGTAGTCCTTTGGGCAGGCTTTGTTAAAATCTTTGTAATCGATGCAGAACCTTCATTTCCCATTCTTTTTTGTGCACCACTACGAATAGCCCCTTGGGTAGACCTCACCATCACTCATGCCTCCCAATCACTCAGCACTCGGCACTCGCACTCAGTAGGTACCTGCACTCACTGGGGGTGTGTACAGACTCCGGAGGGGCTCCTTCAACCCAAGCGCTATATCAAGTCAATCATGGCATAAATCAATAAGGCCCTCAGCCTATATCAAACATGTTGCGGCGTGCAGCCCGATCCAATAAATATCCTCACAAATCAGGCCCTCGGCCTCACTCAGTCATAAACCTCTCCAGCCTCTCGGGCTCTCAGAAAACAAAGTATTCAGCCCAAACAACATTTATATGATGCATCAAAATAGAGTAATAGAGACTGAGTTATGGTGTAAACATGTGTAAACATGACTGAGTATAGATTTTCAATCAAAAACAATGAGAGGATAGCAATAAAAGACCTCGAAGGGTCCAAACAACACTGGCATAAGGCCTAAACATGGCACCCAGCCCGATTTATAGAAATTCTTTCTAAAACACATAAGAATCATATAGTTTCAACAAAATATTCAACTTTACAGTTAATACGGGACGGACCAAGTCACAATCCCCACCTCCGAATAGTAAAATGATACAAAATTCCGAGGTTGCATACCCTCCGGACCAGATTTGCAATCGTTACTTACCTCAAACCGATCAAACCCCTACTCTACGATGCTCTTGCCCCTCGATTCAGCCTCCAAACGTCCTGAATCTAGCCATAAGCAATACAATACGATCAATATAGGCTAAAGGAATCAATTCCAAAAGAAAAAATCCAAATTATAGCCAAAATCCGAAATCGGCTCAAACCCGGCCCCCCGGCCCACGTCTCGAAATCTAACAAAATCCACAAAACTAGAAAGTTCATTCGCTCACAAGTCCATACATACGAAATTTATCAAAATCAGACATCATTCGGTCCCTCAAATCCTTAAATTAAACTTTCCAAAATCCCAAGCCCTAACCCCCTATTTTCACCCCTAAATTCCACTAATTAAATGATAATACAATGAGAAAACACCATAGATAGGAGTATTAGAGCCTAAGCAACTTACCTCACTGAAAACCCTTGAATCTCCCTTCAAAATCACTCCAAAAGCTCCATAAACCGACTTGAAAATGGTGGAAATGAGCCAAAATTCGCGAAGTGTTCTTTTTATACTTTCTGCCGAGGGCTTTCGCACCTGCGGCTAAATATGCGCACCTGCGGTGCCTCATCTGTGCAAGAACCTCCGCATCTGCGGAAAATCATTAAAACCCCCAACTTCGCACCTGCGCTCCATATCCGCATATGCGACCACGCAAGTGCGGAAAAGACCTCGCATCTGCGGCCACTACCTGACCTCCTCACTTCCGCTTCTGCGGGCACATATCTGCATCTGCGGACTCGCAGATGTGACCTCTCCTACGCACATGCGGACCCAGCCTACCTCAACACTGTCCGCACCTGCAAACTCCCACGCGCGCCTACGACTCGCACCTGTGGCTCCCCCTCCGCAGGTGCAAAAATACCAGTAGCAGCAGCTTCAGCTGCATTTTTCCAACTTCAAACAATCCATTAACCACCCGGAAGCACCCCGAGGCCCTCGGGACCTCAACCAACCATACCAACAAGTCATATATAAACATACGAACTTAGTCGAACCTTCAAAACACTCAAAACAACATCAAAACACCAAATTACCTTCGGATTCAAGCCTAAGAACTTCTAAACTTCTGAATCTCGCAAATGACGCAGAAACCTACCAAACCACATCCGAATGACTTCAAATTTTGCACACACATCACAAATAACACCACAAACCTATTCCAACTTCCGGAATTCCATTCCGACCCGATATCAAATTTTCCGCTGCCGACCAAAATCGTCAAATTTCCAACTTTCGTCAATTCAAGCCAAATTCAACCACGGACCTTCAAATCACATTCCGGGCGCGCTCCTAAGTCCAAAATCACATAACAGAGCTAGTGGAACCATCAAAATTCAAATCTGAGGTCATTTATACATAAGTCGATGTCCGATTGACTTTTCCAACTTAAGCTTCTACTTTAGAGACTAAGTATCCCAATCCACTCCGAAACCACTCCGGACCCGAACCAACTAACCCGATATAACATAATATAGATAAAAAGCACAAAAGGAAGCAAAAATGGTAAAAACGGGCTATAACTCTCGAAACGACCGGCTGGGTCGTTACATCCTCCCCATCTTAAACAAATGTTCGTCCTTAAACGGGTCTAGAAACATACCCGGAGTCTCAAATAGGTGTGGATATCTGCTCCGCATCTCCCGCTCGGTCTCCCAGGTGGCCTCCTCCATAGGCTGACCTCTCCACTGCACTTTCACTGACACTATATCCTTTGACCTCAACTTTTGAATCTGCCGATCCAAAATGGCCACCGGCTCCACATCATAAGTCATATCACCCTCCAACTGAACCGTGCTAAAGTCCAAAACATGGGACGGATCGCCAACATACTTTCAGAGCATGGAAACATGAAACACTAGATGCACACTCGACAAGCTTGGTGGCAAGGCAAGCTTATAAGCCACCTCCCCTATCCTCTGAAGCACCTCAAAAGGTCCAATGAACCGGGGGCTTAACTTTCCCCTCTTCACAAACCTCATAACACCTTTCATGGGTGATACCTTCAGCAAAACCTTCTCCCCAACCATAAAAGACACATCACGGACCTTCCTATCTGCGTAGCTCTTCTGCCTAGACTGCGCCATGCGAAGCCGCTCCTGAATCAATTTCACCTTATCTAATGCATCCTGGACCAAGTCTGTACCCAAGATCCTAGCCTCACCCAGCTCAAACCATCCTACTGGAGATCTACACCTCCTTCTATATAAAGCCTCGTATGGAGCCATCCGAATGCTCGACTGATAATAGTTGTTATATTCAAACTCCGCGAGTGGCAGAAACTGATCCCATGAACCCCCAAAGTCAATGACACAAGCGCGCAACATGTCCTCCAATATCTGAATAGTGTGCTCGGACTGCCCGTCCGTCTGAGGGTGAAAGGTTATGCTCAACTCAACCTGAGTACCCAACTCTCGCTGCACGGCCCTCCAAAACTGCGATGTAAACTGAGTGCCCCTATCTAAAATAATGGAAACTGGGACACCATGCAGACAAACAATCTCTCGGATGTAAATCTCTGCTAACTGCTCTGAAGAGCAAGTAGTACCAACTAGAATAAAGTGCGCGGACTTGGTCAGCCGATCCACAATTACCCAAATAGCATCGAACTTCCTTGAAGTTCGTGGGAGCCCAACTACGAAGTCCATAGTGATTCGCTCCCACTTCCACTCTGGGATCTCTAACCTCTGAAGCCCGGTCTCTGATGTTCATACTTAACCTGCTGACAGTTGAGACACCGAGCCACAAACCCAACTATATCCTTCTTCATCCGCCTCCACTAATAGTGCTATCTCAAATCCAGGTACATATTCGCGGCACCCGGATGGATGGCATACCGCGAGCTGTGAGCCTCCTCAAGAATCAACTCCCTGAGCCCATCTACATTAGGCACACATATCCGGCTCTGCAACCTCAACACACCGTCATCACCAATGGTCACATCACTGGTATCACCTCGCTGAACCCTGTCCTGAAGAACGAGCAGGTGGGGGTCATCATACTGACGCTCCCTGACACGGTCATAAAGAGAAGACCTGGAGACCACACAAGCCAATATCCGACTCGGCTTCGAAATATCCAATCTGAAAAGCTAGCCCGCTAGGGCCTAGACATCCAATGCTAAGGGTCTCTCTGCTGCTGGGAGATATGCTAAACTCCCTAAACTCTCTGCCCGGTGACTCAAGGCATCGGCCACCACATTGGCCTTTCCCGGATAGTATAAAATAGTGATATCATAGTCCTTGAGAAGCTCTAACCATCTCCCCTGACGCAAATTAAGATCCTTCTGCTTAAACAGATGATGCAAACTCTGGTAATCAGTATAGATCTCACAATGAACCCCATACAAATAATGACGCCAAATCTTCAAGGCGTGAACAATAGCTGCTAACTTAAGATCATGGACAGGATAGTTATTCTCATGGGTCTTCAACTAGAGAGAGGCATAGGTAATCACCCTACCCTCCTGCATCAAAACACATCCAATGCCTATCCTCGAGGCATCACAATACACGGTATACGAACCTGAAGCTGGTGGCAGAACTAACACTGGAGTTGTGATCAAGGCAGTCTTGAGCTTCTGAAAGCTCTCCTCACACTCATCCGACCAACTGAATAGAGCACCCTTTTGGGTCAATTTGGTCAAGGGCGATACAATAGATGAAAATTCCTCCAAAGTGACGGTAATAACCCGCCAAACCAAGGAAGCTCCTAATCTCTGTGGCTGAGGACGGTCTAGGACAACTCTGCACCGCCTCTATCTTCTTTGGATCCACCTGAATACCCTCATTGGACACCACGCGCCACAAGAATGCTACTGAACCGAGCCAAAACTCACACTTGGAGAACTTTGCATAAAGCTTCTCCTCCCTCAATTTCTATAATACAATCCTCAGATGCTGAGCATGCTCCTCCTGGCTACGAGAGTACACCGGGATGTCATCAATGAATACAATAACGAATGAGTCCAAATAGGGCTAGAATACATTGTTTATCAAATGCATGAATGTTGTTGGGGCATTGGTCAGCCCAAAAGACATCACTAAGAACTCATAATGGCCATATCGGGTTCTGAAAGCTGTCTTAAGAACATCCGAATCCCGAATCTTCAGCTGGTGATACCCGGACCTCAAATCAATCTTAGAGAACACCCTCGCTCCTTGAAGCTGGTCAAATAAACCATCAATACGAAGCAAGGGATACTTGTTCTTGACTGTGACCTTGTTCAACTGCCTGTAACCAATGCACATCCTCATGGAACTATCCTTCTTCTTCACAAATAGAACCGGTGCACCCCAAAGTGACACACTAGGCCGAATAAACCCCTTATCAAGGAGTTCCTGAAGTTGTTCTTTCAATTTCTTCAACTCCGTCGGTGCCATACGATATGGTGGAATATAAATGGATTGAGTGCCCGGCACCAATACCAAAGTCAATATCCTTGTTAGGCGGCATGCCCGACAGGTCTGCAGGAAACACATCCGAAAAATCACGTACCACCGGAACAAAATCAATGGCAGGAGTCTCTGCACTAACATCCCTCACAAATGCCAAATAAGACAGGCAACCCTTCTCAATCATACGTTGAGCCTACAAATATGAAATTACCCTACTAGGTACATAATCTATAGAACCGCTCCACTCAACCCTCGGAAATCCCGACATCGCCAATGTCACGGTCTTAGCGTGACAATCTAGAACAGCATGACATAGAGATAACTAATCCATACCCAATATCACATCAAAGTCAACCATACTGAGTAGAAAAAGGTCCACTCGGGTCTCCAGACCCCCAATAGTCACCACACATGACTGATATACGCGGTCCACAACAATAGTATCGCCCACAAGAGTAGATACATAAACAGATAAAACTAAAGACTCACGGGGCTTATACAGAAAATGAGCAAAATATGAGAAAACATATGAATATGTGGAACCAGGGTCAAATAATACGGAGGCATCTCTGTGACAAACTGAGACGATACCTGTAATCACGGCATCTGAAGCAATAGCATATGGTTTGGCCGGGAGTGCATAGAAACGGGCCTGACCACCATCTGATCGACCTCCCCCTCTAGGGCGACCCCTAGCTGACTGACCTCTACCCCTAGCTGGCTGGGCGGGTGGTGAAGTAACTGGTGCTGAAGTCGATGGTTAGCTCCTCTGCTGAGGCGGACCCCCATGACGACTAGGACACTGCCTCCACATATGCCCAAACTCCTTACACTCAAAATAACCCCTCTAGTGCTAGCAACCGGATAACTGGTAGAAGAACCTAGCATGGAGGAGCCCTGAACAGATTGAGCACGGGATGAACTCTGGGCTGGGAGGGCACTAAGTGATGAGTCTACCTGATGAGAACTATGAGAACCATGGCTCGATGATGCAACACGGTGAACTGGGCGAGCTGACTAAGCATGCCTGAATAGACAGCCTCTGCCATGCTGGAACTGACCCCATGAGGAGCACCACTGAATCCACCCTGACCACGAGGCCTCTTGGCCTCCCTCTCAACCCTCTCCTGACCGCGAACCATCTCAACCCTCTCCTGACCGCGAACCATCTCAATCTATCGAGCAATGTCGATAACCTCATCAAAAGTAGCACCAGACACTCTTTCTCTGGTCATAAGCAACCGAAGCTGAAAACCGAAGCCATCTATAAACCTCCTGATCCTCTCTCGTTCTGTGGGAACCAACCAGATCACATGACGGGCCAACTCGAAGAACCGCATATCATACTGTCTCACAGATATATCACCCTGACGAAGCTGCTCAAACTGTCTGCGCAACTCCTCTCTGTGGGACTGAGGTACAAACTTCTCCAGAAAGAGAACGAAGAACTGCTGCCAAGTAAGGGGTGTTGCGCCAACCGGCCTACGCCTCTCGTAAGCCTCCCACCAACTGAATGCAGCCTCAGAGAACTGGAAAGTAGTGAATGAGACCCCACTAGTCTCCAGAATACCTGCTGTCCGGAGCATCCTCTGACACTTATCTAAGAAATCTTGTGCATCATCACTCTCTACACCACTGAAAGATGGAGGCTGGAGTCTCCCAAACCTCTCCAATCTATGTTGCTCATCCTCAGGCATAATAGGAACTACATAGTCCTGAGCAGCTGCAACCGGCTGGGCTGATGGTGCCCCCGGTGTCTGAAGCCCCTGAACAACCTGCTCTGGTATGCGAGCAGCGGGAGTCTGAGTGCCTCCCCCGGCCTGAGAAGTGGCTGCGGCTGTCAAGATAGAGACCGCCTGAGAAAGGACGGTACACGCTGCCAAAATCTGAGCTAGGGCCTCCTGAAGGCCTGGAATCACAATAGGCGCAGGTGGTGCCTGGGTTGGTGCATCAACAACTGAAATCTGATCCTGATCTGGGGTAACTGGTGGGTCTGCAGGTACTTCCCCAACTGTTGTGCGGGCTGAACCTCTGCCCCTACTGCGGCCTCGACCTCTCGCGACCCTAGCTGGTGGTACTGGTGGCTGGCCCTCTTGACCGGTAGTACGAGTCCTCACCATCTGTGAGAGAATGAAACAACATATGTTTAGTTACTATTATCAACAGATTTGCACGACAAGAATTCAAGAATGTGGAGTTTCCTAAGAGTTCTGCAGCCTCTCGAATATAAGTACAGACGTCTCCATACTGATCCGCAAGACTCTACTAAACCTGCTCATGACTCGTGAGACCTATGTAATCTAGGCTCTGATACCAACTTGTCACGACCCAAACTAACACTGTCGTGATGGCGCTTATCGTGGAACTAGGCAAGCCGACTCATTTCCAAAACAAACCGATATTTTCATTTCAAAGATAATTTCAAGGCTATTTAACATAAAAACCTTCGTAAAGGAGTTCAAATCAAAATAAAAGTGCAGAAAAGAAAAGACCGACATCGGGGTGCCACTAGTCATGAGCATCTACTATAATTTGTCTGACAATATCGAGACTAACATAGACTGGAAAATAGCTAAATACAACTAAAGAAAGATAAGAAGGAGAAGAGCAGGGCTGCGATCGCCAGGCAGCTACCTTGCTATCCCCTAGAAAATCTGTAACTGAAATAGTCAATAGCCGCTACCGTGTCCATATATGCCTGGATCTGCACACAAGGTACAGGGAGTAACGTGAGTATGTCAACTCAATAAGTAACAACAATAAATAAAGACTGAGAAGTAGTGACGAGCAATAGTGCAAGTAAAGTTCATATCACAAAAATTCAGCAAAATACAGCATGCATTTAAAACAAGAGTTTGAATCAAATCAACTCTTTTAAATCCAATTCCAGTAAAATCATTTAAAGACATCTTTCAATAGTTTTCAACAAAGGCTCAATGCAAAGGTGAGCAAAAATAATGAAATCATAATCAGCCCCTCGGGCAACATCACTCATATACAGCCCATCGGAAAAACCTCACAATCACTCGCATACAGTCCCTCGAGCAAACCTCACTATCACTCATGTCTCTCAATCACTCAGCACTCGGCACTCACACTCAGTAGGTACCTGCGCTCACTGGGGGTGTGTACAAACTCCGGAGGGGCTCCTTCAGCCCAACCGCTATATCAAGCCAATTATGGCATAAATCAATGAGGCCATCGGCCTATATTAAACATGCTGCGGCGTGCAACCCGATCCCATAAATATCCTCACAAATCAGGCCCTCGGCCTCATTCAGTCATAAACCTCTCCAGCCTCTCGGGCTCTCAGAAAACAAAGTATTCAGCCCAAACAACATTTATATGATGCATCAAAATAGAGTAATAGAGACTGAGTTATACTGTAAACATGTGTAAACATGAGTGAGTATAGATTTTCAATCAAAAACAATGAGAAGATAGCAATAAAAGACCTCGAAGGGTCCAAACAACACTGGCATAAGGCCTAAACATGGCACCCAGCCCGATTTACAGAAATTCTTTCTAAAACACATAAGAATCATATAGTTTCAACAAAATATTCAACTTTACAGTTGATACGGGATGGACCAAGTCACAATCCCTAACAGTGCACGCCCACACGCCCGTCACCTAGCATGTGCGCCACCTCCAAATAGTAAAATGATACAAAATTCCGAGGTTTCATACCCTCCGGACCAGATTTGCAATCGTTACTTACCTCAAACCGATCAAACCCTTACTCTGCGATGCTCTTGCCCCTCAATTCGACTCCAAATGTCCAGAATCTAAACACAAGCAATACAATACGATCAATATAGGCTAAAGGAATCAATTCCACAAGAAAAATACCAAATTATAGCCAAAATCCAAAATCGGCTCAAACCCGGCCCCCGGTCCCACTTCTCAAAATCTGACAAAAGTCACAAAACTAGAAATCCCATTCACTCACGATTCCATACATATGAAATTTATCAAAATCCGACATCATTTGGTCCCTCAAATCCTTAAATTAAACTCTCCAAAATCCCAAGTCCTAACCCCCTGTTTTCACCCCTAAATTCCACTAATCAGATGATAATACAATGGGAAAACACCATAGATAGGAGTATTAGAGCCCAAGAAACGTACCTCACTGAAAACCCTTGAATTTACCTTCAAACTCACTCCAAAAGCTCCAAAAACCGATTTGAAAATGGTGGAAATGAGCCAAAATTCGCGAAGTGTTGTTTTTATGCTTTCTGCCCAAGGCTTTCGCACCTGCGGCTAAATATGCGCACCTGCGGTGCCGCATATGCGCAAGAACCTCCGCACCTGCGGAAAATCATTAAAAAACCCAACTTTGCACCTGCGCTCCATATCCGCATCTGCGACCACGCAGGTGCGGAAAAGACCTCGCACATGTGGCCACTGCCTGACCTCCTCACTTCCGCTTCTGCGGGCACATATCCGCATCTGCGGAATTGCAGATGCGACCTCTCCTATGCACCTGCGGACCCAGCCTATCTCAACACTATCCGCACCTGCGAACACCCACGCGCGCCTGCGACCTCGAACTTGTGGCTCCTCCTCTACAGGTACGGAAATATCAGTAGCAGCAGCTTTAGCTGTATTTTTCCAACTTCAAACAATCCGTTAACCACCCGGAATCACCCGAGGCCCTCGGGACCTCAACCAACCATACCAACAAGTCATATATAAACATACGAACTTAGTCAAACCTTCAAAACACTCAAAACAACATCAAAACACCAAATTATCCTCGGATTCAAGCCTAAGAACTTCTAAACTTCTAAATCCCGCAAACGACGTCGAAACCTACCAAACCACATCCTAATGACTTCAAATTTTGAACACACATCACAAATAATACCACGAACCTATTTCAACTTCCAGAATTCTATTCTGACCCCGATATCAAATTTTCCATTGCTATCGCCAAATTTCCAACTTTCGCCAATTCAAGCCAAATTCTACCACGAACTTCCAAATCACATTTCGGATGTGATCCCAAGTCCAAAATTACCTAACGGAGCTAACGGAACCATCAAAATTCAAATCCGAGGTCATTTATACATAAGTCAACGTCCGGTTGACTTTTCCAACTTAAGCTTCTACTTTATAGACTAAGTATCTCAATCCACTCCGAAATCATCCCGGACCCGAACGAACTACCCGATATAATATAATATAGCTGAAAAGCACAAAAGGAAGTAAAAATGGGGAAAATGGGGCTATAACTCTCGAAACGACCGGTCGGGTCGTTACACCAGCACTGTGTTATTATATGTCCTTAGTTATGTTATACTTTTGTTAAAGTGATCCACTTGTAATTCCTACTTAGCTTAGTTAGAAGCATTGTGTAGGAAATCAATTGTAAAACCATAAATCTTGTATTTGTGTCTTGGCTAGAGTTAGTCGAGTTGTGAGCTTTGTAATAGAGTTATTACAAAGAGACTTGTAATAGACTTATTACAAGTGAGTAAGGGATTAAAAGTCTAATTCCTAGGTTACAATAGGTTGTAATCTAAAGTTGCTCGGTTAGTGAAGTTGAAATCCTACAAGTGTAGGTAGTGGTTTTTAATCCCGTGAGCTGGGAGTTTTCCACATAAAACTCTGTTGTGTCATTTACTTCTCTCTTATTGTGTGTGTTCTGTGGGAACTGATAGAGAACCAGGTTCTCTATATAGTTTGGTGGACCTTAAGCTTCCATCACTTCCTATGGCATTATTTGATGATTTTGAGTTGCTTTTGGCTAGTTTCGAGCAGTTCGGAGGCCTATTTGTGCGGGATGGCACTTCTAGTGTATCGATTTGCCTTTTTTAAGGTAAGTGTCTTGCCTAACTTTGTTAAGGAAATTTTTCCTACTAAATGATATTGTTTGCCACATGCGGGGGTGATGTATATATGAGGTAACGAGCGTATATGCATGTGCCGGAGCTTTCATGCTCGGGAGGGGGAAATTATATACTTTCTTTGTACTTTGATAAAGCTGGTGATTCTTTGACTTATGCTTTATTCAATTCTATAACTAATAAACTCAATTATCTGTGTTAGAAATTATGTTAGAACATATGATATCTTAAAAAGGATTTAATAGGTTATTTTCGGACAGTTTACATACTTATTTGGCCATAGCATCTTGAACATCCTTCTATACCTGTTATTATCTTGCCACTTAAGTTCCTTTATCTGTAATATGTGTGAAGATTATGGCCTTAGGGCTATGTTTGGCACGAGGGTTAATTCTGTGCGGTTGATATGATGTTGACACAATGAGTAATTCCGTACGATTTGAAATGAGATTAGTTGTTGGTTATTACTATGCGAAAGCAAAGGAAGTTGGATTTCTGTTATGAGTACACATTCGTTAAGTACTTGCATATCCTTTACTTTGGTTTCTATTAATGTTCGTTGTTTTGTGTGGTACTTTCCATTCGAGTTTCTTACGTAGTTACCTCTGTGATTTTCTTGGTCTGTTACAGTTATAATTATGTCTTTACCTTGTCTGCTACTGTTACGCATACGCTTTTACTTGATTTACTTCAGCTACATGTCCTCTTCTAATTCATGCCTTACTTGTTATTAGCCAATACATGTTACATGCCTCTAGTTGTCATATGATTTACTTGTTAGATGCTTTAACTTGCTACATGTCTTCACTCACTATATGCATTCACTTACTACATGTCTTCACTCACCATATGCATTCACTTACTAGATGTCTTCACTCACCATATGCTTATACCTACCATATGCTTTTACTTGTTAAATGCCTTAACTTGCTATATGCTTTCACTCACTACATACTTTAACCTGCTATATGTCTCCACTTACTATATGCTCTACTTACCGCCTTCACTAATTAATTGCCTTTACTTGTTACGTGCTTCTTCTTGCTATATGATATCATTGATACATGATTTCATATATTAAATGTCTTCATTTGATTCTTGTTCTTACTTGATAAACATCTTTGCTCGTTTCATGTACTATTCTCCTTTGCTTAACCGGATTGGGGTGGTTTTTAGATTGGTTGTGTGATATACCTTGTGAAACCCTTGTCATTATATATGGTGGACTAGTTTTTGATATTGGATTGGCCATTTTGCTCTGTTGAGTCATATTAGTTAGTCGGATACGGCGTGTTCGTTTTCTTAGTATTACGTTGTGAACTTTTCCCGCATTTGGTTGTTGTTGTGGTTTCATATGGTATTGTTGATATCGGGTTGCATACCGTAATAGTAATTAATATATATATATATATATATATATATATATATATATATGAGGGATCGGGTTGCACGCTGCAACGGTATTGATATCAGATATGAGATATGAGATTAATATGTATATATGGGGGATTGGGTTGCGCGCCACAACGAAGAAGAACATGTATTATGGTTATTCATGTCTTTTGATTCATGTCATTGTATCGTGTTGTGAGACCGAGAAGTGATGATATTCGGGGGCCCTCTGCCATTTGTATTCTTGTTTCATTCATTACGTGATTATGTATGTATCTTTTTTCGTATTTGTTCTTTCTGCCTATCATCTACACAGGTACAAATATAAGTAGGTGTCTTTTAACTTAAAATCTCGTCACTACTTCACCGAGGTTAGTTAGAATACTTACTGAGTAAAATCTCGCCATGCTATACTTCTGCACCTTGTGTACAGATCTTAGAGTCGCGTAGCTGTGGAAGACAAAACCTTGCACTGAAGATGTCCCAGTGTTCCAGATTCACGCTACCCCTTGTTCATGGTAGTTTAGAACTTACTGTTTATGTAAACTTCAAATATATATTGTACTACTTTATTTCGATTTTGTAATTCTAAATCATATTGGCTCATAACTTGTATTACAGTCCTTCGGAGTTTGCGTAGAATTAGTCATTTAATTTCTTGTTATTAATTATTTATCATTTGATTTACCTTATTTTATATTGGTTTACCTAGCACTAGAGTTAGGTGCCATCACGACTAGACAGATTTTGGGTCGTGACATATACAGTCGCTTGGTTGTAGTTATAGTTGAACAAATATATTTTTAAGTTTATAAAATGATGATACTTTTATTCTAACATAACGAGACCTTAATAAATTTCATCAGACAAAAATAAGAACTAATCTTACCTTAATAAAGAGTTGTTCCAGTAGCTATTAACCAGAGCAATGGTAGAACAACTCTTTATTAAGGTTTATTAAGGTAAGATTAGTTCTTATTTTTGTCTGATGTAGTTTCTCATTGTATATATATATATATATCATACTAATTTTTGGGTTGCTCTATTTTATATAATTAAAATTAGATATTTTGAAAATGTCTCAATCATCTCGATTTCCCTTCAATATCGGTGCGGTTCGATTAAGTTTTGATTTTTTAAAATTTTAAAACCCACCATAATTATTTAGTATAGTTATAAATTTATATAGAAATTAATAATTTTATTAAAAGAAACCTCATAAGTCATAACCATTTCAGTATGATTCGATTCGATCATTTAGTCGGTTTTTAAAGATCCTTTAACACCTCTGATAAGTATTATAGCGAATTCCATCTTATGTGCTTTGATTTTTAAAGTGATATTGCACGTAATGAATTTTATTGGAATTTTGACCAATAGCATTTGCGATTGATAAACTTAATTGGTTACTCGGTGTAGACCAATCTCAATTTTATATATGAAAAATATAGTTTTTATATTAAATTTAGAGATAACAACTCATTAAATTCTTTTTAGCAGGCCTTGGGATATAAAAAAGGCTACAAGCTAATAAATAATTAACACCTGAAGTCCCAACTTTCAAACATATTCTGCTACTCCTATTTTCAAATATAATTTTGAAAATGTATGGTTTTTCACAAGCTTTGCGATTGATTCAAATCTTTAAGGATTTCTTACTCACATAGTCCCTAATCATGTGAATAACTTCTGATTTCTAATATCAACCATTTTGATGAAACAATTATCATGTATTAGTGTTCAAAATATTACTCATGTCACTGGCCTAAGTCAACAATAACCTTTGCTTGATCTTAGAAATGTGGTCATATATGGTTAATTTATAATCTATGGTACTAGAGTAATATATTATAGTTCGAATTATATATGCAATTAACTTTGGATCTAGAGTTGAGAAATGAGGGTAATTTAGTCATTTACTTAAAAGAATTTATTTTAATTCAAATTTAATTAAATTTTTAGCTCACAGGTCAGTCTCGGTCAGGACTCAAAGATTAGCGAGCTAAATTCAGTAGTCGGGCTTATAAATAAGATTTTGGTATGGTGTGACAAATACCCATATAATTAGCAGAAAATAGCCCTAGTTATATAGATTTGCACCATGTAACTAATAAATATATATCACAATTTTATTTTTCTTCTTTGTCTATATTAAAAATATATATTAAATTTTATTTTTCTTATTTGTATATCTAAAATATAAAAATATAAATACAAATGTTTAAAATTTATTGTTGTCTCTATATCAATGTATATCATAATAAAAATAATTATTTGTTTGTATATCGCAGTATATAACACATCGGATATGTGTATACTAAAATAGATATCACAAGTTTATTTTCTTTCTTTGTGTATATTAAAAATTTATTTTCTTTCTTTGTATATCAAAAAATATATTAAAAATTTATTTAGTACCACAATTATATTTATTATTTTTATATTTTAGAACTTGCTCTAATATTGTTATATCAAAATTTATTTTTCTTGTTTGATCAAGAATAAGTTTGAAATAAGTTTATTCAGAATAAATTTTGCCCTCTTAAAATCAAATCGGATAATTTTGCCCTCTTAAAATCAAATTGGACGATTTGATGTAGATTTAATCTTATATTATCAAATCTAACAATGTATATCACGATATGCAACATAATATACACACAAACATATAGGGTGATATACATAGATGTACACCACCTCAAATACACATATTTTTTTTTCACAATTAAAAAAAAAGAGGGAAGAAGAAGAAAATTGGAATCTGCCTCTTGACAAAGAAAGAGAAGAAGAGAGAATGTCTCGGAGCATGGATGCTTTCAACTAAGATTTCAAGACTAAAAAAAATAGAAAACCCGACCTCGATCTATTTAGCATCCATTTCAGCGCACCATAGCTTGGGTTTTATTCTAGAGATTTTAGAAAATGGTGTTTAAGGGACGTTGATTAGTAGATAATGGGTTTATTTAGGTGAAAAAATCAATGAAGTTTAGATAGGTTATTAATATGAAACTGATTAGCATAAAAATTGAAGATGAAATATGGGGAGAAAGAGGAAAACTGAGAAATAGAGAGAAGAATGTAACGACCCGGTCGGTCGTATTGAGTATTACAGCCTTGTTCCCCTATTTACTGCTCAATTTATGCTTTACAGTCGTTTTAAGACTTACCGGGTTAGTTGGTTCTGGTCCGGAGGGAATTCGGGGTGAAATGAGACACTTAGTCTCATAATTAAAAATTTTAAGTTAGAAAAGTTAACTGGATGTTGATCTATGTGTAAACGACATCAAATTCGAATTCTGATAATTTCAGTAGTTCCGTATGGTGATTTTGGATTTAGGAGCGTGTCCAGAAAATTATTTGAAGGTCCGTAGTGGAATTAGGCTTGAACTAGCGAAAATTGAATTTTAAGAAGTTTGACCGGGGGTTGACTTTTTGATATCGGGGTCGGAATCCGATTCTGGAAGTTGGAATAGTTCCATAATGTGAAATGTGACTTGTGTGCAAAATTTGAGGTCATTCGAACGTGGTTTGGTAGGTTTCGGCGTCGTTTGCGGAATTTGGAAGTTTAGAAGTTCTTAGGCTTGAATCCGAGGGTAATTTAGTGTTTGATGTTGTTTTGAGTGATTCGAAGGCTCGACTAAGTTCGTATGTTGATATATGACTTGTTGGTATGTTTGGTTGAGGTTCCGAGGGCCTCGGGGTAATTGCGGGTGGTTAACGGATTGTTTGTAGTTGGAAAGATGCAGCTGAAGCTGCTGCTACTAGTATTTCCACACCTGCGGAATGGGAACAGCAGGTGCGAGCCCGCAGAAGCGGGTATTTGGGCATAGAAGCGAAAGAGAGAAGTTTGGGTAGAGTGCGCAGGTGCGAAGGATTTGCCGCACCTGCGATGGCCGCAGAAGCGTGGAATCGAGCGCAGGTGCGTGTTGTGTCCGCAGGCGCGATAATAATTTCGCACCTACGATGATCGCAGATGCGGTTCCTTGGTCGCAGGAGCGGGGACTGCGTTTAAGTAATTCTTCGCAGAAGCGGAGCTTGGTCCGCAGATGCGGCTCTGCAGATGCAGAAATGCAGCCGCAAGTGCTAAAAGTCTGGGCAGAACAAATAAAAACGGGACTTCAAGATTTTTCACTATTTTTAACATTTTGGACTCGGGCTTAGGCAATTTTGAAGAGGATTTTCGAGGGAAATTCTGAGGTAAGCTTCTTGTGCTTGATTTTGATCATAAATCTTGTTTTCCCATTGATTTTTTCCACCTAGATTGTGTGGGTTGAGGTGAAATTGGGAGATTAGGGCTTGAGAATTTGAGAGTGGATTTTGGGGATTTGGAGGGGCAAATGATGTCGGATTTTGATAAATTTGGTATGGCTAGACTCGTGAGTGAATGGGCTTTCGGGTTTTGTAATTTTTGTCGGATTTCAAGACGTGGGCCCGGGGGTCGAGTTTAAGCCGATTTCGGATTTTGGGCTAGATTTTAGTAGTTTATTGTGGAATTGATTCTTTTAGCCAATATTGATTATCTCGTACTGTTTGTGACTAGATGTGGGGCATTTGGAGGTCGGTTCGAGAGGAAAGAGCATTCCGGATTATACTATGGCACGTGAGTTTGTCCGTGCAACACGTGAGTTTTCTGTGCGGATCCTTATATTATACTATAGCACATGAGTTGTCTGTGCAATACGTGAGTTGTCCATGCGGATTCAGATATTTATACTATGGCATGTGAGTTTGTCCGTGCAGCACGTGAGTTGTCCGTGTAAATTATAGTGTTTGGGCTGTAGGAGCCCCTCCGGAGTCTGAACACCCCTAGTGAGTGCGGGTATCCATTAAGTGTGAGTGCTGAGGGCTGAGAGACGAGTGGTTGAGTTGTTGTGACGAGTTGAGTGACTATTGCTCTGAGAGGCTGTACTTGCTTTTCATTTGTTGTTGCACTTAGTTGCTATCTGTTATTGTTGTAAAATTCTCTGAAAGATTTTATATCCGGATTACACGAACTTGAACTGTATAAAATTGATTTGACTTAAACTGCAGGATTTGAAAGCATGTCTATTCTTTGCTGGAATTACTGAAAGTGAACTATAATTGTGTAGCTCGTCATTATCTTCAATTCCTTATTTATTATTGTTACTTACTGAGTTGGTTGTACTCATACTACACGTAGATTCAGGTGTTCCCGGTCATAGCGAGTGTTGATTCTCTCGCACAATCGACTTTTTCGGAGATTCAGAGGTAGCTGCCGTGTTTCGCAGACCTTGCCTCTCCTTCCCTATCTACTTATGTACTACATTTGGTTTCAGATTATTATGGACCGTATTTTCCAGACTTGTATTCGTATTAGATGCTCATGTACTCAGTGATATCGGGTTTTGGAAGTGTTTATATATGTATTTATGAGTTTGTCTTTAGCTAAATTTAGATATTATGTTTTCAAACTCAAAAGATATGGTGATTTATTTAGATTGTCGGCTGACCTAGTATTGAGATAGGTGCCATCACGATGGGTGAGATTTTGGGTCGTGACAAAGAAGAAGTAACATCGGGAGAGAGAAGAAGAAAGTTTACCAGATTGAAGAAAAAATATTGGGCGAGAGAATAAATAAGGAATTAGAGTTTTTCATTATATAGCTATAAAATGCCAATTTTCTTGGGAATGCCTTTGCCAGACCTAATTTAAGGCTAAAATTACCAATTCTCTTTATGCATTGTCATATCATGCCTTTTTCCCTTATAAACTTTAACTTCAAATGGGCTCGAAAAATCCTAATTTTACCCTACCCAAATAGCAGGCTGGGTTAGACTGGCCCAACATGCCTAGTGTATTTTTACGGCATCTTATGGGAATATACCAAAAAAAATACAATTTACTAACAACTATCATGTTACAAAAAATAGCCCAAAAAATTATCCATGATATACAATATTCAAAAAGCATAAGCGAAAAAAGATTTTTTTTTCAATGGGTATTATTGCGATTCGTTAAAAATACATAGATGAGGAAATATATAAAATTTGACTAAGTTCGAAGGTGAGTTAGACTAGTTTGGAGTCAAAATTTATTATCAATGATAAATAATATTAAAAGAATTAGGCAAAAAAATATTCTTCTCAATGGGTATGGTTGGAATTCGTTGAAAATATATAGATGATGCAGTAAATAAAATTTGAGAAAGATTGGAAGTGATTTGGACTGGTTTGGTATCAAAATTCACAGTTAAAATCGAGTTTAAATGATTCTTCCGCGACACGTGTATCAAATATGTATCATGCATGTATGTCACACAAAGGTATATATGGATATATATGTGATATACATATGATACACAAATGATACATAACAATGTGATAAACATATGATCTTCTTCCATGTTCATTTTGTGTACTTCGAATTTGGTTCAAATTTCAATTCAAACCACTTAAAATCTCCATCAAATCATCTCAAAATTGAGATTCACATTCCTTAAAATGTACCCAATCTATTCCAATAAATACCCACTCAAAATAAATTCCAATTTCGAAAACCCAGATTTTTTAATTTAAGCTTAAGCAAGCTTCAATAATTGTCAATGGCATTTTCAGTTTAATCCTTCGACCCAATCCAACATACTAATGTTTAATAGTGATTTCTAAATCGAGTTAAGAACCTCGAATTTGAATTTCAACTTAAAGAAACTTAGAATATTACTGAAGTCTCAAAAAGTTTGAATTATCTTTGTGTTTTAGCAAACTAAATTTGTTACAAAATGATATTTGAGCTATTTTGATAGATATTTTATTTTGAATTAGTTTTGGTTAAAATTGTTTATGGACCTTTGGGTAGTTTTCCCCTCTAGTTACTCCTATTTGTTCAAAATTATGTAACAAGGGCAAAAGATACTTCCAAACTTGTGGACCATTTGAGTGAAAACCTCCTCCTCTAACAATTTAGGATTCTTCTTCTATTCTAATCTTCCAAAATCAGAATTGAGATACAGAGAATTTTCAGCAAGGAAGAGGGATTGCGATTGTGATTCTGATTCATGGATGTGTATTCATGGTTCCGACGAAGTCTCTCTAGAACTACTGCTACTACGACCACCGCTGTTACTGCTCAACCTAACGTTGAGGAGGAGGAGCTACTCTACGGCCTCACTGACCAATTACTCGATTTTATCAAATCCTTCTCCATTGATACCTTTCGCAACTTCTCTCTCCCAGGTTCCTTTTTCTTTTATTTTTGCTTTTCTTTTTAGTGAAATTGGGATTGATATGGTCAGACTCTAAGTAGTTTAGAATTGATAAATATTTATTGACATTTTTCTTATGTGGAGATTTACTTATTTAGCTTACATGCCGATATATCTTAATGTCTGAAATTGTAAAAGGTTTTGTTGTTAGATGAGGAGGATGGTAACAACGACGGCGGTGGAGATAATGTACGGAAAGATCTATCTGATTGGCAACAGCGTCATGCTTTGCTTGTTCTTTCCAAACTCAAGGTCTTTCCTTTTCTCCAACCCTTTTACTTTCTCTTCCCTTCAGGTTCTTAAAAGCTGTGTTAAAGGAAGATTTAGGACGTATATTTTGAATGTTTTTTTTTTGGTGAAGTAATTGGTTCATTACTGGCATCAAGAAGATGCATAAATTACAAAGGAGTGTAGCAATTGTTAGCTCCTTACAAATGTTTATACTAGTACTAGGGAGCAAACAAAATTCAAAAAACTCTCAGGGAGTTTATAGGGGATAGATAAGCCCAGTTATACAAATACATGAAGCATCTAGCCTTGAGTTTGTGGGGAGAAATTGATACTCCATCAAAACACCTGCTGTTTCTTTCATTCCAAATGCTCCAAAAAATAGCTGCAGGTATCATCTTCCATACTTTCCTGATGTTGCTATCAACTTTCCAGTAACTCCAAGACTCAAAAGCATCCCTGATATTATGTGGCATGACCCATCTAAGTCCAAAAAGTGATATAAACATACTCCATAAACAGAGGCGGACCCGGAATTTGAGCACGACGGGGGCACCACTGTATGCTAATCACTAGCGATAAAATTCGGCGTGCAACTCTTTGAAAACTTAACGATTATGATAACTTATCATCCAAGTATTATTAAAAAAAAAGTTCTAAAGAAAAAAAAATATATATATATATATATATATATATATATATATATATATATATATATATATAGAACAAATATATATATATATAGAGAGAGAGAGAGGGAGAGAGGGAGAGAGGGAGAGAGAAAGAGAGATTTTTTCGCAAAATGGGTGCTATGGGAAGAAAAGGAATAAAATTAATTAAGTTGACTATTGTGTATTAGTACTAAACTATAAATAAATTCAAAAAAAAAAGATAAAAGTAAAAAATAAAGCAATTTGCTATTAAATATAAATTATATTGTATTCAAAGAACTAAAATATTAATTAAGTTGACTATTATATATTAGTACTAAATTATAATTGAATTCAAAAAAAAGAGATAAAAGTAAAAGCAATTTGCTATTAGCTATTAAATATAAATTACACTGTACTCAAAGAATAAAAATAGAAAGGAGGAGGAAAAAGTTGAACGTGGGTTTCGAACTTGCGTCACCAGCAAAGTTGGGAATTTAAGTGCTCAAAGCAACCAGTTCTCCCATCTGCCTCTTTGTTTCTGGGGGCACACTTAAAATATTTAAGGGGTCCCATATAAATGTACATATATATATATATATATATATATATATAATACTATATACAGGCTTTTTGCCGAGGCTAACGGGGTCACGTGACCCCTCAACCCTTAACGTAGGTCCGCCTCTGTCCATAAATCTGTTGTAACATGGCATTGAAGAAAAAGATGGTTGTGAGTTTCGGCCTCCCTCTGGCACATGTAGCATCTATTCACAATCTGAAAATTCCTCTTGGCTAAGTTGTCTTGTGTCAGACAAGCCTCATAAAGTGCAGTCCAGTTGAAGCAGATGTAGCATCTATTCACAATCTGAAAATTCCTCTTGGCTAGGTTGTTTTGTGTCAGACAAGCCTCATAAAGTGCAGTCCAGTTGAAGCAGATGACTTTGGGTGGCAACTTGATTTTCCATATTAACTTCCAAGGCCAATGGTTAGTTATTACATTGTGAGTTCCTGCTAACTTGTAGGCTGCTTTAACCGAGTACTTTCCTGCATCTGCACTACCCCATTTGAACTGGTCAGGTACTAGAGTGTTACTTGAAAAATTGTTGAGTGAGGAAAGAAGTCTGAGTGGATCCTCATATTCCCAATCTTGCAACTTCCTTCTAAATGTTATGTTCCATGAGTTGCCTTCTCTGTACTGAAGAACTGTTGAATCTGGATCACCAGCCATTTGAAAGAGAGCAGGGTAGTCATTCCTTAGGGGTGTGTTGCCTAGCCATTTGTCCTTCCAGAGTTTTATTTGCTGTCCATCTCCAACTGCGAAGTGCTGGTTTTGTGAGAACTCCTCCCAGAGTTTGCAGATGCTCTTCCAAACTCCAACTCCATGTGGTGCTCTGGATAGCTTGGCACACCAATGGCTTTGGGTTCCATGCTTGGCATTGACAACTTTCTTCCATAGGCTTTGCTCCTCTTGTGTATATCTCCAAAGCCATTTCATCAATAAGCATTTGTTGTGCAAAGCTAAGTCCCTGACTCCTAGTCCACCTTGGTGCTTTGGTAAGATAACTTTAGACCACTTTACCAGGTGAAACTTGTGACCATCTTTAGTCCCTTCCCATAGAAAGTTCCTTCTGATCTTGTTAAGCTGCTTCTGGACCTTACTAGGCATCGGAAAGAGTGACATCTGGTAGGTTGGGATGCTGTCTAGGACACTACAGATTAGAGTTAGTCTTCCATCCATAGATAGTAGATTGGATAGTAGATTAGATGCATACAAGATCAAAAAGGAAGCAGAGTATAGGTTCCAACAGGAAATAAGTCACAGATAACTCATACAGGAAATGCATCAAATCTCAAGAGTTAAAGTCAAGGTTTTTCCTTTGCTACTCCTCCTATGGACTTGTAAAACTACACGTCCTATTACTTGCCTATATGTTTCATCCTTTGAGCTTGTTGAATTAGACTCTTTTGGTTTGATTAAGATTCTGACTTTCTTCTTGATTTCTGGTGGATTTCACGAAGCACAGAATTCACAAAACACTAATGTCTGAATATGTAAAATATGCAATTTTAAGTAAATACACGCACACATATACCTGCTAGTGCATTATTCTAAGTGGTTTGGAGGACTACCTTATCAAAAAAAAAAAGTGGTTTGGAGGACTATAACCAAGAATTAAGTTGATGTAGACAAACTCCTTTTACGAACAACAGTAAAGGTAATACACATAGTTAGTGAAAAGCTTCTAAGGCCCCACTTCGTCCTGCCTAGCAGGAAACAATGGAGCTTTTGTCATCATTTACTTCCCCCCATATATATATGGCAATATTTGACTGGAAAGGAAAGGAAGACTTCTGGTAATTGGTACATTAACTAAAGGTAAAAACTTACCCGATGGACCAAAGGTAAAAACTTACCCACATCGGGTGTTGACACCAAACTCTACCAATTTACCATGGTTAAGTGATTTTAATATGCGAAACATGTACTAACTAACCATAATTACGTGAGTTGAGTCTTTTTACAAACACATGGCATGCACCTATTGGTTTGGCATAAACACCCCGGTGCGGGTAAGATGTTACCCTAACTAAATGTCTTCGACACACCAAAGTACTCCTAGTATCTAGTAGGGCTCCCAACATGTCATGCCGATACCTATAAGTACATCATTAAGAGTAAAATGAGAATGTTAAAAAGAAACATAAAAATGTGTCGCATCTTTTCGGAACCGACCAAAAAGGAAGGATCGGCATGTGAAAGGGAAATAAAAGAGTATTCAGTTATGAAAGTGTTTTTTTTTTTTTTTTTTGGGTT
This sequence comes from Nicotiana tabacum, assembly GCF_000715075.1. Classification (NCBI taxonomy): domain Eukaryota; kingdom Viridiplantae; phylum Streptophyta; class Magnoliopsida; order Solanales; family Solanaceae; genus Nicotiana; species Nicotiana tabacum. Next base: position 45,565,243 of record NC_134098.1, read on the forward strand.
ACCTTATTGAAAAAATGGTTTAGTTTTTATACTGTAGCATGAGACAATACAAAGAACCTTGACCTGGTATAAGTTTATTTTGCTTGCTACAGTGACTAGACTAAATATCTCATGCAAGGTTTTTATACTTGCATTATGTTGATTTTCTTTGGGATCTAGAAATTTACTAGGTAGTGGATGCAGACTACAAATAATTTTAGTAGGGTAAAAGCCACAATTTTCCAAGTGAAAAGGTTAGGTGTATGAGTTGTTCTCTCTTTATATGGTTTTGGACAATATTAATCAGTTGAGATAGCTTTTGAGGTTATATTAGGCCCGATGTCCATTTCTTAACATGGTATCGGAGCAGACCCCTACTTGATTTAGGGATACCCAATGTTAGACCAGCTATGTTACGTCATTACACCCTTCAAAATTCAAATGTCCACTCCTGAGCATGCCAAAGGGTATTAGACTCTCACTTTGGTTAAGTGTATAGGTTTAGTCTCTTTATGTGGTTTTAGGCATTCCTCACCACCTTAGTGAGTTAAGCTCAATGTCCAGTTCTTAAGACCGAGCAAGTATTTTGGCCTTATCAGACCTTCTTTCTTAGATCGGTTGATGTAGTCGGGATTTTCAGCCATCTCCCTAGAAGATCCTAACACCAATCTACTAGGCTAGCAGCATTTCACAACTTGATAAACTAGTGACATGTGAAGTTGACAACTATGTGTTCACATTAAGAACCAACGTATGAAGAAAACGATTAGTTACTTTTTTGTCTTTTTGTTGTGTAGTATAGATGATCCTGCAGTCCTTCCCCTAAGCAGTATCTTGTGTGGAGTCTGAGTATTATATGCCTGTTCATATTGGTTGATGGCTATATCTGAGAGACATGTGTTAGTTTCATCAGCTCGCATCCATTCTTTTCCTACTTCCTGTTACACACCTGTACATTAATTCTTCTCTGGGTAAATTAATTTTCTACTGTGAGCTTACTTTTGGTTCATGCATTTTCAGAAGATAAAAAGAATTTGACTATAGTGGGTTTAGAGACCTGCACCAGCTTTATCAGTTTGCATTTAGTTGTGACAGCTTCTCTGTTAATTTGGTTTCTTAAATTTATTTCGTCAATGCTCCATTCAGGAACTCTCACAACTGAGGTTCAAATTATGTCCACGTTATTTGAAGGAGCACCAGTTTTGGGCGATATATTTTGCACTTGTTAAGGGTTATATTGCCAAGTAAGTTCCGTGTACTAACTTTGCAAATGCTGTTGTGCTTGTGCTTCTTACCCAGAGAAGATAAAGTTCAATTAATGTTGATGATCAGATATGAGCTACGTGCTATACAATTAGATACACTCAAACAGATAAGAATGGAAAATGAAAATGCACCAGATGTTTCTGCATGCGAAGTTGAGATGTCTGAAGCGAAGCAAACAACAGATGTATCACCTACAACTTCTGAGGAGCACAATTAGTATCTCATTGGATATATCATTAATTATCAGGTATGCGTTCATTTCCTCTGATCCTGAATCAACCTATTTGTTAAGCAAGCAAGTTCATGCACAAATTTTATGCAGCAGAAACCTTCATGTTTTTCTCAATTCCACCTTAGAACCATTTCAATGCAAGAAAAGTGCCCCATCTAAGAGCAACTGCCAAGTGTGCCTTCCTGTTCCTGGCATGTGTATTTGAAGGCAATGTAAAGAAACTAAAACAGAATATCTGAACATTCTGATTTGTGATAATAAAAAACTGGAAGTCAAGCAAAATTACAGATGAAAATGAGAAATGAAACTGATTGTTGAAATTGGAAATGCATGGACATCAAGAAAAGGAGCAAATATTTCAAATACTGACGTGTCACTTGATCGCTTTTGCTGTACCTATGTTACTGGAATTGATTATCTGGTATTAATCTGCTACTAAATCAAGCTGTTTGTTATTAAATCAATTGAGCAAGTTCATACAGAAATTTGATTAAAAAGCACCACTGCCATTCATTTATCTTAACTTCACCATAAAACCTATTTAATGCAACTGAGCAATGCCCACATAAGAGCAGTTCTTAAGCGTGCATGTGTCTCTGGCACGAGTATGCAAGGCAATGTGGGAAATATAGTTGAAAGATGGCGAATGAAATAGAAATGTATGTAATTTGCAATGGAAGATATTCGAGAATGGGAAGCAAGTTTGCTCGTGTCCCTAGCATGAGTATCTAAGGCAATGTAGGGAATATAGTTGGAAAATGGAAAGTGAAACAGGATATCTGAGATTTTCAAGGCAAAAAAAAAGGCAGCTCGGTGCACTAAGCTCCCGCTATGTGCGGGGTCGGGGAAAGGGCTGGACCACATTGGGTCTGGTAGCCTTACCTTGCGTTTTTGCAAGAGGCTCTTTCCACGGTTTGAACTCGTGGCCTCCTAGTCACACTGCGGCAGCTTTTACCATTGTGTCAAAGCTCCCCTTCAAAAACGGGAGGATATTCAAAAATTGGAAGTAAGTGAGCTCGTGTCCCTGGCATGAGTATTTAAGGCAATGTTGGCTATATAGTGGAAAATGGAAAATATATGTGTGAAACATGTGATTGAAATATTCAAAATTGGAAGCTGCTAGCAAAATTTAGATATAATGATGAAAAAAAGTCTAGTTGTCCTAATTTAAAAATCTATGGACACCGTGAAAGATGAGAAGATATTTTTACAATGTGATTTCTTACATAAATGTTTTTACTATGTCGCTGATTCTGACCAATTGCCTGATTCCATTTGGTTTTGGATTGCCAAGATTTTCTTCTCCTTCAACCTGTTAGGTTAGATGATATTTCTTCATACAAATTGACACAAATATCAGTTGGAATAGGGGAAGTGTTTCACAGTGACCTTTAAATTATAGTGGACATGTGAAAGGTGGCTGAAGCAGTGTCATGTGTATCTATTGTACTGCGACATCTCCATTCTCAAATTGCCATGTAAAAGAGTGCGAGATTGAAGAAACCACTGGCCCGATATGCCACGAGGAGGGCAGAATCCGATGTACATTAAGATTGGTACAAAGGATGTGAAAATTTGCCATGGATGGGGTTGGTTTGTTGTTTATGAGCCCTTTTTGCTTAACTGATTAAAATTAAGGGATAAGCACAATTTCTAAAGTTGGATTTTGTAAATAAGTTTTTACGTGTTTGGATAGAAAGTGCTAAAACTGATAGAGAGTTATTGATGTGTTTGTAAAAATGTGGATAAGCACTTTTACATTAAGATGACCGAAATGCCCTTAAAGTTGTCAAAAATATGAATTTAAAAGTATATTTACATGGAGAAAGGCAAACGACATACATGGAATGGAGAGCGAGTTAGGTGTTCTGTTCTGGAAGGGCATTTCGGGAATTACAAAAGTATTAGGGATAAAATAATACTAAAACTTTTGGTTTCTCAGAAAAATAGTAAAACTTTTGTAAAAATGATTTTGTCTTATAAACACTTGGTTATAACTTATAAGCACATTTGGTATCCACCAAATGCGTAAATAAGCAGAAAGTACTGATGAACTAGTTTGACCAGCTTATAAGCTCACCCAAACACCCTGGACATACATGGCCTTTTGCTGTTACCAACAGTTCCTCTTTTGTCACTGAAGTTGGTATTTATAAGGGAGACAACTAAATGCTCAATGTTGAGGTAGACACATATTCATTGAAACCTATAATAGATAATTATGTTATGTTATCCATCAAAAATAAATAGATAACTATTAATTCTTGATCTTTTCATTGTTCGAAATAGTATCAATAAGATGGTTGTAATACCTTTACAAGAAAAAAAATCAATGGTTCTCTATAAAATCCTCCTGATATACTGGTGGCATGTGCTCGTAATGATATGTATATTAGGGTCTTGAGCACAGAAGATCTAAGTTCCGGATTATCTATGCACTAGTTCGGAGTTAATCATTTCGTAACTCTGGTGGCGAGTAAGGGAAACGGCCACTTTATTAAACCTGATCATGCTGCTATCAGCATGAGATCTGTGGGGAAAGCCAGCTTGTTTTACCTGAATATGTGTGAGAATGAGAGAAAGACGGTTGAGGGAAATTGAGGCTAGTACAAGAAGATGCATGTCATTTTGCTGAAGTGAGTATTTAATCAAATGGTAAAACATGAATCTCCTCCTTGACTCTATTCCTGATAATATGGCAAGAAGACATTGTACTCGGAAGTGGAATATAGCAGCTCGAATAATCCTGTCCTATTCTTGGAGCAAGAGGACACTCAGAACTGAGCAACATGCTGCTTGTATAATCTACTGCTAATTTTTTGAAGACAATCTTCTCCCTTTCCAGCCACACTAGAGCATATCAAATGGACATTAGAAGATTCTAAGCCGCTGATGAGCTTAGTATATTAAGAACCATCAAATGAGAAGTTGATTGATCTAATTCGTATTTGCTTATATATACAAATGCACCTCTATCCTCAAACTCGCCTAAACTATACGATCTTTGTCAGTTCTTTACCTAAACTATCGACTGTCCCCAAAACCCCCTTGAACTATATCCCCCTTCATAATAAAAACCTCCCGTCACTTATGTGGCATATTGTGTGAAATAAGTCGCCTAAGAGCGCGTGAAGGGTAACAATAACCAGTAAAATGGGCCCCAGCTGACAAAAAGTAACAGCTAATTAGCCCCCGTTTTTAAAAACTTATATTTTCTCCTCTTTTTCTTTATATTACACCTTTCTCCATTTCTTCACCTTTCTTCTCCATTTTTTCACCTTCTCCATTTCTTCACCTTTCTTCTCCATTTTTTCACCTTCTCCATTTCTTCACCTTTCTTCTCCATTTCTTCATCTTAATCCATTTGAAATTCTCTCTGTTGCTTGAGTTTATTTTTTATCTTTCTCATTTTATCCATCCTTAGTTGTTACCCAAATTTATTTTTAAGAACTTATTAAACTAACATAAAAAGACCCGAAATCTAAAACTAACAACAGGCAGCATGCATGCAATTATATATTCGACAAACCAACATCAACAATCAGAAAGATGTAACAATTCAAAAAAAAGACCCAAAATTTTCTACTCCGAACTAAATCGTAGCACCTACCTATCATAATTTCGTAACAAAAATAATAGGGAATAAAGAATAGGACCTGTATTGAAGTTATCTTCTTTAATAATCTTCAGAATCTTCAAACAATCTTCAGAACTAAATGAATCTTCAGTACCCTAAACCCTAATTTTTTACACTGATTCACCAGCAAAACCCGAAATTTACTCCCGATTCGAAATAGCAGCAACACTAAGAAGAGAAATCGATGGTTGCAACAATAAGATTAAGGTGATTAAGAAGAGAAATCGAAAGTGTCTCTCATCTCCGATGAGAGAAGTTTTCGGATGAGAGCAAAGAGACCATTTTTGCTGAGAAGAAATGACCGACTAGTAAGGTAAAATCCCCTTTTAATTTTTACCACGCAATTAAATTAATATATGCTAATTAAGCCCGTTTTAAGATTAAGGTAATTAATTATCCACGTGGCACGCCACATGGCAGGTTTTAAAACTTAATTAGAGCATGTATCATACGCACTAGTAAGATTGAGACGGGGGGTTTTATTATGAAGGGGGATATAGTTCAGGGGGTTTTTGGGGACAGTTGATAGTTTAAGTAGGGAACTGACAAAGATCGTATAGTTTAGGCGGGTTTGAGGGTATTCACTCTTAGAAATATTCACATTTGATGTTCCTCAATCACTTTGTTGAGTTTCGGCAAGCTAGAGTTTAACGAGATACTTGTGAAGAAATGTCTGTAGAGCAACAAATTGAGTGTCGTCGCATCGTATCTTTATTATTTGAATCTTATGTCCTTCGCAGATGCTGCTGACTGCTGACAAACTGTGCAAGTTACAAGGTGTATTATAGTTCTGTAAATGCTCAGAAGATCAGACTTTCCATTGAGTAGATGTTAGGATTAATCTAGGTTGGTTAAATTACATTTTCTGCTTCTCATGGTGGTTAACTGTAAGTTATCTTAATGTAACTGCTTGGTGAGCTTTTGTTCCCGGCTGACCTCAATTTATTCATGGTACTAGCTAGCTTGATGATGTCAAACCAGATAAATATTATGAGATTGCACATCAAATGTCTGTCCTTGCTATGTGTTGAATTTTCATCTCTTTATGAAGTGTTTCTTCTCGAGATTGTGGGGTTAATCCACTGGAGAAATGATTTTCTTTCGTGTGTCTAACAGAAGAGTGCCAATTGATTTGAATAGTTGATTTGTCTGAAAAATTACAAATTTTGTGTGACCGGTTGTTTTCATGCATCAAACTCGCCGAAGAGGAAATTTTGAGGAAAAGCAAAGTTAGGTTCTTGTTTAGTCTGAGACTCGTTTCATATTAAAATACAGCTGAACAAACAATGATACGTTAGAAAACAGAAGGTTGAGCATGTTTAGGCAATTTTCCTTCAAAATATTTACATAACTTTTACAAATAATTAATTTTTGTCTACAGTAGAGGAACTAGTATTATCAGCTCCCAAGGTAGCTAAGCCCCAACTTTGAAAAATAATCTAAACCTCTGATCAAGGATAAAACAATTTCAAACTATTCTACAATACATGTTGAAGGGGAAGGAGTTTCCATAGTTTGCATCGAACACAAAGTTCAATGTAAATTATGGGAACAGTAAAGTGACCAATGAACAGTTCACGAGTATAGTTTATGGGGGAAAGAAGTTTGGGTAGTACTAAAAAACAGTGAAGCAGTGGTGTAATGCGAGGTTGGAAGACACTGAAGCAGTCCATTAACTGACTTTCTCTCACTGAAAACAATGACAAAAGTAAAAGGAGAAGAATCTGTTGGGGGAAGATGTCAATCCTGAAATTGACAGTGTTGCTTTTTTATCTTACACTATAGAGTAGTATAGTATTTTTTAAGCTTTACAATTCACTCCACTACCCTACTTCATTCAATGAATTCTGGAATCATCATCATTGTCTCTCAGAATAGCAGAACTTCCTCCATTGCAAAATAAGTACTCTTAGCATTTAAGACAAACTAATTTGGTCTGAAATAAGTGTCACTTTTAAAAACTATGAGGCAATAATTATTTTTTTCCCCAAGTTTATAGTTGCTTCAGTAAATGGTCTAAGAGATAAAGGGCAACTTATTTATATAAGCGGTATAGTTTAAGCTATTACTATAACTTATTAGTGAGTTAGCTACCATATTATCAGGTTATTGTTTAATACTTGTAATAAAGATATAATTCTAATTACCTTATAAATGATCTAATAATGTACATAAATATTTCTTATGATAAACTCTTTTTCTAAAACCAAGCATTCAACTTCAAATGGCAATACTCAAGAGGGAATGTAGTTTACTGAGTTCATCTGAATCCAATATTTTTGATGCGAAGTATAGGGTAATGTATAAAAATTCACTAAAATTAAAACAAATAGGTTTAATTCTAAAAACGTTTGAGTTAAATCCTTCGCTTGCGCAATAACTATACATTTTAATGAAAGGCATGAAATGCACTTTAAAACTTGTGATACCTTGCATCAAAGTGAGCAGGCATCTCAAGTACTCTTTGAAGTGCTAAAACTAGATTTCCTTTTTAACTTCCAGATTCTTTGTTTGAAAAGTGAAAAACCGAAAAGTAAACAGTTAGCCCATTGAGCTCTTAATTAAAATGAAAGAGCAAAACAGACAGCTTCTTTATTGTGTGCAATTTCCTCATCATGACATAAAGAGCAACACAACAAAATTGCTTTGTTTCTTAGCTTTTGAGATCTCTCAGTGAGAAGCTAAAGAATGAAAGCACAAATTTGCCTAAGTATAGCATTCACCTAAAGATAACGCTAAAACAAGTTATTGCAAAGCGCTGGTTTGTGTCCAAATTATGCACTACCTAGCGATATCTGCTCAGGTCCCAAATTGAAATTTACTTTGTATTATGTTCAAGACTTGACATAAATCTACAAAACAAAGGGGAACTCAAATTAAGTTGAAAGTACAAATGGTACAAACATGAGAGAAGTGGAAACCATTAAATCTACAATTTGATCATCAATTCTCATATGAATTGGTAAGAAAAAGCCGAAAGGGTACAATGTTGCATGTGAGGGAGCAAACAAACAAACACGAGGGAGGGGGGGGGAGGGGGGGAAGTATTTGGGACTTCACGCACATTATTAAATGCACACCTGTGAATGATATTATTATTACTAGCTGGGCAGCTTGAGAAAAACAGGACAATACAATATACGAATCCATAATAATAATGGCAAAACCACCAACCACCACACAAACTCCATTGCCACTTGACATTGATACTTCTGACTAAACCAAGGAGTAGGAAAACCCAATTATATATACTGGTCCCAATTGGATTACTTATATTTCACTGTTTATATGGATAAATTACACTTGAAAAATAAAATTATGTTATATCCATGCTATCCAAATATTTCATGCTTTATCATCTGATTACAAAGTTAATTTTTGCCCCCTTAACGAGTGTACGACAGAGAGCAAGGAACAGCTTAAGCACTGTTGATGCGCATTCTGGGAAGATCCCCTTAGGTTAGTTGATAATAGGCAGCTTATGCTTTCGCTAAGGGTCTTCCGGCAAACAACATTTTAAGGTAGAGATAAGGTCTGTATACACACCCCTCCTATGGAATTATATTGGGTTTCGCTTTTGAAACATCACATGTTAAGTTTTTCAGGAGAGAATCACATGGCACAGGGCCTCCCATGAAATGATCAATCCCCATTAGAATCAGTCCTTTGCAGTACGCCTGGGATATATTAGCAAGCCCAACTAATTCCTGCTCACTCTGCCTATTGGTGATAAATGAAAATATTGAATTTGGTCACACCACAATCCAAATGGAGCTTTGGTTCTTTGGATTGAACATAAGTAATAAGACTATCCTCATATTACACTCTAGTGTGGGGAAGAGGGATAGGTCTAAGCCCTACTTTGCTAAAGAATTTTCAACTAATATTCTAGTTGGACGGTATAAAATGGTTACAGTTCCAGACAGTACAAAATTGACTCTTTATTTAGATCGTTACTGAAATTTTTTTTGTCGAATACGTAAGTCGTTCAGAAATAGTTAAAACATTTGTCTTTGTAAAGTAAAGGGCGAGATTTTATAACCATAGAATTGACTGTAGAGAAAAAGTACACCTTTGATGTCACATGCAACTATTATCGAGTGGATAATAAAGGGGGAGTGGAAAGCTAAACCCTAAATTGATTGAAAAAACAGATGGTACATAAGGTGTTGGCTATGTCACCTTGCAAGTTACAAAGATAGTCAAAGCCTAATTTGACAATTTATGCCCTATTCTACAGTACAGCTTCCAAATTGTTAGTCATGTGTAATTCTGCCATCTGACAGACAACTTTAACTACACCCACTCTCTTTATACAACAATTTTTGGTTGGGGGAGAGACAAACATAAAATATCCACCAACTTCATGCCCCCTTTTTTCAAATTTCTTCTTCACAGCAAATTAGGGAAAACTGATGACTTTCTCCAGCTCAGTAATCCACCCTAATCCATTCATACCGGCCAGTAAGCGGTAAATCGTTTACCACATCAAAGTTGTACCTATTGATGAAAAACAAAATTTTCACATTAGTCGACAGTAAAACGCGTTTAAAGATGACAGTATCCGTTGAATTGAATACTACATACTTCTCCATAAAAAGGCGCTGTTGTTGCTGCTCGGCAAAGGTGAAAAATTCCTCCATTTCTTGAGCTGAAGGGATGTTTCTAAGAATAGAGTCCCTTGTTCTTTGAGCTGTTGTGTTTAAGTTTGTTCGCCTTGTCGCGGAACCAGGGTTGACCGTAGCATCGGCTTCCATCACCAGGCTACAAGGTGTGCTTTCTCTAGTGCTTCTTTTAAAGGAAGAAAAACGAACAAAACACACGACAACTATCAGTTACAAAAACCACTTAGTCACTAAAATCAGACATGCAATCAAAGAAAGCATATTCAGTGAGACAACATCACATTTTGCTGGAACTACAATAGAGAAATCACTATAAATTTAAGGTGCAATTACTTCCATCTTATAAAGCTCTATATTACCTATATTTTGGGGATAATAACTATCTAATCCAAATTTATTTCTACACCACCCCCACCCATACCCCAAAAAGGGACAACTATAGTACTGAAAACAAAAAATTGCTAGGTTTCAGCAATGTAAATACACTGAGGGTGAAAAGGGATATCCTATTTTTAACCTAGAATATAGCTGAGGATTTTGCCTTTGCTACTCAGATATTTGGCCCCATGACTAGGACAAGTCATTGGAAAAAAAACATGGTGCAAAAATAGTTTTAGATGTCTATAAACTTTTATATTTTGCTACATTTACAATTAGATCCATGACAACCAAACCCAAATTGCTTCTTTTTTCTTACCCCATTTTACTGACTAAACTGAGCTAATGTTCCGCTATACCTCATTAGTACATCTGAATAAACATATATAGCTCTGTTATGACCAGTCTACAGTGCTTAAGAAAATGATTCTAGTCAAAAAAAAGAACTGAATATCCAACTTGTTAACAGAAAAACATAGATCCAGTTAACTAAGCAGTCTGCAAAAATCTAGTCCAAGCCTCACTTTTCACTTGCTACTACATACTAAGTTTACTGTAGGAAAAAAGTAAGGGAATTCCATAAAAAATGAAACATTTTGCTGCAGTTAAAGTATTAAACTATTTTTGCAATGTGTTGCTCTTTCTAACAGTACATGATAAGTTTCTTTTTTATGCAGTGGAACATGGTATTTCCAAAGGCTGTCTGCCATAAGATACAAAATGGCAATTAGTTAATTCTTCTCATGTAGATCTAACAGCTCAAACACAATACTACACAAAAATTCCGCTAATTCAGAAGGTTGAAAAGATGACTAAATTTGTACTTAATAAAGAAGGAAAATAGATGACCAAAATCTTGAGACACCCGAATGGTGAGAAAAGAAAAGGTTTTAGGTTCATGAGTAGCATAAAAGAACTATAGACCAGTAATTTCATCTTTTCCTTGACCAAAGGAGAGAAAACTAACAAAGCAACAATTTTTAATGAATTTATAACTTAGCAAATGAAGAGAAAGAACATTTAGACAAACAGAAAAATAACTTCAACCATGAAAAATGCTGTAGAATATTAAAAGCATCATTCCTCTTCAAACTTTAACAAAATTTACAAAGAAACTGAAAAAGCATTTAAAAAAAAGTGGTACCCACGAATGCAACACCAAAAGAGGAAACTAAAAGAAACTATTTTTTTGTGAATGCGAAAGTCGCTCAAAGGGCGCTTTCAAACAAAAGCAACAAACTCTTTTACACCTTCAAAACTCTTTTTCCCCTTAGTATTATCCACAAAAAATTGCAAAGCAATAATCTTTTTCTCTCGTTCCCGCCTTAAACCCGTAAAACATATTGATTGATAAAAAAAATCGGGGCAAAACACAATACAAACCACATTAAGAACAAAATAGTTGAGTTTGATAAGCATGCAGACTAAAGAGGAAGTTTTTGTTGTACCTATCTCTGTGTTCAAAATCAAGAGTATTCTCTCCAAATGAAATTTCATTCACATCCAAGAAACCATCTTTTTGTGTAATTGAAACAGACCCAACAGAGCGAGACACTAAAAACCTCGAATCAGATTTTGGGTTTTCCTCTGTGTGAAGGTTCTTGGTCTTTCTGTGGTCGGAGAGAGGGGTGGGTGGTTTCTCAAGGCGGCGGGAACGAAGCTGAAGGTAACAAGAGTCTGAAGCAGAAGCAGACGGCGGCGGCGAAGTGGAGGAAGAGTGAAGGCGCTGAAGGGCTAGGGTTCTTGCTCTGGTGCGAACACCGAGTGGAGTTGCCTGTGACACCTCCATCACTGCCACGTCCCCTGTTATTTTAGCTTTTCTCATATACTTTCCCATTTGATGAAGTGAAAAGAGAGAAGATTCTCTATTTTGAAAATGGGGAAAAATGAAGAGGTAGAAGCAGAAGAAGGAGAAGAGGCGGGGAAGGGTTTGATTTGTAAAGGGAAGAGGAGAGGGAGGGAAAGGGGCAAAGAAGAGAAAAAAGGGGGAGATGAGTGATGGGGTTGGGTTTTGATTTAGGTGAAGTTAGGGTTGAAACGGGATACTTATGAGTCAGGGACTCAACAGTAACGTTAAACACTTTCTTTTTCTTTTTTCCTTTTCCCTTCTCTTTTTTTTTGGGTGGGGGGGGGGGGCGTTTTTACTTGTTTCTTTTTTCTTTAACTTTTTGTGTTATCAAAATTAACTTTTATATTAAATTTATGTAATTAGAAGCTACTTATTAAAGTAATGAAACTTGTAATTTTTATATTAAAATAATTAAAATACAAAAATGAAAGAACTAGAAATAATAAATAATTGATTCTCCAATTAATAAATATATATCTGTATCCAAAATAGTTTAAATTGACGACAGAGAAGTCTATCTATCGATTACTAATAAGTACAACTTTTTTCACAAGAATTATTTTGTTATAAATTATAAGTTGCCGTTATAAAGTTTTGAATATCATGGCATTCGTAAGAGATTAAAGATTATATGTGATCTCATGATAATGATATCATCAAGTGGGATATTTCAAATATCATGCTTTCTAACCCTATTATAATGTAGCAAATATTAAATAAAGTAGAAATGCTTGTAAATATGCTTATAAATAATCAAAGCATTTATGCGCGTTGCCTTACTTAATTTCATATTTGATTCCTAATTTTCAATGATTTTATGGCCTCTTCCAATGATATTAGATTTTTAGATAGTCATTTGTGATTAAAAGATTGTGAAACATATAAATTTGCTTGAATAACCAGGCACACTATCAAATTTTAAATAGTCAACTGTGATTATAAGATTGTGAAACATATATAACTTCGTTTTTATCATACCCCAGAATTGACGCACCAACCTCCATGTGGTAGATCCTATGTAGATACTAGATATTCTCCATCCCCATTTTTTTTTTTTAAATTTAATTCAAATATTTCATCTCTATAATTTTTTTAAAAGAATTTAACCTAATATCTTACTCTCTCCGGTCCATAATAAGTAACTTTTTGCCTTTTTATTTTGGTCCAAAATAAGTAACATTTTACATAATCAAGAAAAAATTAATTTTATTTTTTCAAACTTTGCCCCTCTTTACAAATCCCAATATGTCAAGTTAACAATATGCTAATTTTAACTAAGGATAATTTAGTTAAAATACTTCTTTCGGTACACAATAAGTAATTTTTTGGTTATTTTCACACAGATTAAGAAATCCACCTTTTAAAATTAATTAGCAATGAAATTGACCATATTAACATTTACTATCTCTTCACATAAACACTCCTAACACATACTCCAACACTATTTACTCCAAGGGTAATGTAGGAAAAAGATTGTCACGACCCAAACCGATGGGCCACGACGGGCACACGGTACCTTACTCAACCGAGTACCAACGTAACGTATCTTTCTTATTGCATTATCATATACATGTGACATACGGGCCTAATAGGTCAACATGATCATTTATAAACTCAAAACATAGGTCGACAAGGCCATACAATCTTTCACGTATACGACATATGTCTACAAGCCTGTAAGAGTACATAAATGTCATAAAGGTCGGGACAGGGCCCTGCCATACTAATCAGTACATGTCCTAATCATACTGACCACATAAGCAACTCCGGAGTAAATGGAGTGCACCAACACCTTCCGCTGAGCTGATAGCCTACTTGGAGGACTCTCGACCTGTCTATCAGGACCTACAGGTATGAAACGCAACGTCCCCAGGCAAAAGGGACGTCAGTACCAATAATGTACCGAGTATGTAAGGCACATAAATAAGTACATAATATACATGAAAGAAATATAGAGTAAATAACTCAACCTGTAAGTCTGGATAACTCTGTAAATCATGAAATAATTATAATGTCATGCATATGCATATAAATGTCATGTCGTGCATAGGTACATGTTTCATAATATCATTAGGCCTCTGAGGGCATCCCGTCATATCATCTCGGCCATTGTGGGCAAAATCATCAACGTATACCAACTGATCAGGTGGTGGTGCATATATGATCAGGTGGTGGTGCGTATATAACGCCATAACCTTTTTCCATATCTCATATACATATAATATACATATATACGCGTATATAACGTCATCTGGTTATGGGTCAATGTGCATGTATAAATGCATGAAATGCATATGAAATACGTTAATAAAATCTCTCGGTACGTCATAAGACCATTATGCCTCTGATTAATATCATGAAATAAACTTTACCAACTTACGTATTTTTGAGACCCATGAACAGATGATAAAATAATATAACATGTGAAAAATCAAGAACATAAGCATCTCTAATATTTATATGAATAGAGTCATGTGTGAAAATAGTGCATTTGCTCGTTTCGTTTGTGTCGTATGGATCATGCCAAAATAAATAAGGAATAGCCTTAACATACCTGGAGTAGGGAAAATCCGTATGATATTCTTGGAAAATGTTGCACCGTACTCCTTTAGAATCACAAAATCTCACATTGCTAAAGTGCTAAGAAATTTCGTTGGAATTCTTCTGTTTCAAGAAATCTTGTTGAGATCTTGTTAGATTGGGGTCACGTCTGTTTTTGAATATTTGTAGTATGAAGAAGATTATAAGATTGTTGATTATGTTAAGGCCAAGTGAAGACCACAATGCCAAACTTTTAATGTCTTAGTAGTCTTTAGGTAAGTGTCATTTGTATGACACCTTGGATGGCCACCTTTCATTTTATATCATGAGTCATTTAACTTAAATGGGGGGCTGCCCTTTAATCCTTATCCAACACAATTCCTTAATTAATTGGATAATATCCCATTATCTAATAATTAACCAATCACCCACATAATTAAGAATTATATCAAATTACTTAAAATACTATTCACTTTTAACATACCTTGTATATCTTACTATCATGGTCATGTAGTACCTTGTATGACACTAGTTCATAAATACCGGATATTATAGCTCGGTCCGTATTTTATCCCAAATTTCCAAGCTTTGACGAAACACATTTTCTTTGATTTGCTTACCCTCTCACCTTTACGAATTTACTTATCCCTTGCTTGAAATAGCATAATGCTTATAACCTCAAAATAATCTCATTTCCGATCTTATATCAATTTACTTATGGCGTACTTCCACGTATGAAAACATGGGGTGTAACATCATTCTCCCCTTTGGAATATTCGTCCTCGAATGTTAACGAATGCACTTATCATTCTCATAACCCATTGTTCTTGCGAATAGTTTAGTTCTCTTCTTGCCATCTAGGCGACTGTTCTGTGAATAAATCCCAAAGGCCAGGGCATTCCCCCTTTTAATCCTCTTTCTCACATCACGACTTGTAGTCGGAATCCTTCTAATCTCGTAACTGTTGCTACCTTCTATCATGTATCCTTTATGACTCTAACTTTGTACGTGCGCCTATGCGACTCTTCTCTTCTATTTCCTCCAGCTTTTAGCCAATCTTAGGCTTCACTTTGTGAACATATACAAAATTATGTCAAGCTCTCCCTCTGGGCGTCATTAGCTTTAAGTCATACTATACCATAATTCTTACTTTGATTTATCGTTGCGGAGGTCTGCTACCACATTCCAGCTTACTCTTGTTGCTTATCCCATATGTATAAATCTAAGTCTTTTAATGCTTCCCCATTACTGTTCATCTTAAGAATGACGACCTAATCTCAGCTTATATTTTGTGACTTTTGTCCATCCATTATGATTTGCCTCAATATTGATCTACAATATACCACTGATAATTTGAAACTTCTTACGTAAAACCTTGCCACTAGGGCTTACGTTGCATCGAGGAATATTTGAAGTGATTTCCATAATCGTATTTCATAGTATCTCGATGTGATTCTCCTTATGGGGGTATTCTGATCTCGTGACGTTCGCGAAATCTTTTATCCTTCTCTCTTCTTTCTTTCTTCAATTCATTATTTAGTCGAAGGCCCAACTGTTATCTTTTATCTATCATAATTACACCTTCATTTCACTGCCAGGGCAGCATTCCATCTCTTTTAAATGCTACTAGTCATAGACTCCTTTGAGTTCATCCAGGCTATACTGAGCCTTCTATAACTTAGAGAACCCATCGGCTTTCATGTTTTCATGGGCTTAATCCCAAGAACTGACTCATTCTCGTCACCTTCTTACTCGCCCTTTCTCATCTTTACTCTTGTCATAAAACCTTGGCGCTTTACTATACTTTATCTTGCGACCTCTACGTATCTATTTATACTATTCACGACCTTCCTTCAACTTGCTTGCACCATTGATTCCCTTATGTTATTCTAGAACATTAAGCGAGACATCGTATCGTCTCTAACTCTTTTTTGCTCTCTTGACTAGATCTCTCAATACTTAAAAACCATAGGCTGGAAGGTATGCCACTGACGACGCTGCTATCGTTCTTGGATATTGAATCCCAGTGCTTCTAGCCTTCTATCCGAAGCATGGACTATTCACGATCTTCTGCCTTTGAGTATCTTGTACGTTGTTCACCTTTACCTTACTTACCTTAAAATCTCGCACCGTATCTTCTATCTCTTTCATGACCTCACTTCCACATAGGTATAATTCACGTCCATAACTTGAAGCTCTATTATAATACTTGCACCTCTGGTGCATACACAATCCGGTGGGAGTTTCGTACTGACTTCTTATGAGGCTGGTACTTTTCTAACCGGCTTTATCATAGGGCCGTTATAAAATATGGTTGTTGTACTATCCCTCTGGTACCTCTGATATTAAGAGTGATCCTGTAATGTTCTCAATCACGATTTCTATAATTTTCTGGGTCCAATAATCAGATTCTTGATTTACTTCATTGATATAACTCTTTAGTTTCCTCCTTCTTCTAATCAGCCTTTATGTAGGCTTAGGCTACCTCCCGATCTGTGGTTCATGGTATTAGTTATTACGTTTAGCCTTTCATGGGTGCTGAGGAATATTTATGATACAATCCTTTAATAATTCAATCCTTCGTCTATGACCTGGGCTCAATTCTTTCTTTTAACTTATACCGGAATCTTCTACGGTTGTATATGCTGCATGTATAAAACTCCAAACTCTCAAGTGCGTTCATAACGTAACTAACTCTGGATCATGAATCGAATAATTCTTTTTGTTCCATCTCAGCTTTCTTCAAACGTGAGCAATTACTTTTCATGGTCTTTCTGCCCCCTTTTTATTGCGTGTATACTTAGCTTATCTTGGTACCCATGCATATTGGAATTCCATACAACTCATATGATCTTGAATATCACTTCTGATTTTACTTCCAGTTCATTAGCCACAGTAGGTGCCATTTTCTTATGGAGTGCATACAATGTTATTTTGAGACTGTTGTTATAAGACCATTTTCTCCTTAGGTCACCCAGCTTAGATTAAAGCTTCCTTACTTACTTTATGAGCTAGTCTTTCATTGTAGTATTTAGGGAGGATTCTCTGACTCTTGTAAAGCTGTGAGCTTATTACATTGTATACTTGACGGACCTTTTGATGTCCTTCCTTTTCTATAATTATCTGTAGTTACTTACTTCTACCCCCTGGTGCTTGTAGGGTTGCTTCTGAACTTGATATTTTGACTGATTTCCCAGTGGCACTCTCTTTTATCTCCGTAACACTCATATGGTACCTTTAACTACCCCAACTCCTATCTGAATATTTCTCAAGGATCACGATGTCATATATGCGAGACTGGATTCACCATATTGGTTTTTACTATGTTTATCTTGCACGATCTGCTACCTCGTTTGTAACCCCCTGTTTAGCCATAACTAGGCTCTTCCTGAATCAATTACTGACTACTCGTTGGCCCATTCTCATATCAATATTCCGCGTAATCTTTCTTGGGTTATTTCCTTTGTATTAACTTACGTTTCACACTGACTCCTCGTCTATCAATAACATCTTGGGCATGGACCCTTACTTCCTTTCCTTGACGTCGTGTTTGCATAATGTTCTAGAATCGTAGCATATTTGTAGGCTTTGAATAAGTGCAATCTCGTCCCTTTTTCATTTTATTGCATTATTCCTCTACCATTCCATAATTACTACAACCATTTAATTCTGACTTAATGCCACCTCACTCCACATTCCCCTCTTTGGGGAAGTACTAATATTTAGCGCTACGACGATCTACCTATAGATATTTTACCTCTTTATCTTTGGCGTCGTTTTACAACATCAATGACCCTTACTCGCCTTGCGACAATCCTTCTGTACCAAGGATAAAAAATTCCCTTACTCGCAATGGTGACACTTATTGCAACTGGCACATACAATCCCTTAAGCTTAACTTTGCTCATATTGCTTGCTTTAGGGAAGCGTCTTCCTGAATGACCATTTTTTGAATTTCTCATGAATCGTCTTCTGTTGTCCATTCTATTATCGTCGGAATGCAAATATGAAATTCTCATGATGCTGACTATTATCAAGTCACTCAGTCCCTAATTCATGTTTAGTTTATCTTGTTCACCAGCCCATACTAATTTTTATTATTCTGGGTCTAACTTTTCCTCCGGTAGTTGCGTTGGAGTCACAAACTTATTTTTCGAAGTGAGGATATGACTTTATGGCCTATACTCCTTTGTTGTCTCAAGGCCTGTCACCTCTCATTTTTTCCTTCACTTGACTATAGACTCTATAATACTATCATTTTTTTGATCTACCGTTGTCATCCATGTACCACATTTTACTCATACTGCTCCATTAACTCTCTTCTTATTTTTCTGCTAACATTTATGTCTATCACTTTATTCTAAAAACTCGAACAAAATATTCTTTTGCTTTTAGCCCCTTTTGCTCCATCCATTGGCCCCTCGAATTGCCTAACATTCTCTTTCTACCAGGGATGAAAACCACACTAAGATAATATTTATCCCTTCTAGGCTTCCAATACTTATCTTTGTAGTACTCATATCTAGCTGTACTATTTTAGGGTGCACTATCGAGATGTCTCACAAGGAGATCCATTACCACGTTTGCACTATCCTTCGGAAATGTCAACTAACTCTACCAATCCATCCACTATTTTGGGTTACTCTATCCCCAGCCAGATCCTAATAACCCGTCCTTCTCTTAAACTATGTTTGTTAGCTCCTATAGGGTATAACTGAGATAGGTGTGGTCGATTGTACATACATCTGTCACTGTTGAAGGTAACTCAAAATGCTTATATCTCCTTCCTGAATAATGATAATCCTTATTAACTGGGTACCTCGTACCCTTCTTCATCTTGCTTCTTTTACTCCTTGAAACTTGTATTTATCTTCTAAATCTCTCATTGTCTTTCACCATAAAAAGTGGATAAATATTCTTGCCTTAAGGCTCCTTATCAAGAGGCTTATATATCTTAGTACATATATGATCTACTGAATACCTCATGTTTATCCATCATAAGCATGATACAAAAATCGAGTCCCTCCGACTCAACTCTTTCACAGCTATATCTCTTACCAACCGTTATTCTGAATGTAGGCATCGTTGTATTACGAATAAGATAGAGTTTAGGAAATTGAGTTCTTACAACTGAGCTCTACCACACGATCTAGAGTAAGAAGAGAGAGTGACAGTCCTAAATGCCATGTAGCCTCCTGATTATAAGTGTGGTGCACGACACACCTATAAACAAGACTCTACTAGACACGACTTGTAGACTCCCTAGGACAGAACTGCTCTGATACCACTTTTGTCACGACCCAAACCGATGGGCCGCGATGGGTACCCGATACCGTACTCAACCGAGTACCAACGTAACGTATCTTTCTTATTACCTCATCATATACATATGACATACGAGCCTAATAGGCTAACATGATCATTTATAAACTCAAAACATAGGTCGACAAGGCCGTACAATCTATCACGTACACGACATATGTCTACAAGCCTCTAAGAGTACATAAATGTCATAAAGGTCGGGACAGGACCCCGCTATACTAATCAGTACATGTCCTAATCATACTGACCACATAAGCAACTCCGGAGCAAATGGAGCGCACCAACACCTTCCGCTGAGCTGATAGCCTACTTGGAGGACTCTCGACCTGTCTATCAGGACCTGCGGGCATGAAACGCAGCGTCCCTAGGCAAAAGGGACGTCAGTACCAATAATGTACCGAGTATGTAAGGCACATAAATAAGTACATAATAGACATGGATGAAATATAGAGTAAATGACTCAACCTGTAAGTCTGGATAACTCTGTAAATCATGAAATAATTATAGTGTCATGCATATGCGTATGAATGTCATGTCGTGCATAGGTACATGTTTCATATCATCATCAGGCCTCTGAGGGCATCCCATCATATCATCTCGGCCACTGTGGGCAAAATCATCAACGTATACCAGATGATCAGGTGGTGGTGCGTATATAACGCCATAACCTTTCCCATATACATATATATACATATATATACGCGTATATAACTCCATCTGGTCATGGGTCAATGTGAATGTATAAATGCATAAAATACATATGAAATACGTTAATAAAATCTCTCGGTACGTCATAAGACCATCATGCCTCTGATTAATATCATGAAATAAACTTTACCAACTTACGTATTTTTGAGACCCATGAACAGATGATAAAATAATATGACACGTGGGAAATCAAGAACATAAGTATCTCTAATATTTCTATGAATAGAGTCATGTATAGAAATAATGCATTTTCTCGTTTCGTTTGTGTCGTATGGATCATGCCAAAAGAAATAAGGAATAGCCTTAACATACCTGGAGTAGGAAAAAATCTGTATGATATTCTTGAAAAAGCTTGCACCGTACTCCTTTAGAATCGCAAAATCTCACATTGCTAAAGTGCTAAGAAATTTCTTTGGAATTCTTCTGTTCCAAGAAATCTTGTTGAGATCTTGTTGGATTGGGGTCACGTATGTTTTTGAATATTTGTAGTATGGAGAAGATTATAAAATTGTTGATTATGTTAAGGCCAAGTGAAGATCACAATGCCAAACTTTTAATGTCTTAGTAGTCTTTAGTTAAGTGTCATTTGTATGACACCTTGGATGGCCACCTTTCATTTTATATCATGAGTCATTTAATTTGAATGGGGGTTGCCACCTCATGCCCTTTAATCCTTATCCAACATAATTCCTTAATTAATTGGGTAATATCCCATTATCTAATAATTAATCAATCACCCACATAATTAAGAATTATCTCAAATTACTTAAAATACTATTCATTTTTAACATACCTTGTACATCTTACTATCATGGTCATGTAGTACCTTGTATGGCACTAGTCAATAAATACCGGGTATTATAGCTCGGTCCGTATTTTATCCCAAATTACCAAGCTTCGACGAAACTCATTTTCTTTGATTTGCTTACCCTTTCACCTTCACGAATTTACTTATCCCTTGTTTGAAATAGCATAATGCTTAAAACCTCAAAATAATCTCATTTTCGATCTTATATCAATTTACTTACAATCATACTTCCACGTATGAAAACATGGGGTGTAACAAAGATAATTAATTAATTTTTGAAATCCGAAAAAATCAGATATTTTGGACCACAAAAAAATACTAAAAAATTACTTATTATGGATCGGACGGAGTAATTTTTTTTAGGAATTAGTATTTCTTTTAAAAAGTGTATTAAATATTAAAAAGTCACTTATTATAAATATGACGAAGTGACATTTTAGTTTCTTTAGAATATAATGAAGTGTATAATTCGCTTTGAAAAAGGGGATGGGGAAGAGAGCATCTCAAAAGAATTTGATTGGCGAAAATGTACAACATGCAAGTTCCGAGGTCCAAATATCAGCTTCACACACTTTAAGTGCCATAAAAATATAAATACTATCTTCTCCCTTGAAAGGATACCACTATATTTATTATTATTATTATTTCTCTCTAGACTGGAAAATATTATATAGGCAAATAATTAATATCATGTACGTGAAGCAATACCAGAGGTAACATTTAATGTACTATAATAATATGTGTTTTACTTCCGAACATTATCGGTGTAAATTATTTTGTGTTATTAGGTTACAATACAAATTCTAAAACTTAAAAATTGAACTCATAAAATTTAAATTTCGAACAAATTTCTATAGGTGAATAGAAAATGAATTCTAATTGGAGTATAGTAATACATAAGAGGCCTAAGTGCATTCACTTGTCACGAACAAAGAATCAAGTTTATGTGTTCACAATTATTTTCGTCCCAAAAGCAAACATTTGGACTCTATATTTACAAAACCTGATTTTATGATAAATCACATGATATAATGTAGGAAGTATTCAATTAAAATAATTTTTCAATCAGTGCTATAACATTTTATTCTACTATCATTAAATTAATCGAAAAAATATCCTAAGTTTTTCGTCTAATTATATCGGCATTAAAATATTCTAAAATGAATGGACACAAACGTAACCTTATTTAGTCCTTATTCTGGTGTTAATATTAATGTGCAATTGCGTATACGAAATTATATAGGATTACTGTATTTAATTTAAAGAAGGACAGAAAGTTCATTTTATTAGTGTAGAAATTAAACACATGGGGAGGAAAGACAGAATTAAATGCACGAGGGGTTTGTTAAATGCATATATCATGTTACTCCTGTCGGTTTGCAATTTATGTTATGCCACTTCAACACATCTTTTTACCTCTCATTATTAGTTAGTGCCAAACTGTCACACTTGGTGGCGTTTGCTTTAAAATTTTGTAGAAGAGTTTACTAGTAATTTTTTATTTCAATTTTTTTTTTATTACAAAAGCTGTATTTAAGTTGTTGTTAGTATTATTATTATTATTATTATTATTATTATTATCAGAAATTAACAAAATTTTAATGTTTCCATTGTAGTCCACTGTCATCAATTTATCTCTTTCCTGTAATTAAATGACAAAACCAGATTGTAATACAACTGGAGTAGAGTTAATACAACTCAAGCTATTCTTGATAACATATATACTATCCAAAAGCTCGAGCTAAAATTAGGGAATCACTTGTAATTACTATACATTATTCTCTTAATTCAGCTATAGTATGGACTTATAGTGATTAAATTGAATGCAGTAACTATCCCAACCAAAGGTTTCTGTTTTATGGATAGGAAACCTTTGATCAGAAATATGAATTAATGGGGCAATAAATAGCCAATACCAAATGATAATATAAAAAATATTTGCATGCTGGAAAATCCAAAAAGTATGTAGTATCGACTAGCAAATGTTCAAATTGTTACATGTAGAAAGTGTGAAGGGGTTTACAGTCGTCGTGATTTAATGCACGAATTGAGGAAAGAAGATATTATAAGTCAAAATGTTGGGGGCTCAGCAGCTTATCCTTTTCCGCTATCAATTGCCTATTAATTCTCTCCAATATTACGTTCTA
This sequence comes from Nicotiana tabacum, assembly GCF_000715075.1. Lineage (NCBI taxonomy): Eukaryota > Viridiplantae > Streptophyta > Magnoliopsida > Solanales > Solanaceae > Nicotiana > Nicotiana tabacum. The sequence goes on from NC_134098.1 coordinate 45,588,735, forward strand.
TTTATGGTTGCAGAGTCTCTGCTATTTCATTGGATTCCTTCCTCTTATACAGTTAAGTTAATTCCCTTTTTCTTAGTACAAAAGATATATAAATGTGGGAAAGTGAAAGGGGCAAAAACACGCGTTTTTAGTTTTAAAGGGAAAAGCACACGCCATTGACCTTTGTTTTTTGGTTACAAAGAAATAAATAAAGCTAAACATATAAAGCAATGCCAAGTAAAGGCAAATCGTCTTATCTTTTCAACTTAGTACGGTTTGTTGAAAGTTTACATTTGAATCATACATATAACATATATCTATCCCACCAAACTTTTGAAAAAGTAATAGTGCTTATTTTTCAATAATAAAAAAAATGAGTGTGTTTGATCAGGGTTTTTTTAACCAGAATAAGTGATTCTAAATTTAAAAAAAAAAAACAAAAAAAAAACTTTTTACTGTGGAGAGGAATATGAAATTTGTAGATTTTTTCTTAGTAATTAATAGCATAAGCAGAAACCACAGCAGAAAATTAAAATATTTCTAGTACAAAAAGTACAATTACCAGAAAGATTATTCAGCAAACTTATCCCTTACTTCACCTTTATATCCCTTGCTCGATAGGCCTCTTCCTTCGTCTTCCTTGCGGTGCATCTTGAATTTTATATATATCTTGATATATTTATATTGTTTAAAAATTAAATGTATTCTGCGACTTTATATTTTAAATTGAAGTAAATAAAATTCAAAACTTCTATAAAGCCAGCCACCACCATAAATGACCTTTTACCTTGAAGTTGCTTTAAAAGTTAAATAATATTATGTAGTTAAATTATTTGAAAAGTATTTTTATTTATTCAATTTAACTACAATGCCAACGTACTACCGGAGAATCTTATAATAAAAGCACGTCTGAAAATAAGTATATTTTGTAAGATTTACCAAACAGATCCTCTTGTTTGGATGGTTGTTTCTGTGGGGGCTAAAATTGATAAATGACATATGTACGTTCGCGAAGTTGCCACGTGGTAGTAAAGACAGGTGGGGTATGAGTTAGCAAATAGCTAGCACCGATTACGAGCATATGATCGATGTTGTATAAATTCCAAAGACATTGGAACCGGAGACGAAAGTTTAAAAGCAAAATATCGGTTGAACAAGACATCATTCAAGGAGCGGTAATTACAAAGAATCTTTGCATTTATACTCAATCGTTATGCAACTATCAAAAGAGGTCTTTATTCATATTAACGAAGAGTTTGATTTGGAGATCTTGTCTTCCAGAATTTAGCTATAAATAGAGAAATTTATACTCGTTTTAGGCATGAAATACTAGTACGTAAAAGAGGCTAAACTTATTCTTATTTTCTATTAATATTTTTTTGCTCAATATTCTGTTCTTATTCTTGCTTCTAGTGAAGCTTACATCCTGGCTTGTATTTTCTTCAAATATTCTTAATTAATTCATTTATGTTCTTTGTTACTTTATATTCTTTGATCAAATTAATTTACGTATCTATAAATCACGTTACAAATTCAACTGTATCATTTTACGGGTAAATAATTTGGCGCCCATTGTGGGGCATAGACAATTGTGGTATTACTTTGATCAATTCATCTTTTACTAACGTATTTTGACATTTTTCTTTATTAAACAAAATTAGATATGACACCTAATGATGTCAACAACTCGCTCAATGTTGTAACAAACAACACCAATGAGCGCGAGGACAATTTCCGTGATGGAGATCAATATGATGTTTCGACTAGTGAAACTCGCAATGACGGAACTGAGGGCAATTCTGGTCCGGGAAGAGCGAAATACTCGGCATGTGAGGAGTCCAACCCCTGATGATATAGATGATGAACCCATTGTCGAAACGGTAAAAGTTTTGAGAGCACAACAAAGGAAAATCATGAATCATCTCTCAAGACATGACCGGATAATGATTGAGCTCCAACAAGCACTATCGGTTGCCTCGTATAACTCCAACGGAGGAGTTCAATCTCCTCCCAGTTTGCTTGCAAATCAGACAATGAAAAGAGCCGATACCATTGCTTCAAGGATGAGGTTGGATTTAATGATAACCAAGCAGGTGGTGCAGGCAGTGGACACGGGAACGATAACAACACATATGATCCCTTTAAAACCGACCTCATGAGGTTCATGAGGGAAATGAATGATTGGATGGATCAAAATGCTAAAGGATTCATGCTCGGATGGATCAGATCTCAGGGGCACCTCCGATATTAAAATGCCCGAATTCAAAGAAGTATACTCAGATGCCGTTCAAACCAATTTGCGGCCCCAAAATTGATTCCAAAAAGATTCATGAAATGAAGATTGTGCCATCAACTTACCATCAATTGTTGAAGTTTCCTACACCGGATGGGATCAAACAGATTAGAGGTGATCAACCTGCTGCGAGAGAAATGAATGCAGTCACCTTATCCAGCATCAAGGCAAAGGGAACTAGTAAATAGCAACTACAGGAACCGGTGTCTACTTCCCTTCTGATCCCGGTTGAAGGCGATGGAGAGAGGGAGACATCTGATTTTTATCGGGTGCCTAGATCCTTCAAGGTACCGAAAGAAATGAATGCAACAAAGTCAACCACAAAGGAACTTGAATAAATTACTTTGTTCATACAATTCCCGGATAAAAAAGTTTACTTAGGAACGAGGTTTAGCTCCGAACTCAGGCTTAAAATTATTGAATTTTTAAAAGCTAACTTTGATTATTTTGCTTGGTCTCATTCAGATAAGACATGTATTCTACTGGAAGTGGTTGTCCACAAGATAAGTTTGGATCCTAATTTCCCTCCGATAAAGTAGAAGCGGCCAATAGCCGAGATCAGAAATAGGTTTGTTAAAGATGAGGTAACCAGGTTGTTGTACATAGGTTCCATACGTGAGGTAAGTTATTCTGACTGGTTAGCTAACATAGTAGTTGTACCTAAAAAGAATAATAAGTTTAGAATATATATAATTTATAAAGATCTAATAAGGCTTGCCCTAAGGATTCTTTTCCATTGCGAAACATCGACCAAATGATCGATGCTATAGCTGGGCATGAGTTGATGAGTTTTCTTGATGCATACTCTGGGTACAATCAAATTAATAAGCACCCGAATGATCAAGAAAAAACCTCATTTATCACAAATTTTGGCATATATTGCTATAATATGATGTCTTTTGGGCTTAAAAATATCGGAGCCACTTATCAAAGGCTCATTAATAAGATGTTCGAGCGTCAAATTGAAAATAACTATGGAAGTATATATTGATGATATATTGGTTAAGCTTCTTAGTGCAGGAGATCATTTGACTCATCTTCAAGAAATATTTGACATCTTGAGGAAACACAACATGAAGCTTATTTCGGAGAAGTGCACTTTTAAAGTTGGTTCCGAAAAGTTTCTTAGCTTCTTGGTCTCTCAAAGAGGAATTAAAAAGTAAATCCTGACAAGATTAACACCATATAAGATATCCCAGACCAACTAAAAAGTGTAAAGGAGGTGCAAAGGTTAACCGGTAGGTTGGAAGCCTTGAGCAAATTCATATCGAGGTATTCAGAGAAATGCCATCGTTTCTTTTCACTATTAAAGAAGAAGAATGACTTCTCGTGGACGCCGGAGTGCAAACAAGCGTTGAAAGACTTGAAGAGGTATTTGTCATGTCCTCTCATAATGTCCAAACCAAAAGAGGAGGAACAATTATTGATTTATTTAGCGGTGTCGGAAGTTGCAATAAGTGGAGTTCTAGTTCGAGAGAAAGAAGGTACATAATTTTCTATATATTATGTTAGCAAGATATTTTCAGGTGCGGAAACACGTTACCCGCACCTGGAAAAGTTGGGTCTAACTCTCGTAGTTGTTTCTTGAAAGCTTAGACCCTACTTTCTGTAATGACCCGACCAATTGTTTTGCTTTCTAGAACCCCGTCCCCCTAAGTAAGACTTTCTGTACTTGCTTTTCCTGATTTATGACTTGCGGAGATGGTTAGTTTGGGATTTGAAAGAGTTGGGTTGAAATCGGAACACTAGGTTCCTTAAGGTTAGCTTAAAAGGCCAAGTTTGACTTCGGTCAATATTTTAAGTAAACGACCTCAGAATTATGATTTGACGGTTCCAATAGGTTCGTATGATGATTTCGGACTTGGGCATATGTTCAGATCGGGTTTTGGATGACCCGAGTGCGTGTTGGCGCCCAATAGTAAAAGTTGGTTCTTGAAAGTTTTAGAAGTCCTTTAAAATTTCATTTGGAGTGGTTTTTGGTGATATCGAGATCCAAATAGAATTCCGAGACCGGAAATAGTTTCGTAGTGTCATTTAAGACTTGCACGCAAATTTTGGTATCATTCCGAGTAGTAAAAGTACGTTTTGGCGCATTGGAAGTAAATTGAAGAATTTGAAGTTCTTAAGTTTGATTCAATTGGTTTTAGGGTGTGATTCTTAGTTTTAATGTTGTTTCGGTAGTTCCGAGAGTTCGAGCGAGTCTGTTTTATGATTCAAAACTTGTTGGTAGGTTTGTGCGGGGCCCTGGGGACCCCTGAGTATCAATTGGACGAGGCTCAGACCAGGTTAGAAATTGGGAGCCAAAGTTGAAGCTCCTAGCTGCTGTCATAATCGCACTTGCGCTTGGCCAGCCGCAGGTGCGAGCTTTCAGGTGCAAGCAAGGAGCCGCAGAAGCGAGCAAGCCAAGGTTGCCCAGGATCTGCAAGAGCGAGAAGTTTGGCGCACCTGAGAGCGCGCAGATGCGATGCCCGTGTTAGTAGAAGCGGCTTTCTCCGCCGGAGCGGCCCCCTCGACGCAGAAACGGACTCCACAGGTGCGGCTCTCCCCTCCGCAGAAGCGACCTTCACTGGCTTGAGGAACTCCGCAGAAGTGGCCCAAGCGCTGCAGATGCGGTACCGTAAATGCGGCCAAGGCACCGCAGGTGCGAGAGTCGCTGAAGGCAGTGGGTGTTTTAAATCGGGGTTTGAGCATTTTTGCTCATTTCTTACACTCTTGGGGCGATTATGGAGCTGGATAAAGAGGGGATTTTCATCACTAATTGAGGTAAGTAATTTCTATACAATGTGTGTTAAATACATAGCTTATGGGTAGATTATAACATGTAAATTAGTGAAAATTATGGGTTTAGGTGAAAACCAAGTTTTTTTTTTTTTTTTTTTATAAAAATGAGATTTAACCACGAAATTTGTTATGGAATTTATTAAAAATCATATATTTATGTTCCTAAGGTTATGGGTAACAATTTTATTTAAAAATTTCCGGAATCCGAGCATGTGGCCCCGGGGGGTGAATTTTAGGAATTTTGTAATTTTGGGTTGGGTAATCACTTAAATGGTGGAATTATGAACCTTTGAGCATAGATGGATTAGTTTATATGATGTTTGACTAACTTCGAGTCGTTTGGCGTCAATTTTGGAGGTTTGAGCGCGTTCTTGAATTTGGAAGTAGGCTTTGAGACGAGGTAAGTCTCCTTTCTAACCTTGTAAGAGGGAATTAACCCTATAGGTGAATTAAATAAATGTTTGTACCTAATTGTGGAGGCTACGTACGTACGAGGTGACGAGAGTCCGTACGTAGCTACTATTATGCTATTGTCCGGGTAGTTTAGGACCCGTATCATGCTATACTTGGAATGTTTGTGCCCTTACTTGCTAATATAACCACTTAGTCATGATAAAAATTGATAAAACAATTATGTAAGGTTAAATTCACTTACTTGAAGGGTTGTATGAGATACTTGACTGTAAATGAGAAACTTGTGTTTTCTTGAAAATAATTGTTATTTGTGGATCGGGCCGAGCGCCTCGGTAATTAAATAGATGCATCTATGGTTCGCGCCGTTCAACCCTCCGACAGTGCACAGTTTAAAATACTTTGTTGGATCGGGCCGTACGACCTCAGCATAATTGCGCATGTTAATTATTTGGAACTCTCCGTAATTTATACTGCTTAAATGCCTTGAAATGTAAGTGGTTAAATGATATGACCGAAATTGAAATTTTAAATTTATGAAAGAAGTACTTATCTCTTCCTATTATTGAATTGTCAGAATTATTCATGATATCTATACTTAGCACAACACTTTAATTACATTATTATTTGCCCTAGTAAGTGTCAAGTCGACCCCTCATCACTATTTCTTCGAGGTTAGTCAGGATACTTACTGGGTACGTATTGTTTATGTACTCATACTACGCTTTTGTACTTAATTATACAGGATCTAAGGATGGTGCATCTAGTTACCCGCCCAGCGCGCATACATGATCTTGGACCGAGACTTCACGGTGAGCTGCCCCTTCTGAGCCGTTCAGCAGCATGCCGGAGTTTCTATTTTATTTTATCTGTCTATCCTGTTTCAGACAGTAGGATAGTCATCTTTTGTATATTCTACTAGTTGCCCACACACTTGTGACACTAGATCTTGGCACGTATTAGTAGACTTTGATTTTTTTTGG